>NC_138779.1:110421338-111021338 GCF_965119305.1 Pelophylax lessonae | reverse complement strand
TTCCTGGCCATGGATGTCAGCCTAATCCACCATGACTTAGACAAATTTTGCTACAGGGTGTCAGCGGTGGAAGACAGGGTCTCTGGGCTTGAAGATACAGTGCAATCTGATTCTAGGGATCTCCATGCTTTACAGCTGCAGGTCAAGGACCTTCAAGAGAAAGCCATCGATACTGAAAACAGGCTCCGCAGAAATGACATCCGTATTCTCAGCCTCCCCAAAAGGGCCAAAGGAAACAGGTCAGCCGAATTCGCAGAGCAGCTGCTCCTTAAGGTTTTCCACTTAGAGGATGTGTCACCCATCTACGGGGTTGAACAGGCCCATAGAGTCCCCCCAACCCAGCTATTGCCAGGAGCACCCCCACATCCATTTCTTCTGTGGCTCCTTAATTACTGTGACAGACTGCTTTCTAACAGAGGCTCACACTAAAGGGGAGATCCAGTATGAAAACAAATTTCTCTTTTTTACCCAACTATTCTCCTGAGGTTCAACAACTTTGCTCATCCTACACTGTAGTTAGTCAACATCTTTGTGAAAAAGGCATCAGATTTAGTCTCCTCTGTCCAAGCAGGCTCCGAGTTGTGGATGGCGACGGTTCTTAGACTCTCCTGAAGCGGCATCCGACTGGCTGGACTTTCACTGATCACTGCCTGTCATCAGGCCTTTTGATGACCCACCACTTGTTTACAGCAAGTAGAACAGCATTTTGATCACACCATTCATTTCATGCTTACCAAAAATATTTTATTTTGTTTACTGGAATTGATGTTCCCTCGTTTTCCTTGGGCCCATGTTTAGGAGCTCCAGCATCTTCCCGTTTATGCTACTAGCTTCTACCCCTACTACTGGTATTGGCGCAGCCAAGGCCCCCCTGCAGTTGAGCTGCATGACTGGCGCACTCACTAAACAGTGTATTTCTCGCTGGACTTGTGTGTGATCTCCTCCCGCTACGAGTGAGGCACTGTTTAGGGGCTCCGTTTCAGATCTACCCCCCACTGGACATAGTTTGACTATCACCAGTTCTCCATTTCAGTTTTTGGGTATAGGCTCTAGCCGTTCTCCCGTTTTATTTATTACATTTTTTTTTCTTTTAAATGAGGACCCAACTTGGGCAGGGTTTGCACCACGGTGCAAAGGACTTGTTTTTCTTTTTTTTTTTTAGGTTCCTTATTTTTGACCGGTTTCTTTTGAATGCTGATGTACTCGTGTGTATGGAGTTGATTGTCCATTGCTTTGCTGCTCCTGAGATGGTTTCCTCCCAGTTTTCCATTCTTTAGGTATCTTCTTCACTCAACTTTCCTATGTCACCCCCTCCTCCGGAAGTTTGTGTGTAAAATCTCCTGCAATATCAGTGGCCTTCACTCCAAATTTAGGCGTGCCTTGTTCTTATATTTGAAGCTCCACAACCCTCATAATATTACAGGAATCCCATCTCATGGGCAGCAAACGTCTCACTTAAAAAGCCCTGGATTCAAAAGGCCCACCATGCGTCTTCTTTTTGCTCGGGGGGTCTCTATACTTATGGGGAAATCTCTTCCACGTTGTTGTTGATGCGATCCATAAAGACCCCAAGAGCAAATTTGTCATGGTGGTTCTTACACTTCGGGGCCAACGTTAGGTTATTGTTGCAGTGCATGTTCCCCCACCTTTTTCTCCCAAGGTACTTGGTATCTTTCTGGAGAAAATTACCACTTACTACCCAGCTAAATTACCAATCATGGGCGATTTTAATGCCATCCTGTCGCCAGACGTGGATAGGCCAACAAAGCCCAAAAACAGTTCCGGTGACCTTCAGGCTTGGGTGCAGGCAGCCGGTCTCACATACTCTGTTTTTCTAGCACTTCTTTACATACTGACCTTGCATTTGACAACCCCTCTCTGTTGTCAGATGTTCAGGAAGCCACATATTTACTTAGTGGGTTATCTAATCATGTACCCTTGGAGCTGCTCATACGCAACTCTGCCTCTTGCAAAGTGTCCCTATGGTGCTTAGCCCCACATTGGATCTCCCATTCATAGAGAATATGCCCTCCCCATAAGTCCCTTCCCTTATGGGACGTCACGCGTGCGGAAGGGAGGAGCCGTGAAATCAACCGCTGTCTCACAGAGTCGCTCGAGGAAGTGTATGACTGTTCAGCAAGAGAGGATGTGAAGTGCCTGCTGTATGCTGTTATTAAGCAAGAGGCTTTCTTATGTTTTAATTAATAAATGTGTTAGACATACTTCACTATGTGCGATCCCTTGCCTTTCTTTGAGTCACACCACTAAGAGAGCAAGCTTTTGGATTGTCTAATCAGTATCCCCTGGAGGTATTTGGAGCAACTGGGATCATCCCATCCATCCATTCTGCCAAAGGTGTTATCGTCAGTGTTCAGTTGCAAGTGGAATCTGTCCTGGTGATTTGACCCTTTGTGATCAGTGCTTTGAGGTGAGAGGCCATTCTATCTGATGGTGGATTTGTAGTTTCAAGACCACAGCATTGGCTCTGAGTGCATCTTTATCCACACGGGGCCCTTCATCCTTTGCATGGACTATATTTCCTACTCAATTGTTTCATTTTAGTTTTAGTTTGTAAGCATTGCTTCCCATGCTTTATAGTTATGTGATTTACCATCTCTGGGCTATGAAGCTGGCTACATAAAATATTTTGGACTGGGCTGTGTGTATGTGCATTCCTGGGGACAGCATGTTATACACTGAACACTGCTTTCCAGCAGACTGCTTCTGTGTATTATTATTATTATTCAGGATTTCAATAGCGCCAGCAGTTTACGCAGTGCTTTAGCGCCGGTTCACACTACCGCGACGCTACTTCCCGGGGCGACCTCCGAGATCGCGGTGCGAGCAGCGCGCCGCGGCCTCGGAGCGGCCGCCACGGACTTCATAACATTGAAGTCTATGGTGGTCGCCTCCTGGTCGCCCCAAAGAAGCTCCGGACCCTTTTTCTAAGTCGGAGCGACGTGTCGCTCCTATTAGAACGGGTCCGCAGCTTCCCTATGGGAGGCGACCTGCGGCGACCTGTGAGGCGACCAGGTCGCCTTAGTGTGAACGGGGGCTAACAATGTTAGAGGGAGACAATACAGTTACAATACAATAAAATACAAAAGGATTAAGAGGGCCCTGCTCAGAAGAGCTTACAATCTAATGGGGTGGGGGAGGTGGTACAAGAGGTTGTAACAGTAGGGAATGAGCTGATGGAAGATTAGTTAGCGGTGCAATAGGCTTCCCTTAGGAGATGAGTTTTCAGGGTTCGTCTGAAAGCAGCTAGAGTAGGAGATAGCCGTACAGGTTGAGGTAGAGCATTCCAGAGGATGGGAGAGGCCCTGGAGAAATCCTGGAGACGAGCATGGGAGGAGGAGACAAGGGAGCTTGAGAGTAGGAGGTCTTGAGAGGAGCGGAGAGGACTGTTTGGGCGATATTTGGAGACAAGATTGGTGATGTAGCTCGGGGCAGAGTTGTGAATGGCTTTGTATGTTATGGTTAGTATTTTGAATTTAAAGCGGAGTTCCACCCTGGAATTTTTTTTTTTTTTAAATACCCCCGGGACAGTCAGGGCTAGTGCATTCCACAATGGCTAGCCTCTGATCTGTCCCGGGTTGCACTTACCTGTTAGGACAAATACTTACCTTGAAAACGTCTTGTTCAGCGCTGCCATCTCAGATGTGGGCAGCTTGAAGCCAGCGAGATCCCCTTCGGCGTCGTCTTCCGCCTTCTTCGGTCCCACGATGCCCTGCGCCGGCCCCGCCGTCACTTCCGGTGCGCGCGTGTCATCCCTCCACAGCTTCTGGGCATGCCCAGAAGCTGTTTAGAAGGGGATGACGCGCGCGACCCAGAACTGACGTCGGGGCCGGTGCAGGCGCAATGATTCCTGGGAGCGATGACGTTCAGCTCCCAGGAATCATTGCAGAGCCAGGAAGTGACAACGGGCCGCGGCCGAGGAAGGAGGAAGAAGGAAGTAAGGTAAGTATATTTTCTTCGCTACGAGGTAAGTAAAAAAAAAAAAATATATGCGATTATCCATTTCTTTTTCAGGTGACCCGGAGCGAGAAGATGGAGGTAAGTATTAAATTAGGGTGGAACTCCACTTTAATTCGCTGGGCAATCGGGAGTGTAGATGTCTCATACAGCAGCACCAAGACTGTCCTCAATTACCATGATACACAGTAATAATGTCACATCTTACAGCGTTCACATTCAGGCAGCCTGATGCTTGTCCAGTAACGAATCACCAATTACGCTGAATTGTGCCAATTATGCTAATTGTAACAACTGTTGATACGCTTCTAATCAAATATAAATCACTTTTCTAATACATTTATGTTTTGACATACACAAAGTATTATACATGCTTATTTTCAAATGCATCATGATGACCTCAGACTTCAAAATTACAAATTTAAACTCAAAGTAGTTACTATATCCAGACCCCTAGAATCAAGTCCTGGGTAGACTTGGTAGTATGCGCCACTACAGTTTGGTCGACCAGGCTACCCTCTTCACATTTTTGTCTCTAAGGCAGGGGTGCCCAACTTGTGGCCCCAGAGAGTTGAGAATGCAGCTCAGGCCTATCTAAAGATGCCGGGGATGGCATGAAAGCACAGCAGCCATGGCGACCTACAAAGACAAGCCTGGCCTATGCACCTATGTAGGGATGCTGTGCAAACATACCAGCCACGGCAGCCTACATTGACAAGCCAGGCAAATGCACACCTGGAGGGATGCCAGGGCTGTCATGTTTGCAATAGAACTGGCAGCAGGGAACGCTACAAGGCTAGGTCTAGGCTGTGCCCCCCCGCCACGATTGTAGCATGTGGCTCTCAGCGGGCAGGTGCGGTTCCCAGGCCCATTCACTGTATTGCCAGTTTACAGGCAGCCACAACTATTTGCGGCTCTCTACACAGCCAGCGATTACTTGCATTGATCACTGCTGGATGTACTGGATTACAAAGAAAGATTTCCCAGCAAACTTACCAGCTAGAATACAAAAACACCAACGGGTAGGCTGTTCTCCCAGCATAAACAAAAAACTGACCATGCTGGGAAGAATGTGCTCCCATGCCTAGCATGGTATCAGATGGGAAAAAAGGGGGACTGGCAGGATTAATAGGTATTTCACTGTCAGAATATTTATACTGCTCTGAATAGAACAGTGTCTATTTATGTCAATAAGCAAAGATCTGTGCAGTAGGAGAATCTCAACTTATTTCCACAAATCAATATGTAGCGAATTATTTTTATTGATTTTTTTAAAAGCAAATACCAATCTTAGCGAAAACAGTCTACAGTGTGGAATATATACGAATATTTATTCACGAAACATGTATTCACCATAAATGATCAGACTTGATATGACACAAAAAGATAACTTTACATAAAATACAAACTTCAAACAATAAATGCAATGTGATGTATAGCTCAATAGGTATAGTATAAACCATAAATGAATGTTCATCACACAAGGGAAGCAATGCAAAGAGAACTGGATACTGTTTAACACCAGTACATGATACAACTAATACTTATCAAGAATGAAAGGTTTAAATTGTAGAACTAAAGGATTTGTAGTACAGTTTCTCAGTAATCTCCAGGCATAAATCTTTAATACCCAGTGTCCCTGAAAATCACAATCAAAACAAAGCACATCCATAGAGTGTTGGATTTTTCCAAGAGTTCTCTTTAAATCCAAAAGATCTTTGGAAAAAAAATGCTGCGGATTTACTACTGATTCATCCGCATCAGTCATAGCTGCTTGTAAAAGCACAATTGTCACTTCTGATAAGTGTGTGGTACCCTGCATTACAGATGAAGTGCTGTAGATCAGGAAAATATCTGCTAATTGGTGTGGCCATTAGTGAGAGTCTCAGAAAAACAGGTACTCATTTCTAGATCATGAAACATGTAAAACGTAGTCAAGCATATCACAGAAATCTTTGTTTTTCAGGGGGGGGGTCTGGGAAAGCCGCCAAGCAGGTTCACAAACGGATTTACAGAGAGGGCGTTGGTAGCTGATGATGTGCGGAAAAGGATGCCAGAGGATATGTTCACTGTAAGAGGGAACGGAATCAGATAAAAAAAAAAAAACACATCTCTCAATCTGCAGTCATTTCTGCTATTGATGGTTGGCTTCATTTGGGTGACGGAACTGCTAGCCCTAAGGCAGGGAAGCACCAAAAATATTCTCCATGAAAAGCAGATATTTGTTAGCTTGTTCTGTAAAGTGGCACCCAAAAGGGATCACAGAGATCTTTTGAAAACCCTACCATTAAAACGCCTGATAAAAAATAAATGAAATAAAAAATAAATAAATAAAGAGTCCCTTAGCAATAGTAAACGGATTTTATGAACAGGTTACACGCCTAATAACGTGTTTACAGTAAGCACAGTATCACTATAAAAGTTTCCATAGCCCCTCACCATCCTCATGTCTGCAGCCACCCACACACAGTGCCATTGTTTTGCTGGATCATAAACTCATTTTGCATTTTACAAGTATAAACCTTCAAAAAAAAAAAACTGAATTTTTGTAAAATCTTACCGTAAAAATTCCTTTCTCTGAGTCCTCCGACAGTCGCCGCCCCTTCATAATCTTCACCAATGGGTATTGACCTTTGCTCCGTAGGAGTAGCTAGGCAACAAGATTTGTTAATATAAAAGCTTTTAGCATATCACACCCCTAGGGGGCGGTCCCCTCAGTCAATACCTCCCTGCTTCCAGCATTCTCAACTCAGTTTGGTAGCATAGCAGTAGAGTACATAAACATTTTACAAAAATTCAGTTTTCTCTTACGTCCTCTGACAGTCGCCGCCCCTTCATAATCTTCACCAATGGGACGTCCCAGAGCAGTGTAGACATGAGGGGTGGGAAAAAACGCAGCCGCGCATAAAGCAACGCAGTACCCACATCAGAGAAAGGAACCTTACCAAAGCAAGAGAACCAACCTGGCAACAGGAAAAAGTGTGCGCAACAGGAGCAACAACCCAGGAAGAACAAGTTACCCAGGGGTAAAAACACCCCAACAGCCAAGGACCCAAACAAGGGACCCTAAGGCACTGCCGCACTGAGAACTTTACGGCCAAAGGAAGCATCCGCCGATGCCTGAACATCCACTTCGTAAAATTTTGAGAAGGTGTGAACGGACGACCAAGTCGCCGCCCTACACACCTGGGCCACAGAAGTCTGATGCCGGTAGGCCCAAGACGTACTCAGAGGCCTGGTAGAGTGCGCCTTCACAGGGAAGGGAGGAACCTTCCCCTTCAAAGCATAGGCTTGCACAATGGTCTGTCTGATCCATTTGGAGATGGTCGCAGCCGACGGCGCCATGCCCTTCCGAGGTCCCTCAGGAAGGACGAATAGAGAATCCGACTTGCGAAAGGATTTAGTCGACGACAGGTAAACCCTGATCGCCCTAACAACATCCAGGGAATGCAAGGCAACTTCCTTTGGATGCTTAGGCTTTGCGCAAAGCGAAGGCAAGACAATGTCCTCATTAAGATGAAACTCCGAGATCCTTTTCGGAAGAAAGGAAGGGTTAGGTCGACAACCACCTTATCCAAGTGAATCACCAATTAGGGAGAGCTGCAGGACAAAGCCGCCAGCTCCGACACCCTGCGAGCCGAAGTGATCGCCACCAAAAAGGCAACCTTCTTGGACAACAGAGACAACGAGATCTCCCTGATCTTTTCAAAAGGAGCCTGTTGCAACACGGACAGAACAAGGTTCAAGTCCCATGGAGGTAAAGGTTCCCTCCTAGGAGGGACCAAATGTCGCACCCCCTGAACAAAGGTGCGAATCAATGAATTGGACGCCACCGGGCGTTGGAAAAGAATGGCCAGCGCAGAAATCTGACCCTTAATCGTGGCCAGCGCCAAACACTGGTCCACACCAGATTGGAGGAAAGCCAACACTCTCGACACGAGTATGAGCGAGGGGAACACCCCCTGGACTCAAACCAGGCAAAGTATGCTTTCCAAATACGGTAGTAAATTTTTCCTTTAGAGGCTTTTCTAGCCTTAATCAAGGTGGGAATGACCTCAGGGGAGAGACCCCTATCCCTCAGGACCTGGCTTTCAACAGCCAGGCCGTCAAAGCCAGTGACTGTAAAGCAGGATGGAATATCGGCACTTGAGACAGAAGATCGTCTCGAATCGGCAGACGCCAAGGGGCGTCGACTGCCAGATTTACGAGGTCCGCGTACCAAGACCGGCGAGGCCAGTCCGGGGCCACAAGAATCACCGTGTGTGGTTCCGAGGTTAGCCTGCGAAGGAACCTGGACAACAGCTGAATCGGGGGAAAGGCATACATCAGACGATACTGATGCCAGGGCGCCACCAACGCGTCCAAGGCGTCCGCCCGCAGATCCCGCATCCTTGCCACGAACCTTTCCACCTTGTTGTTTAGACGAGACGCGAACAGGTCCACATCTGGAAGACCCCACTTCGCGCACAACATCTGGAAGACATCCGGGTGAAGGGACCATTCTCCCTGGTCCAGGGTCTGGCGACACAGATAGTCCGCCTGCCAGTTCTCCACCCCCGGAATGTGAACTGCCGATATCGCCGGGACGTGCGTCTCGGCCCATGACAGAATGTCGGCCACTCCCCGAGCTGCTAGGGCACTCCTGGTGCCCCCTTGATGGTTGATGTAGGCCACCGCTGTGGCATTGTCCGTCTGAACCCGAACTGGACGGCCCTGAAGCCGTTCCGACCATTGCAGCAGGCAAAGCTTTATCGCCCTTAATTCCAGAATGTTGATCGGAAGAGACGACTCCTCCTCCGACCAAGTTCCCTGGGCGGACAGAACGCCCAGAACACCACCCCAGCCCGACAAGCTGGCATCCGTGGTGATCACTGTCCACAAAAATGGACGAAAAGACTTGCCCCCCCGAACACCGCTGGGGACTGGAGCCACCACAGAAGACCCCTTCTGGTGCGATGGCTCAATGAAATCCGTAGATCCAGAGATTGCGGTCGCCCGTCCCACTCGGCCAGAATCTCCGCTTGGAGATCCCGCGTGTGAAACTGGGCAAATAGAATCGCCTCGAAAGCAGATACCATCAAACCCAGACATCTCATGCATGTCCGGAGAGACAAGTATTGAGTGTCCTTGAGGGACCTGACCTCGTCCTGAAGCGTCCTGAGCTTGTCTTCCGGCAGGAAGACCTTCGCTCGAACAGAGTCCAGAATCATCCCCAGGTAGGGGAGACGAACTGAAGGACACAGCGTTGATTTTGTAATGTTTATCGTCCAACCGAACTCCTGCAGAGTCTGCATCGTGGCGGACAGGTCGGTCACCAGATCCTGACTGGCAGGGGACCGAAGTAGGATATCGTCCAGATACCCCAAGACAGAGATGCCCTGAGCTGGCAATAGAGCCAGGACCGGCGCTAGCACCTTGGTGAAAACCCACTGAAGCTGAAGCGAGACCGAAAGGTAACGCCACTAATTGGTAATGATCCTCCCCAACGGCGAATCGTGACCCTCTGGTGACCCTCGAAAATGGGGATGTGTAGGTACGCATCCTTCAGATCGATGGAGGCCATGAATTCCCCCGGAACCAGGGCAGCCACTACTGAGCGCAGGAATTCCATGCGGAACTTGCGAACCCGCACAAAGCGGTTCAGAGCTTTTAAGTCCAGAATCGAACGCACCTTGCCCTCCTTTCTGGGCACAGTGAACAGATTGGAATAAAACCCCCGAAACCTGTCCCGATGAGATGAGGTACCGGAACCACCACCCCTTGGTCCCGCACCGCCAGGTGCAGATCCTGCAAGCGCTCTGGAGACAGCTGAAGATTTGAGGGGGAAAATCTGCCCGCCCGCCGAGAGAGAAACTCGATCGAACGATTTCCTGAACCCATCTGTCCCGAATACGGGCCAACCAGGGTTGCAGAAAACCGCGCAAACGTCCCCCCACCCCAGAATCGGGTGAGGGCGCCCCTTCAGGCTGAGTTGGCGTGGGAAGCGGAACCGGACTTCTGTTTCCCCGCCCACGGCTTCTTCTGGGAGCCTTGGCCTTTGACGGGCTTGCCCTTGTATTGCGACCGAAAGGCACGAAAGGACCCCTGAGAGGGCCTAAACGAGGAATTCCTCTTACCACAAAAAGACTTACTCTTGTGAGTGTGGGGTAAGAGTGCTCTTACTCCCGGAAACTCCTTTTATCAGAGCATCCAAAGATTCGCCAAAAAGGCGAGATCACGCGTAGGGAAAATTAGCCAAAGTCTTGCGAGAAGTCTGGTCAACCCACCAGCACTTCAGCCATATCAGGCGACGGTTCAACACCGCTACACTGGATAGGCGCGCAGCCAAAGGGACCGAATCCAAGTCCGCATCGCACAAATACATGATACCCTGATGAATTTGATCCATCATAGCCAAAGTTGTCGGCGGGGCAGAGTCAGACACCAGGGTGCGCCTGAGCACCTGCGTCCAATCAGCCATAGCTTGGGCTGCCATAATGGAAGCAAAAATAGGCTTCAACATAGAACCAGCAACCGTATAGGCAAGACGGGCAAGAGACTCCAATCTCCTGTCCGTGGGGTCCCGGAACACCGGGGTATCCTCAGCAGGAATCACAGTAGACTTATTCAAAACTGCCACCGCGTGATCCACCTGAGGCGGCACACACCAACGCTCATCGGTGGTGGGCGTAAATGGATAACGCAGTTTGAACCTATTTGGCACAGTAAAGGGCTTCTTTAAATTGCGCCATTGCTCATCAACAGTGCGCTGAAATTCCACAGGGCAGGGAAAAACCTGTGCTGTTTTGCGTTTCCTTTGCGTCCCATAAGAGGACAGTAAAGCAGGAGGACTCGGTTCATCCTGTAAACGCAGCGTTTCCTTGATAGAAGTAATCAACTCATCCATGAGTGCAAGCTCTTCAGGCGAGCCGGGGGGGGGGGGGGGGGGGAAGTATCAACCCCTTCCACCTCAGCCTCCTCCTCAGATCCCACAAGGTCCAGAGATGAGCGAGACCCTGAGAAGGGCACTCCAGCCATAGCAGCCCCATCGCCCTCCGAATTTGAGGAAATGGATAACCTGGGCCGCTTTGCGGATCGATCAGCCATTAGCATCTGCACCTGAGCAGCCAAGTTCGCTACAACAGCAGCCAGATCAGCCCCCTCGGGGGGTGCAGCAGCCCCTTGGCCCCCCACCAGGGCGGGAGGAAACTTGCAATCCTGAGAATCCATGCCCCAGTATTACACTGATATAAAGGAACTGCCCCTTTAACACAGCGGCGAGCGCAGCCCACCGCACACTACTGAATGTACCGACCCCCGCAGGGATAAGGAACACTGAGCAAAGAAATACAGGCTAGGGAAGGTAAAAACCTGGAGAGACCGCACAGGCTGCTGCCACCGATTGCTGTTCCAGTGAAAAGTGATGCAATGACTGACCGACCTATATAGCCTATGGAAGGCTTCACAAACATGGCCGCTCGGCTGAGGAATTAAGGCAACAACAAAATGGCGCCGACGTGCTTGCATGATCGATCGCCGCTAAAATGGCGGCGTTTGGCTCCAAAACACACCGCTGCACTAGACAGGGCCGGTTACCATCAGTTTTACCGAAAAAAATGGCGGGTCGCATGAGCGACCGCCGCACAGCATGTCTGAGCCCAGTCTGCCCCATACATCACACATAGCAGAGCGGGAGAGCCCCCCCCCCCCCGCCCCGCAGCCCACAGAAAGGCAGCTGTTCCACACAGGAATCTGACAGGGAGCCCGCACTAACACAGACATGTGGGTCACACAGTCACAGACCGACACCCAAACAGACAGGTCCCCACATAGAAATTTTCTTACCATTCCGGATGGCGTGGGGAGCCTTCTCCAGCGACGAAACCGCTATACTGAGGACAGGGAGTGTCGCAGCCAGGACGCAGTGGACTGCGGGGCGAAACCGCAAATGGCGTCCAGTGAGGTAGCCACCTCACAGGCAGCATCCCTGCAGCGAACAGGGATGGGTCGTTCAATATGCCAGGGCAAAATCTAAGCTGAACGCTCGATGGCAGGCTGGGGAAACCCCTGGCTCTCAGCCCTGGGATCCAGGGAGGCCAGTCCGAGACCCAGCTCCGCAGAATCATCTTCATCCGAAGAAACCTAAACTAAGGCTGATAAAATAACAGCTAAGTAACAGAAAGAGAAAAATACTTGAAATAAAATCCAAAAAAAAGGTAGAAGGTTGAAAAGCCCCAGCACAGGAACAGCCAGCTACTCCTAAGCTAGGCAAGATCAAACTGAGTTGAGAATGCTGGAAGCAGGGAGGTATTGACTGAGGGGACCGCCCCCTAGGGGTGTGATATGCTAAAAGCTTTTATATTAACAAATCTTGTTGCCTAGCTACTCCTACGGAGCAAAGGTCAATACCCATTGGTGAAGATTATGAAGGGGCGGCGACTGTCGGAGGACGTAAGAGAAAAAATGGATTTTTGTAAGATCTTACCGTAAAATCCTTTTCTCTTAAGCTCATTGACAGACGTAGTCTTCTTGATTCTCAAGAGCTGGGTTATGTTGTCTCCGCAGGAGTAGGACTAGGCAGAAAGACAAAACGTTCTGGCTCCACCCTAGGGGCAGTCCCTGAGGGTATATCCTCCCTCTCTCTGCTACAGGGAATCAGTTCTGTTTTAAAGCAGTACAGAGAATTTAACCCAACCCAACTCAATGATAGAGGGGCGGGTACTACGTCTGTCAATGAGCTTAAGAGAAAAGGATTTTACGGTAAGATCTTACAAAAATCCATTTTTCTCTATCGCTCATTGACAGACGTAGTCTTCTTGATTCTCAAGAGCTGGGACATCCAGAAGCAGTGCCACAAAATGAGGGGTGGGATTGACAGAATCAAAATCCAATCTAGAAGGCCCAACCGGAGCCAACCAGAAGTATCAAAGGACTCATCGAGTAAACAGATGAGACCTACCCCACAAATCCTCGAGGTAGACCAACAGTCTCCTCAAACAGTGGCCTGCAGGAACCTTGCAGCCAGAAGAGGCATCTGACGATGCCATCACATAAACCTTATACAATATTGTAAAGGTATGAACCGACTACTAAACAGTCGCCTTGAAAACCTGAACCACTGACGCCTGATGGCGGAAGGTCCAGGAAACGCTAAGCGCCCGAGTAGAATGCGCCTTAACAGGGAACGGGGGATCCCGACCCTTAGATAAAATAAGCCTATACCACCGTCTGTCTGATCCATCTAAAGATGGTCGCAGCAGAACAGGCAACCCCTTCTTAGGGCCATCCGTGATCACAAACAGTGAATCCGTCTTACAAATTGAATCCGTAGTATTCAAGTATATCCTGATCGCCCGAACTACATCCAAGGAATGCCATGCAAATTCTCGAGGATGATTGGGCTAAGGACATAGGAAGGACAATACACTGTCCTTAATCAATGAAACTTTGAAACCACCTTAGAAGGAAGGATGGATTCGGATGAAGAACAACCTTATCCCTATGAACCACCAGATCTGGGGAACAACAGGATAATGCAGCCAGTTCTGACACCCTGCGTGCAGAAGTGATAGCCACCAAGAAGACCACCTTCTGGGATAAAGTAAGCAAGGGAATCTCCCTGATATTTTCAAAGGGAGGTGTCTGAAGAACCGACAGCACCAAATTAAGATCCCAGGATGGTAACGGCGCGTGCACTGGCAGAGCCAGGTGTCGCACCCCCTGGATGAAATTCCGCACCAAGGAATGAGTAGACAAAAGCTTCTGAAAGAAGATAGCAAATGCTGAAACCAGACCCTTGATAACACTCAAGGCCAGCTTCTGCTCAACTCCCTGTTGCAGAAAGCCAATATTCGGACTACCGAATAAAGATGTAGATGGAACCCAAGGGATTCACATCACACAATATAAGACTTCCATGTACGATGATAATCTTTCTGGAAGTCGCTTTCCTTGTTTTAACTAGAGTAGGAATAACTGAAGCTGACAATCCCTTGTCCTTCAGCACCTGGGTCTCAATAACCAGGCCGTTAAAAACCAGCGATCGTAAAGCAGGATGGAAGATCGGTCCCTGAGACAGTAGATCCTTCCTGAGAGGAAGTCTCCACGGGACGTCCGCCATCAGTCTGACCAAGTCGGCGTAACAAGCTCGACGAGGCCAATCCGGAGCTGCCAGGATTACTGGAATTCCTTCCTCCTATCCTGCGAAGAAGTCTTGGCAGTAACCCAAGAGGAGGGAAGGCATACATTAGCTGGTATTGCCCCCACGGGGCGATCAGTGCGTCTGCGGTTTCTGCTAGAGGATCGCGGGAGCGAGCCACGAATCTCTGAACTTTCCTGTTGAATCGAGATGCCAACAGATCCATATCCGGGGTGCCCCATCGTAGGCACAACTGGTGGAAAACGTCTGGATGGAGGGACCATTCCCCCTGATCCAGAGTCTGACGGCTGAGATAATCTGCCTGCCAATTTTCCACCCCCGGAATGAACACCGCAGAGATTGCTGGAACAAATCGTTCCGCCCAGCGAAGAATGCAAGCCACTTCTTTGGCTGCTCGGACACTCTTGGTGCCCCCCTTGTGATTGACATAAGCCACGGCCGTGGCGTTGTCCGACTGGATCCGAACCGGGCTGCCCTGGAGCTGCTCGGTCCAGTGAATCAGACAAAGTCTGATCGCTCTCAGTTCCAATACATTTATCGGTAACCTGGATTCTTCCGGGGACCAAAGTCCCTGGACAGATAACTGACCGAGAATTCCTCCCCATCCGGATAGACTGGCATCCGTGGTCACTGTCGTCCAATATATTGGCAGAAATGACTTTCCCTGGCTGAGCATCGGAGACCGAAGCCACCAGACCAGAGACTCTCTGGTCTGTTTGCTCAATCGGATCTGATTGTCCAGGGATTCCGGATTCCGATTCCATCTGAGAGGAATCTCTTGCTGAAGAATTCGGGTATGGGACTGGGCAAATGGGACTGCTTCGAAGGAAGCCACCATCAACCCCAGACCCCTCATGCAAGTCCGAAGGGAAGACCAGCTGTTGGTGGACTGCTGATTGAATCTTTCGGAGTTTCCCTACCGGAAGAAAAACTCTTGTCCTGACTGTGTCTAGAATTAGACCCAGATATTCGAGCCTCTGGGTGGGAACCAGAAATGACTTTTGCTGGTTCACCAGCCACCCGAATTCCTGTAAAGAAATCATAGTAATTTCTACGTCTTGTAGCAAGGTCTGAGGAGACTCTGCATGAAGCAGAAGATCGTCTAGGTAACCTAGAATCGATATGCCTCTTTGGCGCAGAAGTGCCAACATTGGGGCCAACACCTTCGTGAAGACCCGCTGAGCCGTGGCGAGACCGAAAGGTAACGCCACAAACTGATAGTGGTTCTCTTCTACGGAAAAACGTAGAAACCGCTGATGTCCTGCGAAAATGGGAATGTGAAGATATGCGTCCTAGATGTCTATGGACGCTAGGACATCCCCTGGATGCAGAAAGGCTGCTACTGTGCGAATGGACTCCATTCTGAATCTTCTTATGAAGACAAAAGAATTGAGTGCCCTTAAGTCCAGAATTGGACGCACTTTGCCCTCTTATTGTAAATAGGTTTGAATAAAACCCTAGAAACCGTTCTGTCCAAGGAACGTGGACTACCACTCCTTGTTGTAGTAAATCTGTGACTGCTCTCCGCAGATCTTCTAAACGATCTGAGGATAGTCGGATATTGGAAGGGAAGAATCGCGCCGGTGGGAGAGATCGAAACTCGATCTTGTACCCTGACCTTATGACTTCGCAGACCCATTTGTCCGGGATTCTGGAAAGCCATGGATCCGGGACCCGGCGAAGACGTCCCCCCACCCCAGTTATGGGTGGGGGCGCACCTTCAGGCTTTGGACGGTTTATCTTCAGGTCTGGAGGGGGCGGGCTTTTGCTTGCCCGACCAACGACCCCTGACGCCTCCTGCAGGAGCTTTGGAGGACTTAGTTTTTTCACCCGCGGGACGAAAAAACCTCTTGTGAGCAGAAAAAGAAGGCCCTCGTCTTTGACGAGTTCCTCTACCTTTAAAATTTTGCGGTAAAAAGGTGCTCTTTCCACCCGTGAGATCCTTAATGATCTCATCTAAGTTGGCTCCAAATAGACGCTCTCCTAAAAAGGCGATATTAGCCAATGCTTTTTTGGAACCTTGGTCGGCTAACCAACCTTTAAGCCACAGTGTACGCCTGAGAACCACTGCTGAGACTGATGCTCGCGCCAATAATGGAGTGGCGTCTAACGCCGCATCACACACAAACTGTAACCCCTGTATCATTTGTTCCAACAAATCTGATACCGCCTGAGGGACCTCTTCTAAGTCCCGGCGTAACCACTAGGTCCATTCAGTTACAGCCTGCGAAAACAGACCAATAGCTATTATAGGTCTGAAAGCTGATCCAATCAAGGCAAACATGGTGCGAGACATAGCTTCTATCTTGCGATCCACTGGATCTTTAAAAGACGGAGCGTCTTCTAAAGGAATAACCGTGGCTTTATTCAATCTAGCAATTGGTGAATCCACCACAGGTGGTTCTGTCCATTTCTTAATGAGGGTTTCCTCAAACGGATAACGCCTGTTAATGCGTTTAGAAATAGTAGAAATGCGTTTTGGCAGACTCCATTCTTCTTTGATTGGATTGCCAAAACATTTGGGCAATGGAAAAACCTTCGCCACTAGATGCGTTTTTAGACCCAAAAGGGATCTCAGTTTCAGCTATTTCTGACGGAATACCCTGTAATCTTAAGGTCTCTTGAACAGATACCATGAGTGCGTTTACCAACGCTTCCTCTCTGGCTATGGCTGATGCCGAAACATCCTCCTCACTGTCTGAAAAGACAGTACACGAGACACCAATACCAGATGAAGTACCTGCAACTGCAGAAATAGGCTCAGAGTCTGAATCCGAGGTTTCAGATAATAAGGGGTTAGGCGGGGGTCGCTTACTTGCGCCCTGTCCCTGACAAGCCGCTTCCACCCGGGACACAAGCTTCCATAATAGCGGACAATGATTTAATCGTCAGTGGGGTGCTGGAGGATCCCGCAGACCCCTTGAGGGGATCCGGAGGAGATACATGAGTGGCAGGGTCCATGTTAATTCAGGACACCTTTGCCAGAAAACACAAAACTTTTTTTTTTTTTTTTTTTAAATAAAAAATACTTTTTTTTTTTTTTATGTGTCTCCCCCTAGCGCAATAGCGCCCCTCAGAGTACCTGCTTCTCGATCCCACAGAGAGAGAGAGGGACCCCCAAGGCTCACCAACCGATGCAGTGAAGTTTCCAACCAACTGCAGTCAGCGTCTGTCTTTACAGACTGGAAGGAGCTGTTTGCTTTTTCCCGGGTAGAAGGCGTGGCTCCGCCCCCTGTGTACGCCTTCCGGCGTTCCCAGCTCTCCACGAGGTAGCTGGGCTCACAAAACATGGCCGCCCCCATAGAAGAGACATAAGACTCCAAAAACATGGCGGCCGGCGTGACCTGAGGCATACATGCATTCGGTCTACGGCAAAATGGCGGTGGACCGCCGAAATCGTTTTCCCAGCACATCCACCTGCATCTCTGCTAAGAGGCGATATATGGATCTACAGAAGATACACTACACATAAGGTAGGATTATACCTCCTATGTCTGCTGTAATGTTACAGTCTGCTGGGTAGAGTGTTAGCTCTTAAACCAAGTCCACTTCCCACAAACACATGCTGTATTACAAGGGGGACTTGTAAGTATCAGATATATACTGACCATATATGGAGGGGCCCATAATACATACTGCCTCATAACGAGGAAAAATGGGAACGTTTACTCACCATACCGAACCGACAGGCACCCTCTCTTCACAATACCCTCTCCACCGGGGTGGGGGTTTGTGGACGCCTCGACTCTCTGGTACCTGGCGTCCAAGCGAGACTTTTAACTCGCAAAGTCAGTCCCTTCACTGGGACTCCGTCGCGGCCGACCCATCGCGGAGCTCTGGTTCTTAAAGAAAAAAAAGTCTTGCCAGGACCAAAAGATCCCAGCAAGGAACTTGGGTCCTTACTCCTGACTAGACAGAAAAAAACTGATTCCCTGTAGCAGAGAGAGGGAGGATATACCCTCAGGGACTGCCCCTAGGGTGGAGCCAGAACGTTTTGTCTTTCTGCCTAGTCCTACTCCTGCGGAGACAACATAACCCAGCTCTTGAGAATCAAGAAGACTACGTCTGTCAATGAGCGATAGAGAAAATACATTATCTGAAAGCAAAGTCTGTTTGACCAGAAAAATTCACATGAGATTTTTACTGAGCCTACATGTAAAGAAATATCAAAAGGTGTCTGCCTGGTTTTAAAAAAAAAAGGTACAGGTCCCAGCCCCAAAGCCTGCCTTGCAATGGCAGATCCTAAATGTCTTACTTCACAGGCTCATTTTTAAGCCCAAATCTCCTTGACTCGAGCCCCTAAGCAACACTCTCCCCTCACCCAAAGTAAACCCACGACAGTAAAATCAGTCTGTATATGCACTAACGCATGCTTGTTGCACATGCTCAGTTTGGTGTAAGGCTAGAGTTTATTTTCTTGGAAGAGCGCATGTGATCAGCAAAGGGCCAATCAGCACTGTCCAGATAGAGGGACAGAGGTCCCGCAGCCTCAACAATCATAGGAGAATGAAAACTCCTACTGTATAAGCTTTAACCTAACACTGATGGAAATGCAACAGTTTTAGTAAATCTAAATTGTTTTGTGATTTCTATGTTCTGTGTATAGTGAGACCAGATAGAATGAATGCAGGGTCCATGAAGTATTTTTTTGCTATAGCCAGCAGCACTGATCGAGTTGCAAAAATCCAACAGGGCAGTTGTACAAAAGTTGTTAGATCAACTTCTGTACAATTACCTTGCCTGTACATGGATTGAAACTGGCCAAATTTCGATCCATGTATGGCCACCTTTATACTTACCTTTCCCAGATGTCTTTAGGCTGATCATGAGATGTGCAGGGTCTTCTTTCTTTTCTACAGAGGTGGGTAGTGATGCCTAGTAATTCAGGAGGTAGGCCCCAGACGTCTTGCACTCCCCGGATCTTCTGTCTTCCGAGTTGAATGAGGCTGAGCATTATTAAATCCAGAAGACAGAACATCCTGTGGTCAAAAGGTATTACTGCAGGGGACAACTACAGACTGAAGGGGAGCATTTCAGTTGGGGGTGTTCTTGTTTTATGCACCTGCTGGGGGACAGTTTAATTGCCAGGCATTGAGCTTTAACCAACTGAGCTCCGGAAGATTTACTCCCCCTTCATGACCAGGCTATTTTTTGCAATACGGCACTGCGTTATTTTACCTGAAAATCGTGCGGTCATATGACAAGGTACCCAAAAAACCTTAGGTCATTTTCCCCATAAATAGAGCTTTTAGGTGGTATTTGTTCACCATTATTTTTCTTGCGCTATAAAAAAAAGATAAATAAAAAAAATAATAATAAGACTGACAATTTAGGGAAAAAAATCAGTGCTAAAATATGCTACTGTACTAATGACACTGGCTGGTAATGGGTTAACATCTAGGACAATCAAGGCTTTAACTGTGTGCCTAGCCAGTGTTTGTGTATTAACTATGTGCTGCTTTTACTAGAGGAAGCAATGGATTCTAGTACCTGCTTTGCAGGAACACAGAATTAATCCCTTCACCTGTCAGAATTGACATACGCTTTGTATACATGGGCATATCTCAGTCCTCCATGTATCGCCGACAATCAGTGGGTGCCCGAGAACATAGAGTGCCCGGCACCTGCAGATTGGCTTCTGCTGTGAATAATCACAGCAGAAGCGGCACGTGTGCCCCCTGCAGGCAGTTTGGACCAATGTACTTCTGTATATACCATACCTGGCCGATCCCTTCAGAAGCTGGAAAACACCAAAGAAGACACCGCTACTATAGTGAGATCCACTTACTTCCGGATCCTGTGCTGGGCAGCTGCCCTAATGCATTGTGAACACTAAGTTTGGCCATGTGGCACGGGCATTATTCAGAAAAGGCTTTGCATTTTCTGCATGAATGCAAAGTGTTCTCTTATTGGATTGGAGTTGGAGAGGCAGGGCGGTGAAGTCACATAACGTATAAAAAACATTCTATAGCTGGATATTCTCTTTAATTCTCTCTGCACTGAGAGGATTCTAGGTAATGTCATTTTTTATCTCATTCTGAAAAAGGTTCTAATCCATTCCAACTATCCAAAAGCAAAAAACATTTTCATTGGAGTGCCCTTTCATTCTCCTGACTGTACCAGGAAAAGGGGCTGATTTGGTAGGTACGAAAAACTTCTTTACAAGTTAAAATTTGATTAATCCTGGACATCAGAATGACTGACTTGAAGGTACAACTTGTTCTAAAATTATTTAGCACACAAAAATGTTGTGCTCATTTTGGCTTCATCTCTTCACAGGAAGAGCTGACCTCTGATTTCTAATTTAAGACGCATGCTTAAAAAGGTAAGTCAATATAAACAAATAGCGAATATTAACTTAAAATTACACAGTGCTGCACCGTGTAACACCACGTGCATTCCGGGTTTGGCTGGTCTACGTTCAAACAAACAACAGACGCAGACTGCTTTTAACCGCTGTGTTGTATTCTTAGTCATGGTTACTAACCTATTTCTGAGGCAGTGTTCTTGTAACCGTTCTTATCAAAATATTCAGAACAATTCCAATTCATTTGCTTGCATTCTTCAGGGACCTCTGGAGTATTTCAACAACCATTGAGCAGTTAGGAAAGTATAACCAAGTCTTTATATGCTAGAGGGCAGTAAAAGCAGGGCAGCTTAAAGAAAGACCTTTGAGCACGGACAGAACTAAAATTACTGAAGAGGAGTAACAGTCCGTCACAAGCATAACCTACACCTGGAGGAAACAGATCAACATGCACAAACTGCATGCAGGAAGATAAAGTCAAGATAAAAACTTAGAGTTATTAAAAAAAAACCTTCTGACTTTACCTTAATAGATTCTATGCATTAACCACTTGCCAACCGTCTCACGCAGATTTACTGCGGTAGGGCGGCTCCGCTGCACATAATCACGTAGATCTAGGCGATTATGTGACGCGGTCCCAACGGCGCGCGGGGCCGGAGCCATGCTCCCGCTGTAATTAGACACAGCGGGAGCCAGACCACGGGAGGAGCGGGCTCAATCGCCGCCGGCCTCACGCGATCTTCAGAGAAACTGACAGGAGTCTGTAAAATATTGAAGGAGATAACGAACCATATACATAAGACTTTAGTAATGAAAACGGTATCGGTAGTAAATCAGCATGGATTATTGAAAAATTGCTCTTGCAAGACCAATCTATTAAGTGAGCTGCCATAGATCAAAGATGGCCTGCAGATGTGGTGTTATCTGGATTTTGCACAGACATTTGGTACAGTTCCCCAAAAACGCTTACTGTACAAACTAAGGTATGTAGGAATGGACCATAGGGTGAGTACCTGGATTAAAAGCTGGCTTCAGTGGCAAGTCCAAGGGGTGGTGATGAATGGGGAGTACTTGGAATGGTCTGATGTGGAAAGTGGGGTCCCCCAAGGATCTGTTCTGTGACCAATCCTATTTAATCTATTCATTAACGACCTAGAGGATGGGTTAAACAGCTCAATCTCCGTATTTGCAGACAATACTAAATTTGGCTGGGCAATAACTTCTACGCAGGATGTGGAAACCTTACAAGGCCTAAAAGAAAATAATGGGGTGGGCATCTCCATGGCAATTGAGGTTTAATGTTGGAAAATGTAAGGTAATGCATTTGGGTGCCAGAAATACGAACGTTAG
Source organism: Pelophylax lessonae (assembly GCF_965119305.1). Taxonomy (NCBI): domain Eukaryota; kingdom Metazoa; phylum Chordata; class Amphibia; order Anura; family Ranidae; genus Pelophylax; species Pelophylax lessonae. The sequence goes on along the minus strand of NC_138779.1, from coordinate 110,999,568 downwards.
TTACGCACTAGAGGGAGAGTGCCTTTGGGAGAATCTAAAATGGAAAAAGGACCTTTGGGGCCTTGTAGAGGACAAGCTCAGCAACGGCATGCAAAGCCAAGCTGCTGCAAGCAAAGCCAACAGAATACTGGCATGTATTAAAAGGGGATTCAATCCAGAAATAAAACAATTCTCCCACTCTACAAGACTCTGGTCTGGCTGCATCTTGAGCATGCCGTCCAGTTCTGGGCACCTGTCCTCTGGAAGGCTGTGCTGGAACTGGAGAAAGTCCAGAGAAGGGCAACAAAGCTAACAAAAGAGACTGGGGGATCTCAGCTGTGAGGGAAGACTACAAGCCTTGAACTTATTCTCTCTGGAGAAGAGACGCTTGAGAGGGGCTATGATATCAATGTACAAATATCGAAATATCGTACTGGTGACCCTAGCATAGGGAAAAAACTATTCGGCGAAAGGGAATATAAAAAGGACTCGCAACCATTCACTAAAATTAGAAGAAAAGCAGTTGAACCTTGAATTTCGTAAAGGGTTCTTTACCTTCAGAGTGGTAAGGATGTGGAATTCTCTTCCACAAGCAGTGGTGTCAGCGGGGAGCATCGATCGTTTCAGAAAACTATTAAACAGCCACAAAATACAGGGATATACAATGCACCATTGACATAAACACTTATACACACACTCATAGGTTGAACTTGGACTGGTGTCTTTTCAACCTCACTATGTAACTAACGCAATTTATTTTATAAATACACTTCTTAGTTTTACTGAAAAGTGAAGTGACTGGCCTCAATTGATACAGAGGTGAATCAAATCCTCCTACACAAGTTGTACCTGTTTATTTGCAGCCATTTGTTCTGTAAAACCTTGTAGTACAAAGATGAAAAGGTTTTTTCACAGACTGAAAAAGCAGGGGAAGGAGACCTGCAGTTACAAACTGTACAAGAGTTCTGAGAGCTGCTGGGAGGAAAGGGACGCACCCCTTCAAACAGGAACAGAGCTGAAACTGTCAATCACAGGCTGTGCCCTCCCCTCTCACTTTTTTAGCACTCAATGTCAGGAAACTTGTCAGAAGTGACCCATGCTGATAGCAGAGGAACTAGAGAGCAGAGAGAATAGACACTCAGTGCTTTGGAGAGAAGGAACACCAAAGAATGTACTTTGTTCAGATTTTAGGTCTGAGGTTTAGAACCACTTTAATTTTGCCTGCTTACCATGCTATAGGAGAGCAGCTGACATTGTAAGCTTTGTCATCTTGGGCAGACTGATGTCCAATATAATTGCCGATACTTACATCTGTGCTCATCTACTATATTATTGTGATTGACAGCACAGGTTACACAGAGACCTGCAAGTACATTAGAATGTCAATGAAGTGGGGAGGCCAAATGCTAGAACATTCAAAATTACTCATAAATGCAGATTAAGTCTTTGTGTAACATACAAAAATGTAATTGTATGCATGGAAAGGGTTGCAGATTTTAAAACAGTGTTATGTTACATAGATATACACCTTACTGCCACTTTATTAGGTACACCTTGCTAGTACTGGGTTGGACCCCCCTTTTGCCTTAAGAACTGCCTAAAGCTGGATACACACTATACAATTGTCTTTAGATTTACCAAAACCATATAATATGAAGTCAAATCTAAACACTTTCAATTTGTATGCAGTCAGGCAGGCCCTTGTACTACACCCCAAAGGTGCTCTATTAGATTGAGATCTGGTGACTGTGGAGGCCATTGGAGTACAGTGAACTTATTGTCATATTCAAGAAACCAGTGGTGAGACGATTTGAGCTTTGTGACATGGTGCATTATCCTGCTGGAAGTAGACATCAGAAGATGGGTACACTGTAGTCATAAAGGGATGGACATGGTCAGCAACAATACTCAGGTAGGCCGTGGCGCTTAAGAGGGAGGAGAGGGAGAATAATCTCTATTTCTGGAGTGAATCTCCTTTTTTATACATGCCAGTATTGTGTTGGCTTTGCTTGCAGCGGCTTGGCATTGCATGCCACTGCTAAGCCTGTTGTCCAATAGGACTCCCAGATCCATCTTAGATTGACCCAGAGGTCCCCCCTAGTGAGTAGCTTGTGTTCGTGATTCTGACACCCAAGTGCATTACTTTACATTTTTCAACATTAAATCTCATCTGCCATGTAGTTGCCCACTCCATTATTATGTTCGGGTCTGCTTGTAAAGGTTTCCACATCCTGTATAGAAGTTATTGCCCTACTTAGTTTGTTACCATCCGCAAATACCTAGATTGTGCTAGATATCCCCTCCTCAAGATCATTTATGAATAAATTAAACAGGATTGGTCCCAGGACAGATCCTTGGGGGACCCCACTTTCCAAACCCGCCTAATCCGAGTACTCCCCATTAATCACCACCCTCTGGACTCTTCTCTGTAGCCAGTTCTCTATCCAGGTACTCACCCTATGGTCCATACCTATGTACCTTAGTTTGAACAGTAAGCGTTTGTGGGGAACAGTGTCAAATGCCTTTGCAAAGTCCAGATACACCACATCCACAGGCCTTCCTTTATCCAGATGGCAACTCACTTCATCATAGAAGGTTAATAGATTGGTCTGGCAAGAACGATTTTTCATGAATCCATGCTGATTACTACTAATACCGTTTTCATTATTAAAGTCTTGTACATTGTCTCAACATCCCCTCCAAAGTCTTGTAGACTACTGATGTTAGGCTGACAGGTCTATAGTTACAGGATATATCTCGGCCCTTTTTTAAAAATATTGGTACCACGTTGGCTTTTTTCCAATCAGCTGGCGCCACTCCTGTCTGTAGACTATCTGTAAAGATCAAGAATAATGGTCTTATCATCACCTGGCTGAGTTCTTTAAGAACATTCGGGTGCAAGCCATCCGGTCCCGATGCAACTGGTTTAGGTAAGTGCACCGATAAATAGAAAATGCTAGCTAGCAATTTTTGAAAAAGGATATTTTATTGTGGGAAGGGGGAGAGGACCCAAGAGCATCTGCATGGTCTGCTTTGGGTACAGTTACACCCTTGCTTCTATCAGAGGCTTCTCACAAATATAAATCTCTTTGCGATACCTTTCTTGTGATCAGTCTGGAATAACTTCACTAATTTATAAAACATGCATATATGCAAAACAATGTGTTTTACATATTTATGGACAGTATTGTTGGTAATAGTAGATTAGTTTACCTGGCCATTGTGTCTAAGCTGCAAAACACTGCTCAGTCGAAATACGGTCTTTACTGATATAACAAAAAGGACTGGTTGTTATGTTAACTTATAACTAGGTCTTATAATCAATCTGTGGCTTACACAATTGGAAAAAGACAGAATCTGTTTCCAATATAAATAAATAAACCACTCCTTTGTGCTAACACCTTGTCAGTGTGTGCATAAGAGCCAACTGTCCCTATTTTAACAAGCCAGCTCCAATTTCTGATGAAGGAGGTGGGGCTTAGCAATCAAATGGTTTAAAAGTAAAACCTGTCATTAGATAAGTACAGGGGTTACTACTGCAGTCATCCTCTTAAAACTGCTAGTTGCTGCCCACTACAGATTTTCTTTGAGGTATTAAAAGTGATAAAGCTTGATTATTAAAAAAAAGAAAAAAGGGTTATATTTGCCTGCTGTGCAATGGTTTTGCATAGAGCAGTCCCAAACCTCGTCTTCTGGGTTCCTCTGCTGGTGCTCCTGGCTGGGTCAGAGACTCAAGCCACTAAGCCAAGACAGTCAGCATAGGAACCGGTCATTTAGTTTGTTCAGAAAAAGAGGTCAACACCGGCTGCCCTCAGGTTTCGCTTATGACAGACTTATTTTAGGAAACTAAAGGAAAATAATTGGTTAGGTTAAGGTGAGGCATAAAGCATTTCCAATTGTAGATTTTTTTTTCTAAAAATACAAAACTAGACAACCATTTAATGTGTAACTAAAGGCATTTTGTTTTAACTTTGGAACTCAGTGGAGGTGGATTAGAACACCTGTCAGGTTTTTTTGCCGTCTGTCCTCATTAGGGAGATTTAGCCTCTATTTGTCCTGTTTACCATTATCGTCCCGTTTACCATTATCATCAAAAGTGAAAAAGTAATAATAGCAGAAATCTTCTGGTGGGAAAACTAGATCCAATGACATGCTGGAATTCACTCACTCGGGAAGGATTTTCCCTCATATCCTGTTTTGGCTATGGGAAAGGAAATTAAAGAGGACCTTCACCCTTCCGCAGCACTCCCCTCCTCCCTATCCCCCACTCTCCTCCTCCCCATCCCCCACTCTCCTCCGCAGGAAGCCTTGGCCCATCCCCAATCTTCCGGCTTTTGCGTAAGACAGCAGACTCTGCGTCCTTTAAACAGCAGACTGAAAAACCTTGCGGCCAAAAGAAGCATCCGCAGGTGCCAACACATCCACTTTAAAGAACTTTGTGAAGTGTGCACAGATGACAAGGTGGCCGCCTTGCAAACCTGCATCACCAATGATGACGGAAGGCACAGGAGGCACTAGGTGCCAAAGTAGTGTGAGCCTTGACAGGGAAAGGAGGGACCTGACCCTTGAAGGAATAGGCCTGAATCACCATGTGTGTTATCAATCTGTAAATGGTCGCAAAGGAAGCAGAAAACCCTTTCCAAGGCCCATCCGTGAGCACAAACAGCGAGTCTGACATCCTAAGAATCCATAGCTGCCAGGTACACCTAGTTTCCCGGATCACAACCAAAAGCATGCAGAGCAATTTCCTTTGAATGCTTTAGCCTGGGACACAGGGAAGGCCACACAAGGTCTTCATTCAAATGGAAATCAGAGACAACCTTTGTAAGGAATAACTGACAGGGGCAAAGAACCACCTGATCTCTGTGAGCCACCAAGTAAGGTGAACAACAGGATAACGCCGCCAAATTCCGACACCCTGTGCGCAGAGGTGATAGCCACAAAAAAGGACACCTTCTGCGACAGCGTAAGCAGGGGAATCTCATGAAGATTCTCAAAAGGAGGCTTCTGGAGGACTAATTGAGGTCCAAAGGTGGCAACAGGAACCGCACTGGAGGAGCCAATTGCCGAACTCCCTAAAGAAAAGGTGCACACCAGTGAGTGTGCGGCCAAAGGTCATTGAAAGAAGACCACCAAGGCCAGGGTCTTGATAGTACTCAAGGCCAGTTTCTGCTCAACCCTTTTGAAAGAAGGTCAAGATCAGAGCCACTGAGAAAGAGCGAGGATGAACCCTAAGAGACTCACACCACACGATGTACATCTTCCACATACAATGGTAGATCTTCCTAGAAGTAGATTTCCTAGCTTTTAATAGCGTTTGAATCCCAGACAAACCTCTATCCTTCAGCACCTAGCGTTCAATGGTTAAAGCCAGCAACTGTAAAGCAGAATGGAAGATTGGTCTTTGGGACAGCAGATCCTCCCTGAGAGGAAGATTCCAAGGGACGTCAGCGACTAGCCACACCAAATAGACGTACCAAGCCCGGCAAGGCCAGTCTGGGGCTACTAAGATGACTGGAATTCCTTCTGCCTCAATCCTGCGTAGAAATCTTGGCAGAAGCTTGAGAGGGAAGGCGTAAATCCAACAATACTGACCCCACTGGGCCCCCAGCGTGGCTGTGGCGTCTGCCAGAGGATCCTGTGGCCAAGACACAGATCTCTGCACCTTTCTGTTGAGCTGAGACACCAGCAGATCCACCTCGGGGATGCCCCACAGAAGACACAACTGATGAAAACGCCTCCGGATGAAGGGACCACTCCCCTTGGTCCAACGCCTACCGACTGAGGTAATCTGCCTGCCAGTTTTCCACCCCTGGAGAGGACTGGAATGAGACGTTCTGCCCACCGGCTACTTCCAGAGCCGCCAGGACACTTCTGTCCCCCTGGTGATTGACATAAGCCACGGCGGTGAATGCACATTGAACATCCCTGAAGATGATCCGTCCAAGGTTCCATACACAGTCTGGAAGAGTTCAGACTACCGGTCAATGTCCTGGAACTCCGAGCGATCAGTGTCCAGACCCCCTGAGCAAACTTTTTGCAGAGGATGCCTCCCCACCCGGACAGGCGGGCATCTATGGTGACCACTGTCCAATACAAGAGGAGGAAGGATTTGCCAAGCCAAAGCACCGGAGACCAAAGCAACCATATCAGGGACTCTTTTGTTCCCTGGCTCAGCCTGATCCGATTGTCCAGAGACTGGATTCGTGTCCCATTTGCCCAGAATCTCCCTTTGCAGGGACCTTGTATGGAACTGTGCAAACAGATCCGCCTCAAGGGTAGACACCATCAGGCCCAGCACCCGCATGCAAGTCCGGAAGGATGACCATCTGCTGGACAGCAGCCTACAGTTTCTGCAGTTTGTCCAGGGGACGAAAAAACTTCTTATGAGCCGAGAAGGATGTCCCACGTCTGCGACGAGGGTACTTGCCCTTACTAACCTGCGGAACAAAAGTAACCCCCCCCCCCCCCATGAGACCCTTAATGATATTATCCAGGGTAGCTCTAAACAGGCGATCTCCTTGAAAAGGAAGATCAGTCAAGGCCTTTTTAGAAGTCTGGTCCGCTGACCAGCATTTGAGCCATAAAAATAACACCGAAGGACCACTGCTGAAACCGAGAACCTAGCGACTAGAGCAGCCGCATCCAAAGAGGCATCACAGATAAACTGCAGCCCCTAGACCAACTGGTCCGCCAGCTCAGCAAAGGCAGGGGGGAGCTGCGCCCACTCCTGGTCATGGGGTAAAACCTTAGCTCACTCGGTCAGAGTTTGCAACATCAGTGCAATGGTAAATACCGGCCTCAGTGCCAAACCAGCCACAGTGTACATATTGCGGGCCATAGCTTCCGCCTTCCTGTCAGCCAAGTCCTTAAAGGCCGGAGACTCTTCAGAATCATGGTTGCCTTGTTCAATCTGGAAACCGGAGGGCCCACCACCAGTGAACAGTCCACTTTTTAAAGAAGGGACTCCTCATAGGGATACCGCATAGCAAAATCGCAAGGGACCACAAGGGGACGTTTTGGTTGTTCCCGCTCTTCTGCGACAATTCTGTCAAAATAGGAGGGGAAGGAAACGCATTTGCCACTCTGGATGGCTTGTGAGTGCCAAAAGGGAAATGACGCCTCCGTCCAGTGGGAGCTGAGGTCAGCGCACGCTCGCTGGCCAGACTGGGGTGACCACTGGATCTAGATTATCCAGCCCGTCGCCCAGTCAGGCAGTTAATGGTAGATCTCACAGGAAAAATACCAGGAGAAGAAAAAAAAAAAAATCTATCTAAAAATAAAAAAATACCAGGACCAGAGTCCCCAGCAAGGAACTAGGTCCTTACTCCTGACTAGTCAGAAAAAAGTACCTATAGCAGAGAGAGGGAGTATACCCCCCGGGACTGCCCATAGGCGTAGCCAGACTTTCTGCCCTTAGAGTCCTACCCCTGTAGCGGCAGTATAACCTAATGGTGACGAAGATCAGGAGCTGCGTAAATGAATTAAAGAAATACTCAATAGGAACACAGTTAACCCTTTGATCGTCCCTGATGTTTAACCCCCTTCTCAGCTAGTGTCATAAGTACAGTGACAGTGCATATTTTTAGCACCAATTACTGTATTCATGTCAATGGTCCCCAAAAAGTGTCAAAAGTATCAGCCGCAATATCGCAGTCCCTCTATATAGGTCATTGATCGCCGCAATTACTAGTAAAAGGAAAAAAAAAAACGTTTGTAAATGAAATAACTTTTACAGAAACTGATCAAAATACGCTTATTTGGATTTTTTTTAACCAAAAATACGTAGCAGAGTACATATTGGCTTAAATTGATGAGGAAATTGTTTTATTGGGTATATTTTACAGCAGAAAGTAAAAAAAGTTTTTTTTAAATTGCAGTTTATTTATAGCGCAAACAAAAAAAAAAAAAAAAAAAAAAAAGAAAAAAAGAAAGGCAGGAGGTGATCAAATGGCAAAACTATTGCTCTATCTGTGGGGGGGGGCAGACAAAATGTTGTTTGGATACAGCGTCGTACGACCGCGCAATTGTCAGTTAAATTAACGCAGTGCCGTACTGCAAAAAATGGCCTGGTCATGAAGGGGGTAAATCTTTCGGAGGGCAAGTGTTTATCCTATCCAAAAAAAAGAAAAAAGTATTGCCTTTAGTTAAACTTTAAGGCCAAATACAATTTTTCCCCCAGAATGCTCTTCCTCAGTCTGCATGAATATAAACTGGGGAGAAAAAAGAAAAAAAAAAAAGCTTGGCCACTGAAAACCGAATTTTCTAGGGGGGACTTGGAAAATGAAAGCCATCACCTGACAGGTTGTAACTGGCAATTGCCTACTGGAGCTGGTGCTGTGTGGACTTGCCTTCTGTGTTCTTCTATCCATTTATTTTATTGAGAGGAAAGGGGGCTTTGAGACAGTGCTCTCAATAAACCACACTCAGTGGCATATCTGGTCTGACACACCTTGCTCTTCCTGTGCAATACAAGTCTGTGCGATGACACATGGGATGCTACTCAGCTAGGTGAGCAATAGAACACTTGAGTCAAAGAGCAAAATGTACCATTTTCCACCTGTGCTTATCATAAAGCACGTGGGGGTACAAGACTAGAACAACGAGGAAACATTAAAAAAAGGTGGCACTTCATTTGGGCTTCTGGTTAGAACCAACTAGATTTAGAATTACCCTTTAGGCCAGGTTCACACTGGTGCAATTGCAGACATTGCATGCGATTTGCACTGCATTCCTGTGCACATCACATGCAATGTCTGTATGGAGTGATTTCAGCCAGTTTGTATGGCTGAAATCATACCACATTTGTATCAAAATGATGCAGAACCCTTTTTTCCTCCACACTTGAATCTCATGAAATTTTGCAGCTGTGGTGACAACTCTGCACATGCCTAGTTTTCAGCAAGTTCTATGCAGAGCATTTCCTCCCCATCACATCGGAGCAGCCCACGTGACTATAGTCACACATGTGGGGAGTATACACAGTAGTAAATGACAGCCCACTCCCTCCCCTCCTCCATTCCCACTAACCAGCTGGGGGTGGGATACTACATATAGATTAACCACTTAAGGACCGGAAGTTTTACCCCCTTAATGACCAGGCCAATTTTTTGCGATACGGCACTGCGTTACTTTGACAATTGCGCTGTACCCAAATAAAATTGATGTCCTTTCTTCCCCCACAAATAGATATTTCTTTTGTTGGTGCTATAAACAAAAAACCAACAATTCTGAACCCCCCCCCAAAAAAAAAAAAAAAAAACAATTTCTATTTCGTTCATTGACAGACCACTTCATATCGTCTTTGACAGATGGGTTATGCTGCTCTTCCTAGGAGTAGGACACTAGGCAGAAAATGGTTAACAAAGCTTGACTACGCCTATAGGGCAGTCCCAGGGGGTGTTCTCCCACTTCCTGCTCTAGGAACTCCGTTTTTTTTCTGCCTAATCAGGCGTAAGGACCTAGCTCCTTGCTGGGATCTCAACCGGAAGGTTCCAAGGTTTGTGGCAAGGTCTAGAGACCCTCTGTCAGACGCCGCAGACACTCTGGTGGCCCCTTGGGGCCAGTATAGTCTAATTTATGCCTTTCCTCCACTACAGCTTCTGCTGCGACTGTTGCGCAGAATCGAGGTAGAAATGATTCCAGTAATTCTGATGGCCCCAGACTGGCCTCATCGGGCTAGGTGCACGGGCCTGGTAAGACTGGTAGCTGATACTCCCTGGCGGCTTCCTCTCAGGGAAGATCTGTTATCCCAAGGGCCAATCTTCCATCCTGCTTTATGGTCTCTGGCTTTACCAGTCTGGCTATTGAAAGCTAGGTATTGAAGGATAGGGGGTTGTCAGATTCAGTGATTCCTACTCTTCTAAAAGTTAGGAAATCTACTTCACGGAAGATTTACCATTGAATTTGGAAGTTGTACATTAATTGGTGGGGGGGGGGGGGGGGTGTAGATCAGCGTTTGGCCCTGGGCACTATTAAGGGCTAGATTTCAGCCTTGGCAATTTTCTTCCAAGGGCTGTTGGCCACAAATTCCTTGGTTCACGCCTTCGTGCAGCGAGTTCACCACTTGGCTCCTCCAGAACGATCCCTGGTCCCCCCGTGGGATCTTAATCTGGTAGGGTCGGTTCTTCAAAAACCGCCCTTTGAAAATAGTCGTGAACTTCCTCTGTTTACCTTGTAACAGAAAGTGGCTTTCTTGGTAGCCATTACTTCTGCACGCAGGGTCTCTGACCTGGCTGTATTGTCCTCTTGGTCGCCTTACCTGGTGGTTCACAGGGACAAAGTGGTGCTTTGTCCCGCTCAGTCGTTCCTTCCTAAGGTTGTTTAAGGGTTTCACTTAAATGAAGACCTTGTATTGCCTTTGTTGTGTCCTAAGCCAAAACACCCGCAAGGCAATTTCTTCTATTCCTTGAAAGTGGTCCAGGCTATCAGGGTGTACTTGGCAGCGACTGAGTCAATTCGCAAATCAGATTCCTAGTTTATCCTTACGGATGGTCCCCGTAAAGGGCAGGTAGCATCTGCTGTGACCATTTCCAGACGGATCAGGCCTATTCCATTATGGGTCAGGTTCCTCCTTTTCCCTGTCAAGGCGTATTTCTACAAGAGCACTTAGTGCCTCCTGGGGCTTCCGTCATCAGGCGTCAGTGGTCTAGGTTTGCAAGGCAGCCACCTGGTCGTCTGTGCCCACATTCACCAAGTTCTACAAGGTGGATGTTTTCGCATCTGCATATACTGCGCTTGGCCACATAGGTTTGCACGCCGCTGTGGCAGAAACTTCTGCCTCCTGAGGGTGTTTTTTTCTGGTAGGTGAGCTCCTAGTTTACCTGGTTGGCCAAGTTTAGCCCTTTTTGGGAAAAAGGTTTATTGCTATGTTTTTTCCCATCCCTTATGCGGACACTGCTTTGGGACATCCCATCTGTCAAAGAAGATATGAAGCTGTGTCCGTCAATGAACGAAAGAGAAAAGGATTTTACGGTAAGACAAAAATCCAGTTTTCTCTGATGTTTATGGACGGACACAGCACCCACCCCTCTGTGAAGTTGGGTTATGTATTCTTCTGACACTGCTTGTTACAAAACTGAGTTCCTAGAGCAGGAAGTGGGAGTATACCCCCTGGGACTGCCCTATAGGCGTAGTCAAGCTTTGTTAACCCTTTTCCACCTATTGTCCTACTCCTAGGAAGAGCAGCATAACTCATTTGTCAAAGAAGATTTGAAGCTGTCTGTCAATGAACATCAGACAAAAATCCAGTTTTTTTTTTTCAGCTATAAAAACATGTATATGGAATATAAAAATAAAAAAATAAAAAAGTAAAAAAAAAGTAAAAATGCAATTTTTTTTTCATCAATTTAGGCCAATATGTATTCGGCTACATATTGTTAAAAAAAAAAAAAAAAAATCCAAATAAGTGAATACTGATGGGTTTGCACAAAAGTTATCGTGTCTACAAACTAGGGGATAGATTTAGGTAATTTTTATTTTATTTTTACTACTAATGGAGGCGATCAGCGATTTTTAGCGAGACTGCGACATTGTGGTGGACAGATCGGACAAGTGTATACCTACAGAGGATAGCGCACACATGCAAAATAAATGACTATCAAATATAACAAAGCAAACAAAATAAGTAAAAATGGGGATTTAGTCCCATCATATGGCCATTTCGTGCTCAAGCCCACCACTAAGTAGTCCCTTATGCCTCGTACACACGTTCAGATAATCGGACGACTTATCGTTCGCATTTTGTTGCATGATACTAATATCGAATTCAACAATGCATATAAAAACATAGGATTTTTTTCGTACCTTTCCGGAAAAGCTTCCTGGTTGCTTAGCTATGCATCAGATGGTGCAAAACAAAAACAAACAATGGCATGCAGGCTTTTTCCGTGCTATTTTAGTGTTTCTGATCATGCGCGGTCTTTGTCGATCGATTTTTAGCGGACGCATACTATACTGATTAAACGATTGTCGTTCGCTAGGCTATCGTACGACAGAAATTTTTGTTTGTTTGTCCCTTCAGATTTTGTTGGATGAACTGTCGTGATCGGCTGTCGAAAGCGGTGGATTAAATCAGATTATCGTGCGATCAAGTCGAAAGCGATTATTTTCATCCGATTATCTGAACGTGTGTACGAGGCATAGTGCAGTTGCACATCTCTCCCATGTAAGGAGTAAGTATCTCCAATGGTTTCGAGAGGTTGGATTTATCCTTTTTATGAATAGTGTAGGACCCACCGACAATGGTGTACTTTGACATAGTGGTGGGCTTGAGCAAGATATGGCCATATGGTGGGACCAAATCCCAATTTTTACTTTTTTTGATTGCCTTGTTATATTTGATAGTCATTTCTTTTGCATGTGTGCGCTATCCTCTGTAGATATATATGTATATTGGTTTTTGTAGCTGCACCAGCTTTAGAAATGCAGGTTCAGGGTGTGCCCCCCAACCCTTTGTTTGTCAGATCGGACACCTGACACTTGAGGGGACCAGTAACATTACTACAGTAATCAGTGCTAAAAATATGCACGGTTACTGTACTGACACTGGCAGGGAAGGGGTTAACACCAGGGGGAATCAAAGGGTTAAGTGTGCTCCTAGGGAGAGCTTTCTAACTGTGGGGGGGGGGGGGGATGTACTCAATAGATTAACACAGAGACCTGTGTTCCTAAATAGTAGAAACACAGGATCCCTGTGTTCATGTGACAGAACGGCGGTTTGCCTTGTTTACATAGGCAGACCGCCATTCTGTCTCCATGGGGAGTGATCACGGATGGCCGGCAGATCCACCGATTACCTCCACCAATCTGCGCGTGTGCATGCCTCTGGCGGTACGCGCCCCTACTGTCTAATACACAAAGCGACGTACAGGTAGATCATTTTGCGCAATAGAGCCAACCTGCCGCTATAAAACTATGGCGGCTGATCGGCAAGTGGTTAAAGAGGTTGTATATTATACAAACGCATAATGAGCTAGTATGCATCACATACTAGCTCATTATGAAACACTTACCTTAGAACGAGCCCCCGCCATGCCGCCCGCTTACCTGTATGACGGGCGACATGTTCAGTCGCCTGTCTTCCGGGATCGCAGCATCCGGCATCCTGATTGGCCGGAGCCGCGGTGACGTCACTCCCGCGCACACGCGCGGGAGCCCACAGTCACAGCCGCGGGGCTCTGAAGGAACGGCACCAGCGGCCGTTCCTTCAGAGCGCATGCGCCAGTGATGTCACTGGCTGCATGCAAGTTAAATATCTCCTAAACGGTACATGTTTAGGAGATATTTACAGTACCTATAGGTAAGCCTGATCATAGGCTTACCTATAGGTAAAAGTTGCAGAGGAGGGTTTACTTCCTCTTTAATGGTGGCTTCACCTGCCTCTTTTTCTAAGACAAGGGCTGGAGAGGCGTGACAAAGCCTGTGACTGGTAGAAATCTGCCCACACCATGTTACTGCCAAAAAATAATAAAGATTTGATTTCAAATATATATATATATTTGTATGACAATTTAAAACCCTGTTATTCTTAGTCCCCGTTCACACTGGGGCGACCTGTGAGGCGACCTGGTCGCCTCACAGGTCGCCTTCCATAGGGAAGCTGCGGACCCGTTCTAATAGGAGCGACACAAGTCGCTCCGACTTAGAAAAAGGGTCCGGAGCTTCTTTGGGGCGACCCGGAGCAACCGTCATAGACTTCAATGTTATGAAGTCCGTGCCGGCCGCTCCGAGGTCGCGGCGCGCTGCTCGCACCGCGACCTCGGGAGGTCGCCCCGGGAAGTCGGATCGCCCCAGTGTGAACGGGGCCTAACTCTGTATCCCAAAGGCTGTTTTTGTTATTTGTGACCAGCAGGGAACCAGAAGCTCCCCCTGCTTATGTTTCCCTGCAGACAGGCTGGGAAAGATCTGGGTCACGTGACATTTATATACAACATAGGAAAAAAGTACTTTTATTATAGTAATTACAGTGCCATCATCCACATACAGAAATAGAAGGGATAATGTAAATTAAACAGTGTGTGTTTAGCATCAATAAGCTTTGACAATAATACCTGGAAGCTAATTGGTTTCTATGCACAGCTGCACTAAATTGTGCACTCTCCAGTTTTGGTAAAATCAACCCCAGTGTATGCTTCCAGAGACAGATCTGTTAAAACTGACATGGTCCCACAGGCTTCCCCTATCAGAGTGCAACATGGCCAGCCTTGTCAGACTGCAATCCCCAGAGCAATCATACAAAGAGTTCCAATATGTCTGACCTCTTCGCTCCCAAAAAGAAGTCAGCTGGTGGCCTATAAATAATAATCTGGCTAAAAAGGGTCAGATTGGGGAAACAGACGGTCATCCAATACTTTTGGGTACCTTTAGACTGGCTACTTTGATATACTAACCTACTACCACAGAAATCAGTTTCTGCACTCTGCAAAGGAAAAACTTCTCGGTCTCTTTCCAGAGACATTCATAGACATCCTTGGTGGCTTTGACACTTGGCCTGTAGGTCACAGGCAAAGAGTGAAAAAAAAAAAAAAAAGACACCTGGTAACAGTCCACAAGCCGCAGTCCCATTTTCTGCACACTTAGCGGTAATAGGACATTATCACATGCAGCAATATTACACTCTCACCAATAAAGCTAGCCATACTTTATACCATTTTTCTTTAGGAATTAGATCTACCAAAATTGAATAGGAGGTCAAACTAGGCCTGCACGATATTGGAAAAAAAATATATTGCAATATTTTTTTTTCAACGATATATATTGCGATATTGAGAGAACCGTCAATCCAGGCTAAAGTCAACAATTACCTTACAAGGGACACCTGGGACAGCAATGTCAGAGGCTGCGGGCATGGTACAGGAGATTCAGGGGCTGCAGGTATGGTGCAGGAGATGCAGGCATGGTACAGAAGAACATGTCAGAGGCTGCGGGCATGGTACAGAAGAACATGTCAGAGGCTGCGGGCATGGTACAGAAGAACATGTCAGAGGCTGCGGGCATGGTACAGAAGAACATGTCAGAGGCTGCAGTTATGGTGCAGGAGATGCAGGGGCCGCAGGTAAGGTGCAGGGGCTGCAGACATGGTACAGGAGATGGAGGGCTGTGGGCATAGTACAGGAGATGCAGGCTTGCAGGCATTGCGCAGGGCTGCATGCATTGTACAAGAGATGCAGGGCTGTGGACATAGTGCAGGAGATGCAGTGCTGCGGGCATGGTACAGAAAAATCTCCTGTACCATGCCCGCAGCACTACAGGAGCTCATAGTGTAGACTTGGCATCTCCCCTCCCGGTTCTCCGCTGCCCACACTCTGCCCAGCTGTACCCCGGCTCTCTCCCTCTCTCTCTCCATCTCTCTGCCCTCCTCCGTTGGACACAAACCTTTTTCACTCTCCTGCTGGTGTACAGCCCCATCCCGTCTTGGACCTGGGAAGACTTCAGGGAAAATCTGTCTGGCACGTACATGCCCAGCATGTTTTTGGCCGTGCTGTGTAATAGCTAGGAGCGGGGCCGGCTACTTTATTTCATGGTGTGGGGGGTCAGCACAGCAGGCATCACTCGGACACTCCGCACTTCCCGGCTCTTCTCTCTGTGTCCGCACTCCTCTTCAGGGCGGAGAGCTCGCCTCCTATTGGCTGCAAGTTATGCTCGTCCCAGAGAGCTCGGACTGCCACTGGAGGATACATTCATACGGGCGGGGGCGGCAATTCATACAGTCCAGCCCTGCGCCGTGAGTAGCGGCACAGCGAACCAAACAGGTGTGCAGGCACGCGTGATTGGTTAGCTGTGCAGCTGCTCACGGCTGAAGTGTGGGACGGCTGTGAGTCCTCCTCAGAGTCCCGACTTCTCCCTGCCTGCCTATGCAAAATATCGTGACCTCGGCGATATGAATATCGCCCACGTCCGCAAAACGATAGTCGATATCATATCGACTATCGTTCAGCCCTAGGTCAAACCTAAACACTTTCAATTTGTATGCAATCATGCAGTACAATATAGTTGAAGGGAAAGCTAAAGGGCCAACTTAAAGTGTTGCTAAACCCACAACAGTAAAATCAGTCTGTATATGCAGAAAAGCATGATTGTTATACTCACTGTGGAACCTAAGGGGTTAATCCTCTGAATTGTGTAAAAAGGCTGTTTGAGCCTGTTTTCTCTAATCCTTCCCTTCTTCCATCCACAATTCATCTCCGGATAGTACAGGAGGCTAGGGGACAAGCTGCACATGCTCAGTTTGGTGTGTATTGCTAGAATTTTTTTTTTTTCTTGGCAGAGTGCATGTGATCAGCACAGGGCCAATCAGCACTGTCCAGACAGAGGGTCAGTGGTCCTGCAGTCTTATAGGACCGTCACGGGAGAATACAAACTCCTCCTACAAGCTTTAAACAGTGCTCAGCTGGACATTGATAGAAAACACAAGACGGCTATATACTGCTGATGAGAAAAGATATTTAGCAGTTTTTGTTTACTAAAACAATTGCATTTCCATGTTCTGTGTACTGTGGGAGACCAGATATAGTGAATGCAGGCTCCTGGGTGTTGGAACACTAAGCGTACCATCATAAAATGCATGCAAAATGCTCTGGCCAGGATCTCTTTTCGTGGGCTGTACGTAGGATGTGTTTACCAATTTTGGACGTTGCACTTTAGACTCGGACTAGCTGGCAATTATGGAGGATGCTGCACAGAAACAGCTGGCGTGCTAAAGGCTGTGAGTGATGCCGTTAGCTTATCCAAGCATGTTACATCCTTATACAGTATAGCCAGTGAACTGAAAATACTGCAGTAAAGGCATTTGTAGCACAACACAGCAGTAGGCATTGCCACTGAAAAAGCAGAAATTAAACTTTGAAAAATGCTTTCACCCTCAAGAAAGCAGTTCCTAACCAAAGCTCACTTATGTACTGCAAAACCGGTTTTGGATGGTTTGTTCTATTTTTAGTGTGCTGAATTTGCAACTTCCATAAAATAGTCACTTCTTCCCCCACTCTCATCTCTCAATCTTTCTTGTACTATGTCTGTCTGTTTACATTCTCGGTCCCATTCAGGTCTTTTTGCTTTTTTGGACATACACCCAATATACATGGGGCAATAGATTGCTTGAAGGACTTTATGGCAACAAAGAGTGAGCATATTACAGGGAATGTATGTGGGGAGAGTACCTGATTTCGAGAAGTACTTTGCATTTTGGTTTATTGATTGGACTTGCCTTGCCCCCCCCCCCCCCTTTGGTTGCGGTTTGTGCAAGGGATGTAGTATTTTTCTTCTGTAGCACCCTCCTAGCTAGGTGCTAAAGTGTGTAGTTTTTGGTTTTCCCTGCTTAACAGGGGGACTGCCAGGCAAATTTAGGTGCTCTCTGTCTAACAGGGAGCAGTGATCCATTGATCGGGTCTGCTCAGTGTGATCAGATGCTGCCAATGTTGTCTGCCTGTTTCACACTGGTCCAATGGGAAGGGACATATTGGTCAGTGGGAGGAAACCTGACAAAATGGGAGCATGGGTTCAGATACAGCCCTGGCCATTGGCAGAGGAAGATGCCTCAAGGGGTGCTGGGTGACGTGTGCACAGGGTCTTTTGCTGGAGAGTTGGGTCCCGGAGGAAGGTTGGGTGGGGGTTGGTCGCTGCCCCTTCTCTGCACAGGCTGCCATGCGGCCTCAGGTAGTCTGAGGGCCAGAGTTGCAAAAGGTGAAACCCAGATGTCCTGCAGAACTGGGAGACACCTCTAGAAGTATCTGTTCCTGGCTACTGTGTGTACAGACCTAAGTCTAGGGGCATGTTCTTTGAGGGCCATCCCTTCAAGCTAGTCAAGTCAGCGGACTGGTGCCAGCTGAAGGGGATACTGGTTAGTGTCCCGAAGAATCAAGAGTTCGAGTCTGCTGCCAGAGCAAGCAAAGGACTTATTCTTCCTTAGAAATGCTAATGTTTGGTTCAGCAGAGGGTCTACTATTCAGTTGAACCAAGTGAGGCCAAGCGAGAGCTGTCCTCATCTGTACATAGTAAACCACTCGCCCACTGGGCACTTATACCTGCTTCCTAACCAGACCAATTTTCAGCTTTCAGTGCTCTCACATTTTGAATGACAATTACTCATGCAATTAGTTATGCAACACTGTATCCATATGAATTTGTCTTTTTTTTGCTCCATACAAAAAAATAGCTCTCTTTTGGTGGTGTAATCATCACTGGTTTTTTTATTTTATGTGCACTATGAAAAAAAAAAAAAACGAAAAATGTAAGAAAAAGCATTTTTCTTCATTTCAGTTTTAAAACTTTGCAAATTTAGTAATTTTTCTTCATAAATTTTGGCCAAAAGATATACTTCTACAGATCTTTTGTAAAAATAACACAAATAAGTATATATTTGGTCTTTGGAAGGGTTATAGAGTCTACAAGCTATGGTGCCAATCACTGAAAATTGATCACACCTGATGTACTGACGGCCTACCATTTCTTGAGACACTAATGCCTCGTACACACGCAACGATTATCGGCCGACCGATCGGCCGTCTTTTGTCCAGAGTTGTGTTTTGTTGGTTGGAATGTGCCTAGACTGCACACGAAATTTCTCGGCCAACAAAAATCAACTTCAGAAGTGATGTCATGTGCTGGTTTACTTTGCGTGTGTTTTTCTTCTCTGAGCATGCCCAGTCTTGCTCATCAGATTTTTGTCTGCCGAAATCTGTACTGACTGACCGAAAATCGGCTGTTGTGTTGACGGCCAACAAAAATGTTCTAGTCTGCAAACCAGATTTTATTCGGCCGAAAAGTCGGAGTCGGTTGGCGAAAGCATCATACTAACAAGCCGAAAATCGGCCGACCGGACGTTGGCCGAAAATTCACGGCCAACTATCGACGCGTGTGTACGGGGCATAAGGCTGGCCATACATGATACAATTTTCTTACAATTTTATTGAAATTTACCTTCAAGTATGTAGTACGAAGACCTGCCTAATTAGATACAAGTGAATGTGTTGTTTAGCTTTGACCTCACATTATGTGGTTTGTGGTAGATCTAACAGAAAATTGTACAACCAAAGTTGAACATGTATGGCCAGCCTAAGGCTCCTTTCACACGGGCGGTGCGCCCGACGGAGTCCGCTCTGCTCAGCGGGAGATTGATCCACCGATCCCCGCTGAGCAGGCGGATGACAGCTCCGTCTCAGCTCACTGTGCAAAGACGGAGCTGTCATATCCCCGCTCTCCTCTATGGGGAGATCGGATGATAAACGGACCGTTTGTCCATTCCCATTCAATCCTCCAGACGGATGGAAAATAGGGTTTCTATCCGTCCGGATTTCACGGACAGGATCGGATCAGATCGCAGCGGGTGTCAGTGGAGAAGTCTCCGCTGACATCCCCTGCTCCACAGGGCTGTATGGAGCATCCGATCCGGTCCGTCTGAAAAACTGACAGGCCTGTAAATTGTAAAGCCCGTGTGAAAGGGCCCAACAAGTCAGGAAAGTACAAATACCCCCCAAATTACCCCTTTTTGGAAATTAGACATTCTAAGGTATTTCGTAAGAGGCATAGTGAGTTTTTTGAAGCTGTAATTTTTTTCCCACAATTCTTTGCAAAACGATTTAGGTTTTTATAAAATTGTAATTTTACCAAGTTATTTCTCGAACACTGTATACTTGCAACTACACCCCAAAATACATTCAGCGACACCTCCTGAGTATGGCGATACCACATGTGTGAAATTTTTTCACAGCCTAG
This sequence comes from Pelophylax lessonae, assembly GCF_965119305.1. Classification (NCBI taxonomy): domain Eukaryota; kingdom Metazoa; phylum Chordata; class Amphibia; order Anura; family Ranidae; genus Pelophylax; species Pelophylax lessonae. The sequence continues at coordinate 110,979,879 of NC_138779.1, read as the reverse complement.
CCACATATAGAGGCCCAACATCCAAGTAGCATCTAGGAGCATAAATTACACATTTCCTGACAACCTATCACACTTTTGAAGGCCCTGGAGCACCAGGACAATGGAAACGCACACAAAATAACCCAATTTTGGAAAGCAAACACCCCAAAGTATATGATATGTATATAAGCCATAATGAGTCTTTTGAACATTTTTTTTTTCCATAAGTTTAAACAATTTGTCCATTTATAACACATTTCTAACACATAGCATAAATTACACCCCAAAATACATTTTGATGCTACTCCCGAGTATGGTGATGCCACATGTGAGACTTTTACACAGCCTGGCCACATACAGAGGCCCAACATGCAGGGAGCACTGTCAAGTGCTTTAGGGACATAAAATTGAAAATCTAATTTCCCGACTACCCATTACACTTTTGTGAGGCACTGTAGGGCACTGACGAGTAACAGACAAGACACAGACAAAGCACGGATCAGGCAGGGGCGAGCGGTGCTGCAGTCCCTCTCCTCTCACGCTTTACTGATTGCTGTGTACAGCGTGCGAGAGGAGAACTGAACCGGCAATGCGCTGGTTTGTTGACAACTGATCAGAGCAATCACGTGGTTTAGGGCCACTGCCATTGCCCCTATACCCTCGATCCGTGATGCGCCGGGTCCACACAGACACTTCCCTGTGCACACCCCAGGGGGGCGTGCAGGAAGCACGATTTTAGGGAGGGCATCCCTAGAACTAGCCAACCGCGCTGTACTTGTCGTTCGGCAAGGGCTTGGTCGGCAAGTTGTTAAAGTTGGTGTATCCCACTAATCCCTTCTATCCACGTTATACTAATGAATACAAAAAAACAAATCCCCTAGACTGGTCATTGGATAATGAGCAGATGAGTGTGCACCTGGTCTAGTTAAAATACCCAAGTAACTGGCTGCAGGATAATCAGAGGGAGACCCAGGGAAATCTATACTCAGCGACCCCTAGGGGGCAGTGCTACACTTCCAATTACTAATATTTTGTATAAATGTAGGTATCACTGGGCACAACAACGACATTTTCACCTGATTAGTTTGGTGGCTGAACGGAGCAGGTACATGGCAGAGTATGCAGTAAACAGGCCGTTAAAAGTGTTGTATAGCATATGAGTTTTTCATAGTCTGGGTTTCTTGACAGAGTGTTCATACTCACAAAGCTACTAAAACATTGAGCCTTCAACTGTCCCTCCCATCTTCTTTGTGTCCCCACTGCAGGTAAAACTTGTATAGACCAGCTGGTGTCCTCTACAGAGCATGCACAGTTTCAGTTCCCTTCTAAGCTCTTAATTTCCTCCCTTTTCTTATCTGTGCAGGCAACAAGAGTATAGACTCATCCATGTGGGAATATACACAGTGGTAAATTATACTCCCCTCCCTCTCTTCTCCATGTCCACCTATTGCTAGGCACTATGGGGGCAGGGTATAGTATTCTGATTGATAACATTCACTAAGAAACTCCAAAAAAAAAAAAAAAAAAGGCTTGGTTTGATTATAAAATTAGTATTCAATATAGCAATCACATGGAATCGCTATATGCTAAAAGCAGTAATTTTTTACTCCACCTACACCATATTAATGCACATTTGATGTTCAATAAAGATTAACTGGGAACTGTACAACAAATTGAGATTTTTTATTCAAACTTAAATTACTCTATTGGTACTTTTTTTTTTGTCATGTGACTAGCACAGCGCCAATCAGGGCTGGCCAGACACTGACCCACACTATAGAGAGCAAACATCAGAGGAGGAATAGAAGTCCCTCCCAAAGACATTTCCCTGCAGATGCCAAAGAGCAGAGAAAGATCCTGTGCCCACATAACACTGCAGGACCAAGGTAGAGGTAAATTGTGCATGTGTTTAGGCAAGCCACATTCTCACAGCTGGGTGTATTTGTGAAGTTTTAGGAACACGCAACGCAACCTCGCGGGATCATTTTAAAGGCCCCTTTTACACTTGGGACTGCACTACATTTGCCCAACTTTGATGTGTCCACAGACCTCAAGATTACACAGGCATCGCTACAAGTCGCACGTGACTTTCAGGTTGTACAAGTGTGAAAGGGGCCTAAAAGTGAAGGAACGGTATTACACTGTACAGATGTACAGGCATACCCCGTTTTACGTACACTCACTTTACGTACAATCGCGAGTACGGACATGCCCCGAGAGTGTACGTAAAGTGCCTCGCAAGTACGGACGTTCCGACATTCCCGCGCCGCGCAGCCGCAGTATACCCTGGAGGTGCGAGAGGCCAGGTTCCTGCCCAGAATACGCCCACAGACAGCTCGCCGCGCAGCCGCAGTATACCCTGGAGGTGCGAGAGGCCAGGTTCCTGCCCAGAATACGCCCACAGACAGCTCGCCGCGCAGGCGCAGTGTACCCTGGTGTTGCGAGATATGCCCACAGACAGCTTGGAGTTGACCACCAGCCATCCGTGAGTTGCCTGCCAGGTTACATAAGCCGAGCCCATAGAAGCCTTTACCTCCATTACTTGTGCCAATGTTAAGAAGTTGGAAACAGCTGTGTGTATTTGTGGCTCTATGTTCTAGGCTGTGCTATGATAAGGTGACCACTTTTTGAAAATCAAATTCAGGGAGACCCTACTGACTGCACCCAGTTTTTTTTTTGGGGGGGGGGTGGGGTAGGTTTGAGCAGAGGGGCTTCTTTAATGGCAGCATGTGAAGTGCACCACGCCAACAGTTGGGTGTGGCCAAACTGGAAGGGGCTTAAATAGGTATAGTTTGATAACACCTAAGCCTACTTTGCTCTGGGATGGGAGTGCAGGCCAAGGTGTGCACTGTGGGTCCCTGTCACAAGCAAGGGCAAGGCAAGCTTACAATTTTTTTTTTTTAATACTGTTCTGTATTATGTTTATTTTAGTTATCAATGCATTATTTATATCAGTTATGCCTCTAAATGACTATTGGAATGTAGTACATGCATTGAGAAGTGAAAAAAGGTATTGCTTCACTTTAAGTACATTTTCGTTTTACATACATGCTCCGGTCCCATTGCGTACTTAAAAGTGGGGTATGCCTGTATATAGATTTTTTTTTTTTTTTTGTCAATAAAAAAGGTGAACCAACCTTTTATTAATTCATTATCCTCATTGTAAATCAACAGCAAATCCTTTAGAGGACTCCCACTCCCGTGCTGCGATTTTGCCGCAGAGCAGGTGCAGCACAGCGTACCCACAGTTTTCAAGAGGTTTACCAGTGTTTCTCAGACTATTAGATTTCGTATTTTTGGTGCATTTTCTGAAAGCGCACACAAAGATGCAGCATGCAGGACTTTGTGCTTTCAGAAAATGTACCAAAAATGCATGCGATTTAATAGAAGTCTAAGAGACATGCAGGTAACCCGCACGATAACCGTGGGTGTAACCGCTCTGTTTTTGTATAAACGTATCATTGACAATAACAAGTTTACAGCAGACAATTTTTATTTTCAGTTACAAGCAGTGAATTTGGCACCATGAATTGCATGGTCACGCTGCCATACTGAATGAGAGTCAGCAATTAGACTGCAGAGTAATGCCCAATATATTGATGTTATATTAACTAATTTTATTAGGAGCAAACCTGATCGTGACATAAATGTTTCTACTTTACACCTTTTGCTAATTTTACATCTTACCAAGAAAGTATGCAGTACATTTAAAAAAGAAGCTTTGCATGGAGAGCGCTACAAACAGACGATTAGCTCTATAAATATGTAAAGCTGACGACTTCCAGCCGTGCAAAAAACTCAAGTGCTAAGCAGACTTCAAAGCACAACCTGACATTGAAAGTCTTTTTCCAGCCAGCCCTTTTGTTACAGCAACTTAATGTGCCCTATCAAAAGAGCAGCTTCGGGGGATGGGGAGAGGTGAAAAGAATAGGAGCCAAGATTTCTGACATTGCTTTTCCATTTTAATCCTACATGAGCCAGTGCTCAGCAGAGCCATAAACTGATCATCACTTGATTCTTCAAAGATCAAATGGCAATTTTAGGTCTTTGAAAGAAAAAAAAATTGAAGAAAATCAATTCTATGATCAACCATTTATAGTCTATATGCTTGGCCCAGCGTTAGGTATAGGACCCACTTTCTAAACTGGGCTCAATTGACTAAGCAGTATTTACCGCTTTAGAATCAGCAATAAAACAGCGGTTTATTTTTTTTCCCTTTAATCTCTAAAAAAAAAAAAAACACACTACTAAAATACCACATGCTCCATATCTTTAGGTGAAAACTTGCAGTATAATAAAGTGGAAGTCAACCCCATTCATATAATCTACAAATCATATATCTGTAGTGTTTACCAATCTCTCTCCAAAGCCCAAGTCCCGTGTCTTTCTGCTGCTCTGTTCCTCTGTTATCAGCATAACTTCTGACAGCTGGAAATTTGTGTCAGGGAAGGGACTTGGAGACAGATTAGCACAGAGCTTGTCTATTCACAGCACAGCAAGTTTCTTCTTTCCTCTGCCTATGTGGGAGGGGGGGGTGCCTTTCCTCCCATCAGTTTACACACAGTGTATGCCTAGACTCCCCTCCCACTGCTGAAACAGGAATAATGTGCACTTTCTAAGTCAAAAGAAAGTTGAATACAGCAGATATACAATGAAAATCATGTAGGGAGATTTGTCTCATCTCTATCATCTGAGGCTGATCATTTCACTGGGTATATGTGAGGGTTTATATCCACTTTAACTATTACGCCGGCATCCTTAACCAGGGAATACCTGGTTGTTAAGGATACGGCACCCACCACTTCGGAACTATGACTCACGTATAAAAGAAAAATAGCCAGGATGAGGGAAAAAAAATACAGCACTTTAAAACCACCCACTATGCCTTTTAAATAGCTTGGGGTGTTTACTCTCCAAATGTGGTTATTTTGTGGGTTTTTAAATGGTCCTGGTGCTCCAGGGTATCGAAAAATGTGAAAGGTAGTCAGGAAATTAGATGTGCACTTTATGCCCCTAGAAAGCCTCAAGGTGCTCCTTTGATTTTGGTCCCCTCTGTGGCTAGGCTGCGAAAAAAAAGTCAGGAGTAGAAAGTGTTTTGGTGTGTAATTCTAAGTATGCCTACTCTGTGTGTGGAAATCTTATTAATTGGCAACTTTGTGAAAAAATAAAATATATATTTTAATCGTCTTTGCACATTTTCCAAACACTTGTAAGAAAAATAAATGTGATTAAATACAACCAAAATAAAGCTCCATCTCTCAGCACTGAAATCAGAAAAATGGCCTGGGCAGGACAGGGGTGAAACAGTCTGGTCTTGATTTAAGGATCAAAATGTTGGCCCTTGTGTGCCGATGACCTCTGTTCCTTGTACATGGAACGCCAGTTTACCAGCTGTTGGTTGTTGCAGCATGTTATATTTCAGGCTCTATCAAGGAAAGATTACGATGAGAATATTTTATTTATTCCAAAATAGGGGATGTTTAACCACTTGCCGACCGCCGCACGACTATCTACGTCGGCGGTCAGCCCCTCACAGGCAAACTAACGTAGGGCTACGTTGCTTGCTTGTGAGTGTCTAGGGAGTGAGCGTGCGCCGCCGGAGGCGCGCTCCCGCTCCCGCGTGGTCACGGACCCCCCCCCCGCGCGTGTGACCAGCGGACCCGATGTCCGCCGGCCACTCGGCGATCGGCGGGGGAGAGGGAGAATGTCAGGCAGCTTGTGTAAACAAGCGACCTGTCATTCTCCTCGCTGTAAAGACACTGATCACATGGATCTACTATGTAGATCCGTTGATCAGTGTCCTTACAGCTCAAGCCACAGCCAATCACAGTAGAAAGCACGCCCCTAGGGACACACACAGCCCCTCCCTCCCAAATAAAGTTAACCCCTTCACTACCAGTGTATTTTTACAGTAACAGTGCATATATATAGCACTGATTACTGTAGAAATGTCACTGGTAACCCCAAAAGTGTCAAAAATGTCAGTCAAGGGTCCGATCTGTCCGCCGCAATGTCGCAGTACCGCAAAAAAAAAAAAAAAAAAACGCAGATCGCCATTACGCGTTAAAAAAAAAAACAAAAATGACAAAAATCTTTCCCTTTGTTAGTAAACGCGATAACTTTTGTGCAAACCAATCAAAATACGCTTTTTGCGATTTTTTTTACCAAACATAGGTAGCATAAAACAAATTGGCCGAAAATATTAAAAAATTTTGATTTTTACATTTTATTTTGGGGGAATTTCATATAAAAAAAATGTGAAAAATATTGCTATTTTTGCAAAATTGACGCTCTTTTTTTGTTTATAGCGTGTGATCAAAAAAAAAAAAATAAAAATAAAAAATCGCACAGGTGATCAAATACCACCAAAAGAAAGCTCTGTTTGTGGGAAAAAAAGGACGCCAAATTAGTTTAGGTACAGCGTCGCACGACCGCGCAATTGTCCGTTAAAGTCACGCAGTGCCGAATCGCAAAATACCCCCTGGTCGGAATGGGGGTAAAATCTTCCGGGGCTTAAGTGGTTAAGAAGTTTTGGGCCCACGGATCTGAGTAATACCCTGGTTCATGTTTAAGAAGATCTTTCTACTGTCATTCTCAATTAGCTTATGTATATTAAAGGCAGCTTTATACAACATTCTGCAGGGGTTAAAAACAATCCCAAGCAACAACTAAAATAAACTACCAATGCATGCCAGGAAACATTCCATCTGTAGTAAAGCCAGAATATCAACTAATTTTACATTAAAGTAGGACTATAGGCAAAAGTTTTTCTTTTTTGGCTAGTGCATAGGAGTGTTATAACCCGTCAGAATTTTTTTTCCGTCATCTTTGTCTCATTATTGAGATTTCCCTACACTTCCCGTCTCATAGCCAAAACAGGAAGTGAGAGGAGCCCAGTTATCCAATTTCTCTTTATTTGTATTCTCTAGGGGACCAAGTCCATATAACATTTTGTCCTATTCAAATCCATATCTTTGTTTTTAAGCAGCAGGGTCAGACAAGTTACACCCCCTTTTCTTCTGCAGTACCTGTTTCAGAGCGCAACAAAAATCCAGAATCGAGTCATAAACAGCTGTGGGTAAAAGGATGATTCTATACCAATTTATTTAAAAGTAATTACTATAATAAGGTTTGGTGGTCTTTTGAAAGTTGTGACTGCCCCTTGCAGTTACATCCATTATCCAGCTGTGTATTTGTCACTAAATTGGCCCCTGCAATTGTCACAATGAGTCATTTTTTTTCTTATTTTTCCTATCTAAAACACGTGTATCACAGCAAGTCCTTGAGCACTCAAGCATGGAATGCTAAGCTGCACATTCCAAGCTGTGGCTTTTGTTGACCAAGCACAAAAAAAAAAAAAAAAAGGAAAAAAAAAAAAAATTTCTTGTGTGAGATATTTAGAACTGTGCTGGTGTATGTCCGAATGAGGTTACCTTAAAAAAAAAAAAAAAAAAAAAAAAAAACCTACAGTGAAAGACTGACTTAAAAAGGGGAAGTACTAAAGGGGATTTACTAAAACTGGAGCACTGAGAATCTGGTGTAGCTGTGCATGGTAGCTAATCTGCCTCTAACTTCAGCTTGTTCAATTTACAAAGTTATTGTATATTTGAGGAGTTGTCCCATTGGGGGGGAATTGGGGGAAGAGCTTGATTCTGATACCTCCTTGGATGGTCCCTTCTTTGGGGATTTCCCCTCTGGTCTATGGTCCGGGATTCACTGTAGATACTTAAAGCGGAGTTCCACCCTGGATTTTTTTTTTTTTTTTTTTTTTTTTAATACCCCCGGGACAGTCAGGGCTAGTACATTCCACAATGGCTAGCCTCTGATCTGTCCCGGGTTGCACTTACCTCTTAGGACAAATACTTACCTTGCAAACGTCTTGTCCAGCGCTGCCATCTCAGATGTGGGCAGCTTGAAGCCAGCGAGATCCCCTTCGGCGTCTTCTTCCGCCTTCTTTGGTCCCACGATGCTCTGCGCCGGCCCCGACGTCACTTCCGGGTCGCGCGCGTCATCCCTCTACAGCTTCTGGGCATGCCCAGAAGCTGTTTAGAAGGGGATGACGCGCGCGACCCGGAACTGACGTCGGGGCCGGTGCAGGCGCAATGATTCCTGGGAGCTATGACGTTCAGCTCCCAGGAATCATTGCAGAGCCAGGAAGTGACGACGGGCCACGGCCGAGGAAGGAGGAAGAAGGAAGTAAGGTAAGTATTTTTTCTTCGCTACGAGGTAAGTAAAAAAAAAAAAAATATGCGATTATCCATTTCTTTTTCAGGTGACCCGGAGCGAGAAGATGGAGGTAAGTATAAAAATAGGGTGGAACTCCACTTTAAATATACTCTGAATTTACTGCTCTTGAATTCTCTTCCTCACCCTTTTAACATCCAGTAGGATACATATGGAAGTATGTACACGCTCTATGTTCATGTGTGATGTAATGTACCTCATTGTTTTGTAAACTGATTCTATGTATATCTTCATCAATAAAACTTCTGTTAAAAGTGATTGTAAAGTCTTTTTTTTTTTTTTTTCCAAACAATAAACATGTTCTACTTACCTGCTCTGTGCAGTTGGTTTTGAACAGAGTGGTCTGGATCCTCCTCTTCTCGGGTCCCTCTTCTGTGCTCCCGGCACCTCCCTCCTGTTGGGTGCCCCCACAGCAAGCAGCTTGCTATGAGGCACCGGAGCCGAGTCAAAGCTCCTGTGTCCATTCGGAGACATGGAGCCGCTAACCCAGCCCCACTCCCTCTCTCTCCCGATTGTCTTCCTTTGACAGCAGCGGGAGCCAAACATGCCACCCTGCTGTCTCAGCCAATGAGGAGAGGAGTCGCGGGCAGCTGAGAAACTCCTGAAACACCGCTGGATAAAGATGGGCTCAGGTAAGCATTAGAGGGGATGAGGAGGGGGGTTGCTTCACACAAATTGCAATGCATTAAGATAAAAAAAAAAAAATCATCTGCCTTTGCAATCACTTTAAGCTTTGACAATAAAACCTGGAACCTGATTGGTTTCTATGCAAAAGTTGCACCATGCAGTTAATAAATAACTCCCAGTGCAACCAGGCACCCAAGGGCTACGGCAAGTCATTGCTTTTTAAAGCTTGTAATCTTTTTAGCTCTGAGTTTATGTTGGCTGCAATCGCCTGCCTGATGTACTTGTCACAATGCAGCACGGTGATCTTGATACAATATCTCTATCACAAATACCAGGTCATTTTTTGTTTTCCCTCTGTAAATGTAATGCAGGGGTGGGGAACCTTTTTTCTGCCAAGGGCCATTTGGGTATTTATAAAATCATTCGGGGGCCGTAAAAAATTATCACCTTAAAAATTAGCCTGTTATATTTGGTCAAACATTAAATTAACTCACCTCTAATGTGATGGCTGCAACTGCTTCTCTTTGGTGAGGTGTGTGATGTTAGCTGGTATTGATGTTGCTACTCGCAACAGGTTTTCCAGGTTTGCGTCGGTCTGTCTGGAGCGCAGTCGACTTTTTTGTGGTGGTAAGTTTTGAAAAGAACTGCTGGCGGGTACAGCTGGCTGGTACTTCTGGTGGGTACAGCTGGCCGGTACTGCTGTGGGTACAGCTGGCTCAGGCTGGTACTGCTGGCTTGTACTATGATGCGAGTACTGCTGGCTGGTACTACTGGCTCAGGCTGATACTGCTGTGGGTACTGCTGACTCAGGCTGGTACTGTGCTGTAGATACTGCTGTGGGTACTGCTGACTCAGGCTGGTACTGTGCTGTAGATACTGCTGTGGGTACTGCTGGCTCAGGCTGGTACTGTGCTGTGGGTACTGCTGGCTCAGGCTGGTATTGCTGTGGGTGCTTCTGGCTCAGGCTGGTACTGCTGGCTGGTACTGTGCTGTAGGTACTGCTGGCTGGTACTGTTGTAGGTACTGCTGACTCTGGCTGGTACTGCTGTGGGTACTGCTGGTTAGGGCTGGTACCGCTGTGTGTACTGCTGATTCTGGCTGGTACTGCTGTGAGTACTGCTGGCTCTTGCTGGTACTGCTGGCTCTGGCTGGACGAGGTGATGTTTCCTGTATTGGTCACAGGCAGAGTGCATTTGATATCACTCTGCCTGTGACTCCCTCAGACTGTCATAACAGAGCAGGAACTATACAGGAAGCATCGGCTCCATTCTGACAAATCAGCTGAGAGACACAGACTCAGCTGCATGGGGGGCCGGACCAGATGACGTATCCGGCCCCCGAACTGTAGGTTCCCCACCCCTGATGTAATGTAAATGTAGTACATTCTCCAGCAAGAACAAACCCCTTTGATTAGGAATTTAAGTAGATACCTCACACACCAAAAAAAAAAAAAAAAAAAAAAAAAAGGGCCTCTTCCCCCACAACCTTGTCTGGTTGTTGTGGGGGTCTGCAGGGGGAAGTTCAGCTTGTCAGAATCTGGAAGTCCCCCCACCAAATACCTATTCCAAAGCCCTCCCAGCATGAATGAGTGTGGGGTACATAGTGGTCATATATGGGCAGTGATGTCACTGCTATACCCCCTTTCGCTTCAAAAAGGCAAGTATCCCCAGTGACAGAGATAGATAGATAGATAGATAGATAGATAGATAGATAGATAGATAGATAGATAGATAGATAGATAGATAGATAGATAGATAGATAGATAGATAGATAGATAGATAGATAGATAGATAGATAGATAGATAGATAGATAGATAGATAGATAGATAGATAGATAGATAGATAGATAGATAGATAGGGTTAGAATGCTTCTTTATATGATGCACTGATTTCCGCAGAGCAAGCTAAAGTTTGGGCATTCTTCCAAATGCCCAAACTACCTAGGTTTAGTTTGAACCATCAGCTTATCCTTCACGCCTAAGGGTAAAACAAATCGAAATACTTAAGCCCAAATTTGCAATGTGTAAGTAAAACTGTACAACTATTTTGTGTATCCAAGTTTTTTTTTTCTTTTTAATTCAAAGCGGAGCTTCACCCAAAAGAGGAAGCTCCACTTATCTGCCGCCTCCCCCCTCCAGTGCCACATTTGGAAGGGGTGATGGCATCACTGGATTCGAGGACAGGTAAATGTCCTAATATTAAAAAAGTCAGCAGCTGTAGTGTTTGCTGCTGGCTTATAATTTTTTTAGTGGGGGGCTGGACCTTCTCTTTAAACACAGGGCTCGACAAACCCTAGGCACCAGGTCGACATGACCAACAGAAACCGCATCCTGGCGCCTGGGTTGCCACTAGCCCACTCACTGCAACTCCTGACTGACTACCAGGACACACAGCTCAGAATGCCGGGCAGCTGATCCTTCACTCTAAGCACTTTTTTAGATGGGTGGTAAAATGTGCAGTAGAGACATGTTTTTGCCACCCACCAACTGCCACCCTTAAGCTACAATAGGCAGCAGATGAGGGTATTTTACATGTCGCAGTCACAATGCATTCGCATAATAGGGAGTTTACACTATAACAGGTTTGTAGTGTCATTCTTTCTGGCCAGCCTATAACCATGTGATAAAAACGAATTTATGCAGCGCTAGCTTCAATAAAGTGATAAGTGCTGTGATATATGAACAATATTCAATGATTTATAAAGTGCATAGTAAAGATCATATACACAAAGTGCTAAAAAATATATGCAATAGCCAATAAATTATAAAGTGCATGTATACACATAAGTGGTTAGATATACTCCAAAAGAATATTCAGTGCTTGAAACAAAAAGTCCTTATGGTGATCCAATTAAGGTGCCAAAAATAATTCAGGTGCTTGCAAAGTGACAAGGTGCCCCTCAAGGTTCCCCACTCACCAGATTGCAGATATATTAAGACCTTCAAGACTATTGCACATTGCCCGGGATCTTTAAGGACCAGAACTTCTCCTGTGTAGCCTTCACCTATAACCATGGCGTTACATTGGAGTTATTGACTGGCCGCTCTGCTGTAAGGTTGGGTTAGGGGGCACAAATTACTTTCCCTTCCCTGGGGCGCGGACAACCCACGCTATTAAAAAACCCTGGCTCCTAAATTTTTTTTAACTGGCTATTGCTTAACAGTTGCTATTACCATAACCTACCGCCAAAGAACAACCCAAAATAATTTCTCCTGCTCCTGACGATCACAGCAATACCACATGTGTAGGTTAGTGGTTGTTTGTGCCCGTAGGTACAGCCCTGAAAAACAATAGTTATTTTTTAAATCCTACCCAACACAACACGGAAACTGACACAGATTAAATAAAAATAAAATAAAAAATCTGGCCGCAAAAAAAAAAAAAAATTACTGACCTTGATCTAGGTATTTATTTTTTTCCCCCCCTGCACACATTTTTCTTCTCGATCTCTGCAAGGACAGAGGGATGCAATGTATCTCTCTCATCCATTCACAAAGGTTATGAAACTGAGAACATTTCTCTCAGTTCCATTCTCGGCAGTTCTCAGAGGAAAATTCTCATCTGGCACCCTGTTTATGAAGCAGGTAACTTCAGTTCTCACAGGGAGAACAGAGAAGTTTTTCTTTATAAAATGGCAGAGATCCATGTAAAAGTGAATGGACTGTCTGCAATCTCGTGAGACCTAGCGAGATTACAGTACGAGAAACCCCCACCTCATGTTAATAAAATAATTTGTCCTCTACCACACTATATATATATATATATATATACACACAATCACATATATATATATACATATATATACACACACACAAAAAAATATGACAGGGGGACATGTTTACTGTTTTGGGGGTCTGATCGAGTCAATCTTCCTTCTTCCCCCTCAGTTCTGTCTTCTCTCCCCAATTCTCCACCTCTGGGCTGGTGAATCTGGGAGTTTGAATTCTGGCACAGATCGCCAGTGAAGTGTGGAGATCGCAGCTTTATAAAACTGGCTGTTTCTGTGTCATAAACAGATAATGTTCAGGATCGCGGCTCATCTCAGTTTCATAAAAAAAGGACACCAAAGACAAAACACCAGGACAGACTTCACAGTGACCGATCACTGATACCCAGAGGCCATCACAGTGATCAGGTACGCAGAATGGGATGCACTCCCAGCACAAAGGGAGTTACGCAAATATGCAGCCCCACTGTAAAAAGCCTAGTTCAGTGGGGCTGCATATTTGCATACAGTTGGCGTGAAGCAGGGGATAAAGTGATTGTAAACCTCAGACATGAAATCTGAAAAAAAGCATATCCCTCTATAGTGTGTACTTGTCTCAATAAAGAGCACTAAGTGTAATTTCTCTCTGCTGCCTTCTTCCTCTGCCATCAGCAGGAGTCACATCTGACATGTGAAGGGAGGGATCTCCAGCTGATTGACAGCCTCAGCTCTGTACCCTCTAGAGGGGGGTGTATCCGTTCCATCCAGTAATGTCAACTCTCTGCCCCTTTTCTGAACTCTACATCTATTCAAAGTGCAGAGTTTAAAAAATTTGTCAGAGAAGCAAAGAAATTGCAGATAAACTGGTACAGCTTTTGTAGGAGGATTGGTTTCATCTCTGTATCACCTGAGGCCAGTCACTTCACTGGATATATGTAAGGGTTTGCAACAACTTTAAAAACATCACATTTGTATATATAGGATTAAAGAAACCAGTGACAGTGGGAATCTGTTATACAGATAACAGAAATACTTGTAGCCCGTTTTTGGCTTCTGCCAAAAACGGGCTACAGTTGGGCTTGGAGACCAAACCGTCAGCTCATCTCATCTCTAGTGTCCACCTCAGGGTATCCATTTTGGTTAGTGTACTCTCGAATTGCCAGCAACTTATTGAGTGTGATTCAGCGTCTGTGTGCGTGACCCAGCATTCCTCTGGATGATTTATCTTGGTAATATATATATATATATATATATATATATATATATATATATATATATATATATATATAAGTCAATCCATTGTAAATGTAATTTTATATATTTTTTTTATTATTATTATAGTGGTTTTTATCGGCACCATCCAGTGTGCTTTGAGTCTACTTTTACCACACACACACACACACACACACACACACACGGTAATACAAGTATTAAACATGTCCTTATTTTTCTAGGTAAGGCCATTTCTAAAGGTCGCTTGACATGAAATTATCACCAAATGTCAGTAACAACCAATGCAATCCATACATAAAGAAACCAAAAAAAAAAAAAAAAAGGTTCAGAAATTAGGTTATGTGTAATAAAAACCGAATGACACAGGGAAATCATATTGAACACATGAAGAAGAAAGGGAGGTGCAAAAGGATATTGAAAGCCAAGACACCAGGGGCGTGGCCTGACCATGATGGCATGAGGACGCATCTTCCGTGAGTTCCCGATACCCCGAGCCCTGCTCCTGTCCTGCAGCAGCTGTTCCTCCGCTACTTACAGTGCATTGCGAAAGCATTCGGCCCCCTTGAACTTTGCGACCTTTTGCCACATTTCAGGCTTCAAACAAAGATATAAAGCTGTAATTTTTTGTAAAGAAACAACAACAAGTTCTCCACAACAGTATCTCGGACCTGCCTGGTGTGTTCCTTGTTCTTCATGACGCTCTCTACGCTTTAAACGGACCTCTGAGACTATCACAGTACACGTGCATTTAAACGGAGACTTGATTACACACAGGTGGATTCTATTTATCATCATTAGTCATTTAGGTCAACATTGGATCATTCAGAGATCCTCACTGAACTTCTGGAGAGAGTTTGCTGCACTGAAAGTAAAGGGGCTGAATAATTTTGCACGCCCAATTTTTCAGTTTTTTATTTGTTAACAAAGTTTGAAATATCCAATAAATTTCGTTCCACTTCATGATTGTGTCCCACTTGTTGTTGATTCTTCACAAAAAATGACAGTTTTATATCTATGTTTGAAGCCTGAAATGTGGCAAAAAAGGGGGCCGAATACTTTCGCAAGGCACTGTGTGTGTTATATATATATACACACATATACATACATGTATTGGTCACAGCCGTCATGTGATCAGGCGGGCCAATCACAGGGCCCTCCTGCCGAGTCTTGTTGCTCTGTGTCCTGGGGACACAGGCACATCGAGATCGCGCCGTTGCGCGTGCCCGTGGCGGCGTGATCTCTCTCCTTCTGAAGGACGTTCCGGAACGTTCGATCAGAAGGACGAGACTCCCACCCGGCCGTATATGTACTATGGCCTGGGTGGGAGGTGGTTAAAAGAGGCCTACTTCTGAGATGACAGCCATGCAGACCAATTTGATGCAGTGTGCGGCAGTCGCAGGACAAGTCGCACAAGTGTGAAAGGGGCTTTACATGTGTGATGCAAACACTGTTTATAAATGTGTGCTGGATCTACGCGCAGGTTTGCATTTCTGCATGAGCACATTGATTGTGGGGGAAGGAAGGGGTTGGTCACCAACCTACCCCAAGCCAATGACTGAATAAGGAAGGAGGAGAAGTAACACTTTAATCAGGCAACAACTTTACCCTTTGCTCCTGTAAAAAACTTGAAATTGAAACACTACTGTGCAATGCAAGCAGCCGATTGGGGTGTAGGACCACATGTTTGGGCCAGGCAAGTAAAACATAGCATACAATGGTGTTGGATTAAAAGAGGGAGCAGAGTCGCCAAGTTTAGGGTAATGGCCAGTTCACACCATAGAAACGCAGTCCAGATGCATTCAATGCTTTTCTGCATGCAAGTTTTTGGTGAGTTTTTGATGCAGTTCAGTGCATTTCCCCCCCCCCCCCCTACTATTTTCTTAACCTCAAGGACCTGTGTTCCAGTGAGTTTTACAGCATTCCAGTACAGTGCAGAAAAATGCACCATGTTCTACTTTTTTTTTCTGGAACTGGAATGCACTGGAACTGACCATACTGGTGTGAACTATGCCATTGAAAACCATACAACCTACTAACCATGTGGTCATGCAGAAAAAAATGCACTGGACAGCATGTGGTGTGAACTTGCCCTTAGGGAAAATGTAGAAGATACAAAGTGTTTAAACACACACAAAGGATTGTTTTACTTCTACCTTACTAATCATTCAACATGTAGTTCTTGCACTAATGGCAAACAAATTAAAAAACTATACATTGTCAATAGGATTGTTTACTATTTACATCAAGATAATACAAATTACAGAGCCATAAAACTACAGAACTGTTAAACAGCAATGTATTTGTCCTTCTACATCATGTTTAAGTCAAATGGACTGTGCACTTTGCAAATGCAGTTGCACTCATTTTCCCCAGAGCTTAGTACATGAGGTGAAACACTGGTGGTGCAAGCAAAAATGTGTTTTTTGGTTTACTTTTTTTTTTTTTTTTTTTTATTTGCCTTGCACGCGACTGGGTATTCTTTAAAAAGAAGTGAAGCTTCATCACATGTACCAAGTTCTGAGGAAAAGGAGCGCAACTGCACAGTCTATTTGCCTTGAAGTAAATCAACCCCACTGTGTGCAAAAGTGTCGTGTACTAAAGAGCTACTGAATTACGTACAACTGCAATCCGTTTTAACATAAAAGTAGGTGAATGTGTTCTACAATATCTAGGACTAGAGTTCTTCAAGTGATTGTTCTCTTTGCACTATATATTTTATAAGCATCACGTGTAATTACAGAAGCTTTATTTGTGCCAGCGGTACGCAGAGAATTTTACCGAGCATTGTGCAGCTTAACAATGAAATAAAATACATGGCTAATTAGAGGATGTATAATTAATCATGTTCAAGCAAAAACAGGACTTCTATTTCATACAAGGTTGTCACTTGACACATCCATACTGAGTTAGATTTTCCCTTTGCCTGTAAGACTTCTAATTATGAAAGCACAGACTTTTCACCCAGGCGTCACCTAATACTTTTCATAAATTGCCTCATCTTATTCCTTTTAACAAACAAAGATGTACAATTTGAGACTCATTTACTAAACTATCTGAGAAGAGATCTTTCACAGCCAGTCTATTGCAGCTTTGTAGTCCATGCTAGGACTAATGCAGTTCTGTTTAAGAACACACTCGCTCACCCTTCTGAATTAGGGCCAAAAAATTTGATGGAATTAGGCCCCTCAATGCTGGACACTTTCACCCCCTTCTAGCCCAGACCAATTTTCTGATTTCAGCGCTGTTCCACTTTAAATAATATTTATGCAACATTAACGCAACATTTTTATATTTTTTTGGAGACATGCATTGCTTTTGTTGGTGGTATTTAATTACCACTGGGTTTTTTTTTTTTGCCATCAAAAAAATAAATACATAAAAATAAAATACTGAAAATTATAATTTCTGTTATAAAGTTTTGCAAATAAATCTAGCTCAAAATGCATTCCATTACATTTCGTTGATAAAAATAACAAAAATCAGTATATATTATTTAATCCTTGTGAAAAAGTTATACACCTACATACATGACTATATGGTCAAAAGCATGAGCTATAACAGCTTCCACTCTTCTGGGAAGGCTGTCCACAAGGTTTAGGAGTGTGTCTATGGGAATGTTTGACCATTCTTCCAGAAGTGCATTTGTGAGGTCAGGCACTGATGTTGGAAAAGGCCTTTTTCTCTTGTAGGATTAGAGCAGTGGTCTCCAAACTGCGGCCCTTTTCTTGCATTTATCCGGCCCTTGGGGGGACTATTCCTCTCACTAAAATAATGGAACATTATTCTTCCCCACTGATCTAAATGATAGAATACTGGTCCTCCCACTAACATAAGCTAACCGCCAAGCCAGAAGCATTGTTTACTCCAACTAACATTGGGGCATTTTATGGTCGGACTCCCTATAGCAGGGATCGACAAACCCACTACATGGGCAACAATTAGGTGACCTCCAAAACAGGAATGGTTTTACATGTGGAGGCACTGACTTTTTTCACTACTTCTCTTTACTGACCGTTTTTCACTTGTTTTGCATTTGGCTAGGGTCAGTGTCACTACTGGTAGCATGAGGAGATACCTAGACCCTATAGATGTTGTACAGGTGGTCCAACTCCGCCAGGATGGCACATCAATACATGCCATTGCCAGAAGGTTTGCGGTGACTTCCTTCACAGTCTCAAGAGCATTGAGGAGATTCCTGGAGACAGGGTCGTAGAAGGTCCTTAACCCATTAGCAGGACCGGTATCTGCTCCTTTGTGCAAGGAAAAACAGGATGAGCACTGCCAGAACCCTACATAGACCTCCAGCAGATCACTGGTGTAAATGTCTTTGACCAAACAATCAGAAACAGAATTCATGAAGGTCGGCCGAGGGCCCGACGTCCTCTAGTAGGCCCTGTGCTCACTACCCAGCACCGTGAAGCTCGATTGGCATTAGCCATTGAACATCAAAATTGGCAGGTCCACCACTGGCACCCTGTGCTTTTCACAGATGAGAGCAGATTCACCCTGAGCACATGTAGCAGATGTGGAAGGGTCTGAAGAAGCTGTGGAGAACATTTTGCTGCCTGTAAAATCGTTCAGCATGACCGGCTTTGGTGGTGCGTCAGTGATCATCAGGGGAAGCCTATCCATTGGGGGGGGGGGGGAGAGAACGCACGGACCACTACAGGCTAGACAATTACACCCTGACTTTCTTAAGTATCAAGCGGAAATCCTTGGACCCATTGTCAGATCCTACAATGGTGCAGTGGGTCCTGGGCTCCTCCTGGTGCACAACAATGCCTGGCCTCATGTGGCAAGAGTAGCAGCTAGTTCCGAGAGGATGAAGAAATTGATACTATTGAATGGCCCCCTTGATCGCCTGACCTAAATCCAATAGAACACCTCGGACACCTGGAACATTATGTTTCGGTCCATCCAATGCCGCCAGGTTGCACCTCATTCTATTCAGGAGTTCAGTAATGCCCTGGTCCAGATCTGGGAGGAAATACCCCAGGACACCATCTGTCGTCTAAAAAAGGAGCATGCCCCAACATGGTCAGGCATGCATACAAGCATGTGGGGGGCCATACAAACTATTAAGTACCATTTTGAGTTGCTGAAATTTCGACTAGCCTGCAGCATCATGTTTTCACTTTTAGCTGAATTCAAAGACACCCACGAAAATCACTCTAGGTTGATAATTTGGCATCCTTTCTTTCCTAACACATTACCAAGTCCATATCAGTATAGATATCCAGCATGATATTTGTCCTGATTAAGATCCCATGCGTTTTCAAAGTGTTCCTTTAATTTTTTTTGAGCAGTGTATATGCGTTTCACTTTTTGAATTGAATTACTGAAACATAACTTTTTGATGAGATTCAAATTTTTTTGGAGATTCACCTGTACCGAGTAGAACTTTGAAAGGGTATGAACAAAGGACCAGATGATGGCCTTACAAAGCTGAGCAACAGAAGCTTGTCAGAATGCCCAGGAAACAACCACTGATGTGGTGAAGCGACCATGCAAATGTACAGAAGGAGTTTTCTCCTTAAGTGTGTAAGCTCTGGCAATGAAGTGTCCCCCCATCAATCCAGCGAGAGTTACCTTGAAAGCAGAAGTCTCTTGCAAGGGCCTGAGGGTATAACTAATAGGGAGTCGGACAAAAGCTTTTGCTTTGAGGTAGACTTTGAAGGCTCTGACAACATCCAGGCAGTGAAAATTTCCTTTGGGTGCTTTGGAGCAGGGCATCGAGATGGGACTTTGCCTTCATTGATATGGAAAACCGACACCAACTTAGAAAGAATGGATGTTATTGAGCGCAAGACTACTTTATCCTTGTGAAGAATGATGGCTCCTTTCAAGAGACCTGCCAACTCAGGCCAGGTTCTCCTTAAGTCCTGTTTGTAGGAAGGTCTGAATAAAAGACCGAGTAATCTCTGGGATTGAAGTGCCTTTGTTCACACCAGGTCCATACCACTAAAGCCAGTGACTGCGGAGCAGGTCTGGCTTGGTGGGAAGAGGCTAGGGGTCATTAGTTGAGTACAGGCTTTTTTGGGCCAGTTTGGTAAGGTGCAATGAGAATTACCAGTTTTTTTCTTGCTCTATTTTGTAGAGCATGGGAGGCAAAATTCACATTGGAGGCAGAGAATGGAGGCAGAGAATGGATCGGCTTGAAATGATCAAAGTATCCAAGTCCAGTAATAGAGGATCCTTGGTCCTGGGCACAAATAAAAGGTAACTTGCTGTTGGATCTGGAGGCTGGGATATCCATGACTGGATCCCCCATCTCTAACATATCAGATTAGAGTTTGGCCCATTCCTCTTGGTTCAAGTGGCTTTGTGGGCCAAGTCTTGCGCCATAAGGAAAGGCTGAACATATTTTTTCAAGTTGAAGTCTGGGTTGAGGGGCTCTGAAGCTTTGGAGGAAGAAGAGGCACCTGAGAAAGGAGATTTTGGAACTTTTCACTGGGGATTGTTACAATCCTTGTTGAAATTTAGATATAAAATTACAGTGGTGCCATCTCATAAAAAGATTAAATAAAATCAAAATGAATAACTCATACAAACAAAAAATCAGTCCAACATGCCCATATGCCAGGTGACCAGAAGTACTAGCACAGCATCAACATGTGGTGATATGTTTTTTGAGATAGTGCAGCGGTTATTTATATTTTTTTTACTTTAGGTGTCAGTATCTTTTTTTCCCCTCTCCTTTTTCACGTGTCACTCTATTTTACACTACATACAAGTGGATTGTCTTACAGGTAGCTTCAGCTCACCAGGCTTTACACGGAGGCCATTTTGAAATTGTGTGAGTTCAGCTATATATAGTTCATAAAAAATAAATAAAAAGTTAAAGCGGAGTTCCACCCAGTGAACGTTTTTTTTAATAAAAATACCCCCGGGACAGTCAGGGCTAGTGCATTCCACAATGGCTAGCCTCTGATCTGTCCCGGGTTGCACTTACCTGCAAGAAGAAATACTTACCTTGAAAATGTATTCTCTAGCACTGCCATCTCAGGTGTGGACAGCTTGAAGCCAGCGCGATCCTCTTCTGTGTCCTCTTCGTCTTCTTCGGTCCCACGATGCACTGCGCCGGCCCCGCAGTCACTCCGGTGCCTCAGCGTCATCCCTGCACAGCTTCTGGGCATGCCCAGAAGCTGTTTTGCAAGGCATGACGGCGCCTGCAACGGAACTGACGTCGGGGCCGGTGCAGGCGCATTGATTCCTGGGAGCGATGACGTTTAGCTCCCAGGAATCATTGCATTACAGGAAGTGACGAATCGCCGTGGCCGCCGAGGGGAGGAAGAGGAAGGTAAGTATATTTTCTTCTAAATGAGGCAAGTAAAAAAAATAAAAAATTGCGATTATCCATTTGTTTTTCAGGTGACCCGGAGCGAGAAGATGGAGGCAAGTATAATTTTAGGGTGGAACTCCACTTTAACTTTTTAGGACAAAAATAAATGCACATTTTTGAAAAAAAAAAAAAAAAAAAGTGCATTTAGTTTTTCGAGCCTGGAAAGCACTGCACCAGCGATCCCGTATGGGCAAGCAGATACAATCTGACAGGAAGAGAGCATGAACTACCACTGCTTTACAGTGCCATGGTAGCTCATTGAAAACTAGAAGCCAACAGCCGCAAAGGCTGCCAGATCTTGTAGTTTTCTTTTCACAGGACACTGAAAGAGTGACGTGGCTGGGCGGGTGGAGCCCTGTTTAGGCATGTTTTTTTTTTAAATTGTGTCAGTTAGCGGGGGGTGTTGGAAGCTCTCCGCTAGCTGTCAGATTGGGGGGTTCATAACTGGTTACACCTTTATTCATGCTTTAACAAAAATGACATGTGGAAAAAAAAAAAGTAATCTGGCAAACTAAATTCACAGTGAAAGAAAAAAACTCCAATCACTTTCAGAATTTGATCATCAGAATAAAATATCATTGAATGCCAATCTCTTCTTTTAACCAAACCGTTAGTCATCTTTAATGAGTCACCCTGACTTCTGATATAATCCTCTTATATAAACATTTAACAAAGAGAAACCTAGGTAACTTTTTTGTTCTTTTTGCATGCAATTTCGAAAACTGGAACTATAAAAAAAAAAAAAAAAAAAAGTCAGTCATACTATTTTTAAATCAATATAAGCACAGCTCAAGATTGTCATTTTTAGTTTGCTTAGATTTTTATCCAAAAGCACAGCCATTTTAAATCTAGTTCATTTAATTCACAAAAGTGCTATGTGTAGTTACATATAAATGCTTCTCAACTGCACACTACCTGGAATTTCCAAAGCTGGCCATAGCCATTAGGTGCAGACAGGCTGGGCACCAGGGACAAACGCAATCAGACAAGGTCTTTCTTTTCCCCAAATCAAGCTTTTTAGGGCTGCTGTCACCTACCTTGGCAAGAATGGATCATCACACCCTTACAGTGGCAAAGCCTACACTGGCTGTTGTAGTCAGAGAGAATAGCAAAAAAAACCCCACGAGACTGACACTTCATCAAAACAGACTGCAGAGAATTGCTGCAACAAGATGTGACCCCCACCCACCATATAGGTTAAAGAGGACCCATACTATGGAAGCTGTGCCCGAAAAAAGCTAGCAGAAGGCCACGGACAAGCCACCATTACCTGTAGGATCCTTTCGGATAGTTTTTTTCCCCCCGCTAGGACAGACATGCACGTCTTGTTACATGCGGTGTCTAGGTGTGGTGTGGCAGCCATCTTTGCAGAGGAGCTGGTCTTCCTCATATCAAACTACCTGATAAATGATGATCTGATGACTGTTGGGCTAATGATTAAGTAGCAGCAGGAGAGGTGGAAGAAGTGCATATACACAGAATGAATAAAGCAAAAGAAAGGAGATCCCTGCACTTGATGTGCCTAGGCACTCCTGTACTTAGATCTCACACTGCAAATATGAGGCTATGAGGCCCTGTTCACACCTGAGCGATTGTCAGCTCGTAAAATCGCTCATCAAGCAAAATCCCATTCATTACAATGGCTGAGCAGGAGGATGACAGCTGTGTCTCCGCGCTGTGTGCAGAGACACAGCTGTCAGTTCCCCATGCATCTCTATGGGAAAATCTGATGGGAACGGATAGTCGGTCTGTTCTCATCCGATCCCATCCGATCCGCTGAACAGATGGAAAAATAGGGTTTCCATTCGTCCAGATTTGACGGATCGGATGTCAGCAAAAAAACAGACAGGCGGATCTGAACGGTCCCCCTGTGTGAAAGAGCCCTTAGGCTCAAACGTAGCCTTTGGATAAGTTTACATGCGCAGCAGTCTCTATTGCCCCTCAGAAGCAAGCATTGTGTCCGCAGCATGTGTACAGCCTCCTCTGACTGTAGGTTATTTTCGTTTGGTGCCCAGAGGGAGGGGGTGGAAAAACCCTGGTCCAAAACCTGTTTTTTTATCAGGGTGCCGTCAAATGACTCCTCTCTGCAGATTTTAACTGTGGACCATATAAGGTCTGCACGTCTCTTGTTATACCACAGAGGGGAAAAAAAAAAAAAGAAAAAAACACCACATCTTTATCCAAGTACCCTGGACAAAATCTATATGCCCAAGGTTTCCTCATCCACAAACAGCCACTGTATCAGGGCTGCTGACAGATTCTTTTTCATATGAAGCCTCGCTTTATAAAAACACATTTAGGCTGGGTTCACGTAGGTCACAGCAGGGGGTTCAGTGCGAATCAGGTCCCAATTTTTACCTTAATTCTCACCCGAGAACAGAGCCAAAGATGCACAGGACCCTTTTCCAATGCTGACCGCGGCCGCCCACACCTGTGTTAACCAGCTCAATTGAGAGCCAATCAAACTCGGGCATGCGAATTGGATGTTGTGAAACCCACATCAGTGTGAACCCAGTCGTCTGCCTTACCCACATGATAGGTGAAATCAGTTTCTTAGCAGCATGTCTAGACTCCAGGTGCTGCGTGCAAGCACCCAACTGAAGACTTTTAGGCCAACGCAGCTGCATGGACACAGCCGCTCATCCTAATGTGACAGGTGTGCAGGTGAGCAGACCATGTGCATTCAGGGCCAATCCCCTGCACCCTAGCCATATAGGGAGGAGCAGCTGTGTCCTTGCAACTGCTGCATCCTAATAGGTTTCAATGGGCTGCGAGCATGCAGCATGTGGAGTCTAGATGCGTTGCTTTTAACAGCCCATTCAGAGCCCATTCACACTAGTGCGACTTGTGAGGCAACTTGTGTTGCCCCAGGTAGCTTGACATAACAAAAGCAATGTTAATCAGTGCCATCTTAATTGGCACTACTGAAGTTGCTCCAACTTCAGAAAAGGGTCCTGTACTACTTTGAGGCGACCTGTGATCCGACTGTCCCATATACTTCAATGGGAGTTGCCTCCTTATCTTAATTGACACGACTTGTTATCAGACTTTCCAAGAAGAAGAAAGATTAGCCAGGCATTCCCCACAGACAAAGTCACAAGTCTCCACGCAAGTCTCCACGCAAGTCTCCACGCAAGTCTCCACGCAAGTCTCCACGCAAGTCTCTACGCAAGTCTCTACGCAAGTCTCTACGCAAGTCTCTACGCAAGTCTCTACGCAAGTCTCTACGCAAGTCTCTACGCAAGTCTCTACGCAAGTCTCTACACAAGTCTCTACACAAGTCTCGGGGCGACTTTCTGGTAGTGGTAGTGTGAACCAGCTCTTAGAGTATATGGGCCTCTGTGCCACTGTGAACAATGCCATAATATTGTAAATAACTCTGCTACAAAACGAGAGGGGGGGGGGGGAACGCTTAGCCCCCGTTCACACTGGGGCGACCTGTCAGGCTACCTGGTCGCCCGACAGGTCACCTGGCATAGAGAAGCTGAGGACCCGTTCTAATAGGAGCGACACAAGTCGCTCCGACTTAGAAAAAGGGTCCGGAGCTTCTTTGGGGCGACCTGGAGCGACCTGCATTGACTTCAATGTTATGAAGTCCGTGCCGGCCGCTCTGAGGTCGCGGTGTGAGCAGCGCGCCATGACCTGTGAGGTCGCCCCGGGAAGTCGGATCGCCCCAGTGTGAACGGGGCCATAGTTTATCATTAGCCTACGATGTAAAGCACATGTGTCAAAACACAAGGCCTGCGGGCTAAATCCAGCCCTTCGGGCCATTTCATATGAACCTCACACCTTTCCCGGAGTTGCAGCGCCTCCCTTGTCTCAGCAGTCGGAAGCAGAGGGAATGACAGAACTCCCCCGCCAGATCCTGTGCTTCTCCATGCAGCCGCAGAGAGGCTCCTCTCTGCACTCCCTTATCTCAGCAGTCCGCAGCAGAGAGGACACAACAACTCCTACAGATCCTGTGCTTCTCACTGCAGCATCCCTTCATCTCTGCCTCCCCTGGTCTCAGCCTTCAGCAGGCTCAACCCCACCTCTGGACCTCCTCCAGACCCTGCCCTCTCTTCTTCCCAGCTGTACCTCCAGCCTTTTCCCAGCAGCAGCACATGGTGTGTGGGGGGGGGGGGGCGTGTGCACTAATGTGGGTGGGGAAGATCTTGACATCTGAAGTGAGGTGGACGGGATGCTCTGGACATCGGCTTATAAACATTATGAGAATACTACAATTCCATGCAATTTGAAAAGGAGGGTCACACACCGCTGGTATGGTCCGCAACCTTTCTTGGAGAATGCCAAGATAGAACCCCGTGGTAGAACCACGTTCTGTCTTAGTCTCCAATAAATTTTGTTTTTCCTGCTTTTTTTACCTTGCAAGAAAAACTTTTCCCTTAAATCCTATGGGGCTCTTAACACCACTGCGTTACAAGTGTGGTGCGTTTTGAAATTTCCTACATGCTGCATCTTTGGTGTGGTTTTTAAAACCGCACCAAAAAGAGATTCCCATTGAAATGAATGGAAATCGCTGTAAAATTGGTGCATTTGAGTCACGTGTCCACTTTTTACAGGTGCAGGCAACCCAAAAAACGTACAAGAAACGCATCTAAAAACAGCAAAATCACAGTAAAAACGCTTCCTCCACCTGGAGACTACATTGGCTCAAAGGGAGGGATTCTCCCGTCAACGCTGTTGATGGGGAAATTGAGCAAATTTGTTTCTGCAACAAGAAATCCGCTCAGTCTATGGCTGGCACTACAAATACAAATGGCCCTTTGAGGGCAACCATAATGCTGATGCAGCTCCTAATGAAATGGAGTTTGTCAGCCCTTATATAAACTTCTAATACTTTACACTTTTTTCCCCAAATCAATAGTCCCATAGTTGAAGTGTAGAAATTAAATGGTCTATAAAGGCTATACAGATGCAGGATCAGTTAAAAGATAAGGAAGGTAGAAAACCGAACACGAAAATGCCATCTATCCAAAAGTAATTCTGAATGTTTGGTATCATAAAACCTTTAACATGGAACATGCCGATCAGGAATGAATACCGTGTGTAATATTTCCATCAGTCCCTAAAGGGTAATACAGAATCAGGTGCTGCAGGTGTCAGCTGTCAATACCAAGTCACGCCTGAAATATGAAAAGCCCAACACGGCTGACGTCAATGTTTAAACCGGAGAGCAGAAAGGAAAGCAGGTAAAGAGATGAAGCAGTGTGACAAGATTACAGTTCCAATATAGCTTTACCTGAACTTGTTCTTTGAAGAACTGGTAAAACCTCTTTAACATACCAGCCTTGCTTTTGGAGGTAATCAAAAGGTCTTAAAGTGGTTGTAAAGTCAGAAGGTTTTTATTATCTTAATGCATTCTATGTATGAAGATAAAAAGTCTTGTGTGCAGCAGCCCCCCTCAACAGAGACCCCCCCCAATACTTACCTGAGCCCCATCTCTATCCAGCAATGTTGCAGGAGCGTCTCGGCTGCCCGAGACGCTCCCTCATTGGCTGAGACGGTAGCGCTGCGCCATTGGCTCCCGCTGCTGTCAATTAAATTCAGTGAGCCAATAAGAAGAGAGAGGGGGAATGGCTCTGTGTCTGAATGGACACAGGGAGCGGTGTCTCAGGTGCCCCCATAGCAACCTACTTGCTGTGTGGGCACTCAAGAGGTAGGAGCCAGGAGCACTAAAAAAAAGGGACCCAAGAAGAGGATTCCGGCCACTCTGTGCAAAACCATCACACAGAGCAGGCAAGTATAACAACGTGTTTGGAATTTTTAACCAAAAAAAAAAAAAAAAAAAAAGAGAGACTTTACAATCAATTTAAGGTTATGTTCCTACTGTTAGCCAATTTGTCGATTTAGTCCCTATAGTTCAGAACAATTTCTGCTTTCTCAATTTGAGTAAGACCACGGCTACTTTAACATATAAGTGGGCGCAGTGGTAAAGTGGTTGTAAACCCTCCTTGTGTGTTTGTACCTATTAAAGCGGTTGTAAACCCTTAGCACAAAAAAAAAAAACCTGCAAGACAAAGGCATAATGGGCTAGTATGCATGTGTAACTTACCTTAGAACGAAGCCCCGACACGGACCCCCGGACATCGCTGCGGGCGCTGCCATGATCCCTCGCCGTCTCCGGCGCGGTGATTGGCCGGAAGAGACGGCTCCGGCGCGATGATTGGCCGGAGCCGCGATGACGTCACTCCCGCGCATGCGCACGGGAGTGATTTTTCCGGCAAGCTCCCGGCAAATTAATTGAAGGTCCCCCCGGACCTTCAGAGCGCATGCGCCGCTCGCGAGAGCGGCTGCATGCACTGTAAATATCTCCTAAACCGTGCCGGTTTAGGAGATATTATTTGTACCTACAGGTAAGCCTTATTATAGGCTTACCTGTAGGTAAAAGTGTCAAAAAGCGGGATACTACCGCTTTAAGCCTATAATAAGGCTTACCTAAAGGTACTGTAAATATCTCCTAAACTTGCACAGTTTAAGAGATATTTACTGTATACTGTGCCGATGAGGTCATTGGCGCATGCACTCTGAAGGAATGACCACCTGTGAAATTTCTTCATAGCCTTGTGCTTTGACTGGCGGCTCCCGCGCAGAAGTGACGTCACGTGGCTCCAGCCTATAGCACAGCCAGATACCGTGGACCTGGAAGGTAGACTGGTGAAGATGGATGCGGCCTGCAGCGGAGGGCTTCGTTTGGAGGCAAATGTCACATAATGTGCTAGTATGCGATGCATGATACTAGCACATTATGCATATACTTTTTAGGTAACAAAAAAGAAAAAAATTACTTTACTTTCTCTTTAAAATTAGTACACATATCCCACCCCCAATAAAAATAAACTGTATCCCAGAAAAGCAGTTACGTTTCTATTCTAAAGGGAACAGCAGAAGATCATTTGATCATACCTCTTCCCTGTACCATGAAAGCCCCCTAAATTCTAATTGTAACTTCCTTGTTCCGGGGAAAGCCAGTTTCTAAACACATCCCATAATGCACTGCAGGTGGCTCTACTGCACTGCGGGATGCAGGGAGGTGCAGATTTTCTAAAAGTTAGGCTGGCCATACACTATACAATGTTCTTGTTTAATTTCCTTTAAATTTACCTTCAACTGTAAAGTGCATGGGCCGGCCTGATTCCATACAAATTGAAAGTGTTTAAGTTTGACCTCCATATTATATGGTTTTGGTAAATCTAAAAGAAAATTGATCAAGAAAATTGTATAGTGTATGGCCAGCATTAGTATTGGTGTCATATTATTCCATAATGAGATGCATCTGGCTTCCTACTGAATCTCTGTATGAAGAAACATTTCGGGTCAATATTGTGATGTGATCCTACAGTGGGTCTGTTCAAATGCTTGGTCATGTACCTGTCAGGGTTAATCTATCGTTGTATAGGTTGTCTACCGTCTTCTTTTAAATGGATACTAAAAACATATTGTTTAGTTTTCATTGTCCCTTCTCTTCCTGTATATGAATGATGGCGCTGTAATTATTTTATTAAAACACACACACACACACACACACCTAAGGCTGGCCATACATGACACAATTTTCTTTGTTTTCTGTCAGATTTTCTTGAAATTTACCTTCAAGTATGTAGTACGAAGGCCTGCCTAATTGGATACAAGTGAATGTGTTGTTTAGCTTTGACCTCACATTATGTGGTTTGTGGTAGATCTAACAGAAAATTGTACAACAAAAGTTGGACATGTATGGCCAGCCTTCGTAGCTTTTTTCCCTAATCAGTATACAGCTGTCACATGACCTAGATCTTTCACAGCCTGTATACAGGGAAACACAAGCAGGAGCATTTTGTCCTCTGCTGCTGGTCACACGTTAAAAAAAAAAAAAAAACACCTTTAGAATACAGAGTAAAAATAAAGAATGAATATCAAAAGGTTTAAAAATTGTCATACAAATATAGATTAGAAATCAAATATTTTTGCGGCAACATTATGGTGTGGGCAGAGTTCTGCCAGTTACAGGCTATGTCACCCCCCCCCCCCCCCAGCCTGTGTCTTATGGCCTTGTACACACGATTCTAAAATCTGACAGATCGCCCAATTTTTCTTTGCATGCTAGTTGCATATTGAAAATGAAGAGTTTACTAAAGTTATGAAAATTCTCCTACGACAATATAAATAAAAATCGGAAGCGATTTACTGTGTTGTAATGTATTTTGTATTATATTTTTGAATGACAACCGTACTGGTTAAAAGAAAATCATACAGGAAACATTTTTGTGCTTGTCCAATCGGATAATATCAGATGAATGTCCCGATAGGCTCTCAAAAGTTGTGTACCAACGATCAGATTATGGTACAATCGCTTGGAAAGCATTATTTTTGGTCCAATTTTTGGATCATGTGTACGGGCAAATAGAATAGGAGGGAGGTAAAGCCTCCATTATTCAACCTGTATTATCCAGCCCCCAATTGTGTTTACCTGGTTAGTGGGCATGGAGGAGGAGGGAGGGAGGGAGCGGGTCATCATTTACCACTGTGTATACGCCCACATGTGTGACTATAGTCACATGGGCTGCTCAGATGTGATCGAGATGAAATTCTCAGCACAGAAACTCACTGAAAACTGAGCATGTGCACAGTAGGCACCATAGCTGCAAAATCCCTAGCTGGATTGGGGACTTGGACAGAAGGGGAAGCCAGGTTTTTTTTTTTTTTTTTTGCAGAATACTGAAAACAAAATCTTATGGTAACAGAGTGAGCATGAACAGTATGTAGTACACCATTTATTTATAGCTTATGATGTGGGTTTAGTGACACTTAAGACCCTGTTCACACTGGAACGTTTTTCAGCTCATAAAACGCTCATCTCTGAAGTCTCAAAACGTCAAACAAGAAAAATCCCATTAATTTCAATGGCCCCTGTTCACATATGAGCGTTTTGTTGCCTGAAGCAAAACACCTGAAGCTCAGATAAGTACATGAGCTTCTTTTTGGGTAGATTAAAGGCGTTTTTGTTAGAGGTCAATGCCTGCCTCCAAACACCTGCAAAAAAACGCCCGAAAATGTTATGCTCGGGTGTGAATGGAGCCCAACACTTCCTGAATGCTTTGTACTCTATAAAGAATCAAAAAAAAAGTTAGTATTTACAGATGAATAAATGTGGCTTCAGAAATACAGGTGGGCCATATTTAAATATCTCACTTAGGCATATGCACTCCCTTGCTCTGCATTCTGTTACACTGATAAAGGTACAACAGGTTTTGGTCAAATAAGGATCTAGTGAATGGGAAAGAATAGAAAACCTTTCAAGGGGTTTGAAGAATCATGGGCCAAAGATGACACGCCATGGGTCAGTCTAATATCTGAAAGTATCTAAAGATAAAGAATATTACATGGGCAGACCACATGTCAGACCTGTTCTGCCTTCAATACACGGACCACATATCCGACCTGTTCTGCCTTCAATACACGGACCACATATCCCACCTGGTCTGTTATCAATACTCGGACCACATATCCCACCTGGTCTGCTATCAATACTCAGACCACATATCCCACCTGGTCTGCTATCAATACTCGGACCACATATCTGACCTGTTCGGCTATCAATACTCAGCCGAACAGGTCAGATATGTGGTCCGAGTATTGACAGCCGAACAGGTCAGATATGTGGTCCTAGTATTGACAGCCGAACATGTCAGATATGTGGTCCGAGTATTGATAGCAGACCAGGTCGGATATGTGGTCCGAGTATTGATAGCAGACCAGGTCGGATATGCGGTTCGAGTATTGGATCAGGTCGGATATGTGGTCCGAGCATTGATGGCAGACCAGGTTGAATATGTGGTTCGAGTATTGATAGCAGACCAGGTCGGATATGTGGTCCGAGTAATGATGGCAGACCAGGTCGGATATGTGGTTCATGTATTGATAGCAGAACAGGTTGGATATGTGGTCCGAGTGTTGGATCAGGTCAGATATGTGGTCCGAGTATTGATGGCAGACCAGGTTGAATATGTGGTTCATGTATTGATAGCAGAACAGGTTGGATATGTGGTCCGAGTGTTGGATCAGGTCGGATATGTGGTCCGAGTAATGATGGCAGACCAGGTCGGATATGTGGTTCATGTATTGATAGCAGAACAGGTTGGATATGTAGTCCGAGTGTTGGATCAGGTCGGATATGTGGTCCGAGTATTGATGGCAGACCAGGTCGAATATGTGGTCCGAGTATTGATAGCCGAACAGGTCAGATATGTGGTCCATCAATACTCGGACCACATATCTGACCTGTTCGGCTATCAATACTCGGACCACATATCCGACCTGTTCAGCTATCAATACTCGGACCACATATTCGACCTGGTCTGCCATCAATACTCGGACCACATATCCGACCTGGTCTGCTATCAATACTCGAACCACATATCCGACCTGGTCTGCCATCAATACTCGGACCACATATCCAACCTGGTCTGCCATCAATACTCGGACCACATATCCGACCTGGTCTGCTATCAATACTCGGACCACATATCCAACCTGTTCGGCTATCAATACTCGAACCACATATCCGACCTGATCTGCCATCAATACTCGGACCACATATCCGACCTGGTCTGCTATCAATACTCGAACCACATATCCGACCTGTTCGGCTATCAATACTCGAACCACATATCCGACCTGGTCTGCTATCAATACTCGAACCACATATCCGTCCTGGTCTGCTATCAATACTCGAACCACATATTCAACCTGGTCTGCCATCAATACTCGGACCACATATCCGACCTGATCCAATACTCGGACCACATATCCAACCTGTTCTGCTATCAATACTCGAACCACATATCCGACCTGGTCTGCTATCAATACTGGAACCACATATCCGACCTGGTCTGCTATCAATACTTGGACCACATATCCAACCTGGTCTGCTATCAATACTCGGACCACATTCAACCTGGTCTGCTATCAATACTCGAACCAAATATCCGACCTGGTCTGCTATCAATACTCGGAACACATATTCAACCTGTTCTGCTATCAATACTCGGACCACATATCCGACCTGGTCTGCTATCAATACTGAAACCACATATCCGACCTGGTCTGCTATCAATACTCGGACCACATATCCAACCTGGTCTGCTATCAATACTCGAACCACATATCCGACCTGGTCTGCTATCAATACTCGGAACACATATTCAACCTGTTCTGCTATCAATACTCGGACCACATATCCGACCTGGTTTACTATCAATACTCGAACCACATATCCCACCTGGTCTGCTATCAATACTTGGACCACATATCCTACCTGGTCTGCTATCAATACTTGGACCACATATCCTACCTGTTCTATCAAAACTCGGTCATTATGTTAGTGCAGAAACCGTGATGGGAAAAAAAAATGTTTGGGAAAGATGGTTGCTAGCTATAAAGTGTAAATATAAACACAAAACAAACAGCCCCGACTCCCCATCTAGGAAAGGTAGAAAAGCTCTTTTAATAAATGCAAATATGCAGCACAGACGCCACAGGTGTGTACTTAGCACTTGCATCTAAGTGGTTTACACCTCAGCGGCTGAGGTGTGATTTATGTACACTTTATCCTCGGACATGATTTGTGTATTTAGTTGGTGCACTTCTCACTGACTTCTAAGCTTGCTCTTCCTGTGGAACAGCAGGACACCTGGTTTGTTTTCTCTGTAGGCTTTATAGACGGAGCAGAGTAAAAAGTCACAAAGCAGAAAGCAGATTACCAGAACATTTTCCTTTTTACAGTCACTCATGTCTGCTGCCTGGGACTAATTGCGTCTCAACCCGTCAGTGAAACACTCGGGTTCCTGTAGATGTAAATTCCATCTGTCTGAAAAGGAAGTTCTCGCTAAAGCTGGCCATACATGGAGGGATTCGACTTCAGAAACCCCTGAAGTATGCTTTCTTCACCCAACACACATATCCACTATACAATTCTCTATCCTTTTCTGGTCTCCCCCAACCCCACCATTAGCTTTAAAGTGGTAAAAGCCCAAAAACAAATATGTAAAATATTGCAGCTTACCAATCATTAGATGTGGTGGCTGCATTCATTTTCTTTTTTTAGTCCCCCCTCCTCCCCCCATTTATTTTAACCTGGTGATCTGGCCAGTAATAAACTTTCTGTCCTAGAATGCCTACACTCTGGATGAACTAAAACGCAGAGACACCTTTTCACAGCAGCATTGTCAGTCTGGGAGGAGGGGACTGTCAGATGTACTAGCAAATTTAGATACACTAAAAAAAAAAATATAATTAATAAAACAAATCCAAACTAAAGAGAACACTTTATAAGCAGTTGCAGCTATGTTTTAGTTCATTTTGGGATAAAGCAACATGCAATGGATATAAAAAGTCTACACACCCCTGTTAAAATGTCATTTTTCGGATATAAAAAAAAAAAAAAAAAATGAAATTTCCGAGGTTTTTCCACCTTTAAAGCGGAGTTCCACCCTGGATTTTTTTTTTTTTTTTTTAATACCCCCGGGACAGTCAGGGCTAGTGCATTCCACAATGGCTAGCCTCTGATCTGTCCCGGGTTGCACTTACCTGCAAGACGAAATACTTACCTTGCAAACGTCTTGTCCAGCGCTGCCATCTCAGATGTGGGCAGCTTGAAGCCAGCGCGTCCTCTTCGGCGTCTTCTTCCGCCTTCTGTGGTCCCACGATGCTCTGCGCCGGCCCCGACGTCACTTCCGGGTCGCGCGCGTCATCCCTCTACAGCTTCTGGGCATGCCCAGAAGCTGTTTAGAAGGGGATGACGCGCGCGACCCGGAACTGACGTCGGGGCCGGTGCAGGCGCAATGATTCCTGGGAGCTATGACGTCCAGCTCCCAGGAATCATTGCAGAGCCAGGAAGTGACGACGGGCCGCGGCCGAGGAAGGAGGAAGAAGGAAGTAAGGTAAGTATATTTTCTTCGCTACGAGGTAAGTAAAAAAAAAAAAAAAAAATATGCGATTATCCATTTCTTTTTCAGGTGACCCGGAGCGAGAAGATGGAGGTAAGTATAAAAATAGGGTGGAACTCCACTTTAATGCGACTTATAAACTGTACAACTTGATTGAATAGCAAAATTATTTTTTTTTTTTTTTTTTAAAGTAAAGTGGTTGCATAAGTGTGCACACCCTCTTATAACTGGGGATGTAGTTGTGTTTAAAACAAAGCAATCACATTCAAACTCATGTTAATAGGAGTCAGTACACACCTGCCATCATTTGAAGTGCCCCTGATTAACCCCAAATAAAGTTCAGCTGTTCTGGTAGGTCTTTCCTGACCTTTAGGCCCCTGTCACACATGCGGTCCCCGTTCAGTTCATCAGTTCAGTCACATCAAAATGTATCAGTTTATCTGTTTTTCCATCCTTTTTTTTTACATCCACTACCAATGCAAAACAGATGAAAAACGGACCCTTTGTCCGTTTACATCTGTTTTTTTTTTTGACGGATGAAAAATAGGGCATTCATCTGTTCCAAAAAAACAGACATTGACGGAAGCAGATGAAAAACGGATGATCATCCATTGTCATCCGTTTTTACATAGAGATTCATTGATGTCTGTTTTTCATCCATCAACGGATGGATGAAAAACAGGCAAACGGACAGCATGTATGAAAGGGGCCTTACTTAGTCTTATCCTGCAGCAAAATCCATGATACGCAGAGAGCTTCCAAAGCATCAGAAGAATCTCATTCTTAAAAGGGTATCCGTCAGGGGAAGGGTACAAAAGAATTTCCAAGGCATTAGATATACCATGGAACACAGTAAAGACAGTCATAATCAAGTGGAGAAAATATGGCAGAACAGTGACATTACCAAGAAATGGGCGTTCCTCCAAAATGTATGAAAAGACGAGAAGAAAACTGGTCAGGGAGGCTGCCAAGAGGCCTACAGCAACATTGAAGAAGCTGCAGGAATATCTGGCAAGTACTGGATGTGTGGTACATGTGACAACAATCTCCCGTATTCTTCATATGTCTGGGCTATGGGGTAGAGTGGGAAGATGGAAGCCTTTTCTTACAAAGAAAAACATTCAAACCCGGCTAAATTTATCAAAAACACATCTGAAGTCTCCCAAAAGCATGTGGGAAAATTTGTTATGGTCTGATGAGACCAAGGCTGAACTTATTGGCCATAATTCCAAAAGATATGTTTGGCGCAAAAACAACACTGCACATCACAAAAATAACACCATACCCACAGTGTTCTCAGAACATTCAGATGCCATTAGAAAGATTTTGATTGCTTTTTAAATTTGATTTTGGAATGAATGGGAACCACATACACAATTAGAAATTAATTCTAGAAAAGTTTTCCATCCTGCGCCTCCAAATTTTCTCATCACTGTGGTCGAAAGCAAACATTGATTTGACCCATGAAAGTATAAAGAAAAAAAAAGCCAACTTTCTTGGAACATTTTCCTAAGAACTTTTGTTCACAATCCTAACCATCTATGGCCAACCTAAAGAAGAACTTCACCCAAAAGTGGACTTTCGGCTTTTTAGCATCCTCCCCCCTCCACTGCCACATTTGCCACTTTTTTTTGGGGGGGGGGGGGCAGGCACCTGGTTTCGACAAGTACCTGCTCCCACTTCCAGTCAGACTGCAGCTTAATTTTAGCCCTTTTTTTTACCCCAGCAGCCTTCTGGGACACATCACAGGCCCCAGAAGGCTACAGGACCATTCACAAAGCTGAGCGCAGCTCGTACATGTGCAGAAGAAAACAGGCTGTGAAGCTGCAAGGCTTCACTACCGGGTTCCTTTACTTAAGATGCAGGCGCCTGGACCCGACACCAATTGAACATATGGCTCGGGTGAGGAAAGCACTGGATTCCTGGACAGGTAAAGGCCTCTTGCACGCTGAAGCTTGAAAAGGCTCAGTACAGCTTTTACCAAGCTAAAATACAGCCCATTAATTGTAATGTGCCTATGCATACAGGTACATAAAGAAGCGTGTGCATTCTTCAGTTACAATAAAAAAAGAAAAATCAGCTTTTTTGATCAGTACTAAAAGCGGAGTTCCAGCCACCAAAAAAAAATTTCAATGAAAATACCACCAGGACAGTCAGGGCTAGTACATTCCACAATGGATAGCCTCTGATCTGTCCCGGTTCGCACTTACCTTTTAGAAGAAATACTTACTTTGAAAATTTCTTCTCCAGCGCTGCCATCTCAGGTGTGGGCAGCTGAAGCCAGCGCGATCCTCTTCTGCGTCCTCTTCGGTCCCATGATGCACTGCGCCGGCCCCGCAGTCACTTCCGGGGCTGCAGCGTCATCCCTGCACAGCTTCTGGGCATGCCCAGAAGCTGTTTAGCAAGGTATGACGCACCTGCACCGGAACTGACGTCGGGGCCGGCGCATTGATTCCTGGGAGCGATGACGTTCAGCTCCCAGGAATCATTGCAAAGCGGAAGTGACAGCGCGGGCCGCCGAGGGAGGAAGTGGAAGAAAAGGTGAGTATATTTTTCTGCAATTACAAGGTAAGTAAAAAAAAAAAAAAATTTTAATTATCCATTGCTGTTTCAGGTGACCATAAGCAAGCGGATGGCCCAAAATCGACTATGTCGATTTTGGGGCCGGAACTCCGCTTTAATGCCTCATGGGTGAAAATACACACAAATGGATATTTATATATTGTGCAAAACAAGAGAAATAAGTTTTAGCACATTTGTGTGAACATATACTCAAGAATGTATGTAAATATGCGCAAATTGCACACAAGAGAAAAAAAAAAAAAAGAAAAGAAGATACAATAGTAGATGCTCAAACAGGAGTATCATGTGCAAGAGGCCTAAGGCTCCTTTCACATATAGGCGTTTCGGATCCCGGGCAGAATTGCCTTAATTCTGCGCGTAATTCCGAACCATTGCAAGTCGCGGGACGCCCTTGGCAATGGCACCCCAAACGCGGTGCGCTTTTGCCACGATTGTCATCTGATGAATCATTGTAAAATCGCAAGACACCAAGTTCTTGTACTTCTTTTGAGCGTCAGGCGTCCCGCTACTCTGTTTGCACAATTTCACCGCGATTCGTCTGGCGGCAAAATCGCACCGCATTTGAGGTGCCATTGCAAGTCACGGAAATCGATCGGGCAACCCACGACTTGCAATGGTTTGGAATCGTGGGCGAATGTGAACGGAGCCTTATGGCGCTTTTCCACTGCATGGAACCGAACGGTTCGGCACGCTTTTGTGCTTTTCCACTGCTGGTACCGCATGGTATAGTGTCGGAACGGTACGGTACGGCGGCGCTTTTCCACTGCATGGAACCGAATGGTACGGCTCTGAAAAAAACAGTACCTACTCGATTGTGGTTCCAACAGGTACCATAACTGGTACCATATCCCACAATCCTTTGCATGCAGTCACTTCTAGCCACTGATTGGTCAGAGAATCCCACCCACCCTGTTGTTATCCCACCCACTTAACTTTAGTACTACTTTAGTGGAAAAGCAAACCTATACCGTACCGTACCGTTCCAACACCGTACCATGCGGTACCAGCAGTGGAAAACCAAACCGGGCCAAGCAGGGCCGAGTAGAGCCGAGCCGGTACTTGCAGTGGAAAAGTGCCATATGTGTCCTTATTTTAAAAGTGAGCAGTTACAGTATTTGTAGCTGCTGACTTAATTTTTTTTTTTTGGGGGGGGGGGGGGGGGGGAATTGGAGCTCCTTTCAAAATGTCACCCACACTACAAGTATCATCAGTGTACAGCGGAGAGAGAATACTGAGAACATTGTAGAATGTTTTCTAAAGTCATGTAGCAACTGTGTGGGACCCACAGACAAACAACATCTAGCTCATGAGAATATGCGGTCACTGGCAAGTCGTATGGCACTTTTCCACTGCAAGTACCGGCTAGTACCGGCTCGGCTCTACTCGGCCCTGCTTGGCCCGGTTTGCTTTTCCACTGCGGTACCGCATGGTATAGTGTTGGAACGGTTCGGTACGGTACGGTATAGGTTTGCTTTTCCACTAAAGTAGTACTAAAGTTAAGTGGGTGGGATAACAACGGGGTGGGTGTGATTCTCTGACCAATCAGTGGCTAGTAGTGACTGCATGCAAAGGATTGTGGGATATGGTACCAGTTTGGTACCTGTTGGAACCACAATCGAGTAGGTACTGTTTTTTCAGAGCCGTACCGTACCGTTCGGTTCCATGCAGTGGAAAAGCAAACCTATACCGTACCGTACCGAACCGTTCCGACCCTATACCATGCGGTACCGCAGTGGAAAAGCACAAAAGGGTGCCGAACTGGTACGGTTCCATGCAGTGGAAAAGCGCCATTAGATCACTTTACTGAAACCCGCAATCTACCAATATGTTGGCTTCTAGGAGGAAACGCAGGCAGAGCAGTAGCAAAAATTAGCCATTCAAGCATGTGTGAGTAGAAAATAAATTAAAAGTGAATATATTCAGAAATTAGGTAATACCACAGCCAGAATGTTATCCTGGTTAACTGAGGCAGTGCATTTTTTAGTGCGATTTGAAGGATCACAGCCAGTGCAACTTCTTGAGATTCCAATGCCATTTGAATTTCTCACTCTCTAAATCACCATGTAAAAACCCAGTAATAAGTAATAGAATACACACTAGAACTGCAGTGCGTTTGAACAACTTTCCTTTTTTAATGCAATTTACATTCAACTGAGATTAGCTCAAACTTGCACTGAATTAAACACGCACTGGTTTTTTGAAAATGCATCGTGATCAGACTGCAAATGTGACCACTCTAATAGTAAAACATGCTATTTCACTTGTCATGCAATTCAGCACGTTCTGAAATGCATCCAGACTTGCATCAGTGTAAAGCAGGGATAAAAAAAAAAAAGGGCATCTGAGCAGATTACAACTAGATGACAAAATGTTTCTATTTCCAGAATATCAAATGTCTTGAAAAACATAAGTATCCCTCCCCACCCCCATGTGGTATAAAACATAAGCCGATTTTTCTAAATATGCATGGTAATTTACTGTGTATTCATAATACAGTACCCTACTAAGCTGTGTCCCACTCCCAGGGCAGTGAAAGGGCAAATTTTAGCTTACATTGGCGATAGCGGCTCAGTGAGTGCCAGGCTTCAGTCTTAGCGAATAGTAGATTAGGTAAAAGGAATTCTAGCAATGTCCTAGCAATGGCTTTAGGTGCTTTCTTGTATGTGAACTGAACGGCTCCTGTTATGGTAACTATTGTACTACCCGCTAGTTCTTATTACAACATACCGGAAAATACAACAGTACAATTCTGAAAACACAAAACCTGCACTGACCAACAATTTGTATTCCAACAAAAATAAAAAAGCAGAGTATGACCAGACAAACTATAAAATGAAAAAGAAAAAAAAAAGAAAAGAAAAAAAAGAAGTATCAAAATGTACAATAAAAAATAAATAAAAAACAGAAAAAAAGTATCAAAATTCAAACTGCAAAAAAAAAAAAACTGTTCTACTTTTATTTACATAAACATGGAATTCCTAATTACTTTGTGCAATCATTTGGCACAGAGAACCTCTGATACTCCTCTTCCGGGGTCTCCCACCAGCGCTCTTGGCTCTTCCTCGTGCCTGCTAAGTGTCCCCATAGCAAGCTGCTCCATTGACACAGTATGACTCAGCCCTATCCCCACATGACTGACAGCAGCAGGAGCCAATGGCAGTTCCGTGGTTAAAAAAAACGTACTTAATGAGAGAATAGTCAGGGATGTTCAAGTTGAATTCCAAAACGGATCCAATCCCCTTCTTTACAACAATGGTGTGGACAGGCTGCAGTAAAGATGTGGTCACAATGCCTCCTATCCCAGTTACATTACAGGATGGGCAAGAAATCTTTGAAACAGGTTAGAGACTTTAGTAAAGTTTCCCGGTCAGACCTATTTTTTCTGTGATATGCAGGTGTTGACACAAAACCTGAGTGTACAGAGCAATGAATCCATAGGTCTGTCCATCATGCAATTGGGTTAGGCTTGTGCTGAGGGTGTATTGGTGCAGAGAGGGTGTCCTGACAAAGCAGAGGCTTCTAAGGCCTCATGCACACTGGACGTTATAAAAAAACGACAACAGCATTAGCTGTAGAATGAGTTTTGCAGTGTTTATTACATTTGCTTTTTTTTTTTTTTTTAGCAAAAACTATAAAGCTTATGGGTCAAAATTGCAGAATAGAAACTAGGGCTGAATGATAGTCTATGTGATATCGACTATTGTTCTGCGGGCGATATTCATATCGGCGAAGACACGATATTTAGCACAGGGAGAAGTCGGGACTCAGGGGGGGGGGGGGGGGAGAGGACGACTCACAGTGTTGGCAGCCGACACATCCGTTTTGCTTTTCGGCTGTGATCGGTACTCCAGCCCGATTCAATCCAGCCCTCCCAGCTCTGCCTCTAGTCTCTAGCCGACCATTACTCCGCCCTGCGTCTCTCCTGGCTGCATCGGGGGTGGGATCAGGATGTAAGGTTTTGTAAATTGATTCAATGGAGAGACAATGGGCGGAGTAATGGTCGGCTGGAGACTAGAGGCAGAGCTGGATTGCATCGAGCTGGAGGGGCGGAGTTCCGATCACAGCCAAAAGCAAGGGGGAACCGATAGACACAACACTGGATCTCGGTCCGGGGGGGGGGGGGTGTGTTCCCCGGCTACACTCCGGGCACAGCACCATCACCAGGTGAGATCAGGGGAGGGATGGAGGTGATCAGCTGACACCGGGCACACCGCACACACATCGCTTCCTTCCAGCTGTGCAGTGTCATGTAAGCTGAGCGCTGATTGGCTGAAGCAGCGTCTTCCTCAGTGCGGCCTGTCTCCTCCCGTCATATGCGTCTCCCAGTGATAGCACGTGACTGTGGAGAAATATTGCTATATATATATATATATATATATATATATATATATATATATATATATATATATATATATATATATATATATATATATATCTATATATCAAATATCGCAATGTACTTTTTTTCCCCAATATCATGCAGCCCTAATAGACACCTTTTCAAACCCACTAGTTCAGACTTTTTCCAGCAAGAAAACATCCCTGCCATAAAACACCGATAAAATCCTATGTGCGCATGGACACCTAGGATAACATGTTGGGAGTTTACTGACCAGAGAAACAAAAAAAATGCCTAAAGCCAGAAACAGCAGCTGTAAAAACATCCAGTATGCATGGGGCCTTAAACCAAACTATCTTCCAGCCCCGCCTGTGACTAGTCGACCACATCCAGTCTCAATGGTATAAGCTAGATGCATCTAATAAAGAGGCCACATGTACCATTTCAGCTGCTTTTTGCTCTCCACAACAGAACATTCTTAGCACAAAATTCTAGAACTATTGGAAGCACAAGAAAAGAAAATGTCACAGAAAATCTCAATCTTACTGTACCAGCTGAAAAATCAGTGTCTATAGTAAACAATAGAAAAGTCCAAAGATACAATTACGATTATTGTCCCATTCACATGGGTACACATTGCCAACATCAGCTGGCACTATTTGGCACACTCTAAATACGGTTTTGTTTTTCACAAGTTTGCATTAGGCTTCATGTACACTACAGCTCCTAATCTTCAGTTTAACAGCTTTTTTTTGTGTTTTTTTTTGCCAAAGCTCCGAGTCCTAAACTCAACTCCATAAACGCCTATAAGCCAATGTACACACAGGCTTTTACCAGAGTTTAGGAGCTGCTGCAGTTAAGGGAGCTTCAACCTCCCACTCCTGAACACGTTTTTCTGCGGCTGGTGGTCAAAGTAGGCAGTGTGTACATGAAGCCTAAGACTGACACACATTGAGGACCAGGGCAGGATGCACTGCAGAAAAAGGAAAAACAAAATGAAAAACAGAAAAAAAGAAAAAAAGAAAAGAAAAAGAAAAAACAAAAGAAAACAGTGTCAATTTGCTGTCCCATCAAAATAACACAGCCATTCATTTTTAAACCGCTGGCAACAAAAGCCATTTTCCCTCCCCGATGTCATGTGACTCGTTAAGTGTTACAAGGTCTCAGGTGTGAATGGGGAGCTCATACTGGTCACTGGAAGTTCAACATGGCACCTCATGGCAAAGAGCTCTGAAAAAAAAAAATTGTTGCGCTACATAAAGATGGCCTAGACTACAAGAAGATTGCCAAGACCCTGAAATTGAGCTGCAGCATGGTGGCCAAGACCATACAGTGGTTTAACAGGACAGGTTCCACTCAGAACAGGCCTCGCCATGGTTGAGTAAAGAAGTTGATTGCACATGCTCAGCGTCATATCCAGAGGATGTCTCTGGGAAATGGATGTACGAGTGCTGTCAGCATTGCTGCAGAGGTTAAAGGCGTCAGCCTGTCAGTGCTCAGATAAACTTATTTGGTTCAATAGTGTCAAGTGTGTGTGGCGGCAACCAGGTGAGGAATACAAAGGCAAATGTGTCTTGCCTACAGTCAAGCATGGTGGTTGGAGTGTCATGGTCTGAGGCTGCATGAGTGCTGCTGATACTGGGGAGCTACAGTTCATTGAGGGAACCATGAATGCCAACATGTACTGTGACATACTGAAGCATAGCATGATCCCTTCCCTTTGGAGACTGGCCCGCAGGGCAGTATTCTACATGATAACCCCAAACACACCTCCAAGATGACCACTGTCTTGC
The DNA here is from genome assembly GCF_965119305.1 of Pelophylax lessonae. Classification (NCBI taxonomy): domain Eukaryota; kingdom Metazoa; phylum Chordata; class Amphibia; order Anura; family Ranidae; genus Pelophylax; species Pelophylax lessonae. The sequence continues at coordinate 110,937,107 of NC_138779.1, read as the reverse complement.
TAAAGACGCTGAGGGTAAAGGTGATGGACTGGCCAAGCATGTCTCCAGACCTAAACCTTATTGAGCATCTGTGGGGCAATCTCAAATGGAAGGTGGAGGAGCGCAAGGTCTTCAACATTCACCAGCTCCGTGATGTCGTGGTGGAGGAGTGGAAGAGGACTCCAGTGACAACCTGTGAAGCTCTGGTGAACTCCATGCCCAAGTGGGTTAAGGCAGTGCTGGAAAATAATGGTGGCCACACAAACTATTTACACTTTGGGCCCCATTTGGACATTTTCATTTAGGGGTGTGCTCACTTTTGTTGCCAGTGGTTTAGACATTAATGGCTGTGTGTTGAGTTATATTGAGGGGACAGCAAATTTACACTGTTCTACAAGCTGTACACTCACTACTTTACATTGTAGCAAAGTGTCATTTCTTCAGTGTCGTCACAAAAAAAAAAAAAAAAAAAAATGATAAAATATTTACAAAAATATGAGAGGTGTACTCACTTTTATGAGACTATCTCTGTACATTGGCATTTTCCTCAATAGCACTCCAACATGCATACACGGAATAAACACAAACATACACCGACCCACACTTCTGTCACTTGGAATGAAAAAAGGTACTATATGCATGCGAGTTGGAAGCCTTAGATTGTAAGCTCCTTGAGGGCAGGGACTAATGGGACAGTACAGTATATATTTAAAGTGCTGTGTAAATTGATGGCACTATATACTATATACTAATTTGAACCATGGACGCTCAAAAAAGGGTCAACTAAAAAAATGGCAGGTAAATGTACTGCAAGTGTGATGAAAACATGGGAAATCATATTGATAAATGAGAGGGCCGTAAGGGTTTTCACATCAAATACACACATGCATAAACTCAATGAATGAACCAGGAGTCTATCAACTTTTTATGGAGTCGTTTCACTTTCCTGCAGTCCGATAAACACAATAAAGTAAACTGTGGCCCTCCAGTTGCTGTCAGGCAGTCTGAGAACAGCATTCCTTTTCACGGCATTATCAGAATAAAGCTCAGTAGCACTTAGTCCATAGCACATGGCAAGTTACTGTTTAAAGTCATGCTGAAATCAGGTAAACAGAAATGACCGATGAATGTAGGCAGCTTTCAGTAAATCTAATGTATGCAAGTACACAGGTCTGGTAACTCCTACAAGTCCTGCAGGCAAGCTTCAAAGATAAGAGTATATAAACAGCTAATCACGTGCACATATGTAGACAGAGTGCACAATTCAAGTCTGGACTTCAAGCTGACTGGACACTAACCAGCAAGTTAAAAATGAACTGTGCTTTGCGTTACAGCTCTGCAGATCTCACTTACCTGAGAGGTTTCAGGAAATATGTAGCCTTAATAAACACCGATCTTCCACAAAGCATGAACATTAAAAGAGAAGTGAGATGTCAACAAACACATAACATCCCCAATCAGCTAGGTGGATGCAGAATCGATCTGCGAATCAATTTGGGGGGCCAATAAGCTTATATTGTCACCCGTAGCAGTTCGCAGAGGGTAATGTGAACTGCCTGCAATTCTGATGTGGTACGGAAACCCGCATAGAAGTCGCTGTGGTTCCCGCATCACACCAGTGTGAAACCAGCCTAAAGGATTAGCTCTAATCTCTCTGCTAGGAATAAAGCCTGTTTGGTTGGGTCAGCTCCACCAAGAGATGAGAGGGAGAAGCATAGTGGCGTAAAGTTTAATATGTAGATCAAGTAGATGGAATGGAAGCTACAACAGCAAGTAGGATCTTTTCCTAAATTAGGCAGGGATGCGATATGTGCACAAAGATTCAGGGCGAAATCCCCTTCCCCCTTCTACTATGGAGTTTACGTAGCTAGTTACCTGCGGGACGAAGACTTCATGAAACATTTTAGAATATGCAGCCGTGAAGCCATCTGGGCCAGGGGCTTTATCAGAGGGCTTGTTTTTCAATGCTTGGGAGAATTTTTCGTCCATTAAAATCTGATTCCAGGGCCCTAAACTCTTTGGACAACAGAGTTGGCAGATTAGCCTGAGAAAAATAATCAAAATAATCCAGAAATTGAATATATTTAATTTCTGGTGGTAGAGGAGAGTTCTGCCTAGATATTCAATAAATTATGGTAAAAGTCTTGAAAAGTACAGGCAGTATCGGAGGTAGTATATGCCATATCTCCAGATGGAGTTGAAATTTTGGAATGAAAGAGGCTGATTTCTCGTCATGTAATGAGCGTGCAAGGTATCCCTCATTCATACACCTTTTGCAAAAATATAATGAAAGTTTAGCTTAGTTTCCAAATCGAGTGGAGACTAAAGCCACGTGCAACGATTATCGGCCGACCAATCGTCGGTCTTTTGTCCAGAGTTGTGTTTTGGTGGTTGGAATGTGCATAGACTGCACACAAATTTTCTCGCCCAACAAAAACCTGCTTCAGAAGTGATGTCATGTGTTGGTTTGCTTTGTGTTCTTTCTTCTCTGAGCATGCCCATTCTTGCTCATAAGATTTTTCCCTGTCGAAATCTGTACTGACTGCACGAAAAATCGGACGTGTTTTGACGGCGGACAAAAATCTTATAGCCTGCACACTAGATTTTTTTCGGCCGAAAAGTCGGAGTCGGTTGTCGGAAGCATCATACTAACAAGCCGAAAATCGGCAGATCGGTCGTTGGATGAAAATTCCCTGCCGATTTTCGACGCGTGTGTACGAGGCTATACTCCTCTCTCTTTTGAGTTAGCTATTGTAAATGGGGCTTAGCCTAGGTTTACACTGAGACCCATTTTGGAATCGTTCAAGTTCAGCTGAACGCACGATTTCAAGCTGACATTTCAGTCAGACTAACAGATATTTGTGCGGGTTCCTGCACAGATGTATATGGAGATCGAACCCCCGAAGTCGCTACAAGTAGTACAGAAACTACTTTTGGAAATCGGTGCGGCGCTGCAAAGTCGGCATCGCACCGATTCGGATGGTGAAATTGCCAGCAATTGGCTCGGATTCGACAGGTCACATTGGACCAATGTGAACCTGGGCTTAAAGTGTGAGATTTTATGAATCCATTTTAGATCTGCTATCCGCTTTCCACCCATACTCTGATGATCAAACCAAACATGACTGAAACAGAACGATTCTACAAAACAACAAAACAGTTAGCCCTCTCCTAGGACACCCATAACAGGACCACTAGCATTTAGGCCAGGCTGGTTGAACTCTGCCTGGGTTCTGGACCGATACAAAAGACTCTCTCCACCTCTTACCAATTGTTGCTTAGCTCACATTCTTTACAAGACCCCCCCCCCCCCATGGCTAAATGGGAGATGGATTTAAAATGTGACATTTACTGACAACCAAAATGGTCGCATACTCTTAAAACCTCCCCCTCCATAAACACCAGATCATCACATACAAGATCATGACACGTGGTAAAGGACTCCCATCAGTTTTATCCAAGCTTTACCCGCAACAAAGTGACTTGCGGTGGAGATGAAGGCTGCATCCAGATACACACCTTCACATCTTTTGGGAGCGTCCTTTACTGCATCCTTTTTGGAAGTTCTCATAATCCAAAACCTCAAATTTCTTCCACTGACAATCCAGCTGCCCCATACACACCTGCAGATTATCTGCAGACTTTTGTCTGCAGACTTACCTTTTGTATGTAGTGCAAGGGCCTGCCGGATTGCATACAAATTGAAAGTGTTTAGGTTTGACCTCATATTATATGGTTTTGGTAAGTCTGCAGATAATCTGCACGTGTGTATGGGGCATTACTAAAAATTTAACACCCATTTCCATAAAATGCTATCACAAATCCTTCAAACATTTGCCTGAGTGCAGCAAGGGCCCACATCTCTACTATGTGGAAACAACTAGCCCCTCCTATGGTGGTAAAATGGTCTACCAGAGTAAACGATATAGGAATCTATGGAACGATTGACCGCTGCTCTACGGGATAAGAAAGTGGAACATAAAACCTTCTGGCCTTAATGGGAACTGTTGATTCTTAAAGTGGTTGTTAACCCACTCTTATAAATTCATATAATTTGGTGTGTTTCCTAATTATAGGTGTTTTGTCGGTTTTATAAAAAAAAAAATGCTGGCTATACCCAATTTCAGAGCGCCTCTCAGCGCTCATGTGACCAGCTGCCTCTCTCCTCTCCCCATCCAACAGCTGCAGCTGGCAGGGTCGAGATTCCGCTACTGACGTCAGAAGGATAGCTCCGACCGGGCATGTGAGCGTTGAATGGCACTCTGAAATTAGGTATAGAAGGCATTTTTTTTTTTAAACAGACAGAAGCACCTATCATTAGGGAAACACACAGGATTATATACAATAAAAGTAATTTCAGCAGTAGGGGGGGGGGGGGTTCGGCGGGTACTTGACAAAGTAGACAGGCAGGGGGGGGGGGGGGTCGAAGAGCATAGGAGGACAGGAGGCACGTAAAACTGACCATGGTGTCAAGGCTCAGTAGTCATGATAAACCTCATAAAAGTCATGATACAGAGGGGAGGGCAGAACCAGGCAGGATCAGCCTGGTTTTTAAGGGGATACAGGGTGCCAAATTGTACAGCACTGATATTATTCATGCTTTGAAGGGACAGTATCTTTTTCGGGGTAACAAAAACACTTTAAGCGTGTTTCTTCAGTACATATAAACTTTGCATGCTTACCTCTCCCTGCCCCCCCATCCACCTCTACAATTTGTATATAAACCCTGGAAAAACCTGGCATGCACAGATGAACTTGTGATTGATGGTTTACTGCTACCAATGGAAACCAACTCCGTAATCCTACAGAAAACCTCCTCAAGCAATTGTAGCTTTCCTTTACTTGTCTATATAATTCAGCTGTGAAACTCAGTGCTTCTATTCTTAACTTCATTCCTCATAGCAAGAGATTGCCTTGAGAGCCCTGTCCTTTCTTAGGCTCCTTTCACACGGCCGCTCCGTGTGTCCGCAAATCATCCCATCCGTTTGCGGATGATTTGCGGACATAATGTAAGTGAATGGCACTGCGGGTGTCAGCGGAATACCATCCGCTGACACCCGATTTTCCTCCTTTCAGTTCTGTTCCGTTTTTACAAATGGAACAGAACCCCATTTTTCTTTCCGTGTAAAAAACAGAAAGGAAGGAAAATCGGATGTCAGCGGTGTCATCCGCTGACATCCGCAGTACCATATACTTACATTATGTCCGTATATCATCCGCAAACGAATGGGATGATATGCGGGCACACGGAGCGGATGACAGAAATGTCATCCGCTCCGTGGAAGAAAAAAAAAAAAAAAAAAAAAAAAGTCCCGCAGCGGACCTTTCACACGGAGCGGCCGTGTGAAAGGAGCCATACTCATTAGATTGTATCTTTTAGGTATGTGTTCGCAACTGTTTCCATTTCTTATGTACACCAACACGGATGTGATATACTTTGTCAGCTTGTTGAATCAGTTGAAGATCTCTAAAGATTGGGGGGAATATAAAAAGCATTGATCACAAGGAGGGGATTTTTGTAGCCAAGTGTCACCCTGACTTCTTTCCCATCACCTTGCAGTAGATCTGGCAGGCATAACTGGGTACTAAAATCCTCAACCTCAGTCGGAGTTCTGTCTAGGCACATCCATCCATTGCCACATCCATCCACTGCCATGTGGAAGCCATGACCCCCCTCAGCTACCTTTTTACTCACGCACAGGGATACCATCTGTATATGCCCTACTTAGATAGAAGAATTTATATTATGCGGTTCAGAACATAGTTTGACACATGCACTTTAGTGTAAACGCTCTTTGCTGCTGCATTTTAAAAAACACAGAGAAAGTTATAGCTGGTAATTCTTATGGGGAAAAAAAAAAAAAAAAAAACTTTGCTAAGGGGAACTTGACTATCATCCAAGTCCATATACATTTTGGCCTGATAACATGCACACAAGTTGACACAAAGGGGTTTGAATGGCTATTAAAAAGGTAACCATCCTCACCTGTGATCCGTTTGCTTGTAATTAGGCTCCATGTACACGGGACGCTGGAAATAGCCGTTTAGGAGCAGTTGGGCGTTTTTTTTTGAGAAGCCCCTGAACCCATCTACATTTTATCTTATCTGTCCATGTACACCAGGTCGTTTGCGGGCAGTTGCATTCAGGGACTTTTTTTAGAACGCAATTATTTGCGTTCGAACGTGTGTTTCCCGGCGTTTCAAACGCAAAAACGCGACCGAACGTGATGACCCGCGTTTGGCGTTCGCGTTTTTCCATTTTAAAAGGGGAATCATTTTTTTGACCTCTAGGAACGGTTCTAAACGCAAACGCCGCTAAACGCGGTTACAAACGCGACCGAACGGACGTTTCAAACGTCCTAAAAATTCCAGCATTCAAAGGGACTTTTAACAACATCCCGTGTACATGGAGCCTTAGTGTGTGTATAAAAGGTCAATGAGTTTCTGAACTCCTGACAGACCCTTGCATCTTTCATCCAGTGCTGCACTGATGTTTCTGGATTCTGAGTCATGGGGAAAGCAAAGAATTGTCAAAAGATCTGCGGGAAAAGTTAGTTGAACTGTATAAAACAGAAAAGGGATATATAAAGATATCCAAGGAATTGAGAATGCCAATCAGCAGTGTTCAAACTCTTATCAAGAAGTGGAAAATGAGGGGTTCTGTTAAACCAAACCACGGTCAGCTAGACCAACTAAAATTTCAGCCGCAACTACCAGGAAAATTGTTCGGGATGCAAAGAAAAACCCACAAATAACTTCAGGTGAAGTACAGGACACTGAAAACATGTGGCGTGGCTGTGTCAAGATGCACAATAAAGGAGGCACTTGAAAGATGGGCTGCATCACGCAAATGCCACAAAGTATCCCACTTACAATACGCCAAACAGCACAGAGACAAGCCTCAAATCTTCTGGCACAAAGTCATTTGGAGTGATGAGACCAAAATTGAGCTTTTTAGCCACAACCATAAACGCTACATTTGGAGAGGAGTCATCAAGGCCTATGATGAAAGGTACACCATTCCTACTGTGAAACACGGAGGTGGATCGCTGATGTTTTGGGGATGTGTGACCTACAAAGACAGGAAATTTGGTCAGGATTGATGGCAAGATAAATGCAGCATTTTATCAAATACTGGAAGAACATTTGCATTCATCAGCCCGGAAGCTGCGCATGGGACGTACTTGGACATTCCAACATGACAATGATCCTAGGCCAAGTCGACCTGTCATTGGCTACAGCAGAATAAAGTGAAGGTTCTGGAGTGGCCATCTCAGTCTCCCAACATCAATATCATTGAGCCACTCTGGGGAGATCTCAAAACGTGCTGTTCATGCAAGACAGTCCAAGAATTTACAGGAACTGGAGGGCTTTTTGCCAGGAAGAATGGGCAGCTTTTCCATCTGAGAAGATAAAGAGCCTCATCCACAAATACCACAAAAAACTTCAAGCTGTCATTGATGGTAAAGGGGGCAATACACAGTATTTAGAAACTGGGGTATGTAAACTTTTGATCAGGGTCATTTGGGTAGTTTCTGTGGTCATTAGGATTAAAAAAAAAAAAAAAAAAAAAAACCCCAGTTAATTGATAATAAATGGCTTCAGCCAAACACTAACCATGAGTGAAAGAAAAGTTTTTGGGGTTTCATATTCTCTGAAAAATGGCCAAGAAACCAAATTCTGCCAGGGTATGTAAACTTATGGGCACAACTGTATATGCCATCAAATGGTTTATGTGCTGCTCTAGGAAACACACCCTTTCTGCTCTTAAAAATTCAGATAGTATGCTAGAATTATAAGTCTAGGTCTAATTTTGTGTCATTTGCCTTAATAGTATTTTATTTTTTTTCTTTATTCTAGAATGTGCTCGTTGCATGACTTTTTGGCTCTTAATTGCTGAACCCTTGCTGGCTTGGTTTGCTTACTGAGGACCTTGACTTTTTTTTTTTTTTTTTTTTTTAAACCTCCGGAAAAAAAAAAATAAATAAAAAACCTGAAAGGCAAAAAGGTAGAATTAGCTAGTGTGCGTTGCATACTAGCTTATTATGAAATACTTTAACTTAAAACGAAGCCCCTGCAGCGTCGCCCGCACAACACTTACACGGCCAACATGTTAACCCGTCTACCTTCTGGGTTCGCATCCTCTGGCCATCTGATTGGGCGGAGCTGCGATGTCACTCCCACGAAAGCGCAAGAGATCCAAGGTATATGGCACAGTGCTCTGAAGGGACGGCACGGGTGGCCGTTCCTTTAGACCGGGTGCGCCAGTGATGTCACTAGCTGCATGCAAAGTAAAAATCTCCTAAACGGTGCACGTTTAGGAGATATTTACAGTACCTATAGGTAAGCATTATCATAGGCTTATAGGCCAAGAAGTACAAGTTGGAAGCAGCTTTACTTCCTCTGTAATCGAAACAATATTCGGCCAACTAATCGATTATGAAAATAATCGTTAGTTGCAGCCCTAGATGCGATACATGAGAAAGAAAAAACAGAGCCATGTGACGTGTACACATTGATGTGGCTTCACAACAGAATGTACAGTAGGTAAAAAGGAGGAAGAGTGTTCATTGATTTTCTTGCACAGATAAAGTCTTCCATACTATTCTAGTTGGGAGAAAACCCTTTCATATACTTTGATTTTGAACCACGTACATCTTGTATGACAGGTCACCACCTATTTTTCCAGCTAAATAAATACTGTCCATAGCGTTTCCGGTTTCTATGCACCATGTAAATGGCAACAGTCACCAGGCTACATTCAATTATAAAGTACAGACTGAAGGTGTCAATTGTTTTATCTTCAATTCTTGTAAACCTGTATCGTTTTAGATCTTGTAACCAATAAACCAGCTTTGAGCGCTGAACCTGGATGACAATTAACAGGGTGTCTAAAATATTATAGCAGTACCAATAGACAGCTGGTTAATGTTTCCAGCACTGCGAGATAGAGCTAAGATGTAAACATACTTTCTCTTTATACTATGAAGGCATTATGTGACCCTCGAAGAAAGGCTTCGTGAAAAATGCCACGTGCTTTTGCAATGTTCCAAAAGGTAATGAAAAAAAAAAGGTCCGCAAAGGGATGAATCATTATAGAAGAACTTCCTTCATCAGTCTAACAACTCCGCTAGAAAAGAGAATCCCTGGCATGCCCAAATCACATCTGCTATGTGTCCGATTAGCCTTTGCTTCATAAAGGTCTGATCAAAATTGTACAGAGACCTGTGTTTTTCTATGTTAGAAAATCGCAGGCGTCTGCAGAGGGGACACCGAAAACACTTGTGCCTTGCTCATACTGCAATGGAACCCACGAGTGCCGAACAGCAAGATGCAGAAAAATGCATACTGAATGCACTATTCACTAATGGAGCGGAAGTCATCTGAAAGCTCCAGGTATTGGGATTTTCTAAGCACCGCAGCTGTGCTTCAGTACAAAGAAATAAAAAGGAAACAATTTTTATACAAGTGCTACAAACCCTATACAATCCCAATGCCCCTCTGCACCATCTTCATGACATACTGGGATTGAGTTACTAAAACTGGAGAGCAAAATCTAGAGAAGCTGTGCGTAGTAGCCAATCAACTTCTAACTTCAGATTGTTCAATAAAGCTTTGACAATAAAACCTGGAAGCCAATTGGTTTCTATGCAGATCTGCACCAGATTGTGCACTCTCCAGAATTAGTAAATCAACCCCTCAGCGCTTGAATACTAAGACCCTCACCAGATGTGAATGACCCCTGATCTTTAAGGCAGGCTATAGATTATGTGATTTTCTTTCCTGCAACCACAGGTTAGTGGGTAATCCCTCCTACTGTGCGGGGGAAGCATAGGAAGCCATCCCTGCTGGAAGAACACAGTGATTATTGCTAGCAGCTATAGCCACTGGCTATAGGTTTTACATACGTCCAGATTTGACGGATTGGATGTCAGTGGACATGTCTCCGCTTACATCCGATGCCCCATAGAGATGCATGGGGCGTCCGTTCAGATCCGCCCAAAAAAATGACAGGCTGATCTTAATGGTCCCCCAGTGTGAAAAGGGCCTTAGGGTCCTTTCACACGGTCCGCCTCCATTGGCAGACTCCGTGCTGCTCAGCGGGGGACCGATCACCGCTGAGCAGGAGACAGCTCCCTCTCCGCTCTGTGCGAAGAGGGAGGTGTCAGAGCCCCGCTGCTCTCCATGGGGGAATTGGACAGATTTCACGGACAGGATTGGATCGGATGGCGGACATGTCTCCGTTGACCCATAGGGATGCATGGAGGATCCGATCAGATCCATCTAAAAAAACTGACAGGCGGATCTGATCGGATCGTTGGTGTGAAAAGGGGCCTTAGGCTTCAAGCTGACTGCTGCTGTCCCATTCATATGCACTGTGAAAAGCCTCAACACAGCTGAAATAATATATAAAATTCTAATTAACGTAAAATTTTGGATAGTATTGGAACCTGGTCAGGTTTTTTTTCCCTGAAAATACAAAGCAAAGAAAAGGGCGCACCAGCCTAGCGCATTATCCTCAGCGAGTTTATTAAATGAAAAATTAAAATCAGCTACTCACAAACAATCGTGAAATTCAGGCACATCAATTCCATAAATCTGCCTCATGCCAGAGGATCAACGTCTTTACTGGAAGCAGAGGGCTGACGCGTTTCGAGGCTGTGCCTCTTCCTCAGAGCCTCTGAGGAAGAGGCACAGCCTCGAAACGCGTCAGCCCTCTGCTTCCAGTAAAGACGTTGATCCTCTGGCATGAGGCAGATTTATGGAATTGATGTGCCTGAATTTCACGATTGTTTGTGAGTAGCTGATTTTAATTTTTCATTTAATAAACTCGCTGAGGATAATGCCCTAGGCTGGTGCGCCCTTTTCTTTGCTTTGTATTTTCAGTGTTTGGTCGAACGCCCTGGTCGTAAGGGGCAGCAAAGCCTAGCCATCATGGATGCCTATTATCAGCACGAGTTCCGGGATTGAGGCAGCCTGAGGACCAGGTTCCGAGCGCAGGAAAGAGGGTGCTGTATAGCACTTATCTTTTTAGGTTTTTTTTCCCCCCCGGTGTTCAATTGGGTAGATTTTCCCACTCTTCCGGTACCAAAAACACAACAGAATGCAGAAGAAAAAAATGCTCAATTTGAAGGGAAATCCTCACAGACTGCTGGTACCATGAGAAGATTTCCCCTCTATTCCTGTTCTATTAAAACTAAGCTGTTACCACTTTCATACACTAGGAAAAACAGGAAAAAAATATTATATGATGTTTTCAAATTAATAGCTGCTGAAGCTGTACTGAAAATCGCTTCCTCTGACCTCACCGTGCACTGGGAGCTTCTCACACTGTGCATGAGGTCTCTTGCACAGGAATGGAGAGGCTAAAATTATACTGGGCTTAAAATTCAGTTTCCTATGCCAGAGTAGCCGTAGGTGCCACATATAGCCCAGCATACAAGTAGTTTATTTTACTGGCTGCAGGATCTCCAGCATCATCTAGCTCTTTCCTCCCAAACCTGTCCCTGGCCTGCTCCTTTCATTCACTGGATTGCAGTTCTTTCAGTCATGGAATCTCAGCATCCTATGTAGGTGCTACGGTATTAAAGTGGTTGTAAAGGCTGAACGTTTTTTTTCCATCATGCATTCAATGCATGAAGGTAAAAAAACTGTGCAGCTCCTCCCAATAATCACCTGAGCTCCCTCTTGATCCAGCGATGTGCAGGAGAGCCTCAGCTGTCCCAGGACTCCCTCTCCTCATTGGCTCCCACTGCTGTCAATCACAGCCAGTGAGACAGTGAGGAGAGAGCGGGGGGGCTGGGGCTGAGCTGCAAATCTGTTTTAAGGACACAGAGCAGGGCTCAGGAGCGAGCACACACCAGTGCCCCCATAGCAAGAGGATTGCCGTTAAGGGCACTAGTCAAGGGGGAGGAGACCGGAGCGCCAGTTGGGGACCCAAGAAAAGGAGGATCGGGGCTGCTTTGTGCAAAACCATTACACATAAGTAGGACAGTATTTTTTTCCCCAAGCTAAACATTTAAACACCACCAAGGCAAATGCAGCCTGCCTATAATGCACACTCCTTCAGACTGACACCCCTTCACCTCTGCATTTTGGCATTTGCATCTGGGGTGAGGGCTCTTGATATAAGTGTCGAGGCAAGATTAGGTCATGTTTTCAGGGAGCTATGTACAGCACTCCGGCAGCCGCTCCCACCAGCCATGATTTGCCTGCATTGCATAGAGAAGCACAGAGACCAAGTGCAGAGGTGGATCTGAAATAACATACATCATGAAAAAAAGTTTTTTTCAAAAAGGTAATTTTAGAATGTTGAGCAAGAAGTCAGGAGTACAAGGAAAGGCAAAATAAATGCAGATTAAACTTAAGGCATCGTGCACATGGATGTTTGGTTTCTGTGTCCTCAAGCATAAAATCTGCAGCCAGCAGCACAGGTGAAGAGCTATACTGGTGTAAACGCGGATTGCTTCTGTGTTGGGGTTACCTGTGCATGCCTTTACAGGCCACCCCCCCCTCCCCCATCCCAAACACGAGTGTTCCACGATCTGCAGAAATACGCTTTACTTGCATAGGTGGGTAAATTCTAATGCAGGAGCGATGAGCATTTACATGAGCACAGCTACATCCAGCCATGCACTTGTGTTGGCGTCTCTATGTGGCATCCCGATTGCAAGAATGCGCAGGCGATTTTGCGCTTGAGAGCACAGGAGCTACTACAAGCGTGCAAGAGATCCATGTTGTTTATACCAGCTGCAAGGTATCCTGATGGAGGTCAGATTTTACATCATGTATTCTTGGGTTTACACAACTCAAATTGTCATTCAACACAATGAAAATGTGTGTACAAACCCTGGAAACAAACCAGATTATAAACATATGGGTGCTTTATAAAAGCCAAAGGGGAAAAAAAAATGTGGGTTTGTGCCAACAGCAAGTAGTTAGTTCGGTGTTTACTTTCAATCTCTACCTTGTCCTAGAGAATGATTGCTGAAAACGGACAATGAGCCACACACACCTTCTCTCCCTGTATGCGGCAGGCTCAACAGGTCTTCATACAGCTGCTGTACAAGTGGATTTGTCCACATTTGCTAGAGGTATTGTATAGCAGATGCATCACAATGAGAGCATTACATAACTGAAAATACTGAATGATAGGCCGGCCTGGTGCAGTAAGCACTGACTATGAGCAGCACAGCCCTGATCATTCAGCATTCTCAGCTACCCAATCATTGCACCACTCTGCTTCTATTATGTGCAGCCTAACTTAGGTTATAGCTTTCCTTTACTTGCATTCACATCTCTGGATTATGCCAGACGTCTGAAATATATCAGCAGTTTGGTTTCACTCCATTCTTAACAGCAATTACCCATTTGATATCATTTGTTTGTATGGTCAGCAGAGAATTTATCTCAATGACCTGGGTCATGTCAGGATGGGGCTCACAGTGAGCACCCTAGTCACCATCTGATATCGGACATATTATGGGCTGGTTATTTGGATATTGGGCCATGCTGCCTTTAAAAACGGTCTTTAACCACTTCCATAGTGGGTGAAAAACGGCATTCCTCTCCTACCTGTAAAAATCATCATTTCTTGCTAGAAAATTACTCAGAACCCCCAAACAAACACACACACACATATACATATATATATATATATACATATATATATATATATATATATATATATACACACATACATACATACATACATACATACATATACATATACACATATATATACACACACACACACATACATATATACACACATACACATACACACACACACACACACACACATATAAATATATACACACAGTGCTTTAAGTGGGCCGGTATGCACTGGTACTCAGTACCGCCACTTCCAAATATGGCTCTTGAGCATACCGCCACCTCTCCGTGGGCCTTGGCGTACCAGTACGCTGATTTTGGACATCTGCGCCCCCCCCCCCAAGAATATTTCCCACTCCAGAGCCAGACCAGTCACCACCAGTGAGTCCCCCTGCCCCAGAGTCCCAGCCCAGGCCAGAGGGGGGTGCTCTGTGGGGACCCTGGTGTGGGATTGGGGGGGGGTGGGAAATGTATAGGCTATAATAGAGTACCGGCATCTCTTTTGGGCCACTTAAAGCTATATATATATATATATATATATATATATATATATATATACACACACACACACACACACACACACACACATACATACACACACATTTTTTCTCAGCAGAGACCTTAGGGAAAAAAAATGGCGGTCATTGACATAGTTTTAGATCACACGATATTTGTACAGCAATTTTTCAAACATGATTTTTTGGGGAAAAAACACAAACACACATTCATGAATAAAAAAAAAAAAAAAAAAAAAAAAAAAGACAGTAATGTTAGCCCGATTTTTTGGTATAATGTGAAAGATGTTACGCCAAGTAAATGGATACCAAACAGGTCACGCTCTAAAATTGTGCACACTCTTGGAATGGTGCCAAACTTCGGTACATAAAAGTCTTAGGCTACAGGGGGTACTTTAACGTTTATTTATAATACTTTCCCTTTAAATTTTATTTTTTTGATCACTTTTATTCCAATTACATGGAATGTAAACATCCCTTGGAATGGGGCATGACAGGTTCTCTAAGGAGAGATCTGGGGTCTAGGCTAACACACCACAACACGATCTCAGCATTTCCAGCCGAAAACACCGTAGTGTTTAAAACCGCCGGGGGCCGGATGTGACATCATAATGCCTCCGCCACCTGTAACAATTAAGAAAAAAAAGCAGGAAAAAAAGAAAGTGAAAAAAAAAAAAAAAAAAAAAAAAAAAAGATAGCTGGCATCATTCAGATATCTCCACTGAAACCTAAGGACATCATGACGGCCAGCGGCATATAAGTGGTATATATAAGTTAGGGACATTATTTTGTAAGCTCCTTGAGGGCAGGGACTGATATGAATGTAGACTATATATATATATATATATATATATATATATATATATATATATATATATATATATATATTTATTTATTTATTATTAGTGCTGTGTAAATTGATGGCGTTATACAAGTACTGGATATACACATCTAAATATCTATATTTCATACATACTCACGGGCCACTTTATTAGGTACACCTTGCTAGTATGGAGTTTTCCCTTTATAACGGTCTTAATTCTTTGTGGCGTTGGAAACATTCCTCAGAGATTTTGGTCCATAGTGACATGATAGCATCACACAGTTGTTGCTGCAGATTTGTCGACTGCACATCCATGATGGGAATCTCCCATTCCACCACATTCCAAAGGTGCTCTATTGGGTTGAGATCGGGTGACTGCAAAGGCCATTTGAGTACAGTGACCTCGTTGTCATATTCAAGAAACCAGTGGTGAGATGATTTGAGCTTTGTGACATGATGCATTATCCTGCTGGAAGTAGACATCAGAAAATGGATACACTGTAGTCATAAAGGGATGGACATGGTCAGCAACAATACTCAGGTAGGCTGTGGTGTTTAAATGATATTCAATTGGTACTAAGGGGTCAAAAGTGTGCAAATAAAATATCACCCACACCATTACACCATCAGCCTGAACTGTTGATACAAGTCAGGATGGATCCATGCTTTCATGTTGTTTACGCCAAATTCTGATCCTACCATCTGAATGTTGCAGCTGAAATCCAGACTAAGACGATGCAACATTTTTTGCAATCTTCTATTGTCTAAATATTGGCGAGCCTGTGCGAGGTGGAGGCTAAGTTTCCTGTTCTTAGCTGACAGGGGTTGCACCTAGTGTAGTCTTCTGCTTCAATGTTCGATGTATTGCGCATTCAGAGATGGTCTTCTGCATACCTTGGTTGTAACGAGTGGTTGTTGTTGGTCTGCCCAATCTCCTGTGACAAGGCATTTTCCTCCACACAACTGCTGCTCACTGGATATTTTCTCTTTTTCAAGCCATGCTCTGTAAACTCGAGAGATGGTTGTGTGTGAAAATCCCAGTAGATCAGCAGTTTTTGAAAACTGACCAGCTTGTCTGGCACCAACAACTATGTCACGTTCAAAGTCACTTAAAGGCCCGTACACACGTACCGATCGTCGGCAGACAAGCGTCGGCCGACGACCGATCTGCCGATTGTACGCTTGTTAGTATGATGCCTCCGACAGCCGTCAGCGCACATTCTGCCGACAAGAATCTGTCATGCAAGCATTAAAATTTTTGTATGCCGACACCAGAGCGGCCGATTTTTCGCCAGTCAGTACAGAATTCGGCCGACAGACCGCAGATTTGCAAGACTGGGCATGCTCAGAAAAGAAAAAACACAGGGAAAGTTAACCATTACATGACATCACTTCTGCAGTCGGCTGTAGTCGGCGGACAAAATTCTTGTGCTGTCTTTGCACTTTTCAACAGACACCGACAGCCCGGGGACAAAAGACAGCCGATCGTTCGCCGACGATCGGTACGTGTGTACGGGGCTTAAGTCCCCATTCTGATGCTCCATTTGAACTTCAGCAAGTTGTCTTCACCACGTCTAGATGTTTAAATGCATGGAGTTGCTGCCATGTGATTGCAATTTGGATTACGAATTGAACAGGGGTACCTAAAAAAGTGGTCAGAGGGGGGGGGGGGGTGTGTAATTCATTTAGATTTGCTCTTTTATATATACCTTGCTTTGATATCATTTGTATATATTCACAGTAGACTTTGTATTAAACAACAAAACATTCAGTGGTGCTGGTTCTGCTGATATCAGTACATCATCCAAGTGGGATTTGAATTCTTTTCAGCAGTAATTCATAAGACGACAGCCCTGAATGACGCTCCAGCACATTACTCATACAGGAATGGCTGCTGTACTGATTCATGTGCACGCACTATTTTGCTGCAGCTTTGAAACATGCAGCGGCATACCTCTGGAGACAGGTACAGACAGGATTAGAGAGATGATAGTGCCAGCTATTATTTGGAGTCAGAGTGCAGGTATAGGTGAGTAATACGGACAGTTTGGGGAGAGGGGAGTACTAACAAGCTGTTCAAGCTGATGAAAAAATCACCATGAGAGAAACTGAAAGGCTGCCGAAAAAAAAAAAAAAAAAAAAAACCCTGCAAGACAAAGGCATAATGAGCTAGTAAGCATCGCATACTAGCTCATTATGAAATACCTTAAAACGAAGCCCCGACACCGCTGTGGGAGCTGTCATGCTCCCTAGGCGTCTCTTCCGGGTTCGGTGGCTCCTGCGCTGTGAGTGGCCGGAGCCGCGATGACATCACTCCCACGCATGCGCGTGGGAGTCACTTTCCGGAAAGGAACTCCGCCGGACCTTCAGAGTGCATGCGCCGCTAGCGTCAGCGGCTGAATGCAGGGCAAATATCTCCTAAACTGTGCAGGTTTAGGAGATATGAATTATACCTACAGGTAAGCCTTATTATAGGCTTACCTGAAGGTAAAAGTAAAAAAATTGGGTATACTACCACTTTAAGAAAATGCTAGTTGTCTGGCTGCCATGTTAACTAATACTTCAAAGACCTGGAAACAGAATGCAAGTGAGGGGCTCCTGACTATCCCAGTTTGCCTACTTGTAGCGCAGGAGAGGTTCAGCAATAATGGGGCCAGGAGACTAGCGCACACAGTATGAACACTTTTCAGCATTACGAGGCTTTGTTTTTGTTAAAGGGGAATTTGTGATATCCTGGAAAAACAGAGTTAGGTACTTGGTAACTTTCTTTCAAAGAAGTCTTCCAGGGAAGCATCTGGGGCTCCTCCCACCTTAAACAGGAAACACCATAGTTCACCTTAATAAAAATGTCACACCCGTGTGCCTCAGTAATATTAAAGCACCGAAGGAACCCTCAAGTAAGCTTATGAATCCACAAAACCCTTTTGTATTGTTTAGGACAGGAACGAGTGCTGCCCTGGAAGACTTCTTACAAAAAGAGTTACCAGGTACCCAACTCTGTTTTCTCCAATCGTCTTTCAGGGCAGCATCTGAGAGGATGTATCAAGCAAAACTTACTAGGGAAGGGATAAAGTCTGGAGCACCTTGTGACCAAATGTCTGGTCCTAAATGGACAGCTGGTCGATGCGGTAATACCTTGCAAAAGGTATTGAAGCTCGACCATGTCGCTGCCCTGCGGATCTGCTCCAGTGTTGCCCCGGCCCTTTCTGCGCTTGAGGATCCCAAAGCTCTTGTCGAGTGGGCTTTGACTCCACTCAGTGGGGCAAGGTTGGCAGGCTGTCTGAATAGCAATCTTTATCCATCTTGCTACTGTATGTTTCAAGGTCTGTTTCCAAGGTCAATTTTCGCCAATCCTTCATACTCTCACAATAAGCTATTAGAATTTTTCTTACATTGCTATCCATTCAACCTGGAAGGGAGGGGATAACCACATCCTGTGTTCTGTAGAACATTGAAGAGACTTAAGCCTCGTACACACGCAACGATTATCGGCCGACCGATCGTCCGACTTTTGTCGGAGTTGTGTTTAGTTGGTTGGAATGTGCCTAGACTGCACACAAAATTTTCTCGGCCAACAAAATTCTACTTCAGAAGTGATGTCATGTGTTGGTTTGTTTTCTGTGTGTTTTATCTTTACTGAGCATGCCCAGTCTTGCTCATCAGATTTTTCCCTGTCGAAATCTGTACTGACTGCACGAAAATCGGCCGTTGTGTTGAGGGCCAACAAAAATTTTATAGTCTGCACACCGACTTTTCGGCCGAAAAAAATCTGGAGTTGGTTGTCGGAAGCATCATACTAACAAGCCGAAAATCAACAGATCGGACGTTGGCCAAAAATTTCCTGCCAATTTTCGACGCGTGTGTACGGGGCTTAAAGGTAGAAAAGCTGGGTCTGGGGTGAGGATTATTTATCCATCTGAATCAGACAATAGGGTTCCATCATAGATAGAGCCTGTATTTTTTCGCTGACTCCAAGGACCACTAGGATTACGGCTTTTAGTGTAAGGTATTTATCTTCCCTTGGTTCAAAAGGGTGTAGAGAGAAATCCTTTAAGTACCATGGAGAGGTCACATGTGGGGGTTCTGGTGAACTTCGTGGGTCTGGCTCTTTTTAACGAGAGAAGAATCTTCTTATGAGGTGGTCTTCTGCCAGCCTGATATCTAGGCAGGAAGACAGGGCCACCACTTGGACCTTCAATGCGTTATGGGAAATGCCCTTGTCCGCTCCTTCCTGTAAGAAATCTAAGATTGCTGGAATAGTCCCCTTGTAGGAGTCTCCCACCGCAACTAGCACAGCGACTAGAGAAAAAATAAACATCTGCAGCTCCTGTGGATCCGGAGGAAACACAATCAAACCGAGGCACACGGGGGTGACTGACATTTTTATAAATGGTGAACTATTGTGTTTTCTGTTTCAGGTGGGAGGAGCCTATCTCTCAGATGCTGCCCTGGAAGACAATTAGCGAAGAACGCTGCAATCCCGCAGCCCCTATGCACCCTGAACCATTTTTCAGCTTGTTTCCCTATCCCTGACTATGGTCAACATGCAGAATCCCATTCTTTCTAGGTGTCCCTGTTCACACTTGTACACTCAGTCGTCCTACTTAAAAAAAAAAGTACGCTTTTTTTTTTAGCGTATTCAGGCCCACAGACTTCAATAGGAGTGCCTGTAAATACACAACACGTGTTTTTTGCTCCTGGAGAACTGCCCAGCCCAGGAAATAAACGCCTGAAGTGCAATCACCGGGAATACACAGTGCTCAGGTATACATACAGGCTCAGCGATCACTTCTGGTCTGGGAAAGAAAAGTGATTCATCTCCTTACCGAGAAAACACGGCATACAAAGGGTCTACTCAATGGGGGATAAAAGCTTGATTGCACCCAGGGCTCCTACAGATCATCTCTTCACCAATAGGTAGTAGAAGGTCCAGTTACAACATCCCATCTCCTGGACCACAAGAAATGTAATTGATTCTGCCAATGCCAGCTATTGTGTCACCAATGCAAACACATGGATCAAGGTAAGCTATCACCAACCGTTTCATTCTTTGCAAGGTCTCAGCAGAGCTGTTGGTGGCTCCTTATCTTAAGCCATGTGGCTGCTTTTGGAAAAGGAAGCTGGGTGACCGGGTTCAGATTGCCAGGCGTACAGCCAGCCTCATTATCCTCAAGCTGAGGTCAGGTTGGAATGAAGATCTCACACGGACAAACACATTTTTTTTAATAACTTTATGTTAGAACCAAAGTACGTATTTTCCAGTAAATTTAATTTTTATTAATTAAATGGTAAAACCCAGGTCTAGCCGGATTATAAAACACACACAAGTCCTATGGATAGTGATCGCAGATTTAATCTCTTCCCTTGCATCTTTTTGGATTCAAGCTGAAATTTAACAACTATATTCTGGAGTGCGGGGGATAGAGCATCAAACATAAGTTACCCATGAATTCATGAAAAAATCCTTCCTTTACAGCACAGAGCAGCAATCATCTGGTGTTCCAGGGGTTAACAGCAGCGGCTTAGTGTGAAGGACTTGTGCTGCTCACCTGCCTTTCCACCATTCACAGAACTTGTACTATTATTGTCCCACAATGCAACATCTCCTAATAATGTGCAGGGGAGATCCTTTCATTCATCCATTCCTCCTCCATTAATAGAAAGCTTTTTGGGGGCTTATGATACCGGGCAGAAGTGTGTGGTGCTGTATTCCCACCCCCCACCCCTGTTTTTAAAAGGTAAAAAAAGGAAATAGATGAAAACCATCACATTCAAAGGTAGATTTAAATGTAAATGGACATGACGAAGAGCTCCTTCAACCAACTGCACTGCAGTAATGCACATTAAGGTGCGTTTTTCCCATTGGTTAGCAGCCTATCCACATGAAAAATAGGCATTTAAAAGAAGAAGCTTTTTTGACCCTACTTCTCCTTTGGGTCACAAAATGTACTTCATTCTGCACTCTTGTCAGCCAGATTCAGCCGGCAGCGGGCTAAAGTCTGCTTTTGGCTGTCGTCACAGAGTCGGTCCAGACTCTGGAGGAATCCTGACTTTAATGTCGGGATCCACACAGATGTCTGATCAGTAGCTGGCTTAGCCTCTCAGTGCACCGCAGAGAGCCTGAACCAGCTGCCCCCCTCCAAAGATCGGGTGAGGGGCAGACAGTCGGGACACTGACAGTCATTACTCAATGAGAACTGAGCGATCAGCGGCCTTTGGTTGCTGAGTTCTCTGTGTAGAGACAGAGGGGACAGATGCTGCACCCACCTAGGCGAGTATGCAGGTTTGGGATTTTGAAATTTCACACTTCTTTTAACCCTTGCAGTAAGTGTGGGGGAGGGGGCCTGCAGGGGTATTTTTTTTTTCTTGTGCCCGGAGTCAGGCTTTAAATCCAGCACACAGGAGTGACGTAGCGGTTGATAGGTGGAACCTCAGTGTGCAATTTCCCAAGGAAATTCACATCTCCGGAGGTAAGTACTCATGGTCTTCTTTTTGGAAAGAACCTGAGAGGAGAGAACCATCACTGGGTACAGCCACCCCGCTCACCTGTATGTCACCAACCGGGTCACCTCCCCCACAGACCCAGACTACTCAAGTGGATTTTTCTGAAGATTCATCTATATACAATACATGGAAGATTCCCCCTACACACAAGGCATGGAAGATTCCCCCTACACACAAGGCATGGAAGATACCCAGTCTCCTTCCATGCCGTGCGTCATGGACGATCTACATACATACACTCCATGGAAGGTCCCCATCCCCTATGCAAAGCATTGACGATCCCCCCCGACACGTAGGGCATGGAAGACCCATCAAAATACAATACATAGAAGATCCCAGTCCCCTATGCAAAGCATGGAAGATCCCCCCCCCCCCCCGACACACAGGGCATGGAAGATTCACCACCATGATGCAGGATGTGAAATATCTCGTAAGATCCCCCCCCCCCCAATGACGCAGAGCATGCAAGATTCCCCCCCCCCCCAATGACGCAGAGAATGAAAGATTCCCCCCCAATGACGCAGAGCATGCAAGATCCCCCCCCCCCCCAATGACGCAGAGCATGCAAGATTCTCCCCCACCCCCCCATGACGCAGAGAATGAAAGATTCCCCCCCAATGACGCAGAGCATGCAAGATTCTCCCCCCCCCCCCCCCCATGACGCAGGGCATGGAAGATCTCCCGTCTCATCCCCATGACACAGGGCATGGAAGATCTCCCCATGTACATGGAAGGTCCCCTTCCCGTATGCAAGGCATGGAAGATCCCCCTATATACATGGAAGATCCCCTTCCTGTATGCAAGGCATGGAAGATCCCCTTCTTGTATGCAAGGCATGGAAGATCCACCTATATACATGGAAGATCCCCTTCCTGCATGCAAGGCATGAAGATCCACCTATATACATGGAAGATCCCCTTCCTGCATGCAAGGCATGAAGATCCACCTATATACATGGAAGATCCCCTTCTTGCATGCAAGATCCCCTTCTTGTATGCAAGGCATGGAAGATCCACCTATATACATGGAAGATCCCCTTCTTGTATGAAAGGCATGGAAGATCTCCCTATGTACACGGAAGAGCCCCTTCCCGTATGCAAGGCATGGAAGATCCACCTATATACATGGAAGATCCCCTTCCCGTATGCAAGGCATGGAAGATCCACCTATATACATGGAAGATACTCTTCCTGTATGCAAGGCATGGAAGAGCCCCTTCCCGTATGCAAGGCATGGAAGATCCACCTATATACATGGAAGATCCCCTTCTTGTATGCAAGGCATGGAAGATCCACCTATATACATGGAAGATCCCCTTCCCGTATGCAAGGCATGGAAGATCCCCTCCACACGCAGGGCATGGAAGAGCTATCTATATACAATACATGGAAGATCCCCGTCCCCTATGCAGGCATGGAAGATCCATACACACAGCCCTGACAGTGTACAGAGAGGTCTTCATATATATATAATTGGGGGTAGCGGAGGACCCCAATAACGGCAATGAATAGGGCTCACATACACACGCAGAGCCGGTCGGGTCGTAGCGCAGTCTCTCACACACTGCAGGTCTCGGGAAGAAGGTTGTCGGTGCGCTCACCTCGTCCACTGATAGCGGCATACAGATCCGGTACTCCTTCACAAGCATCCTGGGCCCGGCTCTGCTCCGCACTCCACAAAACTTTCCGGATCTTCCTCCGGTGTGTTCTCACCTCAGAG
This sequence comes from Pelophylax lessonae, assembly GCF_965119305.1. Taxonomy (NCBI): domain Eukaryota; kingdom Metazoa; phylum Chordata; class Amphibia; order Anura; family Ranidae; genus Pelophylax; species Pelophylax lessonae. The sequence continues at coordinate 110,913,953 of NC_138779.1, read as the reverse complement.
TGAGCGGAGCTCCTCACAGCGACACACCTTACCGACACTGACTCCGCCCCCTCCCTCCACACACACCGAGGAGCAATAACCCCTCCCCTCCCTCCTCACACCGACCCCGAGCAGTCTCCTCACACCGACAGGACGACGAGGCTGTACCGGGCCCTCCTCCATCTATAATACACACTCCCCTGTCCTCCTATAATATCCCCCCCCCATCCTCCTATAATATCCCCCCCATCCTCCTATAATATCCCCCCCCCATCCTCCTATAATATACACTCTCCCCATCCTCCTATAATATATCCCCCCCATCCTCCTATAATATCCCCCCCCCATCCTCCTATAATATACACTCTCCCCATCCTCCTATAATATACACTCTCCCCATCCTCCTATAATATCCCCCCCATCCTCCTATAATATCCCCCCCCCCATCCTCCTATAATATACACTCTCCCCATCCTCCTATAATATACACTCTCCCCATCCTCCTATAATATATCCCCCCCATCCTCCTATAATATACACTCCCCTCCCTCCTCTTATAATATACACTCCCCCATCCTCCTATAATATATCCCCCCATCCTCCTATAATATACACTCCCCTCCCTCCTCTTATAATACACACTCCCCTGTCCTCCTATAATATCCCCCCCCCCCCCCACTCTCCCCATCCTCCTATAATATATCCCCCCCATCCTCCTATAATATACACTCTCCTCCCTACTCTTATAATATACACTCCCCCCATCCTCCTATAATATATCCCCCCCCCCATTCTCCTATAATATACACTCTCCCCATCCTCCTATAATATACACTCTCCTCCCTCCTCTTATAATATACACTCCCCCCATCCTCCTATAATATACACTCTCCCCATCCTCCTATAATATACACTCTCCCGAACCTCCTATAATATACACTCTCCTCCCTCCTCTTATAATATACACTCCCCCCATCCTCCTATAATATATCTCCCCCCCCCCCCCCATCCTCCTATAATATACACTCTCCCCATCCTCCTATAATATACACTCTCCTCCCTCCTCTTATAATATCCCCCCCCCCATCCTCCTATAATATACCCCCCCCCCATTCTCCTATAATATACACTCTCCCCATTCTCCTATAATATACACTCTCCCCATCCTCCTATAATATATACTCTCCTCCCTCCTCTTATAATATCCCCCCCCATCCTCCTATAATATACCCCCCCCCCATTCTCCTATAATATACACTCTCCCCATCCTCCTATAATATACACTCTCCCCATCCTCCTATAATATACACTCTCCTCCCTCCTCTTATAATATCCTCCCCCCCCCCATCCTCCTATAATATACACTCTCCCCATCCTCCTATAATATACACTCTCCCCATCCTCCTATAATATACACTCTCCCCATCCTCCTATAATATACACTCTCCCCATCCTCCTATAATATACACTCTCCCCATCCTCCTATAATATACACTCCCCCCATCCTCCTATAATATACACTCTCCCCATCCTCCTATAATATACACTCCCCCCATCCTCCTATAATATACACTCTCCCCATCTTCCTATAATATACACTCCCCCCTTTCTCCTATAATATACACTCCCCTCCCTCCTCTTATAATATACACTCCCCTCCCTCCTATAATATACACTCCCCCCCATCCTCCTATAATATACACTCCCCTCCCTCCTATAATATACACCCCCCCCCCCCATCCTCCTATAATATACACTCCCCCCGTCCTCCTATAATAATAACTCCCCTGTCCTCCTATAATATGCACTCTCCCATCCTCCTATAATATACACTCTCCTGTCGTCCTGTAATATACGCTCTCCCGTTTTCCTATAATTTACACTCTCCCGTCCTCCATTCCTACAAAACACACTACCCTGGTCCTTCTATAATATACACTCCCCCGGTCTTCCTATAATATACACTCTCCTGTCCTCCTATAATATACACACTCCCGTAATCCTATAATATACACTCTCCCGTCCTCCATTAACATACACTCTCCCGTCCTCCATTAACATACACTCTCCCGTCCTCCTATAAAATACACTCTCCCGTCCTCCTATAAAATACACTCTACTGTCCTCCGTTCCTACAACATACACTACCCTGGTCCTTCTATAATATACACTCCCCGGTCTTCCTATAATATACACTCTCCTGTCCTCCTATATACACTTGTAACGGATCAACTGGCACCCTGACCGGGCACCTCCGTTGACTGATGCTCCTAGTGCTTCCCGAGGGCTCCAAGCACTCCACCAGACACCGTAACCACTTCAGACCCCACGAACCGCCGCAGCTTGGTTAGTGTCTCGCCGTCTTCTATCCACCCTGGACCTACGACAAGGCTCCAGGTTTCCGTGGGTGAACCTCTCTTTTCCCAGAGAGTGAAGCAGAAACAAGCTCTTACACAAGCTCTTACAAGATCTTAGTGATTATTCAAGGGAGTATGGAGAGCATAGCAATCCCTTGTAGCAGCTTCCCCCAATAAGAGACAGGATTCTAGATTGAGGGTGAAGTAGAACTCAACTTTATTGAACAAGAAACAGACTTTTATACAGTTTTCCCCCACAAGGTTCCCGCCCAGGTGGACCTTGTTGAAAACAGGCCCTGACATTCACAATCCAATGAAAACAGAGTTTTACACTCCCGTACAGTGTACACAAAGATATACACTGTGGGACAATCCCCCCTCCCCCTTAGCAGACAATCCACATACACATATACATCCCGCAATAAGCTTATCTTAAGGCAGACAGAAAAATGTGAGGTCATTAACATTTAACAATGAGACAGGCACAATCCACATTCCCTCCCAATACACAAACAATAGGGAAGTCTGCCAATGACAGTCTGTGTGTCTCTCTCACAGACAAGCACATGGTATACACTGTGTAAGGTGGTATTAAATCTTCATATTTGAATATATGAAGATATGGTTGATAAATATTACTGTCCCATCTGAAGCAATTCAAATGATTAAGTATCTGCTCCTCACCTCCAGTGACGATGAATACTGTCACATATCTTCCCCCCAAAGGTAGACTAACTAGGTACCAGACCCCCAACTGGTCGTTACGTCATCAAAGGTGGACAAGCGGCTTACCGCTGTTCCTGGACTGATCCTGCTCCCCCATTGGACTCTATCGAGGCGGCGTTATCTCCCGGCTGCTGGTTCGGCTGTGAGGAAGAAAGCGCCATGCCACGGGGTAGAGAAACTAATAGGAGAAGCCCATACGAAACCCTCATGTAAGTGTGCTATGTTTTTGCGTAATAAACCGTGATTGCATTACTGAGTGGCGCCTGTCCTTTCTTGTTCCATCCACTACCACAGGAACTCCATCTTTTGTATGTTGAGGGCAGAGGCCAACCGCACTCTGCTCTGTTGCCAGCTCTTCTACTGTTCCATCTTCCTTACCCTCTTCTGGCAGCTGGGACAACCTTTCTCGGGTACTGCCTCCCAGATGCACAGATCCTGGCTTGGGAGGGAAGACAGTTTCTTCTACTCTGAATGACTATTGGGGAGAGAGGACAGCAACCTCCTCTCCCTTCTCACCCTGGGCCTCCAGAACTGCCACAGGTGTGGGGCAGAGATCGTTTACTCTCTGTCCGGCTGCCAGCTCTTCAGCTGGGTGTAGAAGCTTCACTTCATCAGCTTGTTGCTCGAGCAAGGGGCCGATTTCCCAAGCTTCCTGGAACTCTGTAGCTTTTGCAGGTGCTGGGCAGAGGTTGTTAACACTCTGCCCTGTTACCAGCTCTTCTGCTGGGTTGGGGTTGGCGAATACTACCCCCAGGACCTGGTTGGGGGTCTGCTGTAGAGAGGAGGGATACCCCTCCATACAGTGTACACAAAGATATACACTGTGGGACAATCCCCCCTCCCCTTTAGCAGCCAATCCACATACACATATACATCTCATAATAAGCTTATCTTAAGGAAGACAGAACAATGTGAGGTCATTAACATTTAACAATGAGAAAGGCACAATCCACATTCCCCCCCAATACACAAACAAAAGGGAAGTCTGCCAATGACAGTCTGTGTGTCTCTCTGACAGACAAGAACATGGAATACACTGTGAAACAAAGAAGAACACAGGCGCCTCTAAGTGTAGACTTGTATATACATTTATTGATAAAATTATGCACTCACATCTGTAAGCAGGTACTCATATAAAAAGATCCATTCTGATGGTTCCGAGGTAGGTGGGTGGTGAATGCTGTCATCCGATCCATGCAGCCATCCTGCTGGAGCTGAGTCCTCCTCGCCGTGGCCGGCAGTGACGGCGGAACTGAAAACAGGAACAGGCTCGAGGTATGTCAATGAAGACGAGGTTTGGTTAGCAGTCAGATGCGGATGACGTCATAAAAGTGCGACGCGTTTCTGAGCGTGCATACTGCCGGGGGGGGGGAGGGCAGCCACGCTCCTTCTTCACAGCAAGGACACAAGTGGAGATGGGATACATTTAAATAACAGATGAAAGAGGAGGGGAAATGCAAATAGGCTAAAGAGGGGCATGTCTAGTCAATACTCCGTATCGGATATAACACATGATCAAACATATAAGGATATCAATAAAATTTGATTAAAAAGACAATCATCAGACATATAAAACATAATAAAATAAATAGATAAATAAGCAAGTTAATAATGTAATAATACTTTGTAGTAAGGAATGGCTATATTGAAAATAGCAACAACTGACTATATATAAAAGGCTATTACGCCATAGACTAAAATTAATGATAAAATAGTGTGTATTAGTGATGGATGGGGATGAATCATAAGTATAAAAAAGGAATAAAAATAAATACAAATATAAAGATGAAAAATTAAGAAATGAAAATAAAAATAAATTAGAATAACAATAAATAAAAAATAAAATAAATATAAAAAATTATATATAAATAAAAAATAAATGAAAATGAATAAAAAAAACTAATAATTTTATGATATATGAAATTAGATGGAATGAAAATGTATTAAAAGGAAATATACAGTAATACACATACACATATACACCCATATATATATATATATATATAATGTGTGTGTATATATATATATATATATACACACATATGCACGTGTACACACATATATATGCTAAAACGCATGTAAGACTTGTGAATGTATGACATCGCCATTCACAATATAGTGGCAATTTCAATGCCCTCATTAAGGCCACCAGGCGAGAGAGAGTCCAGGGAATAGATCCAATATGTTTCCCTGGCACATAGTCTCTTAAAACGTTCAGCTGCTGTGAGGGCTCTGGGCATTTGTTCAATTACCCACACAGCTAGACCTGTGGTGGATCCCTGGTGAGCCTCAGCAAAATGTCGAGGGACACTACGTTTATCCTTGCCCAGTTCTATGGAGCGTCTATGCTCCCCAAAGCGTTGGCGGATCGGACGAATGGCACGACCTACATATATCAGCCTGCATGGACATGAAAGGCCATAAATGACAAATTCTGATGAACAGTTGAAAAATTCACCTGGCTGAAAGCTCTTTCCTTTCATGTGAAAGGAGGTTTGGCCGTGTTGGACAAAGGAACACATTTTACACAAAGCATTCCCAAATTGGAACATTCCTTCAAGAGGAATGAGGATAGGTACAGAGGTAGTCGGAGTGATAGATTAAATTTTACTAGGAGCCATTTTGTTTTTCAAATGTGAGGCTTTTCAATATGTCACCCTAGGTCTCTCTGGTATAATAGTTTTTAAATTGGGGTCTTCCTGTAAGATATTCCAGTATTTGGCCAAGATTTTTTCAATTTTTTTATGCTGAAAATGATAGGTGGTAGTGAATCTAAGGGTCTGATCTAATGGAGATTGGCTCTTTTTCGGAGGTACAGTACTTTGTACAGTTCAAAAGCTTCATTGACCAAGGGTTCTGGATATGCTTTGTCTAGAAGTTTTCTTTTCATGGCCATCCCTTGGTCAATATAGTACAATTCTGATTGAGTCTACAGAATTGTCCTTTGGGAATGTTTGTGATCCATTTGGAAAAATGACTACTTTCAAAATGAAGAAAGGAGTTACCAGCTCAAAGCCAATGAGTTTGTACCTAATACCGAGGTAAAAGAGAGCTCATAGGGATTATAGTTACAGTGACAGATAAAATCATCAATGAGATTTAAGGGTCCATCCCATATGACGATGATGTCGTCTATGTACCTACCGAAGAAAACAATAATGGCCGAAAAGGGGTTGCATTTCCATATGAAATTATTTTCCCAATATCCCATTGCCAGGTTTGCATATGAGGGCACAAAATTTGCGCCCATGGCAGTGCCTTGGAGTTGTAAATAAAATTGTTTGTCGAATTCAAAATAATTGTGAGTCAGGCAGAAGGCAGTGGCCTCTATGATGAAGTCCGACTGTCTGGCAATAATTAGTGGGTCTTGGGCGAGAAAAAATTCCAACGCCCTCAGCCCAAATTCATGGGGGATGGAGGTGTATAAGGAATTTATGTCCAGGGAGAGCCAGACATGAAGTCTCCCAAGTATAAGGAGCCAGGAGTTCCAACAGATGTTGACTATCCCTAATATAGGACTGAAGTTGGTGTACCAGGGGTTGTAAGTACTGGTCAACATATTGGCTGAAACCTGACGTAATGCTTTCCATAGCCGCCACGATTGGTCTGCCAGGGGGGTTGACAAGCCTCTTGTGGACTTTAGGCAGGTGGTAAAAGTATGGTGTGGAATAAAATTCTCTACAGAAATATTTGGCCTCCGTCTTATTAATGACTCAATTTTCAAGCGTGGATTTAATAAGCGTATCTGATTCTAAGGAGAACTCATTGATAGGATCTTTGGATAGTTTTTTATAAATAGTGGAGTCTGACAGTAGTCTGTTGTCTTCTGACACATACTCAATGCGGTCTTGTAGCACAATACCGCCACCTTTATCAGCAGATTTTATGATGAGATTAGTGTTCTTAGTTAACATTAGAAGTGCTTGATGTTATGATTTAGATAAATTATGTCTATGGGGTCTAGTGGATGAGGGGAGTTTATACAATTTTTCAAATTCAGCAAAGACAACCCTATAGAAGCTTTCTAAATATGGACCTTTTGCGTGAGCTGGAAAAAATATGGATTTTGGCCTAAGGGAGGAGTGTATTACTGGTGGAGAGGTCGCCAGATGTTGGGTTAGTAAACTCAAAGATTCATCTTCAGGAGAAAAAGAATCCAAAATGTCAATAAGATTACCTTCAAATTCAAAAACAGGGGAGGAGGGGATGGGAGGTGAAACTACAGTGGCAGTATTGGGCTCATTATTCTTATCTTTCATCTGAAAAAATCTTTTCAGAGTAAGATTTCTGATATATCTGTTAAGATCTTTAAAACGTATAAAAGGATTGGGTTTGTTTGTTGGAGCAAAATTTAAATCCCGGCTCAGTAATGAGGTTTCTACATCCGATAATGCATGTGAGGAAAGATTGTAGATCTTTACAGTTTGCGGGACTTGTGAGATTTTTTTAAGGTTTCTTTCGTCCTCCGCGACATCCTGACCCGTCACTGCTGGTCACGGCGAGGAGGACTCAGCTCCAGCAGGATGGCTGCATGGATCGGATGACAGCGTTCACCACCCACCTACCTCGGAACCATCAGAATGGGTCTTTTTATATGAGTACCTGCTTACAGATGTGAGTGCATAATTTTATCAATAAATGTATATACAAGTCTTAACTTAGAGGCGTCTCTGTTCTTCTTTGTTTCTAGCCTTGTGGAACCCCTGGCTTTGGTTTCTGGATGGCTGCCCTAATTTGGTGGACTTTTCTCCCCATTCCATTTAATGACTTTATTGACCCCTATGGACTAATGTGACTAATGCTCCTGTTACATTTTTGTTTTTCTGGAATACACTGTGTAAGTTGGTATTAAATCTTCATATTTCTATATGAAGATATGGTTGACAAATATTGTAGTACTGTCCAATCTGAAGCAACTCAAACCATTAAGTATCTGCTCCTCACCTCCAGTGACGGTGAATACCGTCACAACACTTTCCCGTACTCCTATAATATACACTCCCCCGTCCTTTAATAATATATGTATCATCCTCCTAGGTAGGTGCTAGAGAGTAAGTATAGCTTTTGGCTCTGTCTGCCTATCAGAGGAGCAGCAGGTAAATTCTATATTTCTCTCTGCTTAACAGGAAGCAGGATCTGTGAGTTAGGTCTGCTCAATGCGCTCAGTGTGTGATTCATGTGGTCTGAAGGAGTGTCCCCTCTGATCCAATGGAGAGGCACATTGGATAGGGTGGAAACCTGACCAATGAGTACGCATGCTTATATACAGCCCCAGGGATTGGCACAGACTGCTGTCTCGGTGCATTGTGGGGTGGAGTATAAAAAGCCAGGGGCACATGTGCTCAAGGTCTTTGGCTGGTGAGCAGAGTCCCAGAAGCAGGGTGGTGGCTGCCTCCTCTTCTGCAGAGGTTGGTGAATGGTCACAGGCAGTTGGCCTGGTGAGCCAGAAGCGTGGACCTGAACCCTGAGGTCCAGGAGAGCTGACTGAAGGCGTTGAGGCACTGGAGAACCTGGAAAGCAGTATCGTGAGTACAGGGGATCGTGTCTAAGGGCCTGACCAGGAAGAGGGCCACTCCGGAGTAGAGTAGTCAGTGGATGGGTGTCAGCTGGTGGTGGATAGAAAGGGGGTACTAGGCGAGTACCCTGAAGATACAGTGCCTTGCAAAAGTATTCGGCCCCCTTGAACTTTTCGACCTTTTGCCACATATCAGGCTTCAAACATAAAGATATAAAACTGTAATTTTTTTGTGAAGAATCAACAACAGGTGGGACACAATCATGAAGTGGAACGAAATTTATTGGATATTTCAAACTTTGTTAACAAATAAAAAACGGAAAAATTGGGCATGCAAAACTATTCAGCCCCTTTACTTTCAGGGCAGCAAACTCTCTCCAGAAGTTCAGGGAGGAACGCAGAAGACCAGGCAGGTCCGAGATACTGTTGTGGAGAAGTTTAAAGCCGGATTTGGATACAAAAAGATTTCCCAAGCTTTAAACATTCCAAGGAGCACTATGAAAGCGATAATATTTAAATGGAAGGAGTATCAGACCACTGCAAATCTACAAAGACCTGGCCGTCCCTCTAAACTTTCAGCTCATACAAGGAGAAGACTGATCAGAGATGCAGCCAAGAGGCCCATGATCACTCTGGATAAACTGCAGAGATCTGCAGCTGAGGTGGGAGACTCTGTCCATAGGACAACAATCAGTTGTATACTGCACAAATCTGGCCTTTATGGAAGAGTGGCAAGAAGAAAGCCATTTCTTAAAGATATCCATAAAAAGTGTCGTTTAAAGTTTGCCACAAGCCACCTGGGAGACACACCAAACATGTGGAAGAAGGTGCTCTGGTCAGATGAAACCAAAATCGAACTTTTTGGCAACAATGCAAAACGTTATGTTTGGTGTAAAAGCAACACAGCTCATCACCCTGAACACACCATCCCCACTGTCAAACATGGTGGTGGCAACATCATGCCTGCTTTTCTTCAGCAGGGACAGGGAAGATGGTTAAAATTGATGGAAAGATGGATGGAGCCAAATACAGGACCATTCTAGAAGAAAACCTGATGGAGTCTGCAAAAGACCTAAGACTGGGACGGAGATTTGTCTTCCAACAAGACAATGATCCAAAACATAAAGCAAAATCTACAATGGAATGGTTCACAAATAAACATATCCAGGTGTTAGAATGGCCAAGTCAAAGTCCAGACCTGAATCCAATCGAGAATCTGTGGAAAGAACTGAAAACTGCTGTTCACAAAGGCTCTCCATCCAACCTCACTGAGCTCGAGCTGTTTGCAAGGAGGAATGGGCAAAAATTTCAGTCTCTCGATGTGCAAAACTGATAGAGACATACCCCAAGCAACTTACAGCTGTAATCGCAGCAAAAGGTGGCGCTACAAAGTATTAAATTAAAGAGGTTGTAAACCCGTACAACCTTTTTTTTTTTCTTTGGCAACCTGTAAGAGAAACACATAATGAGCTAGTATGCATCGCATACTAGCTCATTATGCAATACTTACCTTAGAACGAGCCCCCGCCGTGCAGCCCCCTCACCTGTATGACGGGCGACATGTCCAGCCGCCCGACTTCCGGGATCGCGGCATCCGGCCATCTGATTGGCCGGAGCCGCGGTGACATCACTCCCGCGCACGCGTGCGGGAGCCGACAGTCACGGCACGGGTCTCTGAAGGAACGGCACCAGCGGCCGTTCCTTCAGAGCGCATGCGCCAGTGACGTCACTGGCTGCATGTAAGGTAAATTTCTCCTAAACGGTACATGTTTATGAGATATTTACAGTACCTATAGGTAAGCCTTATCATAGGCTTACCTATAGGTTAAAGTGTCAGAGGAGGGTTTACTTCCTCTTTAAGGGGGTTGAATAATTTTGCACGCCCAATTTTTCAGTTTTTTATTTGTTAAAAAAGTTTGAAATATCCAATAAATTTCGTTCCACTTCATGATTGTGTCCCACTTGTTGTTGATTCTTCACAAAAAATTACAGTTTTATATCTTTATGTTTGAAGCCTGAAATGTGGCAAAAGTTCAAAAAGTTCAAGGGGGCCAAATACTTTCGCAAGGCACTGTAAGTACTAAAGGAACATTACTTCAGGTTTATCTAGTGGCAGGATGAAGCTGCGGCTTTGCCGCATTTTCAGATAGAAGTCCTCTGCATTGTGAATAGTTCAAGTGTTGGAGTATCCCACTCATCCCTTCTCCCATCCCCATATCTAATAAAACAACAAAAACAAGAACCCCTAGACTGTTCATTGACTCAGCCAGGAAAGTAAAGTGTTAAGATTCTGCACGCTGTTGCTACCGGTAACCCAGGGGGACCTAAAAGTGTGAAATATAGCAGCCCTCAAGGAGGCAGTGCTACATTTGCGGGCTCTTCCAGGATATCGTCCTGGGTTACCGCAATGGTTGCTTACGGCAACGGCCCGAGAAATCTTGAAAAATAACATCATGCTTTCTCAAGAAATGTGCTGGAGTGTCGGCGAAGAGAGTGATGTCTGCTCTACAGGGATTAGGGAGAGTGGGATGAAGAATCAAGTTTACAGTGGTGGTTGCCAAGTGCAACGGATAGACTTTTGTCAGAAATGTAACCTGTTCTTTTAAGAAATGTGCAAGAGAGTTAGTGAGGAGGAGATGCATCATACTGAACAAAAGGACTGTGTCTGCTTTACAGTGATTGGTGCAAGTGTTGACAGAGAAAGTGGAGACTCAGGGCACGGGGATTGGTGTGTCGGGGGCCATGTCTGGGCATGCACTGTGGAGAAAAATTTTGACCTTGCAGTTTATTTCAGCGGGACAATTTTCATAATTAGTGAGGAGAGTGAAATCTGAGTAGATGCTGTAAAGAAAAATGTTGACTGTGCAATTGATGGCAGTGGGACAGTTTTCCAAGACAGTGTGGCGAGTGTTGTCTGTACATGTGCTATCAAGAAAAATGTCGGCCGTGCAATGCCTGACAGTGGGACAATTTTCCAAAATAGCAAGGAAGATCAGTTGGCCTGGCGAGATGGAGGTGCAACTGAGGCCCAGGTACAGATAAGGATGGCGGATGCGTGCAGATTGAGGAGCACAATCTGCTGTACAGTGATCTTCATGCTGGCCGAGCTGAGTTGGAGCGGCAATGAAGAGGTTACTGTACCGCGTGGGAGAGCATGCGCTGAAGAGATCTGCCTAGCAGGAGGAGCCACCGCCAGATAATCAGCTAATCTGGAGGTGTGGGCGGAGTCGCCGCCCATGAACAGCTAATCTGGAAGGAGGAAGGGAGCATGCAAATTACTTCTGCTTTCGGATGTAGCTGAAAGGGAGACACGTGTGTGGAGGAGCATGATGGCAGGTGCAGGAGTGAGCCGGAACAAGGAGGCTATTCCACGTGTTGGCGGAGATGTTGCGGAGTGGGCTGGAATGCCGATATCAACCCTGGTGCGACTTGTGCCTGACGGACGACTGGCGTTGTGTACCAGAGCGGGTGTGGGACATATGGGCCTGGTATGTAGTCAGTATCTGAATGTTACCATGCGGCTGCAAGTGTGGAGCCAGGGCAGGTACTGTGGCAATCTGCTGCTGCGGGTGGAGAAGAGTGACAGTCAGCCCAGGAGATTGAATGTGATGTGGGAGACTGGGGTCACTCGTGCTCTGTCAGCTTCTGAACCGGGAATCCCTGTGGGCAGAGGAAGAGCAGTGCTTAGGGTGCTGCTGGGGCCGGGACCAGTGACACCTGCTGGCACTACGGTGTGCCAATTGAGGGAGACCCGCACTACAAAGGCATTGTGCATGCAGGTAGTGAGGGCTGAGGAAAGACTGTGAGCAGTGAGGAAGAGGCCAATGCCATTTGCGTGGGGGTCTCCTAGTTTTTAACATCGCTATGGATCCATGGAGAAGGGGATTGATGTTTGGAAGTCGTAAGAGGAGACAGAGTGCGACTGGTGAATGGATGAACAGGGCAGTTCAGCCAGTCCTAGCATTCCTGATGAGGAGACCAGGGATTCAGTGGTACATGGTCAGTGTGCCAAGAATCTGGGGTTCTGCTAGGCCTACGCTACACGGGTCCCAGATCTATCCCCGCCTTGAACCTATGCCCGGGCTTGGGAACAAAACGAGGCCTATGCCTCCATCATCAGAAAGGAGACCCTGTATTCCCCGCCTGGGAGAGGCAACAGACAATCCCTCCCCAGGTTCTCCAGATTGCAATGGCTGATACAGAGAAAGGTGGCCTTGGAATACAGATATGACTATCCTTATGCTCCTAGGGAGATAATACTGGAGATAGAGGCCAGGAGAGAGGCTTGGTGTGACGAAGGCTGTTTGGGACTTTCTCTACATCCCAAAACCCCACCGCAACCAGTCTAAGCCTGAGCTCTGGAAAACCTTTCAGTCTGTTAAGGCCAATTGGAACTTTTGGTGGGCTATCTACATTGACCGTGTGGAGGTCCGCCACCCAAACAGATCTGGCCAGGCTTGGTCCATACGTGTCTGAGACTCTGAGGGGAAGGTTGTCCGGATCCCGCATCCCGACTACTATTGCTGAGGATGCAGGATGTTACCCTTCTTTGTAGATTGTGTGCAAAAGCTTGTTGAAGAAAAAGAGGGGCTGGAGAGCCCGAAGTTAAAGTAGGGAGTTACTGTTCAGAATTTCACATTTGTTGCTAGGGCCCAAGCCCTATTCCCAATATCCCTTTCCCTTCTATCCTTGCAAAAGAGATTGAGAAATCTACAAACTGCCACCACTGGGTGGTTCCATCAAAGAGGGCCAACCCTCCAACTTTACAAAGAGGCTCTTGTTAAAGAAGGACTCTAGTGATTTGGGCCATTGGGCCAGGATCATTCACCACCGCGGAGTTAAAAGGACACTCTGCAAAGAAGTTTGGGCCATCCGGCCATAGAGGAGGATCTTTTACAGAGAGACTTTTTGTGGAAAGACACTTTGTGAAGATTCTGTCGGTCCAGGGGGGCAGTTAAAGGAACTTTGTGCAGGTTGCTACCTCGGGAGAACAAGTAGTGGCCTGAAGTCTCTTTGGCAGGGGTGCCTGCATGTAAGGGGCCCTTGAAGAGACTGATAACCCCCACAAGCCAGACAAGTTTGCTCAGGCTCCAGCAAAAACTTGTCCCAAAGAAGACATTTTGCCTCGGTGCTTCAGGTGGGAAGGATACTGTGAGCATCAGTCGGATGGAGAAGAGTCAGTGCCCGGGTGCTAAAGGGACTGTGCCTATTTTAGTCACAAATTGTGACCCAAAAGTAAGGTAGATAGTTAGCTTGATAGGGTTTGGTTGTCACCTGTCCAGGAGTGCCAGAAGTGATATCTACCAGAATGTATATTTAGGGACTTTTGGGTGAGAAGGTCGCCTCTGAGGAGGGGGCAGTCTCACTGGTTCAGGTAGTAATGTCTATGATATGCTTAACCTTTTTTTTTTTTTTCCTTTGCAGGCTTTCACTGGATGTCTGGGTCTGGCTAGACCTTAATTTACAATGTAAATACTGTGTTCAGTTAGTCAATTAGGATGACATGTTTCACCTGCTCAAACAGATTTTTGTTTGGCGGGGGGTGCATTAAGTTAATGCGCCTATTGTGTATAAATACTCTTTGTGAATAACTGTACAGTGAATATATGAATTTTTCTACGTAATTTATTACTGTGTACATTTGTTTTTTCCTTTTTCCCCTTGTCCAGGTTTGTGGGATACTTTTGAGGAAGAATTTTTGTAGGGGCAGCTGCCCCAGAGCCAGTGATTACATGGCTCGTTTGGCAGGGGTGAGTGTAGCACCCTCCTAGGTAGGTGCTAGAGAGGGAGTATAGCTTTTGGCTCTGTCTGCCTATCAGAGGAGCAGTAGGTAAATTCTATATTTCTCTCTGCTTAACAGGGAGCAGGATCTGCGAGTTAGGTCTGCTCAATGTGCTCAGTGTGTGATTTATGTGGTCTGAGGGAGTGTCCCCACTGATCCAATGGGCGAGCACATTGGATAGTGGAGGAAACCTGGCCAATGAGTACGCAGGCTTTTATAAAGCTCCAGGGATTGGCACAGACTGCTGTCTCAGTGCATTGTGGGGTGGAGTATAAAAAGCCAGGGGCACATGTGCTCAAGGTCTGTGGCTGGTGAGCAGAGTCCCAGAAGGAGGGTGGCGACTGCCTCTTCTTCTGCAGTGGTTGGTGTATGGTCACAGGCAGTCGGCCTGGTGAGCCAGAAGTGTGGACCTGAACCCAGAGGTCCAGGAGAGCTGACTGAAGTAGTTGAGGCACTGGAGAACCTGGAAAGCAGTACCGTGAGAACAGGGGATTGTGTCTAAGGGCCTGACCAGGAAGGGGGCTGCTCTGGAGTAGAGTAGAGTAGTTAGAGAACAGGTGTCAGCTGGTGGATAGAAAGGGGGTACTAGGCGAGTACCCCGAAGATAAGTACTTAAGGAACATTACTTCAGATTCATCTAGTGGCAGGATGAAGCTGTGGCCTTGCCGCATTCTCAGATAGAAGTCCTTAGCATTGTGAATAGTTCAAGTGTTTGAGTATCCCACTCATCCCTTCTCCCATCCCCATATCAAATAAAATAACAAAAACAACAACCCCTAGACTGTTCATTGACTGAGCCAGGAAAGTAATGTGTTAAGATTCTGTAACCCAGGGGGACCTAAAAGTGTGAAATTGAGCAGCCCTCAAGGGGGCAGGGGGAAGTGCTACATATACACTCCCTGTCCTCCTATAATATACACTTTGCCGTCCTCCTATAATAGACACTCTCCCGTCCTCCTATAATATACACTCTCCCCGTCCTCCTATAATATACACTCTCCCATCCTCCTATAATATACACTCTCCCTTCCTCCTATAATATACACTTTCCTGTCCTCATATAATATACACTCTCCCAACCTCCTATAATATACACTCTCCCCGTCCTCCCTCCTATAATATACACTTTCCCGTCCTCCTATAATATACACGCTCCCTTCCTCCTATAATATACACTCCCCGCCCTCCTATAATATACACTCCCCGCCCTCCTATAATATACATTCCCCGTCCTCCTATAATATACACTCTCCTGTCCTTCTATAATATACACTCTCCCTTCCTTCTATAATATACACTCCCCCGGTCCTCCTATAATATAAACACTCTCCCGTCCTCCGTTCCTACAACACACACTACCCTGGTCCTTCTATAATATACACTCCCCCAGTCTTCCTATAAAACACACTCTCCCGTCCTCCTATAATATGCTCTCCGCCGGTCTTCCTACAACACACACTCCCACGGTCTTTCTATAATATACACTCCCCCGGTCTTCCTACAAAACACACTTCCCCAGTCCTCCTATCATAGGTGTGCGCAGCCTATTGCTTTAGGGTGTGCAACCCAGAGCTCAACACACACATGCCTTTCTCTGCAGCCTCAGCTGCACTGGACAGTGATTAAATGGGAAGTTCTCTGCTGAGCGGCGTCCTGTTCATTCACAAACTGAAACTGAAGCATAGTAAACACATTTTGTTAGTGTGTTCACATGGCACACACCTGGCACACCCCATGCGCACGCCTATGCCTCCTATAATATTAACTGCCCCGGCCCTCCTATAATATACACTCCCCAGGTCTTCCTATAACACACACTCCCTGGTCCTCCTATATAACACACACTCCCCTGGTCCTCCTATAATATACACTCTCCCGGTCCTATACTGTAATATACACTCCCCAGGTCTTCCTTTAACACACACTCCCTGGTTCTCCTATAGTATGCACTCTCTCGGTCCTATAATATACACTCCCTAGGTCTTCCTATAACACACACTCTTCCAGTCCTTCTTTAGTACACATTATCTCCCTCTAATACACACTCACCCTTTCCCTGTCTCTTCATTCCAATCATAATGCTTCATTTTCAGTTTCCTGATAGATTTCCGGCTTCAGTTAAATGTTCATTCTCTCCTGCATTATTTACTAGTATACAGAAGGAGCAGACACACAATGACTACAGTAGATGTGTGCTATTGCTGCCAGTTTCACTTAGGCCATTTAGAGACTGCACTATTTTCTGTTTCATTTTTTTTTGCCTTTAAGATAAATGTGCCTTTAGAATGAACCAGCACTCACCTTGAGTCTAAATAACTTAATTCATAGTCTAATCCTAGCAAAGATACAATATAAAATGGCTCTACTGACTCATGATCGTGAATATATCCGTATTGTGTTATTATGCAGGGTTTATTTATTTTTATAGTACCAACGGTTTGCACAGCACTTTACAAAATAGTGCAAGATAGTACAGTTAGAAAACAATTCATAACAAGAGGCTTATGAAAACCTACAATCTAAAAAGGACAGGGAAAGAAATACAAAAAGTTTATAGCACCGAGGCCCCTTTCATATGTCCGATCCTGTTCGTGAAATCCAGACCAATGGTAACCGTATTTTCCATCCGTCTGGCGGTTCGGTTTGGATGAAAACCTACAGGCCGACGGTTTTCATCTGATCTCCTCATAGAGGAGAGTAGGGCTCTGACAGGCCTGTCTCTGCACAGTGAGCAGAGATGGACCTATCATCTGCCTGCTCAGTGGGAATCAGTGAATCGGTCCCCCGCTGAGCAAAGCGGAGTCCGCCAGGCAGAACCACCTTGTGAAAGGACGCTGAGGCAATGAGTTGAAGGAAAAACTACATGTCCAATTTTTAGGTAGAGGTGGGATTGATATGAGATGAGTTTTCAGGGATTGCCTAAAGGCAGAGTAGGGGATAGCTGAACAGATTGGGGTAAGGAGTTTCAAACAATGGGATAGGCTCTGCGGAAGTTCTGCAGGCAACCATGTGAAGAAGTTAGGAGCTAGATAGCAGAAGGTCTTGGGAGGGTTAAAGAAGATGGTTTAGATTATAATTAGAGAAGGGGGTGGTGATGTAGTTCAGGACAGAGTTGTGGATGGCTTTGTATCTTGTTAGTGTTTTGAATTTTATTTGTTGGGTGATCAGAAGCCAGTAGAACAATTGATATAGAAGGGTGATGATGGACACTTAAAGTAGTTCTAAAGGCAGAAGTTTTTTTATCTCAATGCTTTCTATGCCCCCCCCCCCCCTCCATACTTACCTTAGCCTCATCTCAATCAAGCCATGTGTGCAGGACTCTCCCTCCTGACTGGCTGAGACACAACAGCGGGTGCCATTGGCTCACGCTGCTGTCAATCAAAGTCAGTGAGCCATTGAGGAGAGAGAGGGGACGGGGCCAAGCCAGGGATCTATGCCTGAATGGAAACACAAAGCAACGGCTCCGCATGGGTGCCTCTATACAAGCTGCTTGCTGTGGGGGCACTCGGCAGGAGGGAGGGGCCAGGAGTGCTAGCAAGGGACCCGAGAAGAGAAGGATCAGGGCTGCTGCCCAGCTGTCAGAATACACCAACCAGCACTGCAGCCAGGTAATCCCTGTTCATCCATTTGTATTGCAACATGCAAAGCTTGACCTTCATAGGATGGAAATGATTATGGATTGCAATTTCTGCTATGATTTTTATTGTCTTTGACCCTTGCTGCTGCATGTTTGAGACCGGTGAACTGTACAGAAGGAGAGTAGGGGAATGTCCTGAGTCAGGACACAGACACCAATGAGCAGCTCAAGGAGTTCATACACTTCAGTTTCAACATTCCAATTAATTCCATTAAAAAACAAATGTAGGTAAACCTGATGCTTTCTTTGCATTAGGGCAAAAACCAGTGCCTTAATGCAGTGTCCCCCCCCCCCCCCCATCAATCATAGTTACCTGAGACTGATCTCAATCCAGTGATGTGCACGAGAGCAGAGGCTCGCTCGGCTCTCTCACTTTCCATTGGCTCAGACACAGCAGTGGAGCCTGCTGCTATTAATCATAGCCAGTGAGGAGGGCGGGCCGAGTCACAAGTGTTAGTGGAGACACAGAGCTTGCTCGGGAGTGAGCTGTACAAGTGCCCCCATAGTAAGCTGCTTGCTACGGTGGTCTCTTAGCGGGGGGCAGCCAGGAGCACGAGTACTTTATTTTTTTCACTTATACATTTTTTATTAAGGGTTTGAGATAAGTCTGTACAACAAAAGTATACATTATAATCATGTAATTTAACAATGTAGGAAAAAGTAGGGTTCTTACATCATTTTTAATACAAATATATAGCAATCACAATCTCTCATCCCAATTTATCTGCAGTACCCTACTTCTATTCCTATACAGTCAACTTGTCTTCATGATAAAGCTACACATAGTACAGTCTCTTCCCACCCCAATTTTCCATCTTTTATACCTACATAAACAACCCTCAAACCCCCCCCCCCCCCCAAAAAAAAGGGGAGGGGAAGGAAAAGGGGAAAGGGAAAAAAAAAAAAGAAAAAGGGGGGGGGGGGAGGATATTGATCCCTTCCATTTCCTGGCGGGCAAATGTTACCTCTACCCAAAATCCTCCATTTTGTTTATTTCCTCTATTTTCCGAACCCAACCTGCTATTGTTGGAGATGTTTGCTTTTTCCAGTTAAGGGGTATACAAAGTCTGGCCGCATTTGCAAGATGACATATTACCGATTCTCTATATTTCCTCATTGATGAGTTATTTAGTTGTAGAACAAAAAAAGCCGGATCCTCCGGAATCTCAACTTCTGTAAACTTTTGCATGATCACTCTAACCTTTTTCCAAAAGTCCGTCAATTTGGGGCAAGACCAAAAAATATGGATTAACGTGCCCTCTTCTACCGAGCAGCGCCAGCATCGATCCGAGTTATTAATCGAGATTTTGTGTAATTTATATGGAGTGTAATACCACCTTGTCAATATTTTAAAATTTGTTTCTTGATATTTAGTACATATAGAGGATTTATGGACAAGGTTGATCATACTCTGACGCTGCTCCGGTGAGAAGGCACGAGACAACTCCCTCTCCCATTTGTCTAAATAAGATAATTGATATTGCCTTTCAGGTGTATTTATCAGATCATATATTTTGGATATCACGTGATAAATATTTCCTGTATCTGAGCAGTATCTTTCAAAGGTTGTCAATTGACGGTTATAATTCTGAGGGTTAGGGATTGAGCGAAGAAAATGTGATAGTTGAAGTGTGTTCCAGAAGGGAAGTCTAAAAACATCCATCTCATTCATTAATGTCTCCAGAAAAGGCCATTTATCTTCCCTTAAGAAATGTACGGCTTGGAAATGACCTGTCATACTGAGAGATCTAAAAGATTGTGCCTCCATGCCTATGGGAAATTTTGGGTTCCCCAAAATTGGAAGTAATGGCGAATCATATGTAGATAAAGAATTCTGGAAGCATAGTTGTGAGCAAATTTGTAACGTCGTACCAATTAACTGATGTGATTTCAACTCTGTTGGTAATTCATCGTAGCACCATAGTGCTCTTTTAAGTGGAATAAGTGTATGTGCCTGCTCAATTGGTACCCAGAGCTTAGAGTCTCCATGACGACACCAATCAATTTGTCTTCGAAGGTGTGAAGCTTGAAAATATTTACGCATATCTGGTAAAGACGCTCCTCCCGATCTTTTAGACAGCGTTAGTAACTGCCTTGAGAGACAGGGTTTCCTTTTTGCCCAAAAAATTTTGATAAATATTGAATTTATTTGTTTGAAATAATAAGCTGGGACCTTAATGGGTAGTGTTTGAAAAAGGTATAAAAATCTAGGTAGTATAGTCATCTTTAGCAAATTACACCTACCAAACCATGTATGTAAACCTGTGTTCCATTTCTCCAACTGAAGGCGGGTTTCGGTTAAAAGAGGGATAAAATTAAGTTCAAAAACTTGAGAAGGATTAACCGGTATAATAGTACCTAAATATCTTAATGCCCTATTTGTCCATTTGAATTTAAAGTTCTACTAGGTAAGTTTATTCCCATGGCTTCTGATTTGTTAAAGTTTATCTTCAAGTTGGAGATGGTACCATACTGTTCAAATTCTCTGATAAGGTTTGGTAGTGAAATCAATGGGTTAGCATTGAAAAAAGAAGATCATCTGCATAGGCAGAAATTTTATATTGTTTCTTCCCCACTGGGATACCCTCAACATCTTCATTTTGTCTTATTTTACATAAAAAGGGTTCCAGGGAAAGAGCAAAGAGTATGGGTGATAGGGCACACCCCTGTCTCGCCCCATTCTTAATCAGAAAATGTTCAGAGAGAATCCCATTAACCTTAACTTGGGCTGATGGAGCAGAGTATATGGAAGATATCCATTGTAACATAGTCTTATATGTTATATCTCATAAGCCAATATGTTTAAGTGTAGATAGCATAAATTTCCAGTTAACTCTATCAAACGCTTTTTCTGCATCAGTTCCTAAAAAGACACATGGAAATTTGGTTTTGTCTGCGGCATATAATAAGTTCCATGCTTTTGTAGTGTTGTCTCTCGCTTCTCTGTTTCTTATGAATCCTACTTGGTCTAAATGAATTAGGGAATGTAAATGGTGCGTCAGTCAGGTTGCTAATATCTTAGTGAAAAGTTTTAAATCTATATTGAGCAATGATATTGGCCTGTAACTCCCGCATAACATCATGTCTTTATCCTCCTTGGGTATAACTACAATGTGTGCTCTCAAAGTATCTCTACAAAATATAGTATTCGATCCTACACCATTAAACAGATTCAGTAAATATGGTCCCAGAATCGGGAAGAAAACCCTATAGTATTGGAGAGTAAAGCCATCTGGCCCTGGAGCTTTCCCAGCTTTCATCGCATTCAGAGCTTGTTGAATTTCTGTCAATTTTATTGGTGAATCTAATTCTTTACAGATTTCCGCTGATAATTTAGGAAGTTGAGATAATTTAATATAGTCTTCCATCTGGGGTGCCGAAGAAAATTGATCTGGAAGGTTATATAAATCAGAATAGAAGTCTCAAAATGTCTGAGCAATTTGTTTGGGTAGTGATAGTTTTTTTCCTTTAGGAGATAAGATTTGAGGAATATATGTAGCTGCTTTGATATCTTTTACCGCTCTAGCAAGGAGTCTCCCACATTTATTACCAGATTCATATCCAATTTTACGGCTCCTTTGTAAGGAAGCTTTGGCCTTATAACTTAGAAGATCAGTAATTTGTTTCCGCATAGAAATCATCTCTATCTCCGTGTTAACTGATGGGGATCTTTTATGTTTAATCTCCATCTCATGTAGTAGAGAGAGCAACGATGCCAGTTTTTTCTCTCGTTCTCTTATAACCCTGGAACCATGTTTAATCAATACACCCCTGATTACTGTTTTGTGTGCTTCCCATAGTATGCCTGGATCTCCTTCTGGGGACTCGTTTATTTGAAAATATTGTTGTATTTCTTCTGTTATATCTTTGAGGATCTCCGAGATCTGTAATAAGCTCTCATTTAATCTCCAAAATCTATTTGTAAATGATAAAGTATCAGAAAGTGAATAAAGTAAAGTAACTGGGGCATGGTCGGACCAGATTATACTTCCAATTTCAATTTTTTGTATTGCATGTAACTGTCTATGAGGAATTAAAAAATAGTCTATTCTTGTATAGCTCCCATGAACCGAGGAAAAATATGTGTAGTCTTTTTCTCCAGGGTGTATTAAGCGCAATGCATCTACAAGTTGATGTTTATGTAATTCTTGCATTACGCATTTGCTTATTCGTAAAGGTATAGAAGAAGATCCTAATGAAGCGTCTATTGTAGGCATTAAAGAGATGTTTAAGTCTCCTCCCGTTATCAGTTGACCTTCTGAAAAATTCAACAGGTTATCTAGAGCGCGTGTCAGAAAGGTATCTTGTTTGTAGTTTGGTGCATATACAGTTGCTAAAGTCACTCTCACCCCTCCTAATGAACCCTTTACAAAGGCGTATCGTCCCTTAGGATCCAATTGTGTTTCCTGTAGAGTCCATGGGATTCTATTGGAAATAAGTATGGAGACATCCTTTGACTTGGACTCTGTATTAGTCGAATGGTATCCCCATGGATAGTTTTTATTCCTCAGTATGGGTAGTTTACTTTCCTTAAAGTGTGTCTCTTGAATTAATGCTATGTCTATCTGAGAGCGTTTTAAATCATTTAATAACATACGTCTTTTTTCAGGAGTATTAAGGCCTCTTGAATTTAATGTCATTACTTTTATATTTGCCATATTGTCACACCAGAAAATAGAAAGGGAAAGGAAGGGGAAGGGAAGAAAAGAGAGAAATTAAAAAAAAAAAAAAACAGAAGAAAAAAAAAAAACACAGAAAAAAATTCCACCCACCCAAATCTGCTAAATTAACTACTTGTTATTTGTACGCACACCCTCAAACCTAAAGGCTTGTGCGTAGTCCTATGTAGGTTTGTGGTGGGGCAGGGCCTCAAAGTGAGGTCCCCCCTCCTTCCCCCCCCCCGGCCTCTTTATACTCTAATATTTTATAATCAGCAGAAAGCCATTCTTCTATTTATATCTCTCTTCCCTCTCAGGGAGCAGCCCTCTATATCCTTTGAGCATCCTTAACGCATTTTTAATACTAGTAACATAAAAACAAAAAAGAAAAAAGTGAAAGAGGGGAATCTCTTTGTTTCCTATCTGGATAATACAACTAATTTTATAGTGCTCAAAAAAAAAGAAAAAAAAAAAGTGATAAAAAGTGAAAAAAAAGGGGGAAATTCCTCTATCCCCTATTTAGCGTGTGTAAATAATTTTATAGTGTCAAAAAATATATATATATATATATATATGTTTATACCCAATGCTTTTAAATCTTGTACATTGTACATTGTTTATACTCCAAAAAAAAAAGAAAACCCCAAACCCTAAGCACCCCAAGTGTCAATTGGGGAGCACGAGTACTTTAGTATGTTTTTTTTTGTTTGTTTTTTTGCAGTTTTCAGATCTTGATGGGACAAAGCACATGTAGCACTTTGTCCCATCTTCCTAAGTGCCATCTAAAACTAGCTGCTGTGTCAGACATGGGGCCCCTCTCAGCCGGCCAGCACTGCAGCTAGCAGACAGCTGCTTGGATAGCAGGGGCACCCTGTCCAACATCTCAGCTAGTGTTACAGGCACCTAGGACGATGGGGCCAGCATTACATATTGTATATTTTGTTTCACCTGGAATAAAATACTGTTAAAAAAAAAAAAGTGGTACTACTTCAGATCAAAAAGGAAACAATCAAACATGCTGGAAAAATTTCAGTGTCGTTGTAGCACGTATGGTATAATGAACAAAATGTTTTCAATTCAACTTCTTTTTAGTACAACAATAAAGGATCAACTAAATTTTTTGATCAAAACACTCAGAATTCTGAAAATATTGGGGTCAAAGCTGAAGAAAACAGCAAATGCGTGACATTTTAAAGTGGAACTGAAGCATTTATTATAAAAAGCAGGTTTTTATCGCAGAAGAGACATTTATTGTCTCTTCTGCAATAATTTGCACATACTTGTCTGCTCACTATTGTATGCGCAGCTCAGCTTACAATGCCGGACCGATCCCTGTATGCTTGGATGGGTTGCTTCTGTACATGCGCAAGATTGACATCATCCCACGGCAGCAAATTAAGATGGCCGAAGACTGGCACACAGCAAAAGGTGTCAACGCCAGCTAGAAATAGGACCGTTCGGAGGAAAGGTTTGTAAGGCTGCCTTTAGTTCTGATTTAACCACTTCTGGACCTCCCGCCCGCAATGTTCTGCGCACAGGTGGCCCGTACAGGCACAGCGATGTACCAGTACGTTACGTTGCTGCCTGTTTCTGGGTTTAGGGCACACACAGGCGCGCCTTCCCCACCAACACTCGCTGTTATTGTACTTAGCGGGAGGGCAACATTATCCTTCACATTATAGAAAAAAATTGGGCTAATTTTATTGTTTTCTTATTTTTTAAATTAAAAAAATGTATTTTTTTTAAAAAAATTGCGTTTAAAAGACTAGTGTGCAAATACAATGTGACACAAAATATTGCAATAATCTCTACTTTATTTGCTAGGGTCTCTGAAAAAAAAAAAGTATATATATTTATATATATATATATATATACACAGTGCCTTGCAAAAGTATTCGGCCACCTTGAACTTTGGGACCTTTTGCCACATTTCAGGCTTCAAACATAAAGATATAAAACTGTAATTTTTTTGTGAAGAATCAACAACAAGTGGGACACAATCATGAAGTGGAACAAAATTTATTGGATATTTTGAACTTTGTTAACAAATAAAAAACTGAAAAATTGGGCGTGCAAAATTATTCAGCCCCAGAAGTTCAGTGAGGTTCTCTGAATGATCCAATGTTGACCTAAATGACTAATGATGATAAATAGAATCCACCTGTGTGTAATCAAGTCTCCGTATAAATGCACCTGCACTGTGATAGTCTCAGAGGTCCGTTTAAAGCGCAGAGAGCATCATGAAGAACAAGGAACACACCAGGCAGGTCCGAGATACTGTTGCGGAGAAGCTTAAAGCCGGATTTGGATACAAAAAGATTTCCCAAGCTATAAACATCCCAAGGAGCACTGTGCAAGCGATAATATTGAGATGGAAGGAGTATCAGACCACTGCAAATCTACGAAGACCTGGCCGTCGCTCTAAACTTTCAGCTCATACAAGGAGAAGACTCATTAGAGATGCAGCCAAGAGGCCCATTGTAGCGGCCGCCCCGATGGAAAGCGGGGTTTCGCTGCCAAAGATGTTCTCTTCCCCCTAGTGGGAGGGATGCTGTAGAGTAGAGCAGGAACCGCTCTTACCAGAGCTAGTGATTTAGCGATCCAAGCAGAAGAGAGATAGAGCTGGTATAGCCTTCTCCCACAAACATGAGATGAGACTCTATGATGAGGGTATCAAGAAGAAGTGTTTATTGAACCCAAACACACACATTATATA
Source organism: Pelophylax lessonae (assembly GCF_965119305.1). Classification (NCBI taxonomy): domain Eukaryota; kingdom Metazoa; phylum Chordata; class Amphibia; order Anura; family Ranidae; genus Pelophylax; species Pelophylax lessonae. Next base: position 110,888,583 of record NC_138779.1, on the reverse strand, counting down.
CACTAGCAGGTCAGACGAGTCAGATTACATTAGCATATGAAGATAGATTTGTATACAGGTACAGAATAACCCTAAACTAATTATCTAGCCACCTGGCCAGAACAATGCAAGGTCATTAACATGTAACAATGGAACAGGAATACTTAGCACAATACACATTCCCTTCCAATACACAAACAAGAGGAAAGTCTGCGAATGACAGTCGTTGTGTCTCTCTCACAGGCAAGCATGGAATACACTGTGTAAGGTGGTATTAAATTTTCATATTTCTATATGAAGATTTTGCTGACAAATATTGAAGCAATCCAAGCCATTACTTATCTGTCTTTTAATCATAGTGACGGTTAGTACCGTCACACCCATGATCACTCTGGATGAACTGCAGAGATCTACAGCTGAGGTGGGAGACTCTGTCCATAGGACAACAATCAGTCGTATACTTCACAAATCTGGCCTTTATGGAAGAGAGGCAAGAAGAAAGCCATTTCTTAAAGATATCCATAAAAAGTGTCATTTTAAAGTCTGCCACAAGCCACCTGGGAGACACACCAAACATGTGGAAGAAGCTGCTCTAGTCAGATGAAACCAAAATTGAACTTTTTTGCAACAATGCAAGACGTTATGTTTGGCATAAAAGCAACACAGCTCATCACCCTGAACACACCATCCCCACTGTCAAACATGGTGGGGTATCAGGACAATATCCCCCCGGACAATATCCCCCCGGATAATATCCCCCTGGACATAATCCCCCCGGAACAACATCCCCCGGGATAATATCTCCCCGTGACAACATCCCCCGGGCAATATCCCCCGGGACATAGGGTTAGAGGGGGGATATTGTCTAGGGGGATATTGTCCAGGGGGGATGTTGTCCCAGGGAGATATTGTCCGGGGGGATGTTGTCCAGGGGGGATATTGTCCGGGGGGATATTGTCCTAGAATCCATGATGGTGGCAGCATCATGGTTTGGGCCTGCTTTTCTTCAGCAGGGACAGGGAAGATGGTTAAAATTGATGGGAAGATGGATGGAGCCAAATACAGGACCATTCTGGAAGAAAACCTGATGGAGTCTGCAAAAGACCTGAGACTGGGACGGAGATTTGTCTTCCAACAAGACAATGATCCAAAACATAAAGCAAAATCTACAATGGATTGGTTCACAAATAAACATATCCAGGTGTTAGAATGGCCAAGCCAAAGTCCAGACCTGAATCCAATCGAGAATCTGTGGAAAGAACTGAAAACTGCCGTTCACAAACGCTCTCCATCCTACCTCAATGAGCTTGAGCTGTTTTGCAAGGAGGAATGGGCAAAAATTTCAGTCTCTCGATGTGCAAAACTGATAGAGACACACCCCAAGCAACTTACAGCTGTAATCGCAGCAAAAGGTGGCGCTACAAAGTATTAACTTAAGGGGGCTGAATAATTTTGCACGCCCAATTTTTCAGTTTTTTATTTGTTAAAAAAGTTTGAAATATCCAATAAATTTCGTTCCACTTCATGATTGTGTCCCACTCGTTGATTCTTCACAATAAATTACAGTTTTATATCTTTATGTTTGAAGCCTGAAATGTGGCAAAGGGTCGCAAAGTTCAAGGGGGGCAAATACTTTTGCAAGGCACTGTATATATATATATATATATATATATATATATATATATATAAATGTTTGGGGGGGGGGGTTCTAAGAATTTTTCTAGCAAAAAATACTGATTTTAACTTGTAAACAAGAAATGTCAGGAATACAGTATCTCACAAAAGTGAGTACATTCCTCACATTTTTGAATATTTTATTATATCTTTTCATGTGACAACACTGAAGAAATGACACTTTGCTACAATGTAAAGTAGTGAGTGTACAGCTTGTATAACAGTGTAAATTTGCTGTCCCCTCAAAATAACTCAACACACAGCCATTAATGTCTAAACCGCTGGAAACCAAAGTGAGCATTTTTGATTGGAGCTTTCTGGCAGAACCCCCCCCACAAAACTCTCCTAAACCCGTCTAAACTTTGTACAAAAAATGCTCTATATGAGCGTTTTGTTTTTTTTTTTCCAAAGGAACTGAAGTTTTTTTAAGCCAAATGTGAATGGAGCCTCAACATAGAGTGCCTTAGGCTGGTGATAAAGCTTTCTAAATTGAGCCTAAACTAAATAAAATAACTAAACAGCTGCTCAGAGAACGTAAAGTGGAACTAAACCTACAGTAACCTTTGTAAAACTGGGAGTAGGCAGATTTTTATTGCAGAACAGATATACTCCTTTCAGCATGTTCTTTGTCAGAAGATGTGCCAGCAGCATACCTGGATTGACTGCGAGTGCTTTCTCTCCCTAGCCTAATCTGTTTTATTGTAAGATTACAGAAGGCCAAGTCAAATACAGACACTTTTATACAGATTTAATGGCTTCAATGTTAGACACGGAATAACTGATTTGGAACATGTGTATATATGGAGTTCTAAATTCACTGGTTCAATAAGAGGTGATATCAGAAAGTTTTGAGACTAGCTCTCTTTACAAGAAAGTACTTTATTTAAATAAGTTTACACACTATCACCTACAAAATAGTCCACTTGCACAGCAATACAGCGCTCCCTGCGTTCCTGCCACTTTTGGAATGTGCCCTGGAAGTCTTCTTTTTGAAACGTGCCAAGCACCTTCTGTTATTCGCACTGGATCTCTGCAATGGTGTCAAAATGGCGACCTTTCAGCTGAATCTACCTAATTGCAGCATCGCCGTGTAGCACTGTCCCTCTAGGGCTTACTGTATAATATCTTCTCGGGCCTCCTCTGATTACCAGCACACAGTCACTTAGGGAACAGTTCACACATCCCTCCTTACTCCCAATGGCTCGTCACACAACAAAACAGTCCAGGGGTATTGGTTTTTAGTGTTCATTTTAGAACTTGGATGGGAGAAGGGAATAGTGGGATACTCCAACTGTAACTATTCACAATGGATAAGGACAACTCTCACTTGGTCTAACCCTGCTTGCTTGTTGAAGCAGCCTCGCCTTATTCTATACTGCCACATGTATCGAAAGGGTTAAGTCTCCTTGCTTTTTTCTCTCCAGCAATAGACTTGGTGAATCTACATTATCTTCAGGACACTCACTAGCATCCCCTTTACTGACACCCGCTCACTGACCCTTCTAGCTGCAGGAGTGGCCCCCCTCAGGTCGGGCCCTGTGACACAGACCTGTTCTCACTGTACTGCAGAATCAGTTCCTCCAGTATCTCCCCTTTCAGTCAGCTTCACCGGAACTCTGGATTCAGTTCCTCACTAGCACTCTCCAGGCCCTCAGGTTGACTTCCTGAGGCCGCATGGCACCTCTACAGAGGAGGAGGCAGCTGCCACCTCCCTTCGGAGGCAGCTGCCCCCTCCCTGCAGACAGAACGAGTTTCACCTGAGCACAATGAGTAGACCTCACTAACAGGTCCTGCTCTCTGGTAGGCAGAGAACAATATAGATGTATCTGCAGTCCTTCTGGTAAGCAGACAGGACTCAAAACTATCCTTTATTTCTAGCACCTACCTAGGAGGGTGCTACATCCACCCCCTGCCAAACTGAGCCATGTCCTCATTTGCTCTGGACATCCACCCCTACAAAAATACCTTGGAAAGAGTGAAAAGGGAAATAACATATGTACAGGGTCATGGGCCATGCCACCTCTGGCAGCCCTGTCCTCTCCATCCTGTCACTGAACACAGAAGGTGGTAGAGGAAGTTTTGGCACTACTCACTTCCTCCACCAGCTTTTGTATCCTATTGCCAAGCACTCAGGACGTGTGTACAGCTGTGCATGTGTCACTTAGTGCCCCCCCCCCCCCGAGTCCCCACATCGTGACCGCTGCATTTTTTTCATTTTTATGGAGCTTCCAGTGGTGGCTCCTGTCCCACCCAGCCCGCCACGCCTGTTAGATGTCTGTAGTTCAGAGCTGAGAAAAGTGTTCTAAAATTCCTTCTTGGCTCTGTGCTACATGCGTCTAACAGGCGGGGCGAGGTGAGATAAGGCATGGCGAGGCGGGGCGGGACTGGATAGAATGGGGCTGCACTGCGTTGAAAAAAAGCCTGTGCACAGATTCACACAGAGGAGGTGAGCAAAAGCTATGGAAGGAAAGGGAGAAGGGGGGGGGAGTGGTTGTGCATAGAGGCATCTGTGACAGCTGTGAACCGCAGTGGGGGGGGAAGTTGTGAGAAGAGGTGACAGCTGGAAAGGGAGAGAGGTGGGGGGAGGGCAACTGGTACAGGGGCAAGAGCTGGGAAGGGGGGTTTACAGGTTGTTTACAGGTGGCAGGGGGTGAAGAGGTGAAAGTTGGAGGGTTGAAGGGATGAGAGCTGTGGATTGGGGTAATCTGTAGATGGGGGTGCAGAAGTGAAATGTGGAAGGGGGGGGGATGAGACAAGCAGTAGTTGTGGACTGTCTGTGTAAGTTGTGGATGGGGGGATCAGAGTTGAATTGTTGTGTGTGGGGGAATTTCTACGCTATGGATTAAGTTAATAAACACAGGATTAATGAAATAAGTGAAAGCAGCACACATGGACTCCTAGAAAAAATCCCAAAACAGTAATAAAATCAATATGTGTAGCGCTAACAAAAAAGAATAATTAAGTAGAATGATAATATATGATTAAATGACAAAAACAATTATATAAATGAATACTAAAAATATACACCCAATAAAAATGGTGTATAAAAAACACTGTGATGCTAATCAAATTAGTGCATCAAATTAAATGTGACAAAAATACTCATAAACATATGTGTGAATCAAAACAATAGTCCATACACCGAAAAAGGAAATTGTAGATCAAAGAATAGCCAAACGGTGCAGCAAAAAATACTGTACATGTATGGTGTTAAAAAGAATATCAAGGAACCACAAGTCCCAGCAGGTAAGTCCTAATTCCACGTTGTAAACCCAGGGATACAGGAGGAGGAACACCCGTGAAGGATCACCAAAGGAAGCAATATAGCAGCTTACCAGAAAAAATTGGTCACCCAACCTAATGGATAGACCACTGTAGGCTTGATAGTAATTATATGGGAATCCACCAGGTGTCACTCCAAATGTGGCAGATAGCTCAGATCCGGTATTCACAGGCATATAAAAAATGATGATAGGGACATAGTGTAACTCCGTAAAACAGTCAATTTATTAAAAGACCCTGACGACGTCAAACATATGCGAAACCGGTCGGGTGGAGTCAGACGTGACGCGACCACGCCCCCACAAGCCGGCTTCTCGTTGTTAGTGTTTGCGGAGATGCCACAACACTTGGATCCTTTACGAATATAATGTATTTTTTGCTGCACCGTTTGGCCATTGTTTGATCTACAATTTCCTTTTTCGGTGTATGGACTATTGTTTTGATTCACACATATGTTTATGAGTATTTTTGTCACATTTAATTTAATGCACTAATTTGATTAGCATCACAGTGTTTTTTATACACCATTTTTATTGGGTGTATATTTTTAGTATTCATTTATATAATTGTTTTTGTCATTTAATCATATATTATCATTCTACTTAATTATTATTTTTTGTTAGCGCTAGACATATTGATTTTATTAGAGTTGAATTGTTTACAGGGGATACAAATGTGAGTTGTGGGGGTGCTAAGGTGAACTGTGGGTAGAGGTACAGAGGTGAGCTGAGGATGGGAGAAGAAGTGGTGAGCTGAGAAAAAGGGGGAAGAGGTGGTGAGCTACGGACAGGGGGAAGAGGTGGTGAGCTACGGACGGGGGAAAGAAGTGGTGAGCTGCGCGAACAGGGGGAAGAGGTGGTAAGCTACGGACAGGAGGAAGAGGTGGTGAGCTGCGGATGGGGGAAGAGGTGGAGGGCTACGGACGGGGCAAGAAGTGGTGAGCTGCGAACGGGGGGCAAGAGGTGGGGAGCTACAGACGGGGGGGGGGGGGGGGGCGGAGAAGTGGTGAGCTGCGAATGGGTGAAAAAAGTCGTGAGCTGTGGACAGGGGAAGAGGTGGGGATCTGCAGACGGGGGGGGGGGTCGAAGTGGTGAGCTACGGATGGGAGGAAGAAGTGGTGAGCTAAGGACGGGGGAAGAAGTGATGAGCAGCGGACGGGGGGAAGAAGTAGTGAGCTGTGGATCGGAGAAGGAAGTGGTGAGCTGCGGATGGGGGGAAGAAGTGGTGAGCTGCACACAGTAGGGAGAAGTGGTGAGATGCAGACAGTGGGGAGAAGTGGTGAGATGCAGACAGTGGAGAGAAGTGGTGAGATGCAGACAGTGGGGAGAAGTGGTGAGCTGCGGACAGGGGAAGAAATGGTGAGCTGCAGACAGTGGGGAGAAAGTGGTGAACTGCAGACGGGGAAAGTAGTGGTGAGCTGCGGACTGAGGAAGAAGTGGCGAGCTGCAAACAGTGGGGAGAAGTGGCAAGCTGTGGATGGGGAAAGAAGTGGTGAGCTGCGGATGGGGAAAGAAGTGGTGAGCTGCAGGCAGTGGGGAGAAGTGGTGAGCTGTGGATGGGGGAAGAAGTGGTGGAGCTGCGGACAGTGGGGAGAAGTGGTGAGCTTTGGACGTGGGGGGGGGGGGAGAAGAGGTGATCTGTGGATGGGGGGCATAGCTGAGCTGTGGACAAGGGTTGCAGAGGTTAGGTGTAAATGGGGGGTACTGAGCAATAGTTACATTGGGGGAGATATGTACTGTCCCTTGTGCTGATTTTTTTTTTTCTGTGCCATGTGTGATACACACACCTCATCACTGCAGAGTACACTTTCCTGAACTCTGTGTGTTATGCACTCCTAAGTGCAGTACTCTGTGCCTTATAGGCCTTAAGCAATACACAGATTTGGCTCTGTTTTACTACTTCTCTGGGAAGGGGGGGGGGGGGGGTGGAGTTCCTGCACCTATTCTCTGAGAAAAAAGCCCTGCAGATAGTCATAACCATATTTCACCTTCCTGTGAATAAGGCGTTGAAAGTGAGAGAACCTGGGACATTTCTGCCTGTCTCCTCTCTCAGGTGAGGTGTATAGGGTCTCCACTTTCTGGATTAGACTGGCATAGGCGTCGTTCTGAACCCAGGCCAGGGCATAGTTGTGAGGTGGAGACAGGTCTGGGACCCTAGTGGCATAGGCCTCACAGAACAGCAAATTCCTCATGCAAAGCATGTGGACGACGGCTGCCTCAGTCCCTTCACTGAGTGAACTGGTTTTCACAGGGCTGCTTCTCTCCTCAGTTCCCCAGTCCCATTCAGTCTCCACTGTAGACTTCCAATCATCAATTCCCTCTTCCAGGGACCCACACGGATGCTGGAAACTGGGTCACCCTACATCAATGGCCCTGCCTCCTTACTGGACAGACTTGAAGCCTTCCACCTCTGGGCCCATTGATCCCCCTCTGCCTCTTTAAGAGCTGGACTGTGGGTTGTTGCGACTGTTGCATCTTGCGGCCACTGCTCGGCTCGCACAAGTTGCGTGCACTGTACCTCTGAAACACCTCTGGTCTCCCTGGTCTGACACCCTGGTCGGACAGACAGTGGTGCGGGTTTGTATCACTGGTCCCAGCCCCAGCGGTACTTTCGGCACTTTCCATCCTCTTCCAACAGGGGTCGCCACTCTGGGTGTCAGCAGCTCCTGAGTGGTTCCTGTTTTCAAGCTTACATACAGTCTTCCAGGCTGGCAAACACTCCTTTCCTACTGCAACAACATGTTACCGCAGTGCCCACACCGACCCCATGCCCGCAGCCGCATGGACACATTCTGGCATCTGCTACATACCAGTCCTAGATGCTCTGTGTCCCCTCCACTGCACATGGCCAGAATTCCTTTGGGCACTAGTCGCACCCCGGTGGCCCACAGGCCAAGTTCGGCAACTAGGCCTGCTAATCAGGTACACCGCCAACATGTGGGATAGCTCCTACGCTCTGTCTCACTCCGGCATCTGCCATCTTGCTCCTCCACACACGTGTCTACTCCTCAGCTACCCCCCGATGGCGGAAGTGATGACTCAGCTCCCTTCCTCCACTCAGATTGGGGGCCTGCAGACAGCAACTCCGCCCACAGCCCCAAAATAGCTGACTCTCTAGCGGTGGCTCCTCATGCAAGGCAGATCTCTTTAGCGCCACGCGGTGCAGTAACCCCTTTGCCGCTGTCATAACTCTGCCCAGCCTGCACGAATGATACTGTGATGCGGATTTTGTTCCCTGCAACAGATACACATACATCTGCCTCTTCTGTCTGTACCCGAGCTTCAGTTGCCCTTCTCCATTAACAAGCCAACCAAACTCCCTTACTGTTGTTAGAAATTGTCTCGCCGTAACCGGCAGCGCGGCAGACATTTTTTCTCACAGTATACGTACAGACACAACCCCTGACGTGCCGATCCCCGCATCCCGGATCACTGCTTTCTTGACCATCACTTGAAAGCACACTTGCACTGATCACTGTAAGGGCTCTTTCACACGGGCGTTCCGATCAGATCCGCCTGTCAGTTTTTTAGGCGGATCTGATCGGATGCCCATTCAGCCCTATGGAGCAGCGGATGTCAGTGGTGACATGTCCGCTGACACCCTTTGCCATCCGCAACCGATCCTGTCCGTGAAATCCGGACGGATGGAAACCCTATTTTCCATCCGTCCTGGGGATCGGATTGGATGAGAGCGGACAGGCGGTCCGCTCTCATCCGATCCCCCATAGAGAGCAGCGGGGGCTGTGACACCTCCCTCTCCGCACTGCAAGCGGAGACGGAGCTGTCATCTGCCGGCTCAGCGGGGATCGACGGATTGATCCCCGCTGAGCAGCGCGGATCCACCTACGGAGGACCGTGTGAAAGAGCCCTTAAGCAGTTGCACTGATCACTGTAAAGCAGTTTTCTCTCACAATACAGCACATCTTTTCCCTATCGTCACTCCAGTACTTTTCTTGAGAAGACATATTGTTTCTTAGGTAAATGGCCAGTCTTTGCCGATAGCAACCACTGCCGTAACCATGACTTAAAAGCACACTTTCACTGGTCGCTGTAGAACAGACATTACTTTCTCCACTAACACTCCAGTACTTTGCTTGAGAAGACATAGCGTTACTTGGGCAAATACTCGGCTGTTGCCGGTAGCAACCACTGCTGTAACTCAGAGGAAATCCCGGACGAGCCCCCCAAATGTAGCATTGTCCCCATAGGGCTTGTTGTATAATGACTTCTCAGGCCTCATATGATTACCAGCACACAGTCACTCAGGGAACAGTTCACACATCCCTCCTTACCCCCGATGGCTCGTTACACAATAAACAGTCCAGTGTATTGGTTTTTAGTGTTTATTTTGGAACTTGGAATAGTGGGATACTCCAGCTGTAACTATTCACAATTGATAAGGACAACTCTCACTTGGTCTCACCAGACTGCTTGTGGAAGCAGCTGCACTGCTTAATCAATACTCTCAAATGTATGGAAAGAGTTAAGTCTAATTGCTCTTTTCTCTCCAGCAATAGACTTGGTGAATCAACGTTATCTTTGGGACACTCACTAGCATCCCCTTTACTGACACCCATCCACTGACTCCTCTAGCTGCCGGGGTGGCCCCCCTCAGGTCAGGCCCCTTGACACAGATCTGTACTCACTGTACTGCAGAATTGGATCCTCCAGTGTCTCTCCTTTCAGTCAGCTTCACCGAACCTCTGGGTTCAGTTCCTCACTAGCACTCTCCAGGCCCTCAGGTCGACTACCTGAGGCCGCATGGCACCTCTACAGAGGAGGAAGCAGCCGCTCCCTCCCTCCAGGACTCCGCTATCCAGCCGAAAAAACCCGAGCACTTGTGCTCCTTGCTTTTATACAGTATCTCAACATGCACCGAGGCACTTTTCCTCTGCCAAATCACCAGGGCTGTATCAAATGCCTGTGCACTCATTGTCAGTTTTTCTTCCACTGTCCAATATGCCTCCCTATTGGTCCAGTATGAAACACTCTGCAGACAGAACAAGTTGCACCTGAGCACAATGAGCAGGCCTCACTAACAAATCCTGTTCTCTGGTAGACAGAGAACAATATAGATTTACCTGCAGTCCTTCTGGTAAGCAGACAGAGCTCAAAACAATACTTTCTCTCTAGCACCTACCTAGGAGGGTGCTACAGCCATAAACTTGCTGAATCATGTCAAACATCTCTGTGTTACATTTGCTTTTTGTTCTAACTTGCTGTCCGTGATGAAATAGCAGATGTGGTAATGCACAAGAACAGAATAGAACCATTTGCACAGCTCCCGATGTCCACAGGATCAGTGGCGGTTGGTGCTAGGTAATTCGGGGGGGGGGGGGCAGGGGGCGGCAAACCAATGTGCACCACCCCTCCCCCGGTCGGTCGGTTGGCAGGCGACACATTCCTCCTCCCCCCATGGTCTGCCTCCTTACCTCCTCCTTCTTCCTGTCTGAGCCGGGGAGTGCTGGATGGCTGAGCCGTGAGCTGCTATCCTTCTCCTCCAGCCATGTCTCTTCTGCCTCTTCCTGGCCACTGACCAGAAAGATTGCTTCTCCTTTTGGCCAATCCGGAAAGGGGTCTCACAATCCTCTTCCTGATTGGCTGGGAGGAGAGTCGGTGAGACAATAGCAAATATTAATTCGTTATTGTCACAGAATGGGTGGGCTCAGGGTACAGTGCTCTGCGCCCGAGCCCACCCTTTTTCTAAGCCTATTAGAGCCTCTAGCTCTAATCACGTGCTTCAAAAAAAAAAAAATCCCCTATTGGAATCCATGTGTCTGGCACCCTGCATGTAGATTAGGGGGTCGGACGCATGAGTAGGGGGAGCTGCGCCCCTGCGTCCCCAATTGATGGGCCGCCTGTGCACAGGATGATGTCTTTTGGCACACTGACTAATGAAGGTCAATGCTCCCTGTGACTGTGCATGCAGTCTTGTGCTGCCATCTGTTGGCGTGTTACAAAACTAGTCTCCAAACATTTTGATACCACCTTGTACTTGTTCCAGGTCAGTGACATCATGGAGGAAAAGTACAATTTTTCTTGTATCGGGCTCCCAAGCCCACCTTAGTTGTCTGTAGATGCCCAGGACTATTTAAAACAGAGTTCTAAAGACACAGGTCCTGGATAGGGATGATCGAACGGTTTGGGTCGACCATCGGTTCGACCCGAACATTGACTGTTCGAGGTTCGGCCGAATTCCGAACTCTTTGCTGAAAAAGTTCGGAATTCGGCAACCAGAACCGACCAAAATGCAATGGGACAGGAACTGGGCTTTAAAAGCCCGTGATCGGACCAGAACCATCAGTAAAAGCCAATTGAGCGGGCAGGAGAATGCTAGGAATGTGATTGGAGTGACTAGGGGGTCCAGAGGCCAATCATTAGTGAATACGCCCCCCAGTATATAAGATAGCCCCGCCAAATCTCTACCATTTTAATACAGGGCTGTGGAAGAGAGTGGAAGCAGTTCTGTTACTTCTGCTTCAAAGTGTCATTTAGCAATTATTAGTGTGAGGAAAGGGATATCTAGTGTAGTTAGGGTACTATTTTCCACTATAGTTAGATTTAATAATCTAGTTTCTGTAGGGAAAGTGTTAAGTGTAAGGGGACCATAGTGTAGTGTAGGGTTAACTGACTCTGACTGCTATGGCAGGGTGACAAAACCCTTCCATGTCAGGGTGACCGCTATAGAGAAAAGATTGTTTCTCTTAGAACACTTATAGAACCGGATAGTGGCTTCTCCCCTGTCACCCGGCTTTTTGTTGCAGGCGTTTATAGGGCTTTTTTGAGGACATGTTTGGAGTCAGGCATGACATCTGAACTTCTGTGTAGGGGTATATATACACACACACATGTATGTATATATACACATACACATATATAGGTGTGAAAGTAGCAGAACCCTATGCTTGCGCTAATTAAATAATTAACAGGCATTAACAGGCAAATACCCAAAAAAAACGCCTGCAACAACACACCTGGGCGTTTTTTTTTGGCGCAGACGTTTTTTTGGGCATTTTTTGGGGGTCTTTGGAGGCAGGCAAAACATCTGAAATTCTGTATAGGGGTATATATATATATACACACACACTTATATGTATTTATACACATATATAGGTGTGATGGGAGCGGAGACATATGCCTGTTAATTATTTCATTAGCGCAAGCATAGGTTTCTGCTACTTTCACACCTATATATGTGTATGTGTATATATACATACATGTGTGTGTGTATATATACCCCTACACAGAAGTACAGATGCCTGCCTCCAAAGATGCCCAAAAAATGCCCAAAAAAATTCCAGCTACAAAAACGCCCAGGTGTGTTTTTGCAGCAGGCGTTTTTTTGGGCATTTTTTGGAGGTCTTTGGAGGCAGGCAAAATATCTGAAATTCTGTATAGGGGTATATATACACACACACTTATATGTATTTATACACATACACACATATAGGTGTGAAAGGAGAGAAGCCATATGGGTGTTAATTATTTCATTAGCGCAAGCATAGTGTTCTGCTACTTTCACACCTATATATGTGTATGTGTATATATATACATACATGTGTGTGTGTATATATACCCCTACACAGAAGTTCTGATGTTATGCCTGCCTCCAAAGACCCCCAAAAAATGCCCAAAAAAACGCCTGCTACAAAACCGGCAAGGTGTGAAAATAGTGGAGCCACTATCCTGTTCTATTGCAATTCTAATAGAAACAAACTTTTTTTTTCTGGTTCTGGACATGCTACAGAGCTGAAACTTCACAGGTACACCTTTTAGACCCCCCCCCCCCCCCCGACACTAAATCCAAAGAAATCTCATTTTTTTTTCAATAATTTTTTCAATAATTGGCTCTCTATCAAAAATGACAATTTTTAAGAACTTTTTTTTGTGTGATTAATAGTCCCTGGGGCATGACCCAGAACCCTAGGCACTTTTAGGGGCATTTATTGGGTTTTAGGGCTTCAAAATGGTGTTTTTTGATTACCGAAGTTCGGGTTCCATTGATTTCAATGGGGTTCTGAAATCCGGGCCGAACTTTCGGGAAGTTCGGGTGTTCTGGTCGAACTGAACTTTTGAAAAGTTCGATCATCCCTAGTCCTGGATACTTTTGTACTCAATGGGGTTACTGCCAAGCTATATGTATGTTACATTTAAGATTTCTGTGCTTGTTAAATTGGAGGCCTTCCCTCCTTTGTTTGAGCTGTGTATTTTGTGTTCTTCCTGCTGTCAGTCATATCCCGTGTGGGCAGACTAGGTGCCTTGGTGTTACCACATACTGTATGTTAATGATATTCCTGTCATAAAAAATATTGAACCAGAAGGAAAAGTATAGGGTGTTCGGACGATGCATGTCTATACTGTATATATGTTATTTCAGCGTTTACCTTTATATGTACCTAAACAAAAGAACAAAAATGGAATATATTGCTATATATTGCAGTGATGGCTGCATTAGCTTTCTTTTTTTAAAACTTCTTTCTCCTTTATTTTCACCTAATCATCTTGTCAGTAACACACTTCCTGAATACAATGCTCAATCGCTGTATGGTATGTGTGAGGTCACCCTAGAACAAGCAAATGTGTTAGGACCACAGAACACCTCCCACATTTTAATCTCCAAACTATTTTTGAGCAGTTTTTGACAGTGGAGAACTGTACAAGACTAATAACACGTTTTAGATAACACTGCAGTGTGCACATGACACAGGAAAGCACTGGATTTCTAGCTGTTTGTTTGGGAAATACAGTCCATTCAAAATCAAATGTTAAAGCGGTAGTAAACCGCATAAAAAAAAAAAAAATCTTCTTGCAAATAAATGTCATATTGAGCTAGTATGCATCGCATACTAGCACAATATGAAAGACTTACCTAAAAACAAAGCCCTCCAGCACCGTGCTGTCATCGCTGATAGGGTTTCCATCTTCACCGTTTTTTTTCATTCCGGGTTCATGGGTAGCCACCATTTGAATTGCTGAGCCGCGATGACGTCACTACCGCACATGTGCACAGGAGTCACAGCCGTAGCACGACTCTCTCTATGGACGACACGTTGACCATCGAGAGCGCACATTTAGGAGATATTTCTTGTACCTATAGGCAAGCCTTATTATAAGCTTACATATAGGTATAACTGACAAAGAAGCCTTAACTACCACTTAAGCAAGTCCTTTTAAACGGCATTTGTCCAGTCATCAAATGTACAAAGAATTAATTTATGAATATTCATACACACGCTTGTTCGAAAATCTACTAGTTAATAGTCAGCTTTCAGTAATACTAATTGGATGGGTCTGCCATTAGCACCGATAACACTCCCAACACATTTAAGTTGTGAACCCAGGTGTGAGAACTGAGACAATGACCATTCCAGCATCTTTGGTTTGTTTTGTTTATTGTATATTGGGGCTGGGAGAAGGGAATGAGTGGGATACTCCTCTGGCTCTTCTAGACCTAACTGGGACTTTGTACAAAAATGGCCACTAGCGCTGCCTTGGCGCCAGCTGAATGTTGACCAGCGCTTTCTGATGCTTGCAAATACTGCTTGGCTGAATTAGTGCTGGAACCTCGACTTTAACTTTTTTGTTAACTCAGAAGATCCAGGACTGTAGAACTCTTGACTCCTGACACTCAATTTAGCTCAAAAGTCACTGAACAGCTCCCTCCAACCCTTCACTGGCTGAGGTAGCTCCTTGTCACTGCTTGTGCTGCTGCAACTTTTAACTCTGTACACTGCACACTGTACACTGACTCTTCAGGGCCCAACCACTGGTGCCCTCTTTACACTTCAGGGTCCTCTGACTAGGTATCCCCTCTAACACTTCAGGGTCCTCTGACTAGACACCCCCTTTACAGCTAGCTGACTCCTGGATCCCTGGAACCTTCTCTGGAGTGGTCCCCTCTACACTTGGCAGACCCTTAGGGGCAGTTCACAGTACTCACGACCTTGGCAGGCTTTCCTGGAACTGAACCCCTCTATCTCCACTGGTCCTCGGCACACCAGATCCCCTCTACAGCTCAACTCAGCACTCTCTGGATTCCCAGGCAGCCACCCGGAACACCCGATTCTTCTGACAGGAGGAGAGACAGCTGTACTCTCCCTCCTGGGACTCTGCTTCCCGCCAAAAATGCTGCGTCATGCGTTCCCTCAAAACTCATACCCACGTCCAGAATCCTCTGTGGCAGAATCTGCCTTCTGGGGTAGATACAGGCCTGAGTGTGTCTGATTGGGTTTCCTCCACTGCCCAATGAGAACCCTCTCATGGAGCCAGGGGGAGACTTCCCTCTCAGCAGACACACCTGGGAGACATGACAGCCAGCTGAAATCATGGCCCTGCTGTTAGGCAGCCAAGGCCCACTATACTTTTACCTAGCACCTACCTGTAGGGTGCTACATCCACTCCACACCAAAATGAGTCAGGTCCCTCTGACTCTGAGGCAACAGCCTCCTATCAAAAACACTGCCAAAAATGCAGGAGTATCCCAGAAACCTGAAAAGGGGGAGAAGCGAAAAACAAATGTACAAATAAATTACGGTGGAAAAATATAGCTTTACACTCTGCTGTACAAATTTACAAACATTTTAAGGTGCATGAAAACTGATGCTACCCCCACCAAACAAACTCATTTGGTGAGAACAAAGAAGAAAAATACAATGCAAATCCCCTAACTAACTATCTCTAAGATGATCCCACCTGTAGAGAAAATGGAACCAAAAGTTAGTCAGCTGCATACACATAGGAAAATGCAAGCCTAACGATCTTGACAGTTGAGTGGAAAGACCCTCCTTTTAACTCTAAGGGCGACCTTTCCACTCCCTTCCCTGACTACCTCTGCTGTCCAGTATCTTGACTCGCCGCAGTCCACTCCTTTCTGATACGAAGTCTGTACCCTGTCACTGGCTAACTAGGCAGAGTCCTTGTTGAAGTGAAACACAGCGCCCTCTAGCTGTCTTTCCAAGCACTTCTTGAAGGAACAGGACAAGTCACAGTTCTGTATGACCTGCAGTCCTGCTAAGTCAGGGAAGTAGCACAGGGGTTTTGTAGGACATCCTCCACCAAAGTTCCTGTACACTTGAACTTTGCAACAACAAATCTTCACTTTGTCAAAACTGTGGACGACGTCCCACACAGTTATTTGTAATCCACAGAGACCCTGGCCCGTTGGCCCAAGGGGTCTAGCATAGCAAACATATTTCCCAAAGACCCTGGCCCAAGGGGTCTGCATTGAACTAGAACACTTTCAACCTTGGGAACTCCGCATTATATTTTTAAAGTTCCTTGGTCAGTTTTGATAGCCAGCCGGCCAACACAGGTTTTCTTGCTTTTGAATTTTTCCTTTTTTCCTTCTGAACAAACACGTGCTGCCCTCAAATATAATAGTCAGGGTGAGGGACTTGTACATAGACTCCTTGTTCATCTTTGACTCTGATAGACCAGGCATGGCCTGATCCATCCGGGCGACAAACCTCCACCCTGTCTATGTAAATGGAGCGCCCAAAGTTCCACTGAGCCTTTACACTTTTAAGTTTTCTTTACTTTAGATTCTCCTCCGGCGAGTCTCTGTATGACTTGGGGACAAACAAGAAATCCCAGATCATTTAGTCACACCAAAAGTCTCTGAATTTATCTACCACCAGCATCATCTCCCTGGGTGCATATGGATAATCATATCCATATTCGAGTGCCACTTTTCTCTGCAGCCATCTTTGCATCCTGGACAGTCGTGGAAGAGTCCTCCTGTTACCTCTCCCCTGTGGAGAAAAGGGGGTGCACACCCTCTGTATCATATGGTCATAGGCCGCATTATGGTCTCTGGCCCTGGCAATGTTTCCTGGAGGGGTGAGGTCTGGGATCCTTTCCCCATATGCATTGCAGAACCCCAATTTCTGAGCCAAGTCCCCCCTTTCTATGGCTTCCTTAGCCTCTTGATCAAGTGTTGCTGTCATGTTAGGACCTGGGGAGCTGCTCCCAGCTTCTGACCCCCAGTCCCACTCGGTTTCATCCACGGACCCCCAATCGTCCATCCCTTCTACTATGGACCCGCATCTGTTTTGAAAAAATCGACACGTACGGGGCATTTTCCTCCTTCACTACTAATGCTAGAGGGTGAGGCTTGAATCACCGCAGGCTTTTCTGGCTGCTGGATACTAATGGGGGCGGATCCTGCCATGGTCACTGAGGTAGTTATGTCCTCCGGGCCACCCTCTGATCGCCAGTGCGGGCATGGATCCCCTCCCAATGGAGCTCTGCGACTGAGTCCCCCTTCCACACATAGTAGGCCCACTGACTGCTGGCAGGGCCTCCAGCTGCAACATGCCCCTCCCGCCTCCGCGGAGGAACTTGGATTCAGTCCCAGTCACCTCTTGAGTAAGGCCTGATTCCCACATAACAGAGAGCTTTTTGGGTCGGCCCTCGCTCTTTTCTGCACGGAGCAGCAGATAACCACACTGCCCGCACTGGACCCACGCCTGTACTTTTAGCGTAACAGTAGCACACTGAGGACATACCGCTCCTAGGAACTCCCGGCCGCCTCCCGTGCACAGTGCGAGTCCGCCGTCCGGCACCATCCAGTTACCGGTGTCCCAGACTAGGGATGGATCGGGGTGGTGGATCTGCTCCGGGTTCTGCCTTGCAGAGTCTTCACCCATGGTGGCAGTGAAAGCGGGCACACTCCTCGTTTCTCTCACAAACGACATGCTCCTCTCTCCTACATGTGTCTCCCGCACAGCCACACCCGAAGGAGGGGATATTTATAGGGTTGCCTTGGTCACTCCTGATTGGCTGGATGTTCCTGCTGTCTCCACCTTTTCGCCATATTGGGTGATGACTCCTCCTGCTAGGCAGATCTGCATATGGCGTGCTTTCCTGCGCAGTGGTGTAACTCTTTCCCTGCCATGCTTTCCAACGATAGCCCACAGGGAAGTAGCTGCTAAGCGGATCATGTCACTTGCCAGACATGCCGGTCGCACGGTCAATAATCCTCTTCCTAGCCACACATGTGCAATTTTCCTCTTCCATGCTGTCTCCGAGGCTAGCCCCACTGCCCCTCTCAGCATGGCCCACTACGATCCTCACAGTATCAGAGCAATTACTATAGAGAATAAATGTCCCGTTGTCAAAAGCACGGTCGGCATCAGTCCACATAGCATGCACACACACCGGCCCCTGGCACCTCTCTTCCTGTGCCCCTGGCCTCCATCTTCACTGTCCCACTGGGACCACCGGCGTCCTCTTCTCTGTCCTCACGGGGACCCCTGACGCCATCTTTACTGTCCTCACTGGGACCTCTCCCTGTTAAGCAGTTGCAGCAATCATACACTCGCACTCTTTTTCCTTTGGCTCTCCATGTTCTGACAGCAGAGTACATTTCATAGTCCATGTTAAAAGTTCTCATCAGATTGCCACAAATTTGTGGCGGTGTTGAATTGTAAGTCTTGTTAACTTGCTGCACATTTTCACTGGCAAGTCGTACACTTGCAGAGCACTTGAAGCAGCACAAGTTCTAGATGACACTTTTTCAATATGTAGGAAATTTGTGTGGCAAGTCTCTAGCAAGAGCAAAGTTACAGTGGTGAGTCTACAGCAAGAGCTGTGTAAGTCACAGTGACCCCTGTGGTGGGATGACTATTGCACAATATAACTGAACCAGAACTTACAGCAGACTTGCAGAATATTTGCAAATAAAGTTGATCTAGAGTCATACAGTGCAGACTTGCTGCAATTGTGCAACAAACTTGTGAAGCCTGGCAAGTCTCGCAATAGCTTAGCAAGTCATTTTTTAAAATTGCAGCTCAATTGCTTGCTATCTGGGTAATGACTGATTGAAAATGAACAGCATGTAATACAGCATTTAATGATAGTTTTTTATTATGTGGGTTTAGTGACACTTTAAAGAGGAAGTAAACTTCCTCTGCAAATATTTACCTATAGGTAAGCCTTTATTAAGGTTTACCTATAGGTAGTGTAAATATCTCCTAAGCGTGTACTGTTTTGGAGAAATTGACATGACATGCAGCCAGTGACATCACTGGTGCATGCGCTCTCAAGGTATGGCCACAGATGCCGTTCCTTCCAGGCCCCGTGCCGTAAACGGCGGCTTGCGTGGGAGTGACGTCATCACGGCTCTGGCCAATCACAGCGCCGAAGCCCATGAACCTGGAAGTAACCATGGGGAAAATGTGAGCGGTGACAATGATGTGCGGGCGCCCCTGCAGGGGGCGTTGTTCTATGGTAAGTATTACATAATGAGCTAGTATGTGATGCATGCCTTTGTCTTACAGGTTTTTTTTTTTTTTTTTTTTGTATTTACAACCTCCTTAAGCATGATAAATAGCATCACATAAGTTGTTTCTACTGCTCTCTGTAGTTCTTGAGACTCCAAATGTGATGTCACGATATAAAGGAACACAGATGCTGAGCAGAACTAAATGGCGCAGTGTTAGGTATCTATAGTCTGCCTCTCTGTCACCTCCCACAGAACCACTTTGAAATCACACTTGAGTGCCAAAGAATCATGGGACATATTGTTCTTGGAAATTATGCCACAGCTATTTAAAAATGCATTTTACGGCAATCAAAGCAAACGATTTGAAATAATGATGTGGTGGTAGTTGTGAGTTGTAAGAGATGCGATATTTGGGGGAGGTGCGTCAATCCTGCAGTTGAGCTTTATCAGACTAAAAAAGAGAACAAAGAAGAGACATTCTTTGATAAGGTTTACAAACACTGTGATATTTGTATGTTCTTGCTTTCCATCCTTGTGGTATTGTATGCAGAAATGGCAAAGTAACCTACCCACACTCTCCTCCGTCCCCAAATCAAGCAGTAAACAACCCTCTTTCCTCACTCCTGGCCCACTCTGTTCCTTTCCTTGCTCCTGGTCTACTCTGTTCCTTTCCTTTCTCCTAGTCCACTCTGTTCCTTTCCTCGCTCCTGATCAGGGCCATCTTACTGAATGGGTACGCTGGGCAGTTGCCCGGAAGCCCCACTTACCTAAGGGGTAATTTAGTCCCGATTCTCATGTACATCCCACAACAGAACTTAGAAGGTGGCAAGGGCCTGTCGGCCCTGCGCTGCTGTCTGGCCACTTGGGCCATAGAGGGGGAACCTACAACTACAGGAATACCTGTCTGCCTCCACTGGAACAGACACACATAGGACAGTCGGACCCAGATGCCGAATTTGGAAGCTGTCATTAGCCTGGCACTGCTGTACCAATAAATATCACCTTATCAATAATTTGCATTTTTATTCTCGTGGGCGATTGTGTAGGCAGGGCCCCAGTGCACTGCATTGCTCAGGGGCCCTTTAATGCTCTTAAGATGGCACTGCTCCTGGTCCACTCTGTTCCTTTCCTCGCTCCTGGTCCACTCTGTTCCTTTCCTTGCTCCTGGTTCACTCTGTTCCTTTACTTGCTCCTAGTCCACTCTTTTCCTTTTCTTGCTCCTGGTCCACTCTTTTCCTTTTCTTGCTCCTGGTCCACTCTTTTCCTTTTCTTGCTCCTGGTTCACTCTGTTCCTTTACTTGCTCCTAGTCCACTCTTTTCCTTTTCTTGCTCCTGGTCCACTCTTTTCCTTTTCTTGCTCCTGGTCCACTCTTTTCCTTTTCTTGCTCCTGGTCCACTCTGTTCCTTTCCTCACTCCTGGTCCACTTTGTTCCTTTCCTCACTCCTGGTCCACTCTGTTCCTTTCCTCGCTCCTGGTCCACTCTGTTCCTTTCCTTGCTCCTGGTCCACTCTGTTCCTTTCCTTGCTAATGGTGTACTCTGTTCCTTTCCTTGCTCCTGGTCCACTCTGTTCCTATCCTCGTTCCCGGTCCACTCTGTTCCTTTCTTCGCTCCTAGTCCACTATGTTCTTTTCCTCGCTCTTGGTCCATTCTGTTCCTTTCCTTGCTCCTGGTCCACTCTGTTCCTTTCCTCACTCCTGGTCCACTCTGTTCCTTTCCTCGTTTCTAGTCCGCTCTGTTCCTTTCCTTGCTCCTAGTCCACTCTGTTCCTTTCCTTGCTCCTAGTCCACTCTGTTCCTTTCCTTGCTCCTAGTCCACTCTGTTCCTTTCCTTGCTCCTAGTCCACTCTGTTCCTTTCCTTGCTCCTGGTCCACTCTGTTCAGGAAAAGGAAGCCCTCTGTGAGCTCATGACTGACTTATCAGAGCTTGCACAGGGCTATGAACTCCTTCCCTAGCCACATGTGACAGCACTGGACCAATTGCAAGGCACCTAGCCCTGTCACATGGGAGTTAGTTGGACTGCTGGGTGATTCACACTGCTATGGATTGGAGGAATCAGATTTCCTTTTTCCTGAAATGTACTGCCAACCTTGAGCTATTCCATCTGGATGGGCCTGGTGTTGCAGAGGTACCCCTGTTGGCAGGGGCAGTTACACACATATCTTTAGTGCAGTAGCACATGTGTTATGTCGTTAATTAACATGCGTTACACCAAAGTAGGGATGGGCTGAACGACTTCCCGTTCGGTTCGCACCAGAACTTTTGAACCTTGCGAAAGTTCGGAAGCGAATAACGAACCCCATTGAAGTCTATGGGACCCGAACCAGAAAAAAAGTGCCCATTTTGAAGACTTATATGCATGTAATTGGGCATACAATGGCTATGGGGGTCTGGGTACTGCCCTGGGGGACATGTATCAATGAAAAAAAGTTTGTAAAAAACTTCATTTCCAAATGAGCAGTGATTTACTGATGCTTAAAGTAAAAGCATAAAAATAAGAAATAACAAAAAAAATGAAAATGCAATATAGTGCCTGGGGGATCCCTTTAGTCTGCCTGTGTCTGAAGTATACTGCGTTTAACGTGCACTTATGCACTTTACTATAATAAACCTACAGTAAACCTGCCATGACAAAACAAACTGACACTAAATTAAAAATGAATGGTCGCACTACACTCACACTGACTGAACTATCACTAGATTCACACTAAAGTGATATTCTACACTGACAATAGATTTAGAATAGCACACTATAGCACACTAAAGCCTCGTACACATGATCAGATTATCGGATTAATTTTCGTCCGTTTTTTGGTGAATGCTAGTCTGATATTTTTTTTTTGGGAATGTTATATAGCAGAAAGTGAAAAATATATATTTTTTTTCAGAATTGTCGCTATTGTTTTGTTTATAGTGCAAAAAAATAAAAATCGCAGAGATGATCAAATACCACCAAAAGAAAGCTCTATTTGTGGGAAAAAAAGGACAACAATTTTATTTGGGTACAACGTCGCATGACCACGCAATTGTCAGTTAAATGAATGCAGTGCCGAATCGCGAAAAAATGGCCTGGTTTATTAAGGGTGAAAATCTTCCGGTCCAGAAGTGGTTAACAATGAATGGCACCGCAGTGCACCAGTGTATGTATTGCAGTAATGATGAGCTAACATTTATATACAAAGTCTACAACCTTGGTGCCAAACCTGTGGCCCAAGGCCCACATGTGGCCCTTTGGTATATGAAGTGGATCCCTCGGACCTCAGCAGTCTGTAGTAGGAACATTTATTGATTGATTTATTGAGGGTAGTGTTTCTCAAACTTTCTTCAACCAAGGCACCATTTAAAATTATAGACCATCTTAAGGCACCCTTTAAAATTATAGAAAATCTCAAGCCACCCCATTCTAAAATGTAAAAATCTATTCTAATAGTTTTACATAATGCAGCAAGATCCAAACGTAGGACATCCGACAGTAGTGGTGATTTAATCTTCCAAAGCAAATACACTTTTGCACACTGGTGCTGACTAGTATTACAATGTTTCTCTTTTCCCTCAAAGGCAAAGGAGGGTCAAACAAGGATGCTGTGGAGGCAACAGACATTCTCCTTATCAACTGATGATCTCATTGCTTGTTAGGATGTCAGTGTCTTATCATAATGGTGCATAATGAAAACCGGTGACTTTGTGTAACTAAAGGGAAGGCTTGATCCACCTGCTGGTTTTATACAATTTTTTATCAATTTATAGGCATTTTGCCAAGGCACCCCTGAAGAAACCTCAAGGCACTCTGGGCTCCCTGGTTGAAAAAGGCTGGATTAGCGTAATAGCAATGATCTCTGCTACCCTCATGTTCCCAGTTTTATATTGTTTTCTGTAGTATATCCCCAGCCAAAAATGTAGCATGTCCACATTCTCTGACCCTCATTTCCTCTATTAGCTCTGCATGTTCTGACAGTCCTGTCAAGCGTTACATATATTAAACCTTATTTGCAGCCCTTTGGTGGTGTCAAGGGCCGCATTTTATCTCATATGAGAAATGGGTGTAACAGAATCACTCTACAAAACATAAATGAGTCTATAACACTAGCAGCGCTTGAATAGGCTTATTAACCATGCATATATCTGTGTATTTGTCCTGTGATCACCACTTGTATCAACGTTAGAGCTTGTAACAGTTCCAGCTAATTTGTCAAACACAGTCCAAGTAAACTCCGAGCATGCAGGAGGAAGGGTGTGAAGGAATCCCAAGTCTCCCTGATAACCTCCACCAATCACCGTGCTCCCCCTTGCAATGAACACTCACCGGACTGCAGAGCAACAATCGCCTGTCAAACTCAGAGAAACCTCTTTAAACCGGCATCCCATCCGTTAAGCCGTGGTATCCAGACCAAATCCAGTCTCCTTAGAATCCACTCACATACAACGTATCATGGAATCAAAACAAATGCAGAGCGGGGGGACATAGCGTAATTCTGTATATTTATTAGGTAAAACAGATAAAACACCAGACCCCACTCCCATCCCAATCCTACTTACAAAAGAGCAAGTAATGGAGGCATTGCAAATGTACAACCGCTGTCTCTGCGCACTGCTATCCGTGCAGGCTCAAAACCGTCCAAAGCTTGTAGCGTGGCTCGGCTTGGCATCCAGTGTCACTATGGCGACCGCGCACTCACGCCCTGATGCGTTTCGTCATCACGGACTTCCACTGAGGGCATGAGTGCGCGGCGCGGTCCACCGATGTTTAAAGCCATGGCAGCGCAGGTGCAGTAGCTCGCCCTCCGAAAACCAGAAACCGGAAGTATCTCTACTTCCGCCCTGCGTACCAACGGCATCGATACAGTACTTCCGCCCGAACTAGTGTATCACATCCTCCGAAGGAACAACGCCCTCTCCTCACTAAGCTGTACGCCCATACAAGGAGTGGCTAATTTACAGATCATCGGATAAACACACAAGCGGACCATCCTAATGTGCCTACGTCTATTAAGCGTCAGCCAAAAATGCTGATCTCTCCCGTGCATTGGACAATGCCTTCCATTGTACATATACAATACCACGGTAAATACAACTAAATAGCATTTCATATACATATGATAGTACATACAATTAAAATGTGACACATTAGATAAACACAGTAATGGCTAAGAAAAGAGTAAAATGCAAAGCACTAGTAAAAGGATAAAACCTAATTACTTTGAACTAATTCATTAAAAAAGACATATAAAAATATACCCAGCATTGCATTATTATAGTTTAAAACTAGAGAATGTAATATATACATATACACTCTAAAACCATCAAAAACATCTAATAAATATATTAAAATTTAGAAATTAAAAAGAATATAGTATTAAATTCTCACAGAAATAATAGAAACTTCAAGACACTAAAAACATCAAGTTACAACAAATGCCACTGTCAGTAATTGCTAATAAAACAATTGATATCTAAATCAATGTTTAACCCTTTAGGGTGTAAAGACTCTGTCAGGTAGATCCAATGCGTTTCCCGTTTGGAGAGTTCCCGAACTCTGTTGGACCCTCTCCAAACAGGATCCACTCTCATAACACCCCAGAATTTTAGTTGTGAGGGATCACGATCATGAAAATCGTGAAAATGTAAAGACACATTATGGTCCTTAAAGCCCTTGCGAATATTCGCGATATGCTCTGACACTCTAATGGCAATTGTGCGTTTGGTTCTCCCAATGTAAATTAAATTGCACGGGCACCGTAAACAGTATACCACATGGGTGGTGTTACAAGATATCAACTCTTTAATCTCAAAGGTCTGACCATTGTCTGTAGATGTAAAAGATGTAAAGTTGCGCAAATGGGTATGCACCTGTCTCTACATGTTTTACATTTTCTACATGCATAGAACCCAGTAGTACTGTCCCAGAACATTCTAGGTTTGACCGGGGATCAAGGATTTTTTTAACCACCTGGTCTCCAAAAGTGGGTCCTTTCCTATAGATAAATGAAGGGTTTGCAGGTAATACTCCTCCCAAGAGCTTGTCCATGCACAATACTGGCCAGTGTTTTTTAAACACTTCCTCAATCTCTTTATATTGTGCGTTGTACTGAGTGATAAAACTCCACTCATGCTCTGGCCTAGCTGATCTGTTCACATCCCTCAAACTATCATCATTGGACAAAGTCCCAATTTCAGCAATGGTTCTATCCAATCCGCTCACTTCATATCCTTTTTTGACAAACCTTTGTTTGATAACCTGAGCATGGACATTAAAATCCCCTTCAGTGGTACAATTTCTCTTCACTCTGAGAAGTTGCCCTCGTGTAATATTTGCCAACCATTGGTGATGGTGGCCGCTTTGGATGGGGAGATATCCGTTACGATCCGTGGGCTTGATTTACACTTTAGTCTCCAGCCCACGGTCGGTAAGGCGTATCTACACATCCAAATAGTGCACATTAGTGCGACTCCAATTAAAATCTAATTTAATATTATTGGGATTATTATTGAGTCTCTCAAAAAAAGTCAACAAGGAACTTTCATTACGTGCCCAGATGAAGAACAAATCATCTATGTATCGACGATACATGATGAGTTCCTCATACTGGGCGACATATACATAGCGGTCTTCCCATTCACCCATAAAAATATTGGCCAAACTTGGGGCAAACTTGGCTCCCATAGCCACACCTGTTTATTGCCGATAGAAGACTCCATCAAACCAAAAGTAATTATACGCCAGACAAAAGTCTATTCAAACGTTTTTTTATTAAGGCAGAAGGAATGTATTACAAAACAATACCAATAGGTAACAGTGGTGCATAACAGATGAATACACGTCAAAATGACAGTATGAACAGCAAGTAGTAGCATAACAATCAGGTTAAGGAATAGGAAAGGGGCAAGCTGGGCGCCCGGAATACAGGTACAAAGGATAAACACAGTGCACAGGGGCGGCTGGGGGTAGGGCAAAAAGGGAGGCCGTAGTGCAGCAAAAGTTAGTGGTCCAGCCACAATAGGGAAACAAATTAGGTAGTGGCCAACTCGAGGCAATAAGGGCAGACAAAAGTCTAACGCATTACTTAAAAATCTTTTCTGGCATTCTGGGATGTCATCTCTGCTACAGAAGGCCCAATTAAAAGCTAAGAGAGCATCTTCATGTTGTATTATTGTATACAGAGAAGAAACATCTCCAGTTACCAGAAAAACATCACCACTTCTCGGGATAATGACCTCTTTTAGTGCCTGAAGAAAAGCCTTAGTGTCTCGGAGATAAGATTTTAATTGGACTACACTTATCTGAAGAAAGTGGTCCAAATACTCTCCGAGGCGTGACATTACCGATTGAATTCCATTTACAATCGGCCTTGCCGGAGGATTTACCTGGTCCTTATGGACCTTCGGCAAGGTGTAGATGGTTGGAATACGGCTGAAACTGGGCACTAAATATTGTTTTTCTTTTTTAGAGAGGATATTTGTATCATATCCCATCTCAATGAGGTCATTTAACTCCTTCCTATATTGGATAGTGGGATCTCTCTCCAGGGAGTTGGATGGTTCGCAATGATTAAACGTTTCATAGCGATTATAGGTGGGGACCCGATAGGGAGAATTAAATCCCTGATCTGCATAATTAACATAGGACTCCTTATTATAGTTACCCTGCTGATGAAGGGAGATAGACTAACAGGTATTTACAACCTTGCGGATATCTCCCTTACAGATAAGGAAATAAATATATTACATGCCGGTTTGAAATGTTCAAAACAGAAACCGGTTAATAAATTCAATGTTTATATAGATCTGCATAAATACATAAGGAAGATTAACCTTAAAAAATACTACTTGAATCCTGGCCGGGTTTCAGAGACAGCCAGAACTGCCACCATTAATTATACGGTAGGCAAAGATAGCGGACTAAAGAACAATTCACTGTTCAACCCACAGCAGTCATCCAACCAACATATTGAGGTTTTCAAAAACCTTGTGATTAGAGATTTGAAAGAAATTGATCCAAAACGATCTGTCAATCCCAGACATATCCAGGAAGGTCTCGATGCTCTTGAAAAGAGGAAAAATGTGATAATAAGACCTGCGGATAAGGGAGGTGGTGTTGTCCTGTTGAAAAAGGAGTACTATCACAATCAACTCACCTCCCTACTGGCAGATACAGAGACTTATTCAGTTTTGGAAAGAGATCCCACTATCCAATATAGGAAGGAGTTAAATGACCTCATTGAGATGGGATATGATACAAATATCCTCTCTAAAAAAGAAAAACAATATTTAGTGCCCAGTTTCAGCCGTATTCCAACCATCTACACCTTGCCGAAGGTCTATAAGGACCAGGTAAATCCTCCGGCAAGGCCGATTGTAAATGGAATTCAATCGGTAACGTCACGCCTCGGAGAGTATTTGGACCACTTTCTTCAGATAAGTGTAGTCCAATTAAAATCTTATCTCCGAGACACTAAGGCTTTTCTTCAGGCACTAAAAGAGGTCATTATCCCGAGAAGTGGTGATGTTTTTCTGGTAAATGGAGATGTTTCTTCTCTGTATACGATAATACAACATGAAGATGCTCTCTTAGCTTTTAATTGGGCCTTCTGTAGCAGAGATGACATCCCAGAATGCCAGAAAAGATTTTTAAGTAATGCGTTAGACTTTTGTCTGGCGCATAATTACTTTTGGTTTGATAGAGTCTTCTATCGGCAATAAAAAGTTTGCCCCAAGTTTGGCCAATATTTTTATGGGTGAATGGGAAGACCGCTATGTATATGTCGCCCAGTATGAGGAACTCATCATGTATCGTCGATACATAGATGATTTGTTCTTCATCTGGGCAGGTGATGAAAGTTCCTTGTTGACTTTTTTTGAGAGACTCAATAATAATCCCAATAATATTAAATTAGATTTTAATTGGAGTCGCACTAATGTGCACTATTTGGATGTGGAGATATGCCTTACCGACCGTGGGCTGGAGACTAAAGTGTACTTCAAGCCCACGGATCGTAACGGATATCTCCCCATCCAAAGCGGCCATCATCACCAATGGTTGGCAAATATTCCACGAGGGCAACTTCTCAGAGTGAGGAGAAATTGTACCACTGAAGGGGATTTTAATGTCCAAGCTCAGGTCATCAAACAAAGGTTTGTCGAAAAAGGATATGAAGTGAGCGGATTGGATAGAACCATTGCTGAAATTGGGACTTTGTCCCAGGATGATTGTTTGAGGGATGTGAACAGATCAGCTAGGCAAGAGCATGAGTGGAGTTTTATCTCTCAGTACAACGCACAATATAAAGAGATTGAGGAAGTGTTTAAAAAACACTGGCCAGTATTGTGCATGGAAAAGCTCTTGGGAGGAGTATTACCTGCAAACCCTTCATTTATCTATAGGAAAGGACCCACTTTTGGAGACCAGGTGGTTAAAAAAAATCCTTGATCCCCGGTCAAACCTAGAATGTTCTGGGACAATACTACTGGGTTCTATGCATGTAGAAAATGTAATACATGTAGAGACAGGTGCATACCCATTTGCGCAACTGGTTACATCTTTTACATCTACAGACAATGGTCAGACCTTTGAGATTAAAGAGTTAATATCTTGGAACACCACCCATGTGGTATACTGTTTACGGTGCCCGTGCAATTTAATATACATTGGGAGAACCAAACGCACAATTGCCATTAGAGTGTCAGAGCATATCGCGAATATTCGCAAGGGCTTTAAGGACCATAATGTGTCTTTACATTTTCGCGATTTTCATGATCGTGATCCCTCACAACTAAAATTCTGGGGTGTTATGAGAGTGGATCCTGTTTGGAGAGGGTCCAACAGAGTTCGGGAACTCTCCAAACGGGAAACGCATTGGATCTACCTGACAGAGTCTTTACACCCTAAAGGGTTAAACATTGATTTAGATATCAATTGTTTTATTAGCAATTACTGACAGTTGCATTTGTTGTAACTTAATGTTTTTAGTGTCTTGAAGTTTCTATTATGTCTGTGAGAATTTAATACTATATTCTTTTTAATTTCTAAATTTTAATATATTTATTAGATGTTTTTGATGGTTTTAGAGTGTATATGTATATATTACATTCTCTAGTTTTTAACTATAATAATGCAATGCTGGGTATATTTTTATATGTCTTTTTTTAATGAATTAGTTCAAAGTAATTAGGTTTTATCCTTTTACTAGTGCTTTGCATTTTACTCTTTTCTTAGCCATTACTGTGTTTATCTAATGTGCCACATTTTAATTGTATGTACTATCATATGTATATGAAATGCTATTTAGTTGTATTTACCGTGGTATTGGTCTGGATTGATCACGTTTTTACCTCACCTTTGCTGCTAATTTGAACTTTGGATGAGCATGTCACCTATTTGAATTTCACCTGTTGGAACTTTTTATGGATTTTACCTTTGAAGTGTGCGGGGTGTGTGAATAAAATATTGGAAAAACAATACCACACTATCTGTTTTTATTCCCCCATCACGGCTTGTGATTGGAGGTGATTTACAGGTGAGGCACATTCCAGGAATTGGATCATGGCTGGAGGAGATATATCCTAAGGTGGAAGTCTAACCCGCAGTGGCTGTATATACCCAGGGAGAGTTTATCCGAACCTGGAAAGGATCTCCTATTAAGCACACACGGTTCTAATGTCGTAAGACATATAGAACCCACAGCATCTGGTGAGTGGGCATTTCATTTATTTTCACGGTGAAGGAAGCACCCAGAAATCAAGCAAGAAACACCAGCACTTTAGTCATCTAAGTTTTTTGGACTGTATATGATAATTATTCAATTTTTTGGCACATTGATCAGCTTTTTATCACTATACACTGGAAGGACATTATTTATAAGTGGTTTATTAATTTATCTACTTATTTATTTATGATCTATTTCTATCAGTGTATTTGATTGATCTAATTTGAGAGCAACATATATATTTTTAGCACTATCATAATTCACAATTTTTCCACTAGGGGAACACTGCAAGCGCTATAGTTATCACTACTGTGATTACTTTTCTTTTATCACTAGCACCCGCACTTTACATAGCAGCTGCAAATAATTTATTAATTGATTAATTTATAAATCACTTTATTTATCCACACATATATTTATTCATACCAGATTCTGATATTAACCTCCTTGGCGCGCTAATATATATTTCGTATATATATATATTTTTTTCTCTATTGTATATGTACAATGGAAGGCATTGTCCAATGCATGGGAGAGATCAGCATTTTTGGCTGACGCTTAATAGACGTAAGCACATTAAGATGGTCCGCCTGTGTGTTTATCCGATGACATGTAAATTAGCCACTCCTTGTATGGGCGTACAGCTTAGTGAGGAGAGGCCGTTGTTCCTTCGGAGGATGTGACACACTAGTTCGGGCGGAAGTACTGTATCGATGCCGTTGGTACACAGGGCTGAAGTAGAGATACTTCCGGTTTCCGGTTTTCGGAGGGCGAGCTACTGCGCCTGCGCTGCCATGGCTTTAAACATCGGTGGACCGCGCCGCGCACTCACGCCCTCAGTGGAAGTCCGTGATGACGAAACGCGTCAGGGCGTGAGTGCGCGGTCACCATAGTGACGCTGGATGCCAAGCCGAGCCACGCTACAAGCTTTGGACGGTTTTGAGCCTGCACGGATAGCAGTGCGCAGAGACAGCGGTTGTACATTTGCAATGCCTCCATTACTTGCTCTTTTGTAAGTAGGATTGGGATGGGAGTGGGGTCTGGTGTTTTATCTGTTTTACCTAATAAATATACAGAATTACGCTATGTCCCCCCGCTCTGCATTTGTTTTAATTCCATGATACGTTGTATGTGAGTGGATTCTAAGGAGGCTGGATTTGGTCTGGATACCACGGCTTAACGGATGGGATGCCGGTTTAAAGAGGTTTCTCTGAGTTTGACAGGCGATTGTTGCTCTGCAGTCCGGTGAGTGTTCATTGCAAGGGGGAGCACGGTGATTGGTGGAGGTTATCAGGGAGACTTGGGATTCCTTCACACCCTTCCTCCTGCATGCTCTGAGTTTACTTGGACTGTGTTTGACAAATTAGCTGGAACTGTTACACGCTGTAACGTTGATACAAGTGGTGATCACAGGACAAATACTCAGATATATGCATGGTTAATAAGCCAATTCAAGCGCTGTTAGTGTTATAGACTCATTTATGTTTTGTAGAGTGATTCTGTTACACCTATTTCTCATTGTTTTTTGTATAGCAGCTGCTAGCTTCACCTGACAGGTGTTTATCTATTTATTTTATTCAGTTATTTTAATGCTATTAGCGCTGGGTGAGGTTTTTTTTGCTCCATAAGGGATACTACATTTTTCCTTGCTCCTATATACATTTTATCTCATATGTTGACAACCACTGATCTACCAACTTAACAACCAAAGACAAATATGCTTTTCATGACTGCTCTAAACTGAAATCTGATCTGCTATGAGTAGTTGTACATCATCCTCATTCTTTGGACCCCCTTATTAAATAAGCCAGCTTTTATTTTGGTTACTCTGTCTTTTTTGCTATCAGTATGGCTTCATTATATTACAGTAAAAACAACAATGTCATCCAAGCTTTTTCCTTTTGTGGGATAGAATATCGTGCTCATCCCCTTTGTTAAGGATTATGGAAACATGACCCCGTTCAAAGAGAGCTACAGAATAATCAAAGCGAATATTCTACTGATTTAGATTGTGAATTTTTTCTGATCTATTCAATTTATTTTTATTGCACTGCAACAATACTGCACCAAGGCTTACAGTAGGAAATAAATGAGCAATCATAGTGACTTAAATTGATGCATTTGAGTGAATGAGGAAAGAAGGAAAGAAATGATGTAAGCAGAAACCACTTTGTTTTTTAAATTAGATTTCTGACTAAAACAGCACTTGTGTTCTGAAAGCAGCTGAAAGAATCCATCGCTGTCTAGGTAGTACACGTTGCAGCATGACCTGCTTAGGCTGTATCTTAAAACCTTGTGATGGTAAGGGTGGGGGTAGTGGTGGTTAATCTTCTTAACATAACAGAATGCCTTTGGAGTCCATCTCCTTCAATTAATCTGAATGTATTAACACTGGCAGCATTAAGCTGGCTATAGACTGATTGAAATTTGGCCGGTTCAGCAGGAAGCGGTTGAATGACAATTAGTGGGAGGTTATTCCTGCTTGATAGAAGTTGATTGTTTGATCAACTTCTATTGAAAAGACATGCTGGAAAACTTTTGTGGATCAGCTGCTGCAGCCAATTGGAATACAGTGTCACACTGGTGGGGATTCCGCCATATTTGTTTATATCAGGTACTTAAATAGCACTGTCAATTTATGCAATGCTTCACATATACACTGTATTGTCAAAAGTATTAGGACGCCTGCCTTTACACGCACATGAACTTTAATGGCATCCCAGTCTTAAGGCCTGTACACACGATAAGAAAATCTGAAGGGAAATTTCGCCCGACGACCGATCTGCTGATTTTCGTATTGTTAGTATGGTGCTTTGGACAGCCGACTCTGACTTTTCGGCCGACAAAATCCTGATGTGCAGGCTATATAATTTTTGTCGTCCGTCAAAACGTGCTCAGAGACGAAAGAACACATACAAAGCAATCCAACACATGACATCACTTCTGAAGTAGAATTCTGTCGTACTGGAAAATTTCGTATGAAAATAACCTCTTCACTTTCCACATCAGACTAGCATGCCACAAAAAACGGACAACAGATCGTTCGATAATCTGATCGTGTGTACAGGGCTTTAGTCTGCAGGTTTCAATATTGAGTTGGCCCATCCTTTGCAGCTAAATGAAGTATATTGTGAGGGCAGAGACACGTGATGTTTTTTATGTTTTTCGTTCAGTCAGCAGGCTCAATTAGCATTCAGTCAATAGAGTTCTCCATCCATACAAAATGAAGTATATTGTGAGGCAGGGACTGATGTGAATGTACAATTTATACACTGAATGTACATTTATACATTGAGAATATTGAGACATCTAATCTGCCTTTACACGCACATGAACTTTAATGGCATCCCAGTCTTAGTTCGTAGGATTCAATATTGAGTTGGCCCACCCCTTGCAGCTAAAACAACTTCAACTCTTCTGGGAAGGCTGCCCACAAGGTTTAGGAGTGTGTCTATGGTAATGTTTGACCATTCTTCCAGTAGCACTTTTGTGAGGTCAGGCACTGATGTTGGATTAGAAGGCCTGGCTCGCAGTCTCCGCTCTAAATCATCCCAAAGGTGTTTGATCGGGTTGAGGTCAGCACTTGACTGGCCTGCACAGAGTCCTGACCTCAACCCGAAAGAACACCTTTGGGATGAATTTGAGCGGAGACTGCGAGCCAGACCTTCTCGTCCACATTGGTGCCTGACCTCACAAATGTGCTTCTGGAAGAATGGTCAAACATTCCCATAGACACACTCCTAAACCTTGTGGACAGCCTTCCCAGAAGAGTTGAAGCTGTTATAGCTGCAACGGGCGGGCCAACCTAATATTGAATTCTGTCGACTAAGACTGGGATGCCATTAAAGTTCATGTGCGTGTAAAGGCAGACGTCCCAATACTTTTGGTAATATAGTGTATACATTGTACATTCACATCAGTCCCTGCCCTCACAATAAACTTCATTCTTTATGGATGGAGAAATCTGTTGACTGAATGCTAAGTGAGCCTGCTCACTGAAGGAAAAACATAAAAAAAATCTATGCTCAGCTTTAGACCTAAAAATGTACAATTTAAAACGAAGATTTACTGTAAATCATGTGCATAAAATGCAACTTTTGTTTGCACACTTGATAGCGCTGTAGCTTGCCCTAACCGCTGTCATTGGTTGCCATGCACATTTGCTTCAGATTCTGTCTGCTCCAGTCTTGATAAATTTTCCTCATTGTTTTCATGTCATTGTGGATAAAATACAAATAAAGGTATGTGAAAAAAAGAATATATAGACTGAACACTATCATTACATGTATTAGTATAGTTTAGTAAAGCATAATCAAACAAGTTGTTGTAAAGCTTAGTACACATCGACCGGTTCAATAGAAACCGGCCGACATTCGGCCCGTGTGTACTGCAGCCGTTCGGTCGGCTTTTGTCAAAGACGCATGACTGAAAAAGGTCTACTGACTGATTCCCTATCAGTGCTCTCAGCCAATGGAATTGATGACAGGAATTATGCCCCCCTGTTACTGACAGTGGGGGGAACAATGCCCCAAGGGCCAGATAAAAGAAAGCAAAAGGCTGCATCCGCTGCTGTAAAGCAACACTTGTGGGTGCACAGATGGCCAAAGGATAATACAGAATGATTTGCATGGCTCTGCCCACTATATTTAAATGAGTCATAACAATCCCTTTGCATTTTGGCGTAATGATTAAAAGAAGCCAGGCAGATTCCTTGCTCTGTACAAGTTGTGCAGGATGCCAGGGATGGGAGATATGTCTGACAGTTATTTGGGTTCTGGTCCCTTTAACCACTTCTGGACCGGAAAATTTTCCCCCTTAATGACCAGGCCACTTGTTGTGATACGCAATGCGCAATTGTCAGTTAATTTAACTGACAACTGCGCAGTTGTGCGGCGCTGTACCCAAATAAAATTGATGTCCTTTTTTTCCCACAAATAGAGCTTTCTTTTGATGGTATTTGATCAGCTGTGTGATTTTTTTTTTTTTTTTTTTTGCGCTATAAACAAAAAAAGAGCGACAATTCTGAAAAAAAAAAAAAATTATATATATATATATATATATATATATATATATATATATATATATATATATATATATATATATATATATATATATAATAAAGGATTAAAGTGTTTGATATGCGAAACATGTTAACAAAGTACCGACAT
This sequence comes from Pelophylax lessonae, assembly GCF_965119305.1. Taxonomy (NCBI): domain Eukaryota; kingdom Metazoa; phylum Chordata; class Amphibia; order Anura; family Ranidae; genus Pelophylax; species Pelophylax lessonae. Next base: position 110,853,558 of record NC_138779.1, on the reverse strand, counting down.
CCCAGTTGAATAATCAATATGTGGTAGAAAAGGACTACCAAAAGAAGTGGATGGGGGCTCGAGGTGTTCGAGCCTTCATCCAGAAAATACATGGAGAGCCATGGATGAGCATAGAAAGGAAAGAAATGTAGGGAGGGGGAAAAGCAAAGGCTGGGTAAAAAAAGGGGGGGACGAGAAACAGAAAATGAAGAAGAAAAGAGAGGGAGGGGAAGAGAAGGGGAACAGGAAGAAGGGAGAAGAGAAAAAAATATATATAGAAAAAGAGGAAAGAGAAGAAAAAAGAAGAACAAAGAGACAAAAAATAGAAAAATGAGAAAAAGAGAAAGAAAAAGAAGAAAAAAAGGAAAAAAAGAAGAACAGAACAAAGTTCCAAGAAAGAATATAAATGAGGGCTGGTGGGATTTTAATGGTACCGTAGAAAAAATCATAGAAAAGGTGATAAAATCAAGTATTTTATTTATACATCATTAAAAACCAGGTAGGGGAAAACATATGTATATGTATAAAAACATATCAGCGGATACAAACAGTACAATAACAAAGGTATGGACAATAAGTGATGATAGATTTATAGCTCATCCGGTGTGCAAGACCTCGGAGAATTAACCCAACATGTTTCGCAGCCTGTGTAGGGCTGCTTCTTCAGGGGTCTGTAACATGCTATATAAGAGGAGAGTTTTAATAAACCTATGTAGAAACAAGACAAGTAATGAATAAACAAATAAAATACAACTTAATGGTTAAACATGCACATGCGGCTCCTGTGTGTACAATGCACAGCCCATCACCACAAATCATCACCCGGCAGTGCACCAAGGAGGGAGAGAGCCCGGGATCCCCACAATACGTCTTACCCACGGATGTGGAGGAGAAATAAGACAAGGGTAGTCAAATGGCGTAAGTGTTGTGAACCAACCGAGGTACCCCGAGGGATACCAGTAGGGTTCGAAAAATGAAAAAAGAGAGAGCACACCAAAAATTTCCAAAGGGATATCCAAGGGAAGTGTTTGCTAAGGCAAGTAAAAGTAAAAATAGAACTTAAAAGGCAATAAATTTACCTTTAATGGTACTGAATTATATATGACTCGATAATGAGACCGAGTGATTTGGAACCCTAAAGCTCCTATCTCTAAAGAGAGAAATATAGAATATATTAAAAGGCATAACTGATCCTGACAAAGAAGCAACTTAGAAGGACAAAACGAAAGGAAGGGAAAAGGGAAGGGAGCCAGAGAACATAGAAAGGAGAGAAAAAAGGATAAAACAAAAGAAGCAACACAGGGAAAGAAAGAGACGGGGAGAAAGAATGGAAAGGGAGACAAAGCACACAACAAGCGTTAAAAAAGGAAAGGGGGGTAGGAAAAAAAGGGGGGGAGAGGAGGAAAAACAAAAAAGGGAAAGCAAATAAATGAAAAGAAAGGAGACGTGAAAGAGATGACTACCTCACAGAGAATGCTGATAAAATATGGAGAGGCCGATTGAGGAAGAAGCAAACAAGTGTCTATAGCTGCAGTGGGTAGTGTCTAATAGTCATGCTCGTTCTGAGGTATGCCAGAGGGAACCACCTATAGGTATCCAGATAGAGTTGACCAAGTAGCACAGAGCACCTAAAGGGAAGATACAGAAATAGTTTGAAATTGAGACATAGCCTCGGGGTTCGTATGATAGCAAACCTCCAGGCATGGCCATCAATCAGACAACAGACCTCCGGGCATGACAAGCAACACGTACTTACCCACATGTGTTCAGATGGAAAGCATGGCCTTCTCACAGGGGTATGAAACGCCAAACCTCCCGCTTATATACTACCTCAACCCGACGCCGGACGCACGTCATAGACATGCGCCACGGCGTGGGTCAGATCCTCAACGATGCGCGCACCGGAAGCGCGCATAGTGCTGCACTGGACTCGGCCGCACCACGCAGCCGCGTGCAGCCATGGAGAGCGGAAGTGGAGGTAATCATACCTCCACATCCCGCACCTCCATCCGAGGATCACACATCCGTGGGAAGCGAGAGGAGGAGCCAGGGCTCTCCAATCCATCACAGGGGCAAAGCAAACCAGGCGATCGGAGGGGTGGATGAGCGTGCATTGCAGATAGAGACAAAAGGAGCAAAAAAAGCATGTGAATGGATGACACACAGACAAAAAAAAAAAAAGAATTAACATATAAACAACAAAGTATACAAAGTCATACACCTAGTGCAACAATCAATGCAGCATACATGAAGCACTCCATTTAGCAATGACGTGGCGATCCGTGGCTGGGAAGAAAAGGGGGGGGGGGAAAGGGGAGAAAAATACAGGAGAGGAAGGGAAACATCACCAGCCAAGGACCGTCACGCTGTATACAATATAAAGTATCACAAATTACCTTTCCACAAATACATCAACAATTTATGGAAATGGCCACAAGGGTCCAAAATGAGGATTGGTCAGGAACAAAACATGAAGAAAATAAATAAATATAGCTCCCAGGGAGCGGTTATCAAAAAAAGCCTTACAAAGGCACAATTCCGTCTATGGAATGAGCAAATTTTTAGGTTTTTATTTCTCCCAGAGTCTTTGTGGCCCCATCTCATGACCGCCAGGTGAAACAAGGGACCAACGTGCAAGGGGTAGGGGTCCCACCAGGTGTGAGTGGAGTAGTGTGTCTAAATGCAAGAATGCAAGACAGTCTCTATCCAAGGAATGGTTTGTAGGTTAAAACCTCATTAATTCCTGGGGGTTTGATAGCATCCAGCAACTCAATCCAATAGGTTTCTTTTTGTAAGATGCGCTTGTCCCAATTACCCCCGCGGGGGTCTGGGGCAATGACATCCAGGACTGTGAATTTCACAGTTTTATTATTGTATCCGTGATGCAAACCAATGTGCCTGGTGACACTCGTTTGTATGGTTCCGCCGTCAGAGTGGTAGATGTGGTCCCCAATACGTTGGCTCAACTTACGAATCGTCTTACCGACGTAGAAGGCCCCACATTGACAGGTCATCAAGTAAACAACACCTTGCGTGTTGCAATCAGCAAAGTGATGAGGCCTAAAGTATCTACCGTTGGGTAATCGGACCTTAGATCCGCAACGGATCCAGGGACATTTGTCACAGGATCCACAGGGATAGGTGCCTTTTTTTGAAAATTGGGGGGTGTTGTGTGGTCTGTAGTGGCTTTTTGTCAAGCGGTCACGAAAGGAAGTCGCGCGTCTGAATACCAGATTAGGTCTGGTACCTAGATATTTGGCCAAGATATGATCCTGGGTAAGGATAGGCCAGTGTTTGCTGAGAATCTTGCGCAAGAGGTTGTCATGTGCAGAGAAGGTAGTAATAAATCTAACATTTTGATTGACCTGTTGGTTCTTGACTTTGTAGAGAAGTTCAGTTCTCGACCAGGACTTAGCCCGATTGTATGCTTTTCTGAGCAATTTTCTGGAATAGCCCCTCACAAGTAGGCGTTGTTGCAAGTGTTTGGCTTGTATTTTAAATTTGTGTTCCGTAGAACAATTCCTGCGAAGTCTTAAATATTGGGCATAAGGAATGCTATTTATCAGGGGGGTGGGATGGGCACTTGCTGCGCATAGGATCGTATTGCCAGCACTGGGCTTGCGATAAAGATCGGTATCAATAGATCCATCTGGCATTCTTTCTCCCCATCTCTTTCTTTCCCTGTGTTGCTTCTTTTGTTTTATCCTTTTTTCTCTCCTTTCTATGTTCTCTGGCTCCCTTCCCTTTTCCCTTCCTTTCGTTTTGTCCTTCTAAGTTGCTTCTTTGTCAGGATCAGTTATGCCTTTTAATATATTCTATATTTCTCTCTTTAGAGATAGGAGCTTTAGGGTTCCAAATCACTCGGTCTCATTATCGAGTCATATATAATTCAGTACCATTAAAGGTAAATTTATTGCCTTTTAAGTTCTATTTTTACTTTTACTTGCCTTAGCAAACACTTCCCTTGGATATCCCTTTGGAAATTTTTGGTGTGCTCTCTCTTTTCATTTTTCGAACCCTACTGGTATCCCTCGGGGTACCTCGGTTGGTTCACAACACTTACGCCATTTGACTACCCTTGTCTTATTTCTCCTCCACATCCGTGGGTAAGACGTATTGTGGGGATCCCGGGCTCTCTCCCTCCTTGGTGCACTGCCGGGTGATGATTTGTGGTGATGGGCTGTGCATTGTACACACAGGAGCCGCATGTGCATGTTTAACCATTAAGTTGTATTTTATTTGTTTATTCATTACTTGTCTTGTTTCTACATAGGTTTATTAAAACTCTCCTCTTATATAGCATGTTAAAGACCCCTGAAGAAGCAGCCCTACACAGGCTGCGAAACATGTTGGGTTAATTCTCCGAGGTCTTGCACACCGGATGAGCTATAAATCTATCATCACTTATTGTCCATACCTTTGTTATTGTACTGTTTGTATCCGCTGATATGTTTTTATACATATACATATGTTTTCCCCTACCTGGTTTTTAATGATGTATAAATAAAATACTTGATTTTATCACCTTTTCTATGATTTTTTCTACGGTACCATTAAAATCCCACCAGCCCTCATTTATATTCTTTCTTGGAACTTTGTTCTGTTCTTCTTTTTTTCCTTTTTTTCTTCTTTTTCTTTCTCTTTTTCTCATTTTTCTATTTTTTGTCTCTTTGTTCTTCTTTTTTCTTCTCTTTCCTCTTTTTCTATATATATTTTTTTCTCTTCTCCCTTCTTCCTGTTCCCCTTCTCTTCCCCTCCCTCTCTTTTCTTCTTCATTTTCTGTTTCTCGTCCCCCCCTTTTTTTACCCAGCCTTTGCTTTTCCCCCTCCCTACATTTCTTTCCTTTCTATGCTCATCCATGGCTCTCCGTGTATTTTCTGGATGAAGGCTCGAACACCTCGAGCCCCCATCCACTTCTTTTGGTAGTCCTTTTCTACCACATATTGATATATATATATATATATATATATATATATATATATATATATATATATATATATATATATATATATATTTTTTTACTTTCTGCTATATAACATTCCCAAAAAAAATTTAAAAATCAATTTTTTTTATTATTATTTTAGGCCAATTCTGCTGCAAATTTTTGGTAAAAAAGAAAAAACCCAATAAGCATATTTTGATTGGTTTACATAAATGTTATTGCGTCTACAAACTAGGGGAAAGATTTGTCATTTTTATTTATTTATTTTTTTTACTAGTAACCTGGAGAGACCATGGATGCCACACTGACCAATGTGGAATGCATGGCGGTAGTGACGCTGCTTAGCGTGGCATCCAGGGGCTGCAGGACAGCGGTCCTGCAGGACGGGCTCAGGAGGACACACATCCTTACATAAGTGCAGATGAGCTAAAATCATGTTTCTTGTGAGTGTTTTTTAATCCTTTGTTATTAAAAATGTCATTGGGATACTACACTTCCCTGGCACTTCCTTCCTTTCTGCCTTCTTCCAGGAAATGGTGCAGCTGGCTACCCAGTGTGCACCTCCCGATTTCTCGTGCCTGCGCAGTGTAAACAAAGCGCGGCGCACTCTGTGTACTGAAGGTTGCCCATTGACTCCTGGGATTAATGACACATCCTAGGAGCCAATAGATGGGCGGAAATGACGTACCTCCGGCGGGCGGTCCACTTTAACATAAAAGTGGTCCCAATGGCAGATTCACCGCAAGATCACTTTTATGGGCGGCGGGAGAGATTTTCCCCGCTTACTGGAGCCGTTGGTAGCGGGGAAAACGATCTGGTCCTCTCCCTCTTTAGGCAGGAAGTCGAGTGAGAACAAGCTGGTCCCCACTCGACTCTATGGCATTGGAGGACGATGTCACATGTTGCTTCCTCCCAATAGAGCCCAATAGACTTAAAGGGTTTTTTTTTTTGCTTTTTAGTGTAGATGTGAGATCTGAGGTCTTTTTGACCCCAGATCACACATTAAAGACATCCTGTCCTGCTTATTTCTATTACAAGGGATGTTTACTGTACATTACTTGTAATAGGAATAAAAGTTATCAAAAACATTTGTTTTAAAGGGATAGTGTAAATATAAAAAATAAAAGGTAAAATAAATAAGAAAAGGAAAAAAACATTTTAAGTGCACCGTCCCTCTGAGCTTGCGAGCAAAAGTGAACCCATATATAAGTCACGCCTGTAACTTGAAACTGGTAACCTGTAGAAATTTTTAAAATGTTGCCTTTGGTGATTTTTAAGTACCAATATTTGTCGCCATTCTTCGAGCGTGCGCAATTTTGAAGCATGACATGTTGGGTATCTTTTTACTTGGCATAACATTATCTTTCACATATCAGAAAAAATTAGGCTAACTTTACTGTTTAGTTTTTTTTAAATGCAGTGAAATATATTTTTTGCAAAAAAATTGCGTTTGAAAGACCACTGCGCAAATACGTAACAAACAAATATTGCAATGACAGCCATTTTATTCTCCAGAGTCTTTGCTAAAAAAATATATGTAATGTTTGGGGGTTCTAAGTAGTTTTCTAGCAAAAAATACTGAGTTTAACTTGTAAACAACAAGTGTCAGAAATAGGCCTGGTCCTTAACAACTTTAAGACCGAAAGATTTTACCCCCTTCCTGACCAGGCCCTCTTTTGCGATTCGTCACTGCCTTACTTTAACAGACAATTGCGCGGTCATGCAAAGCTTGATCCAAACAAAATTGATGTCCTTTTTTTCCCATAAATAGAGCTTTCTTTTGGTGGTATTTGATCACCTGTGCGATTTTTAATTTTTGCGCTATAAACAAAAAAATGCGACAATTTTGAAAAAAAAAAAAAACAATGTTTTTCACATTCTGCTATATAACATTCCCCAAAAAAAAAAAAATTAAATCAAATTTTTTTAACATTTTAGGCCAATTTATTTTCCGCTACATATTTTTGGTAAAAAAATTGAAATAAGCGTGTTTTGATTGTTTTGCGCAAAAGTTGTTGCGTTTACTAAATATGGGAAAGATTTATGTCATTTTTATTGTTTTTTCTTTTTTTTACTAGTAATGGTGGCGATCTGCAATTTTTTGCGGGACTGCGACATTGCGGTGGACAGATCGGACCACTAACTGACATTTTTGACACTTTTGGGGGGACCAGTGACATTACTACAGTAATTAGTGCTATAAATATGCACTGTTACTTTAATAATGACACTGGCAGGGAAGGGGTTAACCCTATGGGTGATCAAAGGGTTAAATGTATGCCTCATGCTTCATGCTTACTGACGTGTGTGGGGGAGGGGGGTTCTGTGACACAGACAGAGATCGCAGGTTCAGCTATGCTGAATCCTGTGATCTCTCCCTGTCTGTCACTGAGAAGATCCGCCTGCTTTATTTACATAAGCAGACGGGTCTTCTCACACTTTCCCCGACGATCGGGGAAAGGAGGTGGGGATCGCCTCCTCTCCTTCTCCGGCCTGACTCCTGCTGTGTCTAAACACAGCGGGAATTGCACGCCACTGAGACCACTAGGATTCCAGCGATGTAAGTCTGGACCCAGGGGAGCCGCATTGCTGCAGTAGGATTACTGTGAGCAGTCGGCAAGTGGTTAAGTGGTTAAAAGACTAGTGTTTTTTTTTGTTTTTTTTTAAACACATAGCGTTTAATATATGATGAATTTCTGTTCTGTGATTGGATTATTATTATCTGTGTCTCAGTTTTGGTAAATGTCATTTTCGCTGTGTTCTATTCCTTGCTGTCTCCTGATAAGAGAACTCACTTTCTTATGCAGGATGAAATACTAACATTTCTGCGTACAGATGAGATTTGTCTTCGGGGAGAGTTTTAATGATGACTCAGCAGTCCAAATCATTAGCCGTAGCCTATAGCAGTAAGTCAGGAGACATTAGTAATATGAAACAAGTTGAGGCGTGGATTTGGAAATTAACACACATATGAAGTTAGGATACAAAGTACTAGGCGTAACTCAATTACCTGCACTGTATGTAAAGACTGTAAATGAAAACCTTGTCATTTTAATGAAGTTTTATTGTGTGTTTGTTTCTTACCTGAAATGCTTTTGAGGCGCTTCAATACAGGGCACCTTTACCCCCTTCCTGCCCAGGCCAATTTTCAGCTTTCAGCGCTGTCACACTTTGAGTAACAATTGCGCGGTCATGCAACACTGTACTCAAATGAAATTTTAATCATTTTTTTCACACATATGGAGCTTTCTTTTGGTGGTATTTAATCACCGCTAGGTTTTTTTTTTTGCTATAAAAAATTAAAAAAGACCAAAAATTTTGAAAAAAAAAAAGATTTTCTTAGTTTTTGTCAAATTTTGTAAATAAGTAATTGTTCTCCTTCACTGATGTGCGCTGAGGCTGCACTGATGGGAACTGATAGGCTGCACTGGTGGACACCGATGAGGCAGCACTGAAGGGCACTGATTAGGTGGCACTGATGAGGAGACACTAATATGTGTGGGGTTACATAGTTAGTCAGGTTGAAAAAGACACAAGTCCATCTAGTTCAACCAATTAAAAAAAGAAAGAAAAAACATATAATCCCATATACACAATCCTATACCCACAGTTGATCCAAAGGAAGGCGGAAAACCCCAGCAAAGCATGATCCAATTTGCTACAGCAGGGGAAAAAATTCCTTCCCGATCTCCCAAGAGGCAATCAGATACTCCCTGGATCAACTTTACCTATAAATATTAGTATCTTATATTATGTTTCTGTAGGAAAGTATCCAGGCCTTTTTTTTAAGGCAATCTACTGAGCTGGCCAGAACCACCTCAGGAGGAAGTCTATTCCACATTTTCACAGCTCTTACTGTGAAGAAACCTTTCAGTATTTGGAGATTACATTTCTTTTCCTCTAGACATAAAGAGTTCCCCCTTGTCCTCAGTGATAACCTTAAAGTGAATAACTCAACACCAAGTTCACTATATGGACCCCTTATGTATTTTTACATGTTGAACATATCACCCCATATTCTCTTCTCAAGATAGAATACATTCAGTTCCTCTTATCTATCCTCATAGCTAAGTTCTTCCATGCCTCTTGCTAGTTTGGTTGCCCTTCTCTGAATTTTCTCCAGTTCCCCGATATCCTTTTTGAGAACTGGTGCCCAAAACTGAACTGCTTATTTCAGATGAGGTCTTACTAATGATTTGTACAGGGGCAAAATTATATATTTCTCTCTGGAGCCCATGCCTCTTAATAAATGGAAGGACTTTGCTTGCTTTGGAAACTGCAGCTTGGTATTGCATGCTATTATAAAGCTTATGATCGACCAGAACACCCAGATTCTTCTCCATCACTGATTCCACCAGGGAGGTGAGGAGAGCCAATAAACGGCACTTCCATGTTTACATGTAATCAGCTGTGATTGGACACAGCCGATGACATGGGTAAAGAGCTGCGTCATCGATTGTTTACCGAGATCCTGCGGGCGCATGAGAGCAGTAACACTGGGGCGACGTCAAATGATGTCGTCCTAGAACGAGAGGGGATCCTGCCCGCCGTCATTTTACTATACGGCGGGCGGGAGGTGGTTAAATAATTGGCACATGCTTTTTTCCTTTGCTCTATTTTGTATAATCCCATATTATAAAAAGATTTGTAGGTTTTGACTCCACTGACTATTCCTATTTCATAGAAAAAGTGAAGGAGAGACAGTTATAGTAAAAGCCATATAAAGCTTTTAAAGAAACGCAATAGATTCCTCTATCTACGCTAAAGCTGTCCATAGATGGACTGAAATGTGGCCGGTTCAGCAGGGTCCAGCCAAATGTTTATTAGTGTGTGACTGTCCCTACTTTAAAAAAGTTGATAGTTTGATTGACTTCTGTTGAAGGAGTATAGCCAGGTGCTTGCTAAGAATGGAGAATGAGAGGAAGACTGTTGCAGCTGCCCCCTGTAGCTGCTGCCCTGCAGTGTTGAATTGGTTATCAGTAAGAGGAGGGAACTGCTGAGCAGGAAACTTTAATAGACTGAGTCAGGCAGCACTGCACTGGGGGAACAGTAGTCCAGAGGGGAGAGACTTTGCTGTAATCAAAAACTTTTGAACTGCATTTCCCAGAAAGAGATTGCCAGGAGGTGGGGAAAGAGCTGCTTTTTCTCAAGGTTTATTGGACACGGCTTCCTCATGCTGTGAGGGAAATCAGGTACTGCACATCTCTGTCCAGTGTGTACCATGACTGCTGCATAATGGCTGCCTGAGCAAGATCTGGAGGACTGAGTGTGGCAGTGCTGACAGCCAGAGTCATCTGGGTGCAGAACAGAGAGTGGAGTGGACTTCCAGTGTGTGACCAGATGGTGCACTGCAATATTGCTGGGACTGGTGAGCTGCTGTTGTGGGGATTTACTATCTGCTGCCAGAAAGCCTGAGCCCTTTAGAAACTGACGATATAAACATCTAGTAGCCTTATTGCTGTCTGCCAGCTTGACTGGGACTATTCTCATGTGCACCAATGGTACAACTGGGCCCCAACACTAAGCGGAGTTAAGACTAAAGACTGTCCCTTTACAGGTGCTACATAGAGACCTTCACCATTTGCCTATGCTAACTGGTACCTCTCAGGGGACATTGCATAATATAGTAGCCATTCTCCTGGAGTGCACTCTAGACTAGTTATAGCATTTTATTCACATTGCAGTTAATGCTTATATGCACTGTTTATTTCTGACTTTGCTGATTCATGAGTTAATCCCAGTCTAGTGGGACAGAGATTTGTTCTAAGTTACCTTGACATAGCTGTGGGCAGGGTTGTGGATATGTGCAACATCTAACATTAAGGCAGTTGAGCCTTCACACTGTGCAGTAAAACTAAAAATATAGAATTGATCTGAAAAAGTACTGCCCATGTCACTACACACTGTATCTTTAGTAGATGTTGTATTAGGAGGGATGTGCTGAGCCTGTGCCCACTTTGTCAGTCCAGTGTACCCCCTGTTACTTCACTCCCAGTAAGAGAATGGGGTCCTGCATAGCACCTGCACGGACCTCATGCGTGCTCAATATTAACCCCTTTGACCTCCCGAAGATTTACCCCCCTTCATGGCCAAGCCATTTTTTATTTTTATTTTTTTTTTGAGATACGGCACTGTGGTACTTTAACCCAGTGTTTCTCAACCTTTTTTCCAATCAGGGCACCCTTGAAAAGTACCCCTGTCCAAGTTTCAGTTCTTGTTACTGTGTGTTGCGGAACGCACACTCTGCTCTTTAGAGGTGCCACATGGTATCCCACACATTGGCAAACATAGGGTGCTTTTGGTGCGGAGCAATTAAAAAAAAGGGTCAGGGACTCCTTTCCCTGCATTTCTGAGGGTAGGGAAGCCCATTGAAATGAATGGGCTGCCCTACACGCAGCACACAGCCATGCAGATGTGAACCAAGGGCTTGTTCACATGTCAGTTTGGAGGGGTGGGAAAACCACATGGTTAAGCTGTTTTTACCACCCTCAAATTCTCCCTCTTTAGCTGCAGAGGCAGCATCTGGTGGTGTACACATGCTGTGGCTGCAGCTGGAGGTATGCCTAGGGTGAATGGGGCTGCACTACAACTACTACAACTACCACGCAACCGTGTGTAGTGCACGGTTGCGTGTAGTGATGCTATATTCACAGGCTACACAGGTGGTGAGGAGGCAACGCAGTGCCTCTTTACCGCCTGTCAAATGCCTCTGAAAAGAGATTGCTGCTATCACAAACAAGCCCTAAAAAAAGCATTTCTGATGGTACAGGAATGGGAGAGGGGGGGGGGGGGGATTGAAAGTAAAATACATACACACACATATTTATACACACACACACTTATGAACACACACATGTATATATGCACACAGACAGACAAAACTGCAGCAGACGTGCCAGTGGCATACAAATAAAAAACAAATTATCAGTATAATATAGTAATGTAGTAATTAAAACAAACATCTTCATCTTTTTTTTTATATACCCACATATATTTAAATTACATATATATTACATTTACAAAGCAATCATCAAGGTGATCCTGTGTACTAACAAAGAGAATGAAAACAGCTGAGAGGAACAATTTTCAAGGGTAGGTCAAAAATCCCAAGCAGTACATTTAATAAGTAGGTTAAAATATTAAAAAAAAGTTATGCCACATAATCCTGTGTACCTCACAGAGCTGACATGCAGGCACAGAAGATCCTCCTTCCTGGTTTCTCTCCTCTCACGCCAGCTAGCGTCTGCCGGCTCTAAAGTCCAGCAAGCCCTTGCTTGTGCCCCCGACCAGCCCATGATGTCATCGGTAGCAGGACGCAGGTTCGAGAGGCCCGCACAGCTTCCTGAGTGCCTGTGGCAGCGGAAAGCGAGTATTAGACAGCGGATCGGCACCGGACAGGCACCGCTGTAACATCTGACCAGCCAGCAATCATTAAAGAGCAGATTACTTATTATTGCATAGGTTGGGGGTCATTTTGCCGCGGCACACCTGGGGTCCCTTCACGGCACACCAGTGTGCCGCGGCAAACTGGTTGAGAAACCCTGCTCTAGATAAACCAGAACCAATATGCACCCCTTTGGATAACTTCAGACTAGGCTTGGAATAGTTAGGCTCCATGCACACTGGCTTAGAAATTGCTGCTTCTACAGGAGTTTTGTGTTCTTCCTGTAGAAGCAGCTCAATGTTATTCTATGTGGCCATGCACATTGGGACAATTGCAGACATATTTTGAGCTCATTGTTTAAATACAGGAAAAAAAACCCTTCTGGTTTGCGTTTCTGATAGGAGCTTTCTGGCAGAAAAAAAAAACACCCAACTCTCCTAAACTCGTCTAAATTTTGTTCAAAAAACGATCTATATAAGCGTTTTTTTTCTACCAACGTGTATCAAAGGTGGGAGCAACAAAATTTATAATGAAGGTATATTGGACAGCCACTGAATCTAGTGAATATTTAGTGAATACTTAAAATGAACAGACACACCAAGAGCAGTTTTGATAAAAAGCATAAAACAAAACTTTACTGGACATCAAAATACATAAAGCTCCTTACACATAAAAGTTACCATGAACATTAACAAGACTCAAACATACTCTCCTATTCCCAATATCCCAAAGAAAGGTCAAATAATACTTAACTCTGGCACCAGCTTGCACTCGATATCTGGAACAGAACAGTGAGGTTTTTTTTGCTGCATGTGTAAGGGATGTCAGGTACCCCACAAATAAAACACCACATTTCTGTTTCATGGCATTTCTATTAATTTACCAGTAGATGGCAGCACAAAGCACAACTGCAAGCAAGGCATGGGAGGAACTAAAAAGTTAGGCCTTTCGTTTCTGGGGGAACAGAATAGCTGTGCTGTGCCCTTCAGAATCATACCTCACTCATGTCCTTGTATTTGCAGGTAAGAAGGAGTATATTTATGGTTATAAACAGGGCAAAGTCGATTTAATTTACATCCCTGTGATCAGTAAAGGCTCCTGTCACTACTGTGTGATAGAATAACACACTGCACAAATGTTAGTGGGTCACACTGTAGCATCACATGACTACAGTGTACCAGGAATGTGGGTATTATAGTGTTATGTGTTTATATATTATATTAGATTGTATTATGAGACCACTGTGATGCAGAAGTAGTAACAACATTTCAGCACATGTTTAATTGGTTATTATTTTCTATGAAGACGTTATTCCTGTATATCAGAATGTTGATATTATTATTTATACTATAGTATGTATGAACAGAATAGCTGTGCTGTGTCCCTCAGAATCATACCTGACTCATGTCCTTGTATTTGCAGAAACTTCTCAATAAAAATAATTCTGGTTTCACCCGGTCCGATCCCTTCGCACATTGGAATTATTGACCATACTTTCAGCATATGTGCAACACATACTTTCCTCCCACAGCTCCAAAAACGAACCTCTCAAAACGAACCTCTCAAAACGAACCTCCATTTCCCCCATGCTGTAAATATTCCTGCTGACCACTCGCAGATTGTTTTGTGAGTGATGTCAGCAAGACATGGTTGTACTTCCCCCCAAAACTGCATGGTCAATTGGATATGCGGCAGCCATCTTTACACACCACGTCAAAGCTCCCTAAACCACCTGTGGGTGAGAGATATTATTACACACGTTTGGGAACATTTATCATGAATCAGTTAAAAAATATCCACAACTGATACACAAGGGAACTGGCATTTTATTAAGCCAATTGTGCATGGAGCCTAAATGTAATGTAGCACCCTCCTAGGTAGGTGCTAGTGAGGAGCAAAGGGAAAATCTATATTGCTTTCTGCCTACCAGAGAGCAGGATCTGTGAGTTAGGTCTGCTCATAATGCTCAATGTGTGATTCATCTGGTCTAGGGAGTGTTTCACACTGGTCCAATAGGGAGGTATATTGGACAGTGGAGGAAATCTGACCAATGGGTACACAGGCTTTGATACAGCCCCAATGATTGGCACAGACTGATTATCTCAGTGCACTGTGGGATGTGATATAAAAGTCAGGAGTACATGTGCTGCGGGGTCTTTGTCTGGTGAGCAGAGTCCCGGAGGGAGGGTGGCGGCTGTAGCAGTGGCACGTGGTTACAGGCAGTCGGCCTGGGAACTAGAAGGAAGGAACTGAACCCAAAGGTCCAGAAGAACTGACTGGAGGGGTAGAGTCACTGGAGACCCTCGAACAACAGTATAGTGAGTACAGGGGATCGTGTCTAAGGGCCTGGCCTGAGAGAAGGTCACCCCGGTGTAAGATAGTCAGAAGATGGGTGTCAGCAGGTGGAGTGAAAGGGGGTACTAGGTGTGTAGCCCGAAGATAATTCATCCTAACAAGTAATCCTAAATTCATCTAGTGGCAAGGTGTATCTGCAGCCTGGCTGCATCTTCAGACAGGAGTCCTCATCTATTGTGAATAGTTCAAGTTGTAATTATCCCACTCTTCCCTTCTCCCATCCCTAATTTACTACATCCCCTAGACTGTTCATTGACTGAGCCAGAGAGTAAATAGTTAAATTGTGCATGCTGCAGTTGCTAACGGTAACCCAGGAGGATCACAAGGTGTACAATCCAGCAGTCCTCAAGGGTGCAGTGCAACAGTAACATTACTTAAAAGATTCCAACATAACAGTCCAAGATGAACAATGACTGATCCCTAACCCTAACTATAGTATACCTCTTTGATGTAGAAGTCTATGTAGGCATTCTCTATGACTTGGGTGTTCTCCAGGTTCCTGCTGCCTCCAGCAGCCTGCAAGGTGCAGCGGTCCCAAAAACCACAAACCGAGATGAGAGCCCCTTTCTGTGAAGTGGCTGGAGCTCCTTCAACAATACTTGACCGAAAAATCAACTTTTATGAAAAGGAGCAGCACCTGTAGGGATACTGCTTGCATTTTGTCCAAGCCAGCAGGAACTGGGTATTGTTTTCACTGAAACTCCATGGATAGACTTTTGTCTGAAATAATAGGAGCCAGGGGTGTTTATAGACTTTTTGCTACCTCAGGCAAAATGTAAAATGGAACCCTTCCAGCAGGCACTGCTATGGTGCAGAGAATTACATACTGTACATTCACATGACTGCACAATTTAAATTTAAAATATGGTACTGTATATACAGGAATATTTCTCACAATAAGGACAGAAATACAGCCATGACGGTATAATTTATTAATACAATGATTTATGTATTCATTTAGCTAGCTATAACATTTAGTCTGTACAGTCCCTTTAAAGTTCAACAACCCAACAGCTTCATGTCATGTGGTAACATGTCTGCAAGGTGGACTGCAGGTGACATATTTGTCCAGCTGAAGATCACATAACACTGCTAAGCGTGTGTCATTCAGTGTAGGTCTCATCAACTCACCACTGCCACTGACTCTCCTGACATTGTGCAAGGCCTGTAATCAGTGCAATTACTGTTTGCCACAACTGGAGAGGGTCACTCGTGCTTCCTGACATTCTAAAATCCGCTTCTGATACACTGCAAGCATGCAGCACAGGGATTTACCCCTGCATTTCCTGCAACCCTTTTCCAACACTGTTCACATCTGTAACCTCTTTTAACACCGCTCATCTTTGCACCTCTGTCACCCTTTTGCAACACTGCTCACCTCCTCATTTCCTGATGCCCTCTTCCAAATCTGCTCACCTTTGCACCCCCTGTCACCCTCTTACAACACTGCTCTCTACTGCATCCCCTGACACCCTCTTCCAACACTGCTCACCTCTGCACCCCCTACCACCCTCTTCCAACACTGCTCACCTCTGCACCCCCTGCCACCCTCTTCCAACACTGCTCACCTCTGCACCCCCCTGCTACCCTCTTCCAACACTGCTCACCTCTGCACTGCAGCCCCTGCCACCCTCTTCCTACTCTGCTCACCTCTGCACCCCCTGCCACCCTCTTCCTACACTGCTCACCTCTGCACCCCCTGCCACCCTCTTCCAACACTGCTCACCTCTGCACCCCCTGCCACCCTCTTCCAACACTGCTCACCTCTGCACCCCTTACCACCCTCTTCCAAGACTGCTCACCTCTGCATCTCTTCTAGACACTCTCTTCCAACTCTGTTCACCTGTGCATTTCTTACCACCTTCTTGCAACATTGTTCACTCCTGAATCACCTGCCATCCTTGACTGCTGAGGTGCATAGGTCCAGTAACCATGTTACCATAATGACCAACCCCGCTTGCCCCCTCCCCATAAAAACCACACTTACAACAATTAAGTTGGAAAGGGCAAGGCCACAGCTACTAAACAAGTACACTTTTAGACCAGTACCAGTCACAGTTGTACTGCGAGCACTCTTAGTCATTAACAACTTAAATACCAAAAGGTGAAAGGGGGAGGGTCTGTCGTTACCATCATTGCAGGACAGACAGCGTACCCCCCCCCCCCCCAATGTGCAAACAAGGGCATAAGCCATTACCATAACTTTAACTGCTGGCAAGGTCAAAAACCGCCACCCGCACGTCAGGATTTGACTGACGAGCGCCCCACCGAAGCCAGCACTTGTTCCACACCCCGTTGAAGGCCAAGGATGAAAATGTCCAGGCCAATGTTGTTAAGGTGAACCCCGTCCGGGCGCAACAAATCCCCATTGTCACCCTCCAGGTCCCCGTGTCGGATCACAACACCTCCCAAGTGCCGAACAAACTTCGACACCTGGGCATTGATCTTCTGGCGGGAACCTTCCAGGCATGGGCCCAAAGTAGGCAAGGCACAATCTTGGACCAAACGAGAACCAAACTAGTGAAGATTGCGTAACAATGCCCAATATCCTGTTTAACAGCAGAGATGAGGTCAACTGACCGGGTGTAACCGACATCGTTCCCCCCGGCATGCAGGATCATAATAATGGGGCCGGAAACATGTGAATGGAGCTTAAGACACTCTTGGAGAACTTGGGGCCACCGTAATCCACTCAAACCACAGCAGATTCTGGCAACAGCGTTGTCAAAGCCCAGGTTCTTCCCATCACATTGAACGCCAGACCGGCGGGAGGCCCAATAAATGAAGGAATCCCCGATGATCTAAACCAAGGCAGGGTGGGAGCCTGAAATTAAAACAAAAAGATGTGGACGAACATATAAGGATAAACGGGTTGATTCCCACCTACCCAATCCCTGGAGCTCTGCATCAGAAAATCCCATGCCAGAAGCCGCGATAGCGGCACCGATACTAAACTAGTGCGTCGAAAAATCTGAGGCAGGGAAGCCCAACTTGGTCAGGCAAAGCCTGAAAACCCTCAAAAATTGGGACCTGCTGAGGGAGGATAAATACGCATGAACAAGAAAATTGGGGGACGAGGGACGAATACACCTGAAGTGAAATGACAATGAAACCGGACAAAAGGAGCCCTCTGACAGGAATGCAAAACAACGCGTCTGCCTCTGCCAAAGCTTTCAAGGTGCGAAGTAACAGGGCAACACAATGCTCAGAAAAAGACACGTCATCCGCCCGAATACCCCCGGGGGAAGATCTGGACTTCGCGACCAGCTCCCCAATGCGAAAAGCGCCGAAAAAGGCCCAAGAAAAAGCCACCCTAAACAAGAGGGTCCCAAAGGGGGAGCAGCAATAGGGAAAGAATATTGGACAGGATGGGAAGCGAAACCGGACATCTGGAATCAGGAGACCAAGTCAAAACCATGCAAAACCCGCCGCACCGGAAAGTCCTTGGTGACGTCCTCCCAGCCGAGAAGACGAAACCAAAAAGACAAGGCAGACATGGCAGAAGAGACAGTGGAACCCGAAGAGCCCTTGTGGAGTAAATGAACCAGATAGGAAAATAACGCAAGGCGTCTGTCATGGTGTGATGAAGGTAAAAACTCACCGCGGGAAATGGACACCCACTCGTCCCAAAATCGAAGATACGACGACCATGTCCGAGGCAAAAGGGAGGCCCGAAGAAGGTCTAACAAGTGTCGGAAATGAGGTTCCACAAGAAGGGGGGGGGGCAGGACAGGCCCTCCTGGGCTGCAGATGGAGCCAGGGAGTGGAAGCGGTCGAGCTGTAAACGAGAGAGAGCGTCAGCAATTTCGTTGGAGATACCGGGCACATGCTTAGCTCTAAACCAATTGTTAAACTGCAAGCATCTAAGAACAAGAAAATGCAGTAACGAAACGACAGTAGGAGATCTAGCAGACTGGCGGTTGACAACCTGAACCACACTCATGTTATCTGAGCAAAAATCAACCTGGCGATTACGCAACCTCTCCCCCCACATCTCAATGGGGACAATAATCGGAAAAAGCTCCAGCAAGGGGAGGTTGCGCAACAGGTCCATATGGGCCCATGAGGCCGGCCAACGATCAGCAGACCATTCCCCTTGGAAAAAGGCCCCAAAGCCACAGGAGCCTGCCGCGTCCATGTAAAACTCCAGCTGTGAGTTTGGGACCTCCTCCATCAGCCAACAGGAATGACCGTTGTAATTCTGGAGAAAGGAGAGCCAAATCCCCAAGTCATCCCGCATGGGCCTGGTAATGCAGACATAGTGGTGAGGTGTAGACACGCCCTTCATAGCCCACAACAGGCGCCTACAAAAAGCCCTCTCCATGGGAAAATACCGGCAGGCAAAGACAAGATGACCCAACAGGGACTGCAATTGCTTCAACTGGAGTTTTTTGGCCCCTTTAGCTAAACGGATAAGAGAAAGAAGCTTATCAAATTTGTCGCCCGGCAGGCGAAACACCAGGGCCACCATGTCAATTTCGATGCCCAGGAAATACAACACCGTCACCAGGCCCTCAGTTTTGCGGAATGGAAAACCGCTCGCATGTGGACTGAAAAAAGGAAAGGAGCGCCTGGCACTGACCACCGCCGGCCGGGCCAACAAAAAGGAAGTCGTCTAAATAATGAAGCAGGGAATGCAGACCAGCTGACTGGGAAACCACCAATTCGAGAAAGCTGCTAAATAACTCAAAGTAGTAACAGGAGATCGCACATCCCATGGGGAGGCACATATCAAAAAAGTGACTCAATGTCTGCCTTAGCCAGCAATGCAGCTTGGCCAGCCGACCTAACCAACCCAAGGGCTTTGTCGAAAGAGGCATATTGGACCCTGGATTCCTCCTTATCGATGCCGTCGTTGACAGAGGAGCCGGAAGGATGGGAAAAGTTGGTGGATGAGGTGGAATTTGCCCTCCTCCTTCTTGGGAACCACACCCAGAGGTGAAACCCATAGGTTGTGAAAAGGGGGCATATCAAACGGACCCGCCATACGCCCCAAATCCAGTTCCTTCCATAGCTTCCCGGCCAGGACAGACTCAAACTGCAACGCCGACGTCAAGTTCGTTGCCATAGTAGGCTCATCTGAGTAAGTAAAGGGGATCCAAAATCCAAGATCCAGCCCATCCCTCAATATTAAAGCCTCCGTACGCTGAGGGTAGCGGTCTAGTCAGGGAAGCATCCTTAAGACGTTCACCGGGGTCCTCCGGCCTAGAAAGGTCGGGCTTGGCCCCGGGTTTAGCAAGCGGTTGCTTGTTCTTACGAAAGCATCGGATGGCGGGGTGAGCACCCCCGCACACCGAGCATTCGTGTTTAAATCGGCACGCGGTGTACCACTTGCAGTGGCTTTCGTTGAAAAGCCAGCAGACTCCTTTCCTGGGGGCAGTCGACGCTCCGTGAGAAGCGCCGGCCGAGGATTGAAAGGACGACGGCCTGTGGGGGCACATAAGCAACAACCACAGACTGCCATCCTGGCAATCAAAACAAAATTCTTTCCGCGCCGCCATCTTTTGGCGAAACTGAGTATCAAAGTGGAAACAACACTGTCCCCCATAGACCTTGTAGGCATCCCAAATGAGATCCAGGTAACAGAAGAGGGAAGGACCTAACTCAGGAAAATGCTCACAAAGCACCCCGGCATAAGCACAGAAACCCTGCAGCCAGTTGCCAAAAGTGCGAGGAAGCTGTTTTAGGTTTGTCACCCTGTGCATTAACGTCGACCCGCCGAGATTTGTCCACCGTCTCCCGATCAGGAGGAACCAAAGTTAGTAAATCGACGAATTCCCGCCGACAGATCTTATCGCGTACCTCGGCCACAAGGTGCACGCCGGTCGACGAAACCGCCCACAAAAGGCCGCCCGAAAAACGCCACAACTCGAAGGGGCGGATACACCCATGTGAGACAGGACCGACTTGACCTTTACGAAAATATGCTCGTCTGGCGGGCCTGATACAGCAGCGCCATCGGACCTACCCCAAACCAAACCACAATCATACTCACTGAGATGAGGAGGGGGGGGGGCAACACGGGCTGCTCGTCACGAGACCCGGATGCTCCATCAGAGGGGTTGCCAGGCAGACGCCCGCGATTTCCAACGTCCACAGGAACCTCAGGGAACTGCGATGAAGGACGTTGCACCGAGAGATCCAAAGCCGGAGGTCCAGACAGCGGCCCAGGTGGCGATGAGTTGCAGAAGAGCAGGAGCATGCAGAGACCGGAGCGGGAGGAAGCAGGGCAGGAGCAGTAGAAACCACTGCACTGGAGTGGTAATGAGGCAAGCGTCTGTCCCCCACCCAGCTGGGCGCAGGGGGAGGAGGAGGGTAGGCTGGCAGAGCCAGCTCGTCAGGAGCAAGAGCGGCGTGCGACTCTCCCGCCCAGCTGGGCGCAGGGAGACATTGAGGGGCTGCTGCAACGAAGCGACTGACAGGTGCATGCGACTCTAAAGCATCTCCCGCCCTGCCGGGAGACGTACGGGGACTGCGGGCATGCTGGAACCGCCAGAGGGATGCAAATCGCGAGCATCTCCCGCCCTGAGGGGCACAGGGAGACCAGTAAGGGAGGATGAGTGGCATAACCTCGTAGGAGAAGACAGGGCATGGGAATCTCCCGCCCTGCAGGGCACAGGGAGATCAGCAGGGGTGGGAAGCTGGCAAAAGCCTAAGGAAGAAGTAGTGCAATTTGAATCTCCCGCCCTGCAGGGAGATTAGCAGGGGTGGAAAACTGGCAAAACTTCCTGGAAGATGCATTGAAATTTGAATCTCCCGCCCTGCAGGGCGCAGGGAGATGCGAGGCGGCACAATCCCCCAACCAGCCGGCAGGTGGCGCTGCCCGGTCAGCCGAGGGCTCCACCGCACAGGAAGCAGAAGAGCAGGCAGGACCAGCCGGAGGCCACGCATTGTTCACCTCTCCCCAACCATGCATCTGACTGGGTGAACTGATTGGCAGCCACTAGGGGATCCGGAGACGCAGCGCCCTCACCGGAGGGAGCAGGAGGCCACGGGGAAGGAGGAGGCATGGACACCACATCCGAAAATAACTGGGGCAGCAAGGGGGGGACCTAGGTCTTGTGGAGCGGGTGTGAGGTAGGCCGGCAGCAGGGACAGCCCCAGGCTGGTGGAGAACATGCTGGGAGGAGCCCCACCGGCTGCGGGCGGATGTGCGGGGGGCAGACGGCCATGCAGCGCCAGCCCCAGCAGGGCCAGTGACGCCAGAATCAAGGCAGAATCCCCCCTTTCCACGACGGGCGCGAGGAGGGCTGGGGCTCAAACGGGATGGGGGATGGGATCACCTATGAGGACCAGAGGCCGCACGCCTCTCCTAAGGTGACAAAGGTGGAGGGGCAGTGAGGGGGGGAAGCGCAAGTGAAAGGAGGGAAGCCAGCCAATCAGCCTGGCCCTGGTCCATAGGCTCCCGTACCCTGGAGAGTAAAAATTCAGGGTCCATACTGGGATAGGCCCAAAACCCCCCCCAAATGTCCAGCTCTTACAGTCAGCTCTTCAACCACGTTTCTTCTTAAAGACCCAGAATTCCTTGGGGAAGGTATTCTTAACTGAGCTCAGGCCCAACCCCATACCCAAGACTCCATCCAATCCTTTGTCCCATATAGCCTACCTAAACCAAGCCCCCTGGCCATGCCCCCATCAGTCAAAGCTCTCTTTCCCTAAAGGGATCAAGAGGCCTTCATTTTCAACACTTCTCACCTCTGCATCTCCTGGTACTCTCTTCCAATGCCGCCCACCTCTGGTGAAGGAGTTGACTCCCCAAAGCTTATGGTCTCCAGCATTAAGTTCTCCTTTTTATGAATTCCAGGGCCACAGAGACTTTAGAAAGCTATATCTGGCAGAGGGTAGGTCACTCCCTCTGGCACCTTCTATGCACGTGCATGCATCCAGCAGAGCTACTGGATTCCAGCACCTTCTATTCTGTCTCACTTCCGTCTGCAAGGTGGTAAGTACACACAGTGCATGCTCAGCTTAACATCCACTGTGGCAGGACAGACTGCACACTGTCTGCTACTGTACTAATAACGGGGTGGCATGCAAGCATAGACTGTGCACAAAAAGCACAACCAACATTCCCCTCTGACTGGTGCCCCCCACGTAACCAAACAAAGTGGCACCTGAGGCAAAAGTCTCAGGTTGTTCTATTATAAGGATAGCCCTGATAGAATCAGTAGAAAATAATTCTAAGGGACCACAAAATCTGGTATCTTTCAGGAATTATTAGGAATGTTTTTGTTTGGCGCAAAGCATCCCCGCACAGAAGAGGAGAGTGTGTTAAAGGGGTTTAAGAGGCTCTTCAGTCATTTTTTCATATTTCCTCTATTAAATCCTCTGCCCTTGTTGTTTTAACTTTGGATAGTAAAACATTTTTTTTTCTGCCAGTAAATACCTTATACAGCCCACTCCCTCTTTTTTGTTTGGTAATAAGCCTAGGCTAATGACATCATGCACAGTTCTCTCTCTTACTCTCGTGAGAGTTTGCCAGCAGGGGGGGGGGGTAGGAGAGTGGAGGAGGGATAAATCACAGGAGAACCAAGGAGAGTGGAGGAGCTTGAGGGGGAGGAGATAACGGGAGACTACAGAGATCCATGTGTATTCATCCAGAGAGGAAAAATGTGCATGCAATTAGTGGTTTGAATGTGTCTCTCTGTATGTGTGCGTGTGTGTGTGTGTGTGTGTGTGTGTGTGTCTGTGTGTCTGTGTGTCTGTGTGTCTGCAAATATGTGTATGTGTCTGTGTAAATCCAGGAAGTGAACAGGCAGCAGCTTCAACTGCCCACAGTTAAAATGGCTACAGTCAGACTTAGTGTAGAGAGATTTCACAAGTACAGAATCACAGTATATATAAAATAATATGCAAAGTGGTTGGAGGGAAGCTTCAGAATGGCAAAGATGTTTTAATTACAAATTATGTGAGTGGACTGCAGTTCCTCTAAGTTTACTCATGCTCATTTTTTTAATTATATTTGTCCACCCTGCCTTGCCCTCAAACTGAAACTAACCAAGTAACTCCCATCTAGCTGCTTATCTATTTCAACATATTTGCTTTTTAACCTTCTACTTTGTTTACCTCCTGGGGCAAAATCTTCTTTTGAGCTAGACAAACCTGTGCAGTGAGCCCCTATAGACTTCTGTCTGTAACATAGCTTTTTTTACATTCAAGTATTGTATCAGGTTTTGCATATGCCATCTCATACAAAGCTATGTATAAGTAAAATAACAGCATTCTCCACACAGAAGGAAGTGTACAAAAGTAAACAGCCAGCAGTAAAGGTTTAAATGCTGAACCCTGTAAGATTTGAAATTTCAATAAAGGTCAACCTAGTGACAGTATTACCAACAAGTAGGATTCAGAAAAAAGAGAAAGGAAGACAGATCAGCGGCATTTGATTGGCCCACCCCATCCACAGGTCGGGGATTAGTGGAGAGCCGACCAGTGCCATGAAGGAAAGGAAGAGGGCGGGTGTAGCACCCTCCTAGGTAGGTGCTAGAGAGTGAGTATAGTTTTAGGCTCTGTCTGCCATCAGAGAAGCAGCAGGTACATTCAATATTTCTCTCTGCTTAACAGGGAGCAGAATCTGTGAGTTAGGTCTGCTCAGTGTGCCCAGTGAGTGATTCATGTGGTCTGAGGGAGTGTCCCCACTGGTCCAATGGGGAGGCACATTGCACAGTGGAGGAAATCTGGCCAATGAGTACACAGGCTTTGATAAAGCCCCAGGGATTGGCACAGACTGCTGTCTCATTCATTGTGGGGTGTGGTATAAAAAGCAAGGGGCACACGAGCTTGAGGTCTTTGGCTGGTGAGCAGAGTCTCGGAAGGAGGGTGGTGGCTGCCTCCTCTTCTGCAGTGGTTGGTGTATGGTCACAGGCAGTCGGCCTGGTGAACCAGAAGTGTGGACCTGAACCCAGAGGTCCAGGAGAGCTGACTGAAGTAGTTTATGCACTGGAGAACCTGGAAAGCAGTATCATGAGTACAGAGGATCGTGCCAAAGGGCCTGACCAGGAAGGTGGCCACTCCGGAGTAGAGTAGTCAGAGGATGGGTGTCAGCTGATGGATAGAAAGGGGGTACTAGGCGAGTGCCCTGAAGATAAGTATTAAAGAACATTACTTCAGATTCATCTAGTGTCAGGATGAAGCTGCGGCCTTGCCGCATTCTCAGATAGAAGTCCTCTGCATTGTGAATAGTTCAAGTGTTGGAGTATCCCACTTTTCCCTTCTCCCATTCCCATATCAAATAAAACAACAAAAACAACAACCCCTAGACTATTCATTGATTGAGCCAAGAAAGTAAAGTGTTAAGATTCTGCATGCAGTTGCTACAGGTAACCCAAGGGAACCTAAACGTGTGAAAATTCAGCAGCCCTCAAGGGGGCAGTGCTACACGGGGAATGCAAATAGGAGACAGATAGGGACGAGGTTAAGGGGATTATTCCAATAGGTGATTTTCAAAGTAGGAAGGCAAATATTTATCAATCCAGGGTTGCCAGATTTTAGTGTACCTTCTCACCTTGTTCTGTAGGGTTGCCTCAGTCTTGGAATGCATCATCGCCTAGGTGACTGTTTTTGGTGGTGGTTGTACAAAATGACGGCATTATTCAAGACTTGGCAATGGTCTGTTTCCAAGCAGTCATGATGTAAAAGAGGAGGCAACATTAGTTCCTGGTCAGCTCAGGGGGTGCTACATTTAAGAGGGCTATCTGGGGGTTGGGCTGTATGGGTTAATTCAATTATGGGATTCTTTTTTGACCCAAAAAGATTTCACTAAAAGGACAAGACTACCAAGTGTGGAGGTACAGTATGTGCCAGGCTCACCACGACCCTGAAAGCAGGCAGACGGGGAGCCCTGGACATATTTTGTTATCCTATGTGGCACTGGGTACTATCGTGATACTACTTTATAGGCCATTTCCAAGGTCACAGTGTTTTGGGATAATTTATGGGTTGCCTGCAAAATATCTGACAAGTCCTCGGGCGTAAGGTCTAAGTCCAAATCAGTTGTCTACTTGAACACATAAGCTAGAGGAGAAGGCCTTGGAGTGGTTAGTATGGCCACATTTGGTTATCGCTCTTTTGGCATGTGGGTCAGTTATGACATAAGGCATATGTGGTCATGGTGTGCATATAAATGGCTGGCAGGGTTTATGTAGTGTGGAAGTGTTTTATCCAGAGGTATCTAAAGACCTGGGAGTTGGAAAGCTTATATTGGTCTTATATTGGTCTTAAAACCCGTAGAGGTGACCAGGTGTTGTAGGTGCGTTAACTGCCGACAGGACCAGGGGTTTAAAGTGGAGGGTGCCTCCAATGCTGTATATAAATTTGGGTTGTGAAGGAACGATAGCATTGGGGTATGGGGAGAAATCGGATTCAATTAATGCTTTGTTCTATTCTATATAAATAAAGAGTGCTGAGTGAGAGGGTTGGGTGCTGTCATCTGTCATGTGGAGTGAGATAAGTAAAATGTCTATAGAGTGGGGATCAGCATCAATAGCCTCTAGCCTGACACAGAGGGGAACCTCCTGGTTAGTATTTGAGGAGTGGAGCCAGCTGGGCTGCCTGATAGTATTTGTAAAAGTTTGGAATGCCCAGAGCCCCATCTTAGGTCTTAGTAGCATAGATTTTAGCCTTAAAGAGACCTTGGAAGGAATTCAAAAGAAATAGGAAGAAAATGGTATTGAAAAACTAAAAAAAGGAAAGGATTTTTAGAAGCAAAGTCATTTTGACTGGGGATATTTTACATAGCCAGTCAGAAGAGTTGACTATTTGGACAGCAAATTAGATAAATGGGTCAGCCTTATATAGAGAATCAGGGTGAGTCATAAGATACACGTATTTCAGGGTATTAAGGGACCACTGAAAAGTTAAGGATGCCCGCAAAACTTGACATTAGCCCCCAGGCAAGGTGATATTCATGGCTTTGGATTTAGCTCGAATCACTTCTAAGCCAGAGATGCGTGAAAAAGAGTCAAGTAGTGGGAGGAGACCTGACATAAAAAGTTTGTGGTTGGTATCCATGACTTCGATCCCCCATAAGTTTGGTTCATTGGCAATCTGGTGAGGGGGTAGCGTGATCACCAATGTGAATCAGAGGGGGGGGGGGGGGGTGGTAAGGGCAGCCCTGTCTCATCCCCTTCACTATCCAGAAGCTAGTAGGCCATGTATTGGAGATAAGCCCTAGGGTTGTCATACATTGCAGAAGTTCAGCATAAGAAGTTTGGGCCAAAGCCCCAGCAGGTTAATGTGTAAGATACTGTAAATATGACCAAGAAATGAAATTGAAATGCCTTTCATGTGTCTAAAGACAGAAGATAAGCAGGAACTCTACCTGAATGTATAATGTGTAGGAGTGACACTATTCTATGGGTGTTGCCTTGGGCTTGCCCTTTTGGTATAAAGGCAACTTGGTCTTTAGGGATTAATGAACTGATGTTTGTGTTTAATAGCGGGAAAAGTATCTTTGCTAGCACTTTAACGTCGTGATTAAGTAATGAGATGGGGCAGTAGGTGGCCACATGGCATCGTCCATGTCTGGCTTGCGGATTATGGCCACCGTCGCCGTTAGCGTCTCAGGCCTAAATTAATGCCAATCAAGGAGATAACTAAAGGCATTAGCTAGGAGGTGGGCTGGGAATTCTTATAGTAGGCCACTGGCAGCCCATCTGGGCCAGGGAGTTTTTTGGAATTCATGGATTTTATGAATCCATGAACTACCTCAACATTTATGGGGAGGTCGAGGCAAGCTTTCCGGGAGGCATCGACAACAGGTAGATGTATATTAGTCAAGGCATAGTTTGCTTGTTATTTTGAGAAAGTGTGAGAAGATGTATATACTACTGAGAAATGGTGATGGAATTCTTGTAGGACATTGCGAGGATTGCTTGTGTAAAATGTGTGCAAGATTTTGCAACAAACCAGCTTGTGGATCTGGTCAAGCTTACGCAAATATAGGGCCAACAAAGTGTCGGATTTGTTAGCTTTCATGTACGGAGTGTGATGAGATAGTTGAATCTGCCGTGAAACTAATTAGTCTAACAGTGAATCCAGCTCTGTTTGCACTCTCTCGAAACGCAGTCTATTTACCAACGTGGGGTTGAATTGAAATTCAGTATA
Source organism: Pelophylax lessonae (assembly GCF_965119305.1). Classification (NCBI taxonomy): domain Eukaryota; kingdom Metazoa; phylum Chordata; class Amphibia; order Anura; family Ranidae; genus Pelophylax; species Pelophylax lessonae. Next base: position 110,825,794 of record NC_138779.1, on the reverse strand, counting down.
TTAAACATGTTAATATACATATATTTTGTTCAAGTTCTCATAGAAGGATACATAGAAGGTCTCACTTAAGTTGCATTGCTACAGTAATGCAAGTGCCCCAAAAAACAGGCTTATGAGCCTCCCACAGAAAAATTGGAGAAATATCGGGAGTATTATTGAATTTTAGTTATTCCTTTAGGGCTATGGATATATCAAGTCAGTAAGCTGGGTTAGACCGTAAAGAAGGATTCATTGACCAAGTGGGGTCTAGGGTATTAGAGCAGAGATGCTGGTGGTGACCACAGTGCATTTGTTAGTTCAAGAGATTGAGTAAATGGCTGAGTTTAGTAGTAAAGGAGTTGAAGCAATGAAGAGAAAAACATGATCAATGTGAGAGAACATACGATGTGGATAAGAATAAAAAGTATATTTACATCCCGTTGGATTGAATTCATGCCATGAGTCAACTAGGGAATGCCTCTGAATTAAGGCATGAAGTGCTTTGCAATGTAATTTAGTGAGTGTACAGCTTGTATAACAGTGTAAATTTGCTGTCCTCTCAAAATATCTCAACACACAGCCATTAATGTCTAAACTGCTGGCAACAAAAGTGAGTACACCCCTAAGTCAAAATGTCCAAATAGGGCCCCATTAGCCATTTTCCCTCCCCGGTGTCATGTGACTCAGTGTTACAAGGTCTTAATTCTGAATTGGGAGCAGGTGTGTTAAATTTGGTGTTATCACTCTCACTCTCTCATACTGTTTACTGAAGTTCAACATGGCACCTCATGGCAAAGAACTCTGAGAATCTGAAAAAAAGAATTGTTGCTCTATATAAAGATGGCAAACTTTGGCACCCCAGATGTTTTGGAACTACATTTCCGTTGATACTCAACTACACTGTAAAGTACATGAGCATCGTGGGAAATGTAGTTCCAAAACATCTGGGGTGCCAAGGTTCGCCATCACTGGCCTAGGCTATAAGAAGATTGCCAAGACCCTGAAACTGAGCTGCAGGACGGTGCCCAAGATCATACAGTAGTTTAACAGGACAGGTTCCACTCAGAACAGGCCTCACCATGGTCGACCAAAGTAGTTGAGTGCATGTGCTCAGCATCATATCCAGAGGTTGTCTTTGGGAAATAGATGTATGAGTGCTGCCAGCATTGCTGCAGAGGTTGAAGGGGTGGGGGGGGGGTCAGCCTGTCAGTGCTCAGATCATACGCCGAACACTGCATCAAATTGGTCTGCATGGCTATCGTCCCAGAAGGAAGCCTCTTCTAAAGATGATGCACAAGAAAACCCGCAAAAAGTTTGCTGATGACAAGCAGACATTGATTACTGCAACCTTGTCCTGTGGTCTGATGAGACCAAGACAAACTTATTTGGTTCAGATGGTATCAAGCGTGTGTGGCGGCAACCAGGTGAGGAGTACAAAGACAAGTGTGTCTTGCCTACAGTCAAGCATGGTGGTGGGAGTGTAATGGTCTGCGGCTGCACGAGTGCTGCCGTCACTGGGGAGCTACAGTTCATTGAGGGAACCATGAATGCCAACATGTACTGTGATGTACTGTGACATACTGCAGCAGAGCCTGATCCCCTCCCTTCGGGGACTGGGCCACAGGGCAGTATTCCAACATAACAACCCCAAACACACCTCCAAGATGACCACTGCCTTGCTAAAGAAGCTGAGGGTAAAGGTGATGGACTGGCCAAGCATATCTCCAGACCTGAACCCTACTTAGTATCTGTGGGGCATCCTCAAATGGAAGGTGGAGGAGCACAGCTCCGTGATGTCATCATGGAGGAGTGGTAGAGGACTCCAGTGGCATCCTGTAAAGCTCTGGTGAACTCCATGCCCAAGAGGGTTAAGACAGTACTAGAAAATAATGGTGGCCACACAAAATATTGACACTTTGGGCCCAATTTGGACATTATAACATAGGGGGGTAATCATTTTTTATTCCAGTGGTTTAGACATTAATGGCTGTGTGTTATGTTATTTTGAGGGGACAGCAATTTTACACTGTTAAACAAGCTGTACACTCACTACGTTTCATTGTAGCAAAGTGTCATTTCTTCAGTATTGTCACATGAAAAGATATAATAAAATATTTACAAAAATGTGAAGGGTGTACTCACTTTTGTAAGATAGTGTATATACTAGGACTTGCTTTGTACCCCCCACCCCATAATAAGTGTGTCTTTTAATTGTGCTGCAATTACTTGTAATAAATGTGTGAAGAGGAGATAAGGATGTTTGGCACATAATATGAAACAGTTGTTACCTCTGCAGGGCTGCTGTTAGAAATCACGGGGCCCCATACAACCTACCTGACAGAGCCCCCCCCTGTCTAAAAGTGACTGAGGATATAGATTTATCAGTCCCTCTCTCTACAGCCCCAGCTGCAGCGGTAAATGAATAGGAAGTGCTCTGAGGCTTCCTGTTCATTCACAAAATGAAGCATAGTAAACACAGTTTACTATGATTCAATGATGAATGGACACAGGAATATTTGGTACCGATCACTCACTCTGTTCATTCAAGAAAGAAGGGGCCAGTAAATTACACAAAAATAGATGGATCAGCGCTAGTTCATGGTCAATATCAAGTCCTTAGTTGAACTTTGTAATGTTCCGGTACCTCTGGTACCCTTGTCTCCATATTTCTCCTCTCCTAATTGCGTCCCATCTTGTGTAACAAAGGACGCATATACCTTTAAGACCGGATGACATCATTGCCGAGCGCCGCTATGAGCGGCTATTTCAATCGCCGGTTTGCTCTCACTCATCGCTCGTTCAAACCCACATGTTCATCGCACCTACGCCTGAGAAGTCGGAGCTGCTGACATACCTCCCTTGCTGAACTGAAGCCGGAAACCTCGCTGGTGATCCGTATCTCGCTACGGGATCACCCCTCTCCAATGGACACTGTTATTCCTAAACCTATCTAAGTAATAAGTACCCCGCAGGGGATTCTTGCTAACCAATCTCCTACTGTCATCTACTGCAATTACCAAGACTATCTGTATCTATCTATTCACTATCATCTGCATAGACTGTTAGCTCTTGGGACTACCTTCAACTATCCTTGCACTAGGTTACTCTGTCTAAGTATACTCCATCTGTGTCCTCTTACCATCTGCACTATACTTGACATCAGAACCTATCTGCTTTACCATCACCTGCAACTCTCCTAATACTACTTCTAGTGCTCACCATACAATAGCCTGTCTCTCATCTATATATCCTCATATACTCTATCCCTCCATTAAACATCTATTAATATATATATATATATATATATATATATATATATATATATATATATAGTATATAACAGGCTGTACACGGTGATGAAGTCCTGAGAGTTGGATATGTTGTTCAACAGATTCTCTACAAGGCTACTGAGTGTAATAATTCTGCAGCTGTAAATCCATCCACTAACAAAAACGCATGAACGTTACAAACTTACAGTGTCTAGTGGTATTTGGGGCATCATAAGAGGATGGGTCCACAAGTTTTTAGGCAGCCACCAGCAAGTGTGGGGGGGGGGGGAATGACTGAAGCGATTTTACCAGATATACAAGAACAAATTAACACAGAGGCGCCTCTAAATGCAGACTGTAAAAAATGTAATGTAAGATGACAGGTGGTTAAAAACTCACATCGACCATGAATACATGAAGCCTGAGATTAGGGGGTGAAGAGTCCCTCTATGACGTCCTGGACAGTGGGGCTTCGGTGTTTCCAGCAGGGAACAGCTATTGGGGCAAATTTTGCACCCTCGTATGCAAATCTGGCTTTGGGTCTCTGGGAACATAAGTATGTATGGAACAATAACCCTTTTTCCCCCCAAGCATCTCAATTTCTTTGGGAGGTATAGAGACAATATTATTATTATTAATTGGGAAGGTAGTCCACAACTAGCTCTGGAGTTTGTAGCTCATTGTAACAATAATCCCTTTGGTCTAGCCTTTACACATGTATTTGATTCCTTTGTTCTGACCTGTTTGGACCTAGAGTTGTACCATAGGGAGGGAAAAATACATGCTAGGAATCATTTAAAAATCACAGCAGGGAACTCACTTTTACATTATAAAAGCTGTCACTATCAAAAATGGACCCAAAATATTCCTCAAGGGCAGTTCTGTCATTTGAGACAACTGCACCTCCCAACAGGATTATATAGAGCAGAGTACCATCATGGCAGAAAGGCTCAGAGAAAAGGGGTATCCCGAATCTTTGATCCAACAGTCCCAAGGTCATTTTTTTTAGAGGGAATTCCATTGAACAAAGAGAGTGAACCTTTTGATGGATCTATAAGATTCATCACCAAATTCCACCTCAAACACAAGCAAATGGAGCGAATCCTTAAGAGGCATTGGAATATACTTATAGAGGAACCTGATCTGAAACCTCTCTTGCCTCCACAGCCAAGGATTACCTATAAAAAGACTCCCAATCTGAAAAATAGAAAAGCTCCGAGTAAATTTAAATCTAAACCCATCATTTGCTCCCTTGACTCTGTCTTTTCCCATTGGTGGGAATGTACCAGTGTAAAAAGGCCCTGTCACAGGGCTTACCTTTGTTGGAGTCTGTAACGCAGAGATGTACGCTCACCCTTGCAGATATCCACAGTCCTAGGTGACCAGGTAAGAAAGCCACCTGGGCTGTGAATTTGTGCACGGGGGCTTGGCAGGTGAGGTGCTCCAATAAGCAGGACCGACAGGAATACAATGGAAAGGGAAGTCCAGGAATAACTGTAGTCACTGGATGACGCGAGTCCGGATAAGGAACACAGGAACAACAAGGAGCGAAGGTAAGGATGGAAGCCGGAGTCAGTCTGGAACACACACTCAGGAAATAGGAACACAGGCACAAAGTCTGTCAAACAGGAAAGATCAGCAATGAACTGACACTGCTCTAACTGAGAGGCAGTGTTTTATAGCTTGCTTAATTGAGCAATTAGCTTCAGGTGGACAATGAGGGACAAGAGCATACTCAGGTGAAGTCCAGCCCCCTAGTGCTGCAGGCAATACCAGATTAACAAGACTGGATCCATATGAGCTGAAGTGTGGCTCAGAGGTAGGATAACAGGACAGAATGTCAAAGTACATAGGTTCAAATCCCATGTCAGTGCGTGGCCGATAGCACAGTCTCCATCACCTCAAACCATGCAAACGCAACCAGAGAGCTGGAAGGAGATCCTAGCCATGATGCCCACTAAGAAGGACTTGACGGAAATAGCTGCAAACATAGTAAGTTCTTTAACTACTGAAATAAATTCTTTAAAGGGACAGATTAACAAATTGGATGGCAGGATTGTGGTGGTGGAGAATGGACAATGTCAGCTAGAGGAGAGAGTGGAACATATTGAGGCGGTTCAAAAATCAATGGCTAATAAATTAATCATGCTGCAGTTACAACAGGATGACGGGGAGAACAGACAACGGCGGAATAACATACGACTCCGGGGTCTCTCTGAAGACATCCCAAATGCGGAATTAAGGGGCAAGCTCGGTGAAATATTCAATGACCTACTGGAACGACCCCCCACAGAGGCCATTGAAATAGACAGAGTCCATAGGGTGAGAGCTCCCCGTAGTGTGGGGCGGATTTCCCCCGGGACGTACTAGTAAGGATCCATTTTTTTGCTCAAAAAGATCAAATTATGCTGAAAGCGTGGGATAGGGGCCCCTTTGAATACGAAGGGTCAAAGATCAGGATCCTTCCAGACCTCTCTAAGAAGACACTCAGAATGCGTGCAGTGGTCAAGCCTTTGCTTGAAGAAATTCGGAAAGCGGGGGCTATTTACCATTGGGGACACCCATTCCACATAATGATAAAGAAGGGGGACTCTATGTTTATTTTGAGATGGCCTGATCAGCTGCAAGGACTTTTTTCTTTTTTAAAAATACAACCAATTGAGGTAGCAGACTGGCTAGATGTACTAACAGCATAGAATAGCTCCCGAGGAAATAAGTAGCAGGAGGGAGAGGGTGGAGAGGTAGTAGGGTTGAAGTAGGGATGTGGTGAAACAGCGGGGTATATAGCTCAAGTTGTTGGGTAGATTGGTGTTAGATATCTGACAAAGGTAATGGCCGTAATGACGGGGAGGGGGATATGCAGGGCTATACATACTAGGGGGTGAGGATAAAGGATGGAGGGGGGGGTGATATAAGAAGGGTGGGGGATTAATAAATGAATGGGTGTTGTGATATATGACAATAAGGGGTGATGAGATACAATGTATTATTAAGCTCTGCATGATACCCATCCAGAACATCCCAAATCCAAACCCACCCGATACAGATGAGCGAGAAGGGCGGACGCCCAGGGATGCACGGACCCTCGGAGGTCCGTGGGTATGATTTTTGTCCCTTTATTTTTTTTTTCTTTCTTTTTGTGGCTGTGTTTATTGTATTCTGGGTTTTTTTTCTTTTTTTTCTTTGTTGTGTGGGAGTTGTGTTGTTTGTAAAGGTAGCCTTCTCACGGCGCGCATCTTGATTGCCCGCCCAAATAGGACGCGTCTTGGTACGCAAGGTCAAAGATAGACCAAAGAAAGTCAAACACACTGACATGCCGTTAGTGGGGGGAACAGAGGGCGGAGGGGAGCGGGGTAGGGGGAAGGGGGGGGGTTACCTCCTTTAAATGTTTTTTTTTTTTTTTTCCCTTCCCTCTCTCTCCCCTTCTCCCCTCTCCCGCCCTAGCCTCCTCTGTGCTATATGGTAGAGTATTAGTGGGAGGGGAGTAGCAGGATTTTTGCCTGTCTAGTAAGACAGGAATAGAAGACAGGGAAGGACTAGGTAAGCAGGTGGAGGTATGCAAGGAACTAAAATTACGTCCCTAAATGTCAGGGGGCTTTCGACCCCCGAAAAAAGATCACGATTGCTGCTGGACATGAGACGTAGTCGAACACAGATCGCATTTATTCAAGAAACATATTTTAAATATGAAAAAATCCCGAGGTTACAGAATAAGAATTACCCGTGGGCATACCATGCCCCATCCCCAATAGCAAAGTCTAAAGGAGTTAGCATTATTATAGCAAAAGAGGTTGCTTGGACCCATATCGACACACGCTTAGACCCACAGGGAAGATATTTAATGTTAAAAGGCAAGATTGGGAATAAAATGATCACTTTGGTAAATACATACTTCCCTAACAGTAGCCAGCTGGCATTTTTATTACTTCTGACACCAATAATCCTTGAATTCCAAGAAGGCTCGCTAATTATGGGCGGGGATTTCAACTACGCGGCCGAGCCTATGTTGGACACGTCAATGGGAACGTCACATCTACCATACGCCCGGTTGAAAAAACTAAGTAGGGAGTTGTCCCTGCTTGGTTTAATTGATCCGTGGAGAATCATGCATCCAGAGCTGAAAGACTATACCTATTTCTCCCCCTTACATAATAGGTATTCTAGGATTGATCGGATTCTGATCCCACAGATAGAGCTTTCCAGAGTAGAGGCGTCTCAGATTGGATCTTTCTCCATGTCGGATCACTCGCCTATTCATATTATAATAAATTTTGAAGCAGGCCCGAAAAGGCCACCGACATGGAGATTGAATGAACTCTTAGTACAATCAGTGGACACAAAGACGCAGATTCAGACAGAATTAAAAAGGTATTTCCAAGAAAATACGAGTGAGCAAGCGACGCCATCGAGTATATGGGAGGCACACAAGTGTGTCATCAGAGGGGTGATGATACGGTTGGGTTCCAAACGTAAACGCGAAAAAGAGAGAGAGATTGCTGAGTTGCTTGCGCAGATAGAGACTTTGAGTTCAGTGCATAAAAAAACAGTGGCGAAGATACAACTGTTGCCCTTAACGAAGGCCAGGGAAAAACTCAATGAATTGCTATACGAGAAAGTTATGAGATCTTTAGTGGCATAAAAAAGACAGTTCTATGAATATTCAGACAAACCGGGGGCAATGTTGGCCCGAGCCTTAAGGGGACCGCAGAAACGAACGGTAATCAACCATATACGCGTAAAGGGGGGACAAAAAATATCTGGAACAGCAGAAATTGCTGAGGAATTCAGTAGATTTTATAAAGGACTATATGACATCGCCTCCTCGGAGCCGGCCAGAGGGGGGGGGGGGGCTGGCTTCGATGAGGCGATCAATTATATCAAAAATTCGGACATGCGGGCTTTGGACCCGGACCAGGCGAGCATAATGGAGGAGAGGATCTCAGAGGAAGAGCTTAAGTTGGCCCTCGCGCAAACAAAACCACACAAAGCCCCCGGTCCAGACGGCTTCTCCCTTCTATATTATAAGCAATTTCTTGAGATTCTAAAAGCTCCTCTATTAGCGCATTTGAATTATATTGGGGAGGGAGGAAGTATGCCAATGGACTCACTAAGGGCATACATCACCCTTATCCATAAAGAAGGGAAGGACGCTACGATATGTGGAAGCTACCGCCCAATCTCCTTGCTGAATCTGGATACCAAGCTATTCGCAAGGATGATTGCGAATCGGCTTCTTCCATACATACCGAGCCTAATCCATTATGATCAGGTGGGGTTTGTCCCAACAAGAGAGGCGAGGGACAATACTACCCGAGCGGTGGACCTGGTGTACAATGCGCAACGATGGAAGGTGCCAATGATGCTGTTGGCCATAGACGCCGAGAAGGCTTTTGACAGGGTGGCCTGGAACTTTATCAGGGCCACCCTGACTCATATTGGCCTAGGAGAAAGAATGCTGACTTGCATCATGGCATTGTATTCTAGGCCCTCTGCGGCGGTTAGGGTAAATGGGTGGAGTTCTGACTTCTTTCAGATTAAAAATGGCACTCGACAGGGATGTCCTCTGTCCCCATTGATCTTCATTCTTGCGCTAGAGCCCCTGTTATGGAATATACGTCAAAATCCGGAAATAGCGGGACCTAATGTGACAAAGGGGCAACATAAGGTGGCAGCGTATGCAGATGATCTGCTATTCTTTGTGACAGAGCCCGAAAAAACGCTCCCACAAATTTTAGATGCTATCAGTAAATTTGGGGAGGTATCATTCTTTAAAATAAACATATCTAAATCATCGGCACTAAACGTCTCCATACCTGCAGGAAAATATAAGAATTTGCGGCAATGTTTCCCTTTTCAGTGGAAAAATCAATCAATAGAATATTTAGGAATACATATTACTTCAAATCCTTCGGATTTGTTTGAGGTAAATTTTTCTCCACTTCTGAAGACACTAAGGACTGATGTACAGAAATGGCAGACATTGGTGTTGTCATGGTTCGGTCGTTGTAGTGCTTTAAAAATGAATGTGTTGCCCTGACTTTTGTATGTGATAAAAGCGGTACCAATTACAATACCAATGGCTTTCTTTGTGCAGGTTCAAAGATTATTTCGAAATTTTATCTGGGCTAAAAAATCTCCCCGTATTGGGATGCAGATCTTAACCCTCCCGAAGGCAAAGGGAGGGGTGGGATTGCCTGACTTGTTACGGTACTATAGGGCAGCCCATCTTATGAGGGTGTATGATTGGCATTGTAACCAATCACACAAACAGTGGGTACATATGGAAAGGGAGATAATGAATTCCCCTACACCATTGGCCCCATGGACCCCCATCTTGAAAACAGATAAAATACTTTCCCACCCGACAATAGGGGCAACGCTACATATAGCAACAAAATTACAAAATCATCAAGTAGTAGCACCTCCGATCTCACCCTTGACACCTTTGGTAGGAAATTCTTCCTTTATCCCTGGGAATACCAATGGGAAAATCATAGAGCTAGCCAAGGCGGGTAGAGCACGTCTGAGGGACGTATGGACTCAAAAAGATCCACCAACTACTGAAGAGATAATGTCATGGCCCGAAGGGAAGTTGGACATTTTTAGTGCATTTCAAATAAGACACTATTGTAAACAGTTGCAAAATAGGGGGTATATCCCAAGGCTATTAACCCCATTCGAGTCTCTATGTGAGGGTGGTGCGCGAATTGCGCATGTACTATCTTACATGTACTCGCTGCTAGGGGGTACACAGGACTTACATCGCCCGAGTTTTGTGCAGAAATGGGAGAAAGATCTTGCTGTCTCTTTTAAGCAACAACAAGTAAACAAAATCCTGAGACTCGCGCATAAAGCATCAATTGCCAGCAGATATCAGGAGATTAGTTACAAAGTACTAACCAGATGGTATAGGGTGCCGAGGATCCTTCATAAAATGGATCGAAAACATTCGGACAATTGCTGGCGCTGTGGAGAAGTGGGCGGGACTTCGATACACATATTTTGGTCATGCCCAGCAATTGGGGAGTTCTGGAACGAGGTGGCCCGAATAATAGAGAAATTAACAACAATTAAGATAAGAGAAGATCCGGCATTATGCCTATTACATTGTACGAGTAATTCTATTAAAAGATATAGAAATTCTATTTTGATGCATTTATTGAACGCAGCGAAGGCTTGCATACCAGCTATGTGGGGACAGACACAGAGTCCAACAGTACGCTTGTGGCTCTCCAAAATAAGGGAGATTCAGAGGATGGAATCATTAACAGCAGCACGGTTAAGTATGGAAGAGCGACATAGGGTGCGATGGCAACCTTGGACGCAGTTCACATGCGCAGAGGAATACTTACAGGCAGTAGGTTAGGGGGGTTGTGGTGGGGGGGGGGGGAGGACTGGAGAGGGCGGGTGAGAGGCTTTAATTTTTTTTTATTTTTATATTTTTTTTTTTTATTTCCCCTTCCCTCCTCTCTCCCGCGATCCTCTGCCCTGTTTTCTCTATACCTGGTGTGACAGTGGAGAAGGAAGATCTGGGGGGGGGTTGACAATTAGGTGGGTTATTTGGAATTTATGTTGTGTATGTCCTGTCTAGGGAGGGGGATTCTCCTCCCCCCATCCCCTTATTAATTTTTTTTTTTTTTTCTGGTTCCGAGAAAGTATGTTCTCTTTTTCAGGCGCCGTTTTGATGTATTTTTTTATTTTTTCATTTTTCTTTTTTTTTCCTCTCTCTTGTAGTAGCTCACGGATGTGTTTGGATTTGGGGGGGGCAGGCGACACGGGGGGTTAATTAATATGTTTTGGTGTGGGGTTTTTAGAAGTGTGTGGAATGTTCACGGTACCTGTCATGGGGGAGAGGTGGGAAGGGCTCCACCTCCCCTCCTCTAATGGGGTTTTTTTTTTTTTTTTTTCTGAGTGTCTTTGTGTGTCTGTTTTATATTATGGTGTATTCACTGTGAGGGAGAGTACAAACTTCCTTCTGCCTGTCGGGCCAAACGGAAACTGAATAAGGTATTAGATTTTTTTTTTTTTTTTTTTTCTCAAAGGCTGCCCTCCCTCGGCGGACAGAAGGCCAGAGTGCACTAAGGTAATTGTATGCCGTGCTACCTCCAAAGAGGGGGGATTCTTTTCTTTTTTTTTTTTTTTTTTTCACAGAGTATCCTCTGTCCGATGGACAGTAGGTCAGAGTGCACTAAGGGAATTTTATGGTGTGGATCCTCCAAAGGAGGGGGATTTTTTCTTTTTTTTTTTTTTTTTCTCTTCACAGGTTGTCCTCTGTCCGACGGACAGTAGGCCAGAGTGCACTAAGGGAATTGTATGGTGTGCATCCTCCAAAGGAGGGGGATTTTTTTTTTTTTTTGGGTGTTGAATTGTTTGACGGGATGGGGGGAGACTGGGTGAAGTGTTGACATAAATGTTGTTAATGTGATGTAATGTAATGTAGACATGTATTTAATATGTAATGTATTTGAAAAAACAATAAAATGTTGAGTAAAAAAAAAAAAAATCCCATGTCAGGTACTTAACGGCGACCACGCCTGGCTATCTGTAAACCATGGCGAGAACCATGACAGGCCCTTTGCAAAACATGTGCCTTTTTTGCCCATGGCAAGAAACAGTACATCACCAAGGGTAAAACCATCTAATTGGGGGAATTTTACAACTGTTCCTCTGATCATGTTGTATATTGTATCACGTGTCCATATAAACTCCTGTATGTGGGCAGAACCATACGCCCACTAAGACAGTGCTTTGGAGAACATCGAAGATCAATAGAGAGTGGAAAAGATAAAGGAAAACATAGTATCCCATGTTACTTCCGGCAATATCACCAATAATCAACCTCAGGACTAGAAGTGTGGGTTATTGAACAAATACCAAAACATCTTTCTGAGGCAGAAAGGTTCTTTAAATTATGTGAAAGGGAGACTTTTTGGATCTACTCTTTAGATTCTTTGTCGCCAGGAGGCCTTAAAGCGGAGTTCCGGGCACAAAAACAATATTTTTTTTTTGTGCCCCTCCGCTAGGTAGACCTGACCTGAAAAGGAATTGGATAGTTATTTTTTTTTTTTGTTCACTCACCTTTTAATTGAAGATCGTAAATACTCACCTCACAGTACTTCCTCCCTCTGAGCCGCGGCTCACCCCGTCACTTCCTGTCTCGCTATGATTCCTGGGAGCTGAACGTCATAGCTCCCAGGAATCAATGCGACGGCACCGGCCCCGCTCGTCATTTCCAGGCGACGCCGCATTCCCCTGCTAAACAGCTTCTGGGCATGTCCAGAAGCTGTTTAGGAATGCGGCGCCGCACCGGAAGTGACGAGAGGGGCCGGTGCAGGCGCATTCTGGGACAAGAAGACGCGGAAGAAGACACAGAAGAGGACCGCGCCGGCTTCAGCTGCCCACAAGAGAGATGGAAACGCTGTGGAAGAAATTTTATAAGTAAGTATTTCTTCTAAAAGGTAAGTGCGAACCGGGACAGATCAGAGGCTAGCCATTGTGGAATGTGCTAGCCCTGACTGTCCCGGGGGTATGCTTATTGAAAATTGACTTCTGTGCCCGGAACTCCGCTTTAATCAAGAACCAGAAGTCTCCACCATCCTATAATAGGCCTCTTTTTTACTGTTCCACTAATTTTCTTGTCTCCACCCCCCCCCCCCCCCCATAGGGATCACACATACTATTTTTATCACATGGCTGTATTATTTATTTAATTTTTTTCAAAATATTTTTTTTATATATTTAGATATATTTTTTCCATATTATTTCATTTCCATTTTTATCTGTACTTTTAACTTTAATTGAATACCTCTAGACAAGTATACACATAAGTACATATGATCATCTGTGCCTTAATTCTAATCCTGCCGTGAAAATAATCATACATACATATACAACTATTTCTTTTTTCTCATTTCATTTTAGTCTTTCCTCATTCTTTTTATTCTACTATTATGTTGACATTTTATAATATTGAAAGATTTATTTTATCACTCATTATTGAGCATTATTTTTATGTATATGTACACATACCAATTTAACTGAGTTTTATATATATATATAGGTTTAATTGTAATTTTCTACTCAAACATACTCCCTTACTAATCAGTCCAAGGCAATTTAGTATAGCATGTATATATACATGATTAGCACTAAGTGGCATCTGGTTTTATATATATACAGTATATCTATCAGGCCATTGCCATACGGTGCATGCTCCGAAACGTGTCGCAAGTTAATGACGTCACTGGCGCAGGATTGCGCTCCATGGTGCTGTCCAGCCCTTGTTTGCATCCTCTCTCCCCGGAAGCCGGCTTATACATCCATGGAGGAAGTAGGAAGAAAAACAGCTTGTTACATCTGCTGGAAACACCGAAACCCCACTGTCCAGGATGTCACAGAGGGACTCTTCACCCCCTAGTCTCAGGCTCCATGTATTCATGGGAGATGTGAGTTTTTAAGCACCTGTCATTTTACATTAAATTATTTACAGTCTGCATTTAGAGGTGCCTCTGTGTTTCTTTTGCCAGTAAATGACATCCCCCTGTGTGCCGGCAGCATCTCTCGGTGGGAGAGGAGGGAAGCTGGCACCGCTGCAGGGGAAAGGGGTACACATGGGGGACAGCAGCAGATAGAAGGGGCGCATGTGCTAGAACCAATCCGCTTGCAGTGCAGCCGGAGGGAGGAAGAGGAGGAGAAGCTGGCAGTGATGCAGGGGGAGGCAGAAGATTGGTGTCTTAAAAAAAAAACAATACAGCCGGCCCTCAGTGCTCAGTGTTATCAGAGTGAGAAGTTTGGCCACAAAGTAACCACTTCGACTTTCGTCGTTCTGGGTGGATGTCATATGACATCTTCCTAGATAGGGCCTTGCTATCATGATGGGGGCACAATCTGTCACCCACTGTGTCCACCGGACACAGCCGATGATAGATCACTGTATCGGCCCGCTGATCGCAGCAGATCACCTAACAATTGTAAACAATGGATGGCTTCCATTGTGTAAAATTGTGTTGCCTGTTGTGATTGGTCACAGTGTTCATATGGTACAGACAGGGCCAATCACAGCCCATCTGTACAATGTGGTTAGCTGTGGCCAATCACAGCTAATCACAACAATACTTATTGGATGAATCAGTTTAATTCAGTAAAAATGGTTGCTAATACCAATTAAATTCATTGGTTTAAGCAATCATAATGTGTAAGAAAATTAAATAAATTCTAATCATTTCCCCAGATAGTAACTATAGTAACACTGTATACTATACAGTGTTACCATAGTAACACTGTATTCACATGTCAGTAACTATAGCAACACTGTATTGCTCTGGTCAGTGTGTTAAAAAAAATGTAATAAAAAAAAAAAATTATATATATATATATATATATATACATATATATATATATATATATATATATTTTCACATACTGTCACCAGTTAGTGTCCCTTATCATCAACACACTAGTTACATGAGATCACTGTACTGCACTGATGACAGTATGTTAAAAAAAATTGTGAAAAGTTTTTTTTTTAAACTTCTTCATTTTCCAAAAAATTGCAACTTCAGAAACCTCGCAATGCCTCTTAGTAAATGCCCTGGACTGCCTACTTTCTAAAAAAAGGGCCTTTTGAGGGATATTTGTACTGTCCTGGTGTTTTCAAGCCTCAAGAAATGAGCCGTCTTTCAGAGATATATATACCATAATTTGCGGACTCTATAACTTTCATACAGACTAAATAATGTACACTGATTCCGGTTATTTTCCCCAAAGAAATGTAGCAGAATACATTTTGGCCTAAATTTATGAAGAAAGGTTATTTTTTTACAAAAAAAACATTTTGTTTCAAAATATTCGTTTTTTATTTAGCAAAAAAAAAAAACACAAAAAAACTGCGGTGAATAAATACCACCAAAAGAAAGCTCTATTTGTGTGACAAAAATGATAAAACTGTTATACAGGTACAGTGTTGCATGACTGCGCAGTTGCCATTCAAAGTGCGAGTTCAAAGCTAAAACTTGATTGGGGTGCTGCCCACTTCTGAGTATCACCTCAGGCCAGGTTCACATATGTGCGGCCGCAGTTTCCAGCCTGCTGTCCGGTGCATTTCTGTTTACCGATTCAGGTGTTTATCAGTTCTGAATTTTTGCCTGAATTCGCACCTTAACCGGACCCAAAAACACACAGGACCCTTTTGAAATCTACACCGCGGCCGTTCTGGATATGTGTGAAACCGGCTCCATTGAGAGCTGGTCACATTTGCATGTCATGCGAGTTGGATGCGGTGAAAACCGTATCCAATTCGCACATATGTGAACCTGGGCGGGTTCACATATATGGGAATTGTATGCGTTTTACACCGCAACCAATATGCATAACATGTGACCCCGCATAACCCAGCCTTAAAGCGTAACTCCACTTTTGTTGAGAAAAAACATTCCCCTCTGGGTGATCTATGTACATTACAAGGATTTTACCAAACTTTGTTGCAGATTCCCACCTTTTGTTATTCTGAAGAAATCATTGTTTGTTCCTCTGTGCCTCTGGGCTGAGTGGGTCAAATGGGAGTGGTTTCATAATTAACTGTGGCAGCTGATTAGGGCTATAATGAGGAAAGCTGCTGGGCCTGCATCCCTTTAGACGTGTTCCTTTTGGTATTATATCACCAACAATTACATTTTTGTTGCAGGGGAGACCAGAAATCTGACTTATATCTTAGTGCAGACTTCTGGGAAAATTGGTGAGCCAATCACACAAGCAGGAAATTACGTTTCTGGGGCATGGTCAGTACACATTCTGTGTACAGAACAGCTCCAGGTAGCCATATTGCATTGCATTTTCAGAAAATTACAATAGCTGCAGATTGAAAAGGAAAGGTAATTTTTAATAACATTCAATTACAATATGATTTGTTTCGCAATTGTATACGCTATATATTTTTTTTTCTCTATTTGCTGATTTTTTTCCCCCACGAAAGTGGAGTTACCCTTTAATGCTGAATTTTCACATTACAGCGGCCCCTTGCCCGTGATTTAGGCTTTAGCGACCACAGTTCCACAGTGTCCCCACTAGTGTGCCTTAAGACCTGCCCACACACACACAGAAATGTAGCAGAATACATTTTGGCCTAAATTGATGAAGAAAGATTATTCATTTGCAAAAATAGAAGCTAAAAAAAGCATGTTTTTTTTCTAAATTTTCAGTATTTTTTTTATTTATATAGTAAAAAAAAAACCCAGTAGTGAATAAATAATATAGAAAGAAAGCTCTATGTCTGGAAAAAATGCTAACAATTTCATTTGGGTAGTGTTGCACGACAGAGCAATTGTCATTCAAAGTAAGACAGCTTTAAAACCTGAAAGTTGGCCCAAGCAGAAAGGGGGTGAAAGTCTTGTATTGAGATGGTTAAAAAAGAAACAGGTGAGTACTTTCATTGTGAACACCTTTTGAGTTAGCACTGCTATGTTTACCTAAATGTCACTTGTGATGTGACTTTGACATTTTCACATGCTTAGCATGCTTGTTGTTTCAAGCGTTTTGTTACTGCAAAACTAAAGACTTGTAAAACTAGAGAGAAATGTAAATTTCGCAGTAATCAATCCAGGCAAAAAGATAAATACACAGCTGAAATGTTGAAATAACCCCGGGTCAATATTTTACTGGAAACCAGCATTCTGATTGTGCAGACATATGCAAAATATAGAAAATTCTATATTTTTGCACACATCCCTACACTATGCTTGTGTTTATGTGAGTAGTGCCATACACCTTGAGTAAGGCTCCTTTCACACTTGCGCGACTTCGACATGACTTTAAGCAATGCCTGCGTAATCTTAAGATGTTTGGACCTCAAGTCTCATCAAAGTCGGACCAAAGTAGTGCAGGGACTACTTTGAAGTTGCTGCGACTTGAAGTTGCTGCGACTTCAAGTCGCAACAGATATGAATGGTACTCATTGGAAATCATGGGGTGCGACTTGTCATGCAACTTTGCAGTCCCAAGTCGCAGGGCAAGTCGCACAAGTGTGAAAGAGGCCTAAAGCTATAGATGTCTTTGGGTAAGCAGCAGCTGGGCTGCCCAGGTGTAGGGTAGGGGAAAGATGGAATATACATTGAGCTGGCTCAGGAGCCCTGTGCAGTAGACCTTATGCCTACATTCTGTAAAGAAGGTATTATGGCTGGGTTCACATATTTGCCAATCGGATGCTGTTTTTAACCGCATCCAATTCACCTGACAAGTGAGAGTGACCGGCTCTCAATGGTTTACACAGGTCCCGGGCGGCCGTGGAGCGGATTTCAAAAGGGTCCTGTGTGTTATTGGGTCCGGGTTCAGGTGCGAATTCGGGCAAATATATACCTGAATCGCACCTGAACCGGTAAACAGAAATGCACCAGACCCCAGGCACAAAACCGTGGCCACACATATGTGAACCCGGCCTTAAAGTATAACTAAAGGGAAAACTTTTTTTGTTTTGGATAGAGTCTAGAGGGATTAGAACACTTGTCTGTGTCTCCTGTTAAGGAGATTCACCCTCTCTACTTGTCCTATTTACTATTATCATTGAAAGTGAAAGTAAAAGAAAATCTCACATTTTGGTTGTCCCCAGAAAAGTAATAGAGGGTAAATCTTCCAATGGCGACACTAGTTCTGGTGACTTGGGGGCCCCTAAGGAATTCCCTATATTATGCAAGGATTTCCTCTCACTTCCTGTTTGGCTATGGGACAGGATTTGAAAGAAAATCTCAGCAATGGGACACAGATAGCGAAAAAAAATCTGGCAGGGGTTATAACCCTGCCTTACTTATGTAACGGGGTTTTGGGGACGCCCCCTAGTGTCTTTGGGGTCCCTAAACCTAGTTAACTCACTATGCCTGACAGGCGGGTCCTGAGCCTCCGCTATCTGGGAGCTGGGGTCATGTCTGCGGCAGTGCCTCCACCAAGTGGGGCATCCGGGGTAAAGATGTGGGGTCCCACTGGGAACATACTTGGTGCAATGAGACTGACACAGCCTAACTGGAACTAACTTTATATAGTAAGTAGCAAATGAACCAACATACATAGGAAAATACAATAGAGTAACGTAGATAACAAATGCAATGTGGATTTTCCTCACCCACCCACTAGCACACCTGCCTCCCACCCCCTTATCTTCGCCCTAGTGGCCGTTGGTGCACATAGGAGAGTTGGGGCCCTTATAAGTCCTGTTCCGCAGAGTCACTGAAGCAGCCTGAAATGTGCAATGCCCACTCTGAACCTCAGAGTCTTTACTATGAGTGAGGAGACAGGTGCCCTGTGTGGATACAGGGAGAGGCTTGGCTTACCCTCACAACACGATTAACCAGATCAGTCCGCGGCAGTCTCCTCTCACAGAATTCACCAGACGTCTGGACTCAGTGCTTGTCTTTGCCAGCGGGTCCCTCTCTCAGCTGGTGTGGTCTTGGGTGAAGCAAGTTCTCTCAGCAGGGTTCTATCTCTGTGCTGCAGTCTTTCACGGCTAGTAGCCTGTCCTCTCCCTGGCTGAGCATGTGGTAACTTTTTTTAGAAGTCTTCCAGGACCTCCCTCCTTAGAGCTTTGTCGGAAGTCCTAACAGGACCTGCGATGATGCCACAATCATGAGACTGGAAAGGCAGCCAGTCATGTGATCAATGCTCAAAGTTTTATTAACAGCATACTGAGTCCATCTGCCATCTACTGGGCATTTCAGATAATACAGCCTGTGTAACTCCACAGGGTTACATGCTCCCCCTTGAAAATACTTGCCTTCCACTGGCAAGTCCTAGCCAGGGGGCTTAACAAAAATTCAACAGAGAAAAAAAAATTTAGCATACATACAATACAGTTAGCACAGTAACATCCTAGCTAGCTAGTTATCTAGGGTAAAGAGTCACTAACATTTACCACTTCAGCTAGTGCATGTAGGAAAGTGGCCATTTTAGATGCCGCTTGTGTCAGCGGGGCATAACTGGGCTCTCCTATATTATCATAAACTAGGGCCCTAGGGGGTTGCCGCACTCTGGTGCTGTGTCTCAGTTCTCGCTGTGGAAGAGGATCTTGGGACATCAACTGTGGAACTTCGACTCCTGCCCTCGAACTAGAGTCTCTAAGGGAAGATCCAGGCACAAAACATGGGCTTTCTGGATTTAACCTTGGAGAACTTTGTGAAACCACAGGAGTTAAAGGAGGCAATTGCTGTGTCTCCGCAGCGGGTGATGACCACCACTGATCCTCTGCACTGGGAGTTCCCGGGGTCTCCTCTGCCCCATTTCCAGGACTCTCTGCTGGGTTTTCCCTCAGTTCTTCACCACTCTCCTCCTCTTCGTCAGCATACACAACTGGAAGCAGATGGTTTCTATGCCAAGCCTTTATTCGGCCCTCCGGGCCCCTAATGTTGTACACTGGCAGTCCTTCCAGTTTGGACACAACCTCAAACAGGGTATCTTTCCATCTGTCAGCCAGTTTGTGTTTTTCAGGCACACCTAGATTCCGGAGAAGAACTTTATCCCCTGCTTGAATCTCCCGATATCTCACCTTAGCATCATACCTTCTTTTGTTCCGTTTTTGCTGCAGCTTGGATGGCCAACTCATAGGCCCGATGAAGGTTTTGTTTGAGGTTCCTCACATATTGAAAGTGTGAAGTTGAATCTGTTCCATCAGGAGACACTCCCAAACGGACATCTATCGGCAATCGAGCTTCTCGTCCGAACATTAGGAAATAGGGTGAGAACCCTGTAGATTCATGCCTTGTACAGTTGTATGCGTGGACCATGGCTTCCACATATTTACTCCAAGACCGCTTCTCGACTTGCTTGAGAGTCCCTAGCATATCTAGGAGGGTCCTATTGAACCGTTCTGGCTGTGCATCGCCCTCCGGATGATAAGGTGTGGTTCTGGAGAGTGGCTAATGGAGTCTTTTCCTCTTAGCTCGGCAAATTCTTCTTGACTCTCGGCCACCACATACATCTGACAAAAGGCTCCTACCCCCAGCCCAGGGATCTCTTCCCACTCCTCTTCTTCTTGGTGAGGAGGGAGTCTAGGTCTGCGGGACAGGGCATCTGCGCTGACATTCTTGGGCCCAGGCTTGTACTTCAGGCTGAAACTGTAGCTTGACAAGGCAGCCAACCACCTATGTCCTGTGGCATCCAGCTTGGCTGTAGTCTGTATGTAGGTAAGTGGATTGTTGTCAGTCCTTACTTCGAATGTTGCTCCATACAAATAGTCATGCAGCTTATCCACGATGGCCCACTTGAGTGCCAGAAATTCCAATTTATGAACTGGATAGTTCTTCTCTGCACCTGTAAGACTTCTACTTATGTAAGCCACCGGCCTCAATCCTTCTGGATAACTTTGGTGCAGTACACCCCCCTAGGCCTTCCATACTGGCATCCACATGGAGGATATATGGTTTCTCAGGGTCTGCATAGGCTAAGACAGGAGCTTCTGTAAGTCTCTTCTTCAATGTCAGAAAGGCATCTTCACATCCTGAAGTCCATTTCTCTCCAAAGGGGTCTTTAGGATATGGTGCCTTAGCACCCCTTACGTCAGAGGTAATCTTCAGCAGGTCATGTAACTCTCGAGCAATCTTTGAGTAGTCTTTCACGAACCTTCGGTAGTAACCACAGAATCCGAGAAAGGACCGCAACTCACTGATGTTATTTGGTCTTGGCCAATTCAACACTGCTTCAATTTTAGCAGGATCTGTGGCTACTCCTTCAGCGGAGACTATGTGCCCCACATAAGTGACAGAGTTTTGGGCAAATCGGCATTTGTCCACTGATAGCTTCAGGCCTTCAGCTTGAAGTCGATCCAACACCTTTAGCAATCTTTGTTCATGCTCCTCTGGCGTCTTCCCGAAAACAATTAGGTCATCTAGATACACTAGACACTCTTTGGGATTCATATCCCCCACAGTTTTCTCCATCAGCCTCTGAAAAGTAGCAGGAGCTCCTGTGACTCCCTGTGGCATTCTGGTAAACTGGAAGGGCAGATGAAAGCCATCTTTTCCTGATCCTCCTTCTTCATCGGTACCTGATAATATCCAGACCTCAAGTTAAGCACACTGAACCACTGGCTGCCAGATAGGGCGCTCAGAAGATCCTCTATCCGGGGCAAAGTGTACTGATCTGGCACAGTCCTCTTGTTCAGAGTACGGTAGTCCACACATAGCTGAACTGAACCATTCTTTTTCCTCACTACCACAATAGGTGAGGCATAGGGGCTCCGGGACTCTGTGATGATGCCTGCTCCTTCCATCTGCTGGAATATGTACCGGACATCTTCCACATCTCGAGGGGGTATTCTTCTTGACCTTTCTCTGAAAGGAGTAGAATCAACAAGTCTTATAGCATGGGTGGCACTCTTAGAACACCCCACGTCCATCTCTGCTCTGGAGAACACTCCCTCTCGGGTGGCCAGTTTTGAACGAAGGCTGTCTTTCCACTGCTGTGGTAGAGGAGAATCTTCTAGATCAAAATTTAAAGGTGTTTTCACATGATCCTTCTGTTCTGTACTCACAGACATGATGGACAAAACTTGATCTAAAAGGTGTATCACACCAATCTTCTGATGACGATCAATCCGGATTTCTTTGGGGGTCAAATTCTGTACCATCACAGGAAAGCTCCGACACCACCTTTTTCGCCAATCTTTTACCTCAGGTATGAGAGTCCACCCCTTCTTCTGATCCTCTTCAGGCAGAGACTCAATAAGGTATTGTCCAGTTCCCCCCAACATTTCATGGTACATTGAGGCTATGGCTCGTAAGGTTTTGGTCTCACCAGGCTTCACAAATGCAGGTTCTGTTCCTGAATAGTGGCACAACCCTGGTTTTTATTTCTAGGGCTAGTCGTTGACACTCTTTTCCTAGGACAGGGCTGACCTCCATCAGTCGGTCTAAGGAGACATCTCCCACTTCTGTCAGATAGGCCCTGTATATATTCTGTACCATCTTTGCATTAGTACCCAATATTATTGGGGCACACACTTTCTTGGCCGCAGGGCATATCAAAGCTTCCAGCTCCATAGGACATATCATCCCTGTGTTTAACTGGGGAATAGTTATGGTCACTTTTATGCATCCCTCCACAGGTTGAGCTTGAGACCCAACGCCCCATAGCTGAAACTCTCCTGCAGGTTCCATAGGAATGTGTTTCAAATGACGTTCATAGAAGTCTATGTAGATAATGGTGACTTGAGAACCTGTATCTAGCAATGCTGAAGCATGAATTCCTTCTACTTGCACATGTATCAAAGATTTAGGCCCAATCTTGGCCCCAACAGATAGACTATATGTAGGCCGGGTCTTCCTTCGCTTGTAAGACCTGGTCATTTGAGTCTCCTCGAGCTCGGTTGCCAGTACCTCCACACCCACCTCCATGGCACTCCCGCTGAAAATGCCCTGACTTTCCACATTTAAAACAGTCCCCTCGGCGGGGTGAATCCTCAGGAAACAGCTTTTTCTGAGTCTTCCTGTGTTGCCCCCCACTTCCAGGGGGAGGATCTGCTCTCTCTGGTGGTGATTTGCATAAGAGCTCCAATTCAGCCACCTTCTTCCTAAGAGCTGACAGTTCTGTATCCTCTTTCTCCTTCTGTAGGGGTGGACACGTCTGGTCTTCCAATCTCCTGGCTGTATTTATTAATGTGGAATAAGGCAGAACTTTATCATCCAACTTGGCTCTCAGCAGAATCATAACTGGATTATTGGTCAAACCACCTCTCTGAATTTGCTTAGATAGCCGAGCATCCAACTCAGAGGCAGTGACTGCTACTTTATGGAATACCTTTCCTAGCGATAGCTGTAACCGGTTGATATAGTCAGTGGCTTTTTCATGCTCCTTCTGCTTAGTGGCTAGGAACTTAACCAACAGATCATCCAAATCTTCTGATTTCCCATAAGCATCCTGTAAGACTTGTAGATAGTCATGCACAGTAGCTTGCCCATTTACTCCCTTGTACAGTCTTATCATGTCTGTAGCGGGAAAACGAAGACTCTCTACCAACCGCTGTTTCTTTATGGTATCCGTACAAGACCATTCCTCCAACAACTGCATAGCATTATCCTTCCAGACCTCAAAAGGCTCTTCTCCTGCAGGAACAGGCTGATTCCCAGAAAACACCTTTAGTTTGCGGTAACTATGGGTGTGGTTTGCCGTCACTATGGCTTCTGAGAGTTTCTGTAGTATGTTCGATACATCACTACCTCCTGTAGGCAGGGTGCGTACTTCGGGGTTGTCTGGTTTCAGTAATGCTGTAGATGGATGAGATTCTGCTTTAGGAGTAATCATCCCCTGTCCTGCAATAGGATGGGCAGCTTGTTTAGGAATGGCTCCGGCCTTTCCGGAGATGGGAGTCAGGAGCTTAGAATAATTTTCTGTGACATAGTCTTTCTGTTCTAACTTAAAGGGTGGTTGCAGTGAGACCCTTTCTTTCTTATCAAGGAGAGCGTAAACTAAGGAGCATCCTTCATCCGGGGCTCCATATAAATGAACGTTGGTAGGCATCTCATGGTCTCCCAAGTCCGTATGACAATATATTAACATGTAAGTTTGGCCTTCAGAATCTTGCAGAATATCCCTGATGGTCGCCATTTCTATTCCCAATCGAATTTCTATACACAAGATGACGTGATTCATCTCACAGCAGGAGGGGACTTTGCATAACATCACAGCTTGCTGTAATGGTACATTTCTTTGTTGGGCCCACTCTT
The DNA here is from genome assembly GCF_965119305.1 of Pelophylax lessonae. NCBI lineage: Eukaryota > Metazoa > Chordata > Amphibia > Anura > Ranidae > Pelophylax > Pelophylax lessonae. Next base: position 110,801,850 of record NC_138779.1, on the reverse strand, counting down.
TTGCAAAGGAGGGAGTGGCCTGAGGACTTAGCCTATTCTCACTGGTTGTACCCCAATATATCTCAGCAGTGCCTCCATATGTAACGGGGTTTTGGGGACACCCCTAGTGTCTTTGGGGTCCCTAAACCTAGTTAACTCACTATGCCTGACAGGCGGGTCCTGAGCCTCCGCTATCTGGGAGCTGGGGTACATGTCTGCGGCAGTGCCTCCACCCAGTGGGGCATCCAGGGTAAAGATGTGGGGTCCCACTGGGAACATACTTGGTGCAATGAGACTGACACAGCCTAACTGGAACTAACTTTATATAGTAAGTAGCAAATGAACCAACATACATAGGAAAATACAATAGAGTAACGTAGATAACAAATGCAATGTGGATTTTCCTCACCCACCCACTAGCACACCTGCGTCCCACCCCCTTATCTTCGCCCTAGTGGCCGTTGGTGCACATAGGAGAGTTGGGGCCCTTATAAGTCCTGTTCCGCAGAGTCACTGAAGCAGCCTGAAATGTGCAATGCCCACTCTGAACCTCAGAGTCTTTACTATGAGTGAGGAGACAGGTGCCCTGTGGTGATACAGGGAGAGGCTTGGCTTACCCTCACAAAACGATTAACCAAATCAGTCCGCGGCAGTCTCCTCTCACGGAATTCACCAGACGTCTGGACTCAGTGCTTGTCTTTGCCAGCGGGTCCCTCTCTCAGCTGGTGTGGTCTTGGGTGAAACAAGTTCTCTCAGCAGGGTTTTATCTCTGTGCTGCAGTCTTTCACGGCTAGTAGCCTGTCCTCTCCCTGGCTGAGCATGTGGTAACTTTTTTTAGAAGTCTTCCAGGACCTCCCTCCTCAGAGCTGTGTCGGAAGTCCTAACAGGACCTGCGATGATGCCACAATTATGAGACTGGAAAGGCAGCCAGTCATGTGATCTATGCTCAATGTTTTATTAACAGCATACTGAGTCCATCTGCCATCTACTGAGCATTTCAGATAATACAGCCTGTGTAACTCCACAGGGTTACACTTAAAAAAAAAAAAATGTTTTGCCTATAGTTCTACTTAAAGGGGTTGTAAAGGCAGAAGGTTTTTTTTTGTATTTTTATCTTAATGCATACTATCCATTGAGATATATATAAAAAAAAAAAAACCTTCTGTGTGCAGCAGCCTCCCTCATACTTACCCGAGCCCATCTTTATCCAGCGATGTTGCTGAGACAGCAGTGTGGTGCGATTGGCTTCCACTGCTGTCAAAGTCAGTCAGCCAATAAGGAGAGAGAGGGGTGGGGTTGGGGCTCCATGTCTGAATGGACAAAGGGAGCTGTGACTTGGCTCCGGGTGCCCCCACAGCAAGCTGCTTGCTGTGGGGGCACTCAACAGGGAGGGAGGAGCCAGGAACACAGAAGAGGGACCCAAGAAGAAGAGGATCTGGGCTGCCCTGTGCAAAACCAACTGCACAGAGCAGGTAAGTATACCATGTTTATTATCCACTTCTGAACCGGAAGGATTTGCCCCCTTAATGACCAGGCCATTTTTTGCGATTCAGCACTGCGTTATTTTAACAGAAAATTGTGCGGTGGTGCGACACTGTACTGAAATAAAATTGATGTCATTTTTTCCCCACAAATAGAGATTTATTATGGTGGTATTTGATCACCTCTGCGATTTTTATTTTTTGCGCTTTTAACAAAAATAGAGCGGCAATTCTGGAAAAAAAAAACCAATATTTTTTACTTTCTGCTATATAACATTCCCAAAAAAATTTTAAATATCACCATTTTTCATCATTTTAGGCCAATTTGTATTCTGCTACATATTTTTGGTAAAAAAAAATCGCAATTAGCGTATTTTGATTAGTTTGTGCAAAAGTTATCACGTCTACAAACTAGGGGAAAGATTTATGTAATTTATATTATTATTATTTTTTTTTTACTTGTAATAGCGGCGATCTTCGTTTTTTAGCAGGCCTGCAACATTGCGGCAGACAGATCGGACCCCTAACTGACACTTTTGGGGAGACAAGTGACATTACTACAGTAATCAGTGCTAAAAATATGCACTGTTATTATACTAATGACACTGGCAGGGAAGGAGTTAACGCCATCCCGATCAAAGGGTAAAGTGTGCTCCTAGGGAGTGCTTTCTAACTGTGTGGGGGATGTACTCAATAGATGAACACTAAATAGTAGGAACACAGGATCCCTGTTACCATCTGTGACAGAACGGCTGTCTGCCTTGTTTATATCGGCAGACCGCCATTCTGTCTCTATGGGGAGTGATCGCGGGTGGCCAGCGGACATCGCGTCTGCCTGACCCGCTGATTGGCTCCCTCCCTGGCCAATTGTCGCGCACGCGCGCCCCCATGGTCTATTACATGAAACAATGTACAGGTACATAATTTTGTGTTATAGAGCCGACCTGCCACAGTAAAACTACAGCGGCTGGTCGGCAGTAGGGATGATCGAATGGTTTGGGTCGACCATTGGTTCGACCCGAACATTAGGTGTTCGAAATTCGGCCGAATTCCGAACTTTTTGCTGAAAAAGTTCGGAATTCGGCAACCAGAACCGACCAAAATGCAATGGGATTGGACCACAACCATCAGTAAAAGCCAATTGAGGGGGCAGGAGAATGCTAGGAATGTGATTGGAGTGACTAGGGGGTCCAGAGGCCAATCATTAGTGAATACGCCCCCCAGTATATAAGATAGCCCTGCCAAATTCCTAGCATTGTAATACAGGGACATGGAAGAGAGTGGAAGCAGTTCTGTTACTTCTGCTTCAAAAGTGTAATTTAGCAATTATTAGTGTGAGGAAAGGGATATCTAGTGTAGTTAGGGTGCTATTTTCCACTTTAGTTAGATTAAAAAATCTAGTTTCTGTAGGGAAAGTGTTAAGTGCCAGGGTGACCGTAGTGTAGGGTGAACTGACACTGACTGCTATGGCAGGGTGACCAAACCCTTCCATTTCAGGGTGACCGCTATAGAGAAAAGATCGTTTCTTTTAGGTGACTTATAGAACAGCGATATGGCTTCTTGCCTGTCAGCCTGCTTTTTGCTGCAGGCGTTTATAGGGCTTTTTTGAGAACATGTTTGGAGTCAGGCATGACATCTGAACTTCTGTATAGGGGTATATATACACACACATGAATGTATATATACACATACACATATATAGGTGTGAAAGTAGCAGAACACTATGCTTGCACTAATGAAATAATTAACAGGCATATGGCTCCGCTCCTATCACACCTATATGTGTGTATGTTTATACATACATATAAGTGTGTGTGTGTATATATACCCCTATACAGAAGTTCAGATTTTTTGCCTGCCTCCAAAGACCCCAAAAAAATGCCCAAAAAAACTCTTGCGCCAAAAAAAAACACCCAGGTGTGTTATTGCAGGCGTTTTTTTTGGGCATTTTTTGGGGGTCTTTGGAGGCAGGCAAAACAACTGAACTTGTGTATAGGGGTATATATACACACACACTTATATGTATTTATACACATACACATACATAGGTGTGATAGGAGCGGAGCCATATGCCTGTTAATTATTTCATTAGCGCAAGCATAGTGTTCTGCTACTTTCACACCTATATATGTGTATATATACATACATGTGTGTGTATATATACCCCTATACAGAAGTTCAGATGTTTTGCCTGCCTCCAAAGACCCCAAAAAAATGCCCAAAAAAACGCCTGCGCCAAAAAAAAGCCCAAAAAAACGCCCAGGTGTGTTATTGCAGGCTTTTTTTTGGGCATTTTTTGGGGTCTTTGGAGGCAGGCAAAACATCTGAACTTCTGTATAGGGGTATATATATACACACACACTTATGTATTTATACACATACACATATATAGGTGTGAAAGTAGCAGAACACTATGCTTGCACTAATGAAATAATTAACAGGCATATGGCTCCGCTCCTATCACACCTACAGTATATATGTGTATGTATATAAATACATATAAGTGTGTGTGTATACAGTATATACCCGTATACAGAAGTTCAGATGTTTTGCCTGCCTCCAAAGACCCACAAAAAATGCCCAAAAAAACGCCTGCGCCAAAAAAAATGCCCAGGTGTGTTATTGCAGGCGGTTTTTTTGGGCATTTTTTTGTGGGTCTTTGGAGGCAGGCAAAACATCTGAACTTCTGTATAGGGGTATATATACACACACACTTATATGTATTTATACACATACACACATATAAGTGTGAAAGGAGAGAAGCCATATGGGTGTTAATTATTTCATTAGCGCAAGTATAGCGTTCTGCTACTTTCACACCTATATATGTGTATGTGTATAAATACATATAAGTGTGTGTGTATATATACCCCTACACAGAAGTTCTGATGCTATGCCTGCCTCCAATAACCCCCAAAAATGCCCAAAAAACGCTTGCTACAAAACCGGCAAGGTGTTCTTATACAAACTATCTTTTTTTTCTGGTTCTGGACATGCTACAAAGCTGAAACTTCACAGGTACACTTTTTAGAAGCCCCAGACACTAAGTCCAAAGAAATCTCATTTTTTGTGTTCAATAATTTTTTCAATAATCGGCTCTCTATCAAAAATGACAATTTTTAAGAACTTTTTTTGTGTGATTAATAGTCTCTGGGGCATGACCCAGAACCCTAGGCACCTTTTAGGGGCATTTATTGGGTTTTTGGGCTTCAAAATTGGGTTTTTTGATTACCGAAGTTCGGGTCCCATTGATTTCAATGGGGTTCTGAAATCCGGGCCGAACTTTCTGGAAGTTCTGGTGTTCTGGTCGAACCGAACTTTTGAAAAGTTCGATCATCCCTAGTCGGCAAGTGGTTAAAGCAAACTCCTGCACAGAGGCAAAGTTTTATACTGGATCACTGCACAGATCTGGAAAAAAATCAGTTCAGCTTTATATAGGGTAGGCAAGGGGAAGGAGCCATAGCCTGAGTGAGATCAGAAAAGTGCCACACTGACATTCTTGACAGGAGGAAAAATGCACGCCTGGGGTGAACTGTGGCCATTCATGAAATGGCAAATGATGTGAATATCAGCGTTGCTCATAAATAAACTATTCCTCCAAGTGATAAATATATAAAGTGCTAAGTGCGGAATAAATAATCAACAATTCATAGAGTGATAATGAGGTAATAAATATCTCTATATGTACAATAAGAGATGATTAAGGAAATTAATTCAGAGGTGGATGCCATGGTAGATTGTCAGCTCTGTTCTTTTGTGTGGAATCCCTATGACTTCACAGCTCCTCAATTTACAATTTTGAGTAACCATAGAAAACATCACAAATGAAGCCAGCCATGATAGCTCTTAAGCTATATCCTCCAGCAAAGGACTTATGGCCATCATAGTTCCCTTGCCAGTGACTGGTTCCCTATATTAAAGACTAATTGAACTTTCAGTTTAAATTAGCTGTGAAAGCCCTACAGTTCATTTCCTTTAGAAAGCAGTAGTTTTTCCAGAGTAGAAAAGCCTGTTTTTACACCATACTGTGAAGTATAAGCCTTGCTGTCTGTGTGGACGCAGTGGTCTCTTTGTAGAAGTCCAACATTGCCCATGCTGAGTCAAGCCTTTAGTTCTGCAATCGTCGAAAACCATGCTCCCTGCTGAATGAAGAGCCCCAACTCTGTCTTAGCAGCTTCTACTTTGCTGACCAAAGTCTCACAAATGGGACTGCAGCTGTATATCAATCACATTTGAGCTTGTATGTGGTCAACTGCCTAATTTTTTTACATACTGGCACAATTGAAGGAGCCATTTATTTTTGAAACTATGGCTAAAACTTCCCAGTCACATAGAAGCTGTACGACAGTAAAATACTGTGTATGTTTTACCATGTACTATAGGAAGGTGCGTGTTTAGGCTGCTCAAACTTCAGATACAGGTCATTGTATCTAAAGAGACAGAGTTGAGACTGCTTTTTCAAACTTTTTACCCCAGAAGGACCCTTAAAGTGGTTGTAAACCCTCACGTATACCCAGTGAAGTGAATAGCCTCAGATGATACACAGAGATGAAACAAATCTCCCTACATAATTCTTACTTGTATAACTGCTGTCTTCCCTTCCCTACACTCTTTTAAAAGTGCAGATCGCGTTAGAAATCTTTCTTCCTCATTCAGCAGTGGGTGGTGAGTCTGAGCACACTGTGAGAGCTGATTGGAGGAAAGTGACACCCCCCCCCCCTCCACATAGGCAGGAACAAAATAACATGCAGAGCTGTAGTCTGAATAGACCAGCTCTCTGCTAATCTCCCTCTGAGCTCCTTCTCCGACACAAATTTTTACACTGCTTTTATCTCTTGTGTCGGAGAACTTATCAGAAGTGACTCTGCTGATAACATAGGAACGGAGCACCAGAGACAAACGACACTTAGAGCTTTGGAGGGATAAGTAAACACTACAGAAATATTTTCCTAGGTCAGATTTCATGAATGGGGTCTACAACCAGTTTAAGATCAATTTTAGAATTCAGGGAACCCCAGCTAAAATCTATTTTATCTGCAGCTTCATGTACAATGTTGTGATCAGCCAGTTGTAGAAAGCTTTTAAGTAAACAAAGCAAATTGCTCATGTAAAGTATCTTTTAACACCCTACTGCACTATACACAAATACACAAGAAACCGATGTAGTCAGGTGCTGGCAAACTTGCCTGTGATATTGTGGGATAATCTGTAATAATGACTGCAGTGAACTTGTTTCCCTCTAATGTTCAGCCTGGTCATAGGCTGATGCAGACTACAAGTTCCAGCTGGCTGGGAGAGAAAAGAATGCTGGGTGAAAATATAAATAGCCTTTTCCAGGGAGGAGTTCTTCCTCTTGGGACCACAGCCTACAGCTGAGAGCAGGGAAGCGGCCCTTTTAGGGCATGTGAGCAGGCCCCATGGCCTAGGAGGCATGGAGAGTCTCCAGCGAGTGAGCGAGCTGATCCACCATTGCCAGCTCCCTGTCAACCTAGTGACTGTCAGGGGTCAATTTCATTGTCACTGGTACAGACCCAGCTGAATCCCAGCTTCACCAGTTGAACGGCCAGGCACTCTTTACTGGTTGCAGATCTCTCAAGAGCCTGTTCCGGGAGATCCCATTCCCTTGAGCCTTGGCATCATCAGGATTGATGAGCAGATGAAAGCCCACCCTGTGTACACACTACAAAGACACCTTTACCTCACCTCTTTACATGAGAGCTTCCAAAAGAAACACTTTGCATATGCTAATCTTTATTCCCAGATGTAACCACCCCCCCCCCCGCCCCCAGCCGTTGTTGGGTAGCTGAAGACTCTGGACATCTACACTACATGGACGTCTCCAGATTCTTCTCGGCCACCCACCCACTTAAAGGAGATATTGATATTGATTATTGCATTTATTACAAATTTTTCTGTTATATTTGTGCCACACGCTTTCTAGGCCTGTGGCATCAAGATTTTAAGCGAGCGTGCTGACACAGAAAAAGGTCATTCTCTTCCCTTTCATACTTGGGGTCATAAAGACCGACTGGCTACTACGGTATGTCTTATTGTGATCTTTATTTGCATTGTTTATCCTTTGTATACTTACTAAGACCAACGTTTTTCTACTGAAAGATATCTGCCTTGGTAATTCTTGTTCTTATCTGGCTGAGAAATCTTAAGTAAAATACTTGTTTACTTTGCTACAGTCTTGTGTCTGTGAACTGCATTATTACTCAGAATTATGTCTGGACCCAGGGTGTCAGAGGTGTAGGGTAGCTTGCAAGGTCAGGGCAACCTTTGGGGACAGTCATCTTCCAGTGGCCCTTGCGGGGTTGGCGTTATACAAGTGAAGTCAAACATGTTGACAGAAATGAAGCACAGACAATAAAAAAATGTATGCTTTCCTTTAAACCAGTAGCCATTGGAGAAATGCCATCTTACACTGGTGGTCAGTAGGGTAAGAACCCTTTATATTGGTGGATAATGAAGATCTTCCTAAGTGGAAAAATTCCTTGCTTTACATTAGTGGTCAGTGTAGTTCCCCCTTACGTTGGTGGTCAGTGTAGGGGCCCTTTCACACGGATGATCCGATCCGCCTGTCAGTATTTCAGGCGGACCGGATTGGATGCTCCATGCATCCCTATGGGGCAGCGGATGTCAGCGGAGACATCTCAGCTGACACCCGCTGCTAACCGATTCCGATCCTGTTCGTGAAATCCGGACGGATGGAAACCGTTCTCATCCGATCTCCCCATAGAGGACAGCGGGGAATCTGACAGCTCCCTCTATGCACACAGAGCGGAGATGGAGCTGTCATCCGCCTGCTCAGCGGGGATCGGCGGATCAAACCGAGCTGAGCAGAGAACGGACCACGCCGTGGGAAAGGACCCTAATGCCTCCTTACATTTGTGGTCCTTGTAGAAGTGACTCCTTTTATTGGATGTCAGTAGAAAATTCCACTCCTAACTTTAGTGGTGGGCGTGGGTGGCAAATAAATCCTCCACCGCACCTTGTACAGTACTGCAGAATATGTTGTTCCTTTATCCCTAGCTGAAAAATGCCATGAAATAAAATAATATGCCATAGTATAAAGCGTTAAAGGCCATCACTCAAGTATTATCTAATGTTTCCTTTATCATAGTTTAATTAGCTTACAGAACACGATTTAGTAATCCTCCAGTGATGGCATGTAAGGCTTTATACTATAGAAAAGTATTCTGTTTCATGACATTTTTAAGCTTTGATAGACTGGTTGGAAAATGTAATAAAATAATTGCATGTATAAAAAAAAAAAATTCTACTGGGCGTTCTTTGATAGAATCTTTAGTAGTAATTTAACGTTATCGGCCTTTTTTTGTGTCGTCAACAGTGTAAAAACCTAGCTGTGTGTGATGTCGTGATAAACTGATATTTAAAAACCAACTTTAGCTACAAAGTCACACTACTGATTGTAATATTTTAATTTGATACTTGTGGCAAAATGTTAATGTGTAGAAAGTCTACTGAGCATTTGCATAGTCGTAGGATTAAGTAATTAGCTTCCTATAAAACAAAGCATGTACAATATTTGCATTTTAATTTCATCAAGGAATCAAAATAGATTTTTAAGCCGGCCATAGACGGAGCGAATTTCTTTCCTGCAACCACAGGCAGTGTTGACAAGGGAATCCCCCCGCTGAACCATTGTATTTAATTTCATTAACCCCTTGCCAACCGCCCCCAATCGTTCCCAAGAGAGGCAGAACAGCGGCCTGCCTATGTAACAAGGCAGATCGCCATTGTTAGTAGGGGTGATAGAGATCCTGTGTTTCTGCTAAGCGGGAACACTGATCTCTGTTTTCCCACAGGTAAAGCACCCCACACACACTTAGCAAGCACTCCCTAGAAACACATTTAACCATTTGATTGCCCCTGATGTTAACTTCTTCTCTGCCAGTGTCATTAGTACAGTAACAGTGCATATTTTTTAGCGCTGATCACTGTATTGTTGTCACTAGTGCACAAAAAAATGTCACAATATGTCCAATTTGTCCTGCTATAAGTCACTAATTGCCACCATTACTAGTAAAAAAAATAAAATAAAAAATCCTTAAATATACCATAGTTTGTAGACACTATACCTTATGCACAAACTAACCAATATACACTTACTGGGATTTTTTTAACCAAAAATATGTAGCAGAACACATATTTGCCTAAATTAATGAAGAAATTTTTTTTTTTTTTTTTTTTTTAAATTATTGAATATGTTTTATAGTAGAAAGTAAAAATATACAGTATATATATTTTTTTTTTTTCAAAAATTGTCTTTTTTTTGTTTATAGCGCAAAAAATAAAAACCGCAGAGGTGATCAAATACAACCGGGGAAACCCGCATCCAATTTTCACTAATGTGAACCCAGCCTTAGGGTCAGTATTAGTGGGGATGCATCCCAACTGCCCTGCAACTGCGTGTTATCTGGGTGGGTGCGGTGCTGCAGGCATACAAAAGTTAAAACAGGCATCCAGGAGGTGACATATTTTCTCCCAACCATCTGTCAGCTGCCTGCTAAAAAGTAGTTACTGGCAGACTTTTTTTGCCTGTTTTGGGGTATGCTGCACTCTAACCTTCTCTTCTTGAGCTTATTGCGCTAAATTTACCTGGCGCCCAGTTACCATTTACCCCACAAGAAGGTAAGAGTTCCACTCCAAGTAAAATGCTAGCCTGGCTCACCGTCTAGGGCAGTGATGGCGAACCTTGGCTTCCCAGATGTTTTTGGAACTACATTTCCCATAATGCTCTACTACACTGCAGAGTGCATGAGTATCATGGGAAATGTAGTTCTAAAACATCTGGGGTGCCAAGGTTCGCCATCACTGGTCTAGGGGGTCATCTTCAACCACCCCAAACAGGAGGTGTAGTGCTACACTATAAAGAAGCTGTCTATTGCTGGGACATTTACTAAATGGCATCTCCATAGGAAATAATGAGATTCTCTCTTCACATTTGTAAAAGAAGCAAAGGACTGTCTGGGGGTGTTGACTATGGATGTGGCTCTGCAGGTAGCACTAGATAGTGGGTCTTGAGGAACAGGAAGTATAAATGTGACTTTGCAAGCAATGCGTGATTTGATAATGTTTACATGTGTCATACGGGATTTGTGTGAAATGTGAACCTTCTCTAAAAAACTTGTTTATTTAAAGTTTATGACAAACATAGAACACTCATACATGTGTACCAAAGGGTTGCCCTTGCATTTCTACATGATGTTTTAATTGACTAAGAATGCACTCACGCTGGCAGTTTTAACTGAGCCCAGCACTGTTCACCCCCTTGGTCTGGTTCATTTTCTGAAGTGTTCTGAACTGTGTCCAGGAATAGTTAAGTATTCCATACTTGAGACCACTTAGAAGAGGTGCGGTTCACTTGTGGTCTGGTATGGTTCAGTTCAGTATACGTGCAAACCATGCATTAACACAGAACTCTCCATAGGCTGAGCACAGAAGCAGGAATCACCGTAGTCTGCTTAGCAGAGATGACGGTGTAAATGTGCCTGGGAACACTTGTTTATAACAGTGCTGCCAACTATCTTAATTTTACTGGCTGCCAGTAAAAAAACTGGCATTTTCTCCTGCCAGTAAATGCCAGTGACAGGACAAGGTTGCCAGTAAAAAATATAGCTGTGATGCTTGGCTTTTGCAGTTTCGGTTCGGAGCTGGCCAAGACCATTCGAGTGCTTGTTACAGTGTGTTTGGGCAGCACCGGTGGGTCTGACAGAGGGGTTGCTTGAGTGTGTTGTGTGATGTCATGGTGCAAGAGAGATGAGTGGAGTGGCTGGAGCCTTGTGTGCGGGTCTGCAGCAAGCTGCGGCAAGCTGGGAGCCGGACTGTCAGTGCTGTTTGGACTGGAGTGGATTGAAGGACCACCTGGCGTGGAAAGAGACTGTCACTGTGATTCAGGAGGGACCGTGTTATGTCGGTGAGGTGTCATCATCATCATCTGTGCTGCTACAAACTGCGAGAGTCAATTGAATGTGTGTGTGCCTGCCCATTCTAACTTCTTGCCCTCCTGAGTACTGTCCCTGAGCTACTTATGTTTTTGCCTTAATAACCTCCTTAAACCGCATTGTTAACTACATATTGCAATGGTTTGTAGCTTAAATCCTGAAATCTGCACTTAAAACTGTAATTTGTAACTTTTGTAAATGCCAATCAAAACTTGGCTGTGCCAGAAAATTGTGGGTGTCATGTCAGTAAATTTCAATTTGATAGGTTGGCATAACTGGTTTATAGTCCAGTGTAAGTGCAGGAGTGGGAAAGGGAGGGAATACAAATTCAAGCATGGTTAAGTTCAGCCATGCCCAGTGTGAATGCACCCTTAAAAAAGATGGAAAGCAGATCCTGCAACTTTTCCAAAGGTGTCCTATGGATGATGTATCTGTGACCTTTTGATTTCATTAGGGTTATTTCCTTCACAATGAACTTTTCAATTATATTTTAACCATTTCAGGGATTTTACTACACTGCCTGTTCACTCACTGTTCTACCATGTGCATAAATATATATACATCCCATAAATACAATAAATACTCCTCATAAAAAAAAAATTTAATATAATGCTAAAATATTCAATCAATAAAAATCTGAATGTGCTGAATAAAAAATGTCCATGATTTTAAATTAAACGTCCGTGCTCATATACTGAAGTGCAAATCCCGATCACCAGTGCTCAAATATTAAGTAAAAGTCAGTGAAATAAAATAATTTGGAGATACTTTTAATGTGCCACCTCCATGCTTGTGACCCCCCACTGGGTGGGTGTTTCACCTTAAGGTGTGTGACCTCGCAGCTAAGCTTGATCAAATAAAGCCTCAAGAAATCCCAATGTGTTGTCTCCCAGCTTGTCTGTGTTGGGCTCAACAGCTCTCATATATGGGGAAAGAACATACGCCCATAGTTGCAAGTATTTTTTTATATAAAATCAAACATTTATTAAAATGAGTGTCACTCACATGCGATAGGTGCTTACAGCGCACCAGACCAATACTATTTATTTGACTAAGCTTAGCTGCGAGGTCACACACCTTAAAGAGAGACACCCACCCAGAGGGGGTCACAAGCGTGGAGGTGGCACATTGAAAGTATCTCCAAAATATTTTATTTCATGGACTTTTACTCTATATATGAGAACCGGTGATTGGGATACGCTGATAACGCTACGCTGATAAAAGTATGCAAGTAAAAATAAAATGGTAAAAAAAAAAAATGTAAAAAAATTTTTAAAAGAATGTTTTTGATTTTTTTTAAAAAACTGTCACCAGTCAGTGTCCCTGATCACTGCCACATTAGTCATATGATGAAGTTGTACTGCCCTGGTGATAGTATGATAGTGATAGTAATAGATAAATTATTCAATTTCCTAATTTTCCAAAAACTTGTGACAAAATATTACAGCTTCAAAAAACTCACCATGCCTCTTGCTTTACTTCCCAATACTGTTTGTACTGTCCTGCTTTTTTAGGCCCATCAGAATTAATACATTTTCAAATATACAGGTGCATCTCATAAAATTAGAATCACCAAAAAGTTAATTTATTTCAGTAATTCAATTCAATAAGTGAAACTAATATATTTTATATAGATGCGTTACACACAGAGTGATCTATTTCAAGCATTTCTTTATTTTAATTATGATGATTATGGCTTCCAGCTAGTGAAAACCCAAAATCCTGTATCTCAGAAAATTAGAATATTACATACTGTAAGACAAATGAACAAAAAAATGCTTAAAAATGGAATCAACCTCAGTCAACTTGGATTCTGTGTCTCTCCTCTCTTCCTCCAGACCAGTGTTTCTCAATTCCGGTCCTCAGGGCACACTAACAGGCCAGATTTTAGGTATTACCTTGAGGAGATGCAGACTAGAGTACTGCAATCACTGAGTAGCAAATGAGATCACCTGTGATGTAGTTCAGTTATCTTGCAAACCTGGCCTGTTAGTGTGCCCTGAGGACCGGAGTTGAGAAACACTGCTCCAGACTCTGGGACCTTGATTTTCAAATGAAATGCAAAATTTTCCATAGTCCATGATGATTTGGGAAACTATGTGATCTGGTATTGATGACGTGATGCAACACATAGAGTGTGACCAGAGCGGAGGCATACCGGAAATGACGTGCTAATACGAGCTCGCCGCTCATGGAGTATATACATGCCATACATAGCCTAAAAGTGAGTAAAAACGCTGTTTTTAAAACAATAAAATACTTTTAAATGATACTACACTATGGGGAGTCTGCTGTATATTGCCAAATAACTCGGACCATATTGGGAGGGACCCCCCAAGAACATTACAGAAGAAATACCAATCACCATAGAGATCCACCAACCTGGGAGATTACAGGAGGCAAGAGAAGACATACTAAGGACCAGGACAGGACCAGGAAAAGATTCCAATAAATGCTGTTATTTTACAGCAGAAAGGTGAGTGGTTTGTAAGCACTTAGGTGTCACAGCATTAGAAAGAAGAGACACCAGACAACTTACCCTCAATGGTGAAGGGGCACACCTCCATTTAATAACCCCATAATATATAGCATTGGGTTCCAAATGGACTGTCTACCACCACTACTGTTAATTGTTTTATATATACCTTGTTTTGCATCAACTTTGTCACATTATTTATTTACCAGTCACTGTACTAGATTACTGTGGAGCACAGCTATATTCTTGCACTGAGCAACACACTTGCTTTTATTTCTTTTTATTATTTACAATTGTGGATTCACGTTCATGTAGTCAACGAGCTTGTTCATATATTTATTTATTTATGTTGTACGGGACAGTTAAGCATTATCTTATCGGACATATACTGTGTTTTATTACTTGTTTTTATACACACTCATCACATTGAGATAATCTTAACCAACAGTGCAGCACCAACCAAATATTGAACCAACTGTTCAATATTTATTACACATTATCTACGGAGTAGCTAAGTGTTTGCAGCAGTTAACTACCACAGTACACTATAAGTGATAGCCCGAAAACACTCATTTCACATGTAGCAGAAAACATTTTGGCCTAAATTTATGATAAAATTTGATTTTATTGGATGTTTTATGACAGAAAGTAGAAAATATATATATATATTTTTTTTCAAATTTCTCAGTTTTTCATTTATATGGCAAAAAATAAAGTGGTGATCACATGCCATCAATAGAAAGCTCTAATTGTGAGCAGCAAAAAAATGCCCTGGTCATAAGGGTGGTAAAAGCTGAGGTGGAAAAGTTTAGTGTGACCAAAACACTGTATGCAATGCTTACAGTTACCCAGCACTCCACTGCAGTACCTGTACTGAGCTATGTATTTTAATATACACTTTTGAGCTCTGGCTGCTGTGAAGGACCTTGTCAAGTGTTGATCACAAGTGGTGAGTGTCCTCTTTTTGTGTCTGTGTGTCTAGGAACTCTTTAAATGAAAATCGTTCTTGGCTCATGGAGGGCAGTGCAACAAGGGAAGGACATTGGGAGGGACCTTATAAGATGTTGAACACAAGTTGCTAGTGTCCCTTTTTTGTGTCTGTGTGCCCTGGAACGCTTTAAAGCAAATTCTGCTTTGCTCATGAAGGGCACTGCAACAAATGTATTTTATGGTTGATCCCTGCAGCAGTTTATACAAAAAAAATATATACTGTTCTCTGTTCTCAAGGTGTTTTCACACTTGGTGCGATTGCCTGGTCCGAACCCGAGTTCGATTGCTTCCCCCTCCCCCTGCCCCCGATGGACTGTGTTCACATTTGATTTTTGTATCCGAACCATAGTACACTTATGTCATCAAGCTGCAGCCGGCGTGCACTCATGTTGCTTGGCAACCGCTGTAAACGAGAAGGTGCCAAAATAGATAGAATTGCTTGCTTTGGTACGATTGCGTTCTCATCAGAAGCGAACCGTACTGGAGTTCACATGAACCGTACACCAGACCACCCTTTTTAAGTGGACTCGGGTACGATTCGCTGGTGCGCACCCGAGTTCAAAGACAGTGTTCACATCATCAAAAAGAACCGAATTCTGATGTCAATCGAACCCGGGTCCGCACCAAAAGTGCTAGTGTGAAAACACCCTTAATCTGTGCTGTTGTTTTAATCAATTAATACAGTAAAATAAATCTAAGTTGTATAAATTTCTTTAAGATGTTATCAGACTTTCATGGATAAATAAATACAGTGCTAGCCTAAAGTATATTTTCTCTTTCACCTAGAGAATCTAGGAGCAATTGTCATTTGTGTGTCCTAACTCCTAACTTGGGGCTTAGGTAGGTCTGAGGACATTAACCCTGCCACTGTGGAACAGTGGGGGTGCCCGAGTGGCCAAATTGCTGCACCAGCTGTCACATGGAAAGAAGGAGAATGGTTCCTCATACCTGGAAGCATCGGATATCTCTTTCCTCTCAGCAGCTGAGTGGCTGGAAAGTAAATAAAATAGATGAATATAAGTTTCTGCAAAGGCCGACATTGACATAAGCCTTTTACTTTACCTTATCTGGGCAGTAGGTAGACCTGCGAGACACTGTAAACATCTGATTTTAATTCTTTGCTATATTTTGGTGGAGCCATTACTCAAAAATTTGTTGCAAATCAATAGTATAACAGAAAATTATAAATTAAAACCCGCGCTTATGATGTGAAGTGAATACTAATAAATAAATAATGTGCCAATAGGATAAGATTAAAATAAATGTGAATAAATACAATGTATGCAGCTACTGTGTCTCTAAGTATAAAAGTCTTAGATAAAATGGATGGACAAATTTAAAACAGCGCTAGCATATAGAACCAATACAATTGATTATAAATAAATTAAACAAGTTGGTATAAATAACATCAAAAATAAATAGTCCTTTTAAAAGTGATTAAAATCCAAAAAAAGTGCTTGAGTGCAGATATTCAATTCAAGGTGCTTAAAGGTGACAGATGACCCCTCTTGGTTCCCTACTCACCGCAATAGTATATATATATCGCTTGAAATATCAATAGAGATAACCAAAGTAAATAGATCGCAGTGTATGAGAAACAGATGATGGTGGTCACCGCTGTTAGCGTGCGTTCCACTGCCGATCCAGGAAGTAAACCGGAAGCGAGTCTTTGAAAACGCCCAATAGGTGGGCGAAACGCGTTGATGCACTTCCGTTACGGCTCGGACGAATCGTCACTTCCGGTTTACTTCCTGGATCAGCAGTGGAACGCACGCTAACAGCGGCGTCCACCATCATCTGTTTCTCATACACTGCGATCTATTTACTTTGGTTTGTGAGTATGTTTTTTATTACATTGGGACAATAAATTTTATAAACATACTACACCATATGCGGTCCCTTTTGTCTTTCTACTTGGGGTCCACGGAGGAGACTTGGACCAATCCCACCTAGGAGACACTAGCAGTCTTGTGATATCCTCGAAAGGAGGCTGGGTGCAACATCTCTATTGATATTTCAAGCAATATATATCTACTATTGCGGTGAGTAGGGAACCAAGAGGGGTCACCTGTCACCTTTGAGCACCTTGAATTGAATATCTGCACTCAAGCACTTTTTTTGGATTTTAATCACTTTTAAAAGGACTATTTATTTTTGATGTTATTTATACCAACTTGTTTAATTTATTTATAATCAATTTTATTGGTTCTATATGTTAGCGCTGTTTTAAATTTGTCCATCCAATAGTATAACAGACACTTCCCTTAACTTCATTGAAGTACCTTCGTTATTATGATCTAATTTGCACTTCTGATGAGGTGTTAGTAACATTTCGGTAATTAAATCATGTATTGCGCAAGGCATTTGTGACAGCAGCTTTGCTAAGACAGTTTGGTATCACAAAGTGTTATATGCATTTATGGAATTTACCACTGTTTGGGAGATAATCACAAATACCATATTCAAGGTTGCATCAAGTTAGAAAGGGGTACAAATTTGGTTAGTAGTAGACGCTCAAATAAAGACATATCTTTTAGCCTTAATTAGCTGGCATGTTTTGACTGTATATTTCTGAATAGTTTGAAACTAGATTGTAGTGTCAGAGGGCACAATTGTAACTAATAACAATTTATGCAATGGGGTTCTATAGAAAAAACTATGGTGGGGCTCCTGCTCTCCTTCTATTATCATAATTTAATATATTTTAATAGTAACTAAAACTGTAGTACATAAGTGATATCAGAGAAATAGAAGAGTTGCAGTATACATAGACTAATTATATTCAAAATGACTGCTGCCTTGATAAATCATTATGTTCTTTACTTACTAATGTATCCTGCCAGCAGCTAGTCCCAAAGTTTAATTATTTAACCGAAGTGGTTGACCAGGTAGCTTCAGGACATGATCTAAACATACTGTAGCATTACACAGGGAAAACACTGCACCTGTGGGCTATTGATTAATAGGGATGGGCATTGGGTTCAGACTCAGGCTGGCCATACATTATATCATTTTCTTGTACAAATTTCCTTTAGATTTACCAAAATTAGAAAATATGGGGTCAAACCTAAACACTTGCAATTTGTATGCAACCAAGCAGGCCCTTACACTACATAGGTGAAGGTAAATCTAAAGGAAATTGAATAAGAACATTATATAATGTATGGCCAGCCTAAACCCATTTTGACTGTTAAAAGTTTGACCGTTCATCAAGTGCTGGAAAATCAAATGTAGTAGTGGTGTTACAACCACTACAAACGTTTCCACAGGGCATCTGGTTGTTACTGAGTGGGCATCGTTTGGCTTCCTAAAAACCACAACTCAATTTCCCGCCCATTCATCTGTCATAGGGGCTTTCCTGGCTGACAACTGAAATATAAACAAAGGGGCAGGACAAAATATGACAAAATTGCAATGTTTGTTCAATGGCCATGACCATATTTGGTCAACGGCCATGACCATATTTGTTCAATGATTATGATCAGATATGGTCATGGCAGTATTTGTCAATGATATCCGCAGCTATTCCTTTTTTTAAATTTGTTTTGTTAGTCTTGAGGAGAGATTCTGCAGTGGAAGTCAAGAGTTTTTGAACTACATTTCCAAGAGAGAGATTGCTGGGAGGAGAGGAACGAACTGCATTTTCCCAGACTGAACAGAGAGCTTCCTCTTGCTGTGAGGGAGACTTGAGGGTGCACATTGCTGTCCACTATGAATATTAATTTGTTGCATATCTGTGGCCTGAGCATGATCCAGAGTGCTAAGTTCTGGTTTACTGGTTTGGGTTATCTGGGTGCAGAGCCATGGGAGGACTAATCACTACATGTGACTGGATTGTGAGCTGCAGTATCGCTGTGACTGGTGAGCTGCCAGTGCAGTCATTTATCACCTGCTGCTTAAGAGACTGAACCCTTTCAGAACTGACTATACACCCATGAAGGCAGGTTGAAAAGTGAGAACAGTTTAGCTATGCAGCAGCCGGCCCAGGTTGGGGAAGTGGTAAAATGTTTTAGCTCAGTTCCCTGGCTTATGGTACTAGTTGGCCCACCTGTGCTATAAAAAGGGGGATCAGCAAAGGTCTGAGGCTGCCGAACAGGAATGAGTATGCTGGTATCATGAGGATTCGAGTGCTGCAAGAACTGGGAACAGCAGAGAACATCCAAGCCATGGACAATGCCATAACGGACACGTGCCTCATGGAGGTATGCCTGGGCCACTACGTTATTTTAGTTAGGATCTCGAAAGGACATTGTTCATAATGAACTGTCTATATATATATATATATATATATATATATATATATATATATATATATATATATATGTGTAAAAAGAACGCTCCCACTATGAAAACCTAATAAGTGTAAACAGTAACATAAAATCATGAATATACAGACAATATTAAAGTTCAAAAATCAATAGAAGTCAAAATCAAAATCAATAAAAGTCCATCATATTGGTAAAAATGTTTGTAGTTCCATCATAATTAAAGTGCTGAAGGGCCACTCACTAACCAGCTGCCAAAGACTCCCATAACAGAAGTCATGTACGCTTTGCAAAACATCTCAGATGCCGGGATTGGTAGTTCTCCAACAAAGCTCTTTCTTAGTGGATACGGAGTCCCTTCATGTATAGTATATAGTATAGCGAAGCATGAGTCTATTGCAGCTGGTGAGTGAGTGGGCACATAGGAGGGGAGTACGGACTGCACCAATTTTGTTTACAGTATTTGCCACTTCAGCACTTTAATTATGATGGAACTGCAATTATTTTCACCAATATGATGGACTTTTATTGATTTTGACATCTATTGATTTTTGACCTTTGATACTGTGTATATATATATATATATATATATATGAGTTTATGTTACTGTTTTACAGTGTGCACAGTGTACAGTGTAATGTGTATTCATAGTGGGAGCGTAGTTTTTTACACATATACATATGATTTAAGGCACTACACCTTTTTAAGGAGAAACAGCGTCACGTACAGTATAATATTCACTATTTCACATAGTTTATTATTTCTGACATCCATTAGCGCGGGTATACTGTATATACGTGTATATATATATATATATATATGTATATACAGTTATAATGAACTGTATGCCGTATCATGCCCATTAAAGTTATGTTAACCGTGATCTACCTGGTCTGAAGTTACTCAAAGAGGTGCATGTTGGTTCTGGTGTATTCCAAAGAACCTGGGTCTATAAAGCACTTGTGGGGTATAGGTGACAGGTCCTCTGGCAGCGAGGGGATCAATGTTCTTGCTGCCTCCCTAGTATCAGTATCCAATAGTAACCTGATCCGAACCTGTAATACAGAGATCTATGGCCTGGTCACGAGGTATAGGAAGGAAAGAGTTAAGTGAGAGCATGCATAAGGTCAACGTTATGGCAGGACCCTATTCTGTTACTGGGGGGGGGTGGGTGGGGGTAACAGTGGTATGCTGGACTGGTGGAGTGGGAGAAGTCTCAGCATGTCAGTCCTAATGCAAACATACAAGTTACAGTGTGTAGCGACATAGGAAAAGTCACTTTTCAGGGGAATTCTGTGCTTTATTACTGCACACAGTGGAAACTTAAGTCGGGGAACTGCTTAATGTTAGATTCTTCACATGACCGCAGTCTCCACCTGGTCCCAGGAATTGGTGAGTGTGCACCACGCGAGAGGTACCCCCACGTGCACACCCATCTAGTAACCTTACCCCCTGCCTGCAGGTTTTACTGGGACTTTACTCATGTGCACCACTGGGAATACTGGGTCCCAACGCTAGCAGGCTGAAGATATAGGACTAAGGACTAGCTCTTTCATAGCTGCTCCACAGAGTCCTTTGCCTATTGATTATTTTAAGAGGTACCTGTCAGAGGACCTTGTACCATACCCTAGCCATTCTCTTAGAGTGCACTCGAAACCAGGAATAGTATTCTTATCTACAGTGCAGTTATTGCTATATGCTCTGTTTATTTATGACTTTGCTGACTACTGAGTTGATTTCAGTCTAGCAGCACAGAACTGTATTCTAAGTTACTTTGGTTAAAGCCCTGTACACTTTGGACAAATGCCAGTCGAAATTGGCCAGTTTAATATAAACTGGCTGACATTTAGCCTGTGTGTATGGCACTTGGTCCGACAGAAGCTAGCTGTTTGGCCGGCTTCTCTCAAATGTGCATGCTGGAAAACTAGCAGCCGACTGGCTCCCGATCACCATTTACTCTATTCCGTACAAATACATTAAGTTAATTTACCACTAAATGGTCTTGTGTCTATTTTCTGATACTAATTCACAGCCAATTTAAAGGTATATTTGTGTTCTTATAAGTGCTTGCAGCAATTTTCATTCAACCAGGTATGTCTGGGGGGCTGAGGTCATTCACAGAGTCGCGGCAAAGAACAGAGAACCTAATCAACCAAGCAGCACCTGCGGGGTGACACTACAACAATAAAGTCCATTGAAATGTTTTCAGGTGTGTCAATGTTTTTGGTTCCAAGTACAGGGAAGGCAGCAAATTTGTGCATAACGGTTAAATGTAAATTAAATCTTTAAGCAGAATCTCCTTTTTCATTATGGCGACATCTGTCTGTTTCCTACAAGCATATTGCATACATATGATCTCCTTTAAATGTCATCTCTCCTATTTTCAAATATCATGCAACACTTCACTAAAGGGTGACAGTGTGGAATAGATGTAATGCATGAACCACCTAAATTATTAGCACCTCCGATGCACCATTTTTAGCACACCAGGCATGAAATAACTATAACCACAGTTACTTGGCTTCTTTTAACAGTGTTCCAATACCCATGCAATCCTTGACAGGCTCTTAATTCCAGGCATAATATGATCATACTTCTCACAGTTCAATTATTAGTGGAGGTATTCTGATGTTACACATACAGTTATCGGGATCAACTTGTTTGAACAGCGTTCCTGTATCAAGCAGCCTCTAAAGAGGTTCTTAATTCCAAGTAGAAGGCTGGGTTCACACATGCTGCGGCCGGAGTTCACAGCAGGGGGTCCGGTGCTTGTCTGAATTTCTGCCTGAATTCACACCTGAATCAGAACCAAAGACACATAGGGCCCTTTCCAAAGGCCGCCCCCAGAGCTGTGTGAACCAGGCTCCATTGAGAGCCAGTCACACTCTCCTGTCATGTGAATTGGATGTGGGGAAACCCGCATCCATTTTGCATATATTTGAACCCAGCCTAATATAGTCCTGTATCTCACAGTCCATGCATTAATGAAAGTGCACTGAGATTATACATGCTGTTATCATGGTAGTCAAACCAGATCATATTACAAGCAGCTCTTTTAAATGTCCGTTCACCCCATGTACTTATCTGGAGGTCCCATTGAATAGGTAAGGGAGATTTGCAACCGTTCATCAGTTGTATTTAAACGTCATATTTCTATGCACTATATTCAACTGGCCAAGTGCATATGGATTGATTCATCATGGGGCAGCACATTGGCTAAGTGGTTATCACTTCTGGCTAGGGTTGCTGCTTTGACACTACCTGCCTGGAGTTTGCATGTTCTCCCTGTGACTTCATGGGTTTCCTACCACACTCCAAAGACATGCTGGTAGATTAATTGGATCCTGTCAAAAATTGGCCCTAGTATGTGTATGTATGTGAGTTAGGGACCTTAGAATATAAGCTTCTTGAGGGTAGGGACTGATGTGAATGTGATATATGTATATGTGAAGCACTGTGTAAATTGACAGCACTAAATACAGTGCCTTGCAAAAGTATTCGGCCCCCTTGAACTTTGCGACCTTTTGCCAAATTTAAGGCTTCAAACATAAATATATAAAACTGTAATTTTTTGTGAAGAATCAACAACAAGTGGGACACAATCATGGGGTGGAACGAAATTTATTGGATATTTCAAACTTTTTTAACAAATAAAAACTAAAAAAATTGGGCGTGCAAAATTATTCAGCCCCCTTAAGTTAATACTTTGTAGCACCACCTTTTGCTGCGATTACAGCTGTAAGTCGCTTGGGGTATGTCTCTATCAGTTTTGCACATCGAGAGACTGAAATTTTTGCCCATTCCTCCTTGCAAAACGGCTTGAGCTCAGTGAGGTTGAATGGAGAGCGTTTGTGAACAGAAGTTTTCAGTTCTTTCCACAGATTCTTGATTGGATTCAGGTCTGGACTTTGACTTGGCCATTCTAACACCTGGATATGTTTATTTGTGAACCATTCCATTGTAGATTTTGCTTTATGTTTTGGATCATTGTCTTGTTGGAAGACAAAACTCCATCCCAGTCTCAGGTCTTTTGCAGAGTTTTGCATATATTTGAACCCAGCCTAATATAGTCCTGTATCTCACAGTCCATGCATTAATGAAAGTGCACTGAGATTATACATGCTGTTATCATGGTAGTCAAACCAGATCATATTACAAGCAGCTCTTTTAAATGTCCGTTCACCCCATGTACTTATCTGGAGGTCCCATTGAATAGGTAAGGGAGATTTGCAACCGTTCATCAGTTGTATTTAAACGTCATATTTCTATGCACTATATTCAACTGGCCAAGTGCATATGGATTGATTCATCATGGGGCAGCACATTGGCTAAGTGGTTATCACTTCTGGCTAGGGTTGCTGCTTTGACACTACCTGCCTGGAGTTTGCATGTTCTCCCTGTGACTTCATGGGTTTCCTACCACACTCCAAAGACATGCTGGTAGATTAATTGGATCCTGTCAAAAATTGGCCCTAGTATGTGTATGTATGTGAGTTAGGGACCTTAGAATATAAGCTTCTTGAGGGTAGGGACTGATGTGAATGTGATATATGTATATGTGAAGCACTGTGTAAATTGACAGCACTAAATACAGTGCCTTGCAAAAGTATTCGGCCCCCTTGAACTTTGCGACCTTTTGCCAAATTTAAGGCTTCAAACATAAATATATAAAACTGTAATTTTTTGTGAAGAATCAACAACAAGTGGGACACAATCATGGGGTGGAACGAAATTTATTGGATATTTCAAACTTTTTTAACAAATAAAAACTAAAAAAATTGGGCGTGCAAAATTATTCAGCCCCCTTAAGTTAATACTTTGTAGCACCACCTTTTGCTGCGATTACAGCTGTAAGTCGCTTGGGGTATGTCTCTATCAGTTTTGCACATCGAGAGACTGAAATTTTTGCCCATTCCTCCTTGCAAAACGGCTTGAGCTCAGTGAGGTTGAATGGAGAGCGTTTGTGAACAGAAGTTTTCAGTTCTTTCCACAGATTCTTGATTGGATTCAGGTCTGGACTTTGACTTGGCCATTCTAACACCTGGATATGTTTATTTGTGAACCATTCCATTGTAGATTTTGCTTTATGTTTTGGATCATTGTCTTGTTGGAAGACAAAACTCCATCCCAGTCTCAGGTCTTTTGCAGAGTCCATCAGGTTTTCTTCCAGTTAAAGTAATAAACTCCAAACAAAAATGTAATACACTGCAACTTTTACCCCCTATTTTCACCTGGTGATCTGGCCAGTAACCTGCCTTCCTGCCTAAAGCTGACCATAGAGTCTAGCGAACCTTGGCACCCCAGATGTTTTGGAACTATATTTTCCATGATGCTTATGCACTTGTAGTTGAGCATCATGGGAAATGTAGTTCCAAAACATCTGGGGTGCCAAGGTTCGCCATCACTGCCATAGACTGACCAAAATATGTCCAATTTAGCAGGGATTGCAGCTAAGTTTATATGCCAGCACACTGCCAGTGTGTCGGTATGACTGCATTCCTATACATGTGCACGAGTAACATTATCTCACGCCGGCCAAAAAGGCTGAAGACTGGCACCTGGAGCAACCTGGGGAGAGGAGCTTTAAAAGGGCACGAGTAGATAAGAACAGACTGCGTACCATTGACCAAAGTGAAATAATGCATTTGCCATAGCTGTAGGCTATTCACATAGCTCCTGAAGCCTGTCCAAAAAAATCCCAGAGATGACATTCCCCTGTCCTGCCTTGTTGCTGGGACTTGTAAATATGCTTTTTTTTTAGCACCCCCCAACTACCTAGATTTTTATTTTTAGCACCTCCTGACTCCTGGAACCATGTAGAGAACCCCCAGAGACAGGGTGGGCTAGCAGTTTTCCAGGATTGAGTCCATGGCTGATAGATGGGGGATGTGTAACAACTGGGGGCCAGTCATTTTAAGGACTTTGTAAAAATGTTATTCTTCACAGCAACATATGAAAGAGAGAATTAGGAAGTTCAGAACATCCTTACTGATGTGCAGGCTCACTAACTCCACCCATATATCTCAGTACTGATAAAAAGAGCTTTTAAGCTAAAACCAGTAACTTGTAAATTTTTGAGACTCAGTAGCATCTCCAGTAGTAACAGCAGTCCCAGAGATCCTCCTGATGCTTTCCCAGGCTCCACGCAAACTCCTTGTTCTCAGGATTTCCAGCTGCAGAGTCAACTCTGGTACCTTTTCCCAGGCTTCACTGCTCCTTACAGACTTCTGTACTCTGTAAGGTTATCTGATCTGCCTCCAGCAGCAAGACCACACTGAACAGGCAAGCTCCTTTGGTTTCCAGGCATTTGCACCAAGCACATGCAAATTTCTCCTAGGTCCAAGACCTAGTCACACAGCTGCACATCACATTGCCTCCACGGGGCAGAACCCTGAGGGAAGAGAGAGCTCACAAGAGGCTCACCAAAATATTTATGCTCTCCCCCTGCTTGCACCAGTGGCAATAAACCTCCTACTGGTTGATTAGGGAGAACTTAAATATTCATAGCTCCATTCTACTGTGGCGTGCACAGCTCAGTGTACATTCTACATAAGATTGTAAATAGGCCGGCAAATGTATTTTATTGCAGAAAAGACATTGCATGTCTCTTATGCAATAAAGACCCTACCTATACACAATTCAATTTTTCTAACTCTGTTTTAAATATAAACAGATAATGCAGCCTCTTACCTCAGTAATCTAATCTTTCCTAAATGGGAATTCTCCAAAATAATTTTACTGGCGACAAACTGCGGTAATTAAAAATCTCCATAGGCGGTGCTTTAACATTTTCTACAGGTTACCTGCTTAGAGTTACAGAGGAGGGTTAGCACTAGAATTATTATTCTCACTCTAACGTTTGCGGCAATACCTCACACGTGTGGTGCGAATTCCGTTTACATATGCATGCGCTACTTACATATGCGTTCGCTTCTGCATGCAAGCATGGAGAGATGACGGAGTTTTAATTTTTTTTTATTATTATTTATTTGATTTCTGATTTCTACACTGTTCATTTAATTTTTTTTTTAGCACTTCTATTCCTTTTACAAGGAATGTAAACATCAAAAAGACCCCAAATCTCTCCTTTAGCTTTAAAAGCAAAAGATTAAAAAAAAAAAATATATATATATGTGATCTTTTGCTTTAAAAAAAAAAAAAGTTTACTTCTGCCCTAGACCGATCCTAGCATCGCTCCAGTCCTCCAAGACAATAGAGGCGATCAGAGACAATCTAGTCTATGCTAGCCATTGTGACCAGTCGGCTACACCATTGGATAATTTCTCTAGTGCACCAGTGAAAACGGTAAGCCCGAGAAACAGAGGCAAGTGTCAAGTGCTTCTGAAAGCAATCCAGCAACTAATGAGCTGTTTGGACCACTTTCATTAACCACTTGCCGACCGCCCTATAGCACATTTACTGCTACGGGGCGGCCGCACAGCACAGGATCACGTATATATATACCTGATCCTGCACTTCTGTATATCAGGTGCGAGTGTGAGCTGATGGAGGCTCACTCTTGCTGTGATTCTACATAGCGGAAGCTGATCAGCGGGTTCCACATCTCGATGTCCGCCAACACCCACTAGTCGGTCTGTACACAGACAGAACTGCGATCTTCCTATGTAAACAAGGCAGATTGTCGTTCTGTTAGTACAGAAGGCATGGATTCTGTGTACCTGTAAAGCAGAACACCGATCCATGCCTTCCACTAGTAAAAGCACCTCCCCCACTACACTGAAACACCAGCTAGGAATACAGTTAACCCTTTGATCCCCTTGATGTTAACCCCTTCCCAGCCAGTGTCATTAGTACAGTGCATATTTTTAGCACTGATCACTGTATTAGGGTCACTGGTTCCCCAAAAAATGGCAAAACTGTCAGGTGTCCGATTTGTCTGCCCCATAAGTCGCTGATCGCTGCCATAAGAAAAATAACTAAATGAAAACTCCATTAATATATAGTTTGTAGACGCTATAACTTTTGCGCAAACCAATCAATACACACGAATTGGGATTTTTTTTGTTTAACAAAAATATATGTAGCAGAATACAAATTGACCTAATCTGATGAAGGAATTCGATTTTTTTTATTTATTTTTTATTGGATGTGTTTTATAGCAGAAAGTAACAAAATTTTTATTTTTTTTTCAAAATTGTCAGTTGTTTTTTGTTTATAGCACAAAAAATAAAAAACGCAGAGGTGATCAAATATCACCAAAAGAAAGCTCTATTTGTGGGGAAAAAATGACATCAATTTTATGTGGGTACAGCGTCGCGCGACCGCACAATTGTCAGTTAAAGTAACACAGTGCCGTATCGCAAAAAATGGCCTGGTCATGAAGTGGGATAAATCTTCCTGAGCTGAAGTGGTTTTATTAGCAAAAAGAATTATGGCTGATAGCTTGCGCCACAACTCTGGTAGGCCACTTGCAAACCATAACGTATATATACGTATTGCAGTCAGCAAGTGGCTAAAAAATACATTGGGTTCCGCATTGTTTTACCTGTATTTAAAGTAGAAGTCCACTCTAACACTAAAATCCCTGCATCTTCACACATCCACTATCTAACACTAACCTATCTCGTCCTGTAAAGAAGAAATCGGAATACATACATTTTTTGAAGCCGTTCCGACCCGATCGCATGTTGAGCTGTAAGCTGTGGCTTCGCTGTGGAGGCGGGTGCAGAGGACACAACCGACAATGGAAGCCCCATAGTAAGTCTATGGGTGATGTCACTTCCCATTCATTTCACAGCCGTTGTCAGCTGTCTCCTCTGCAGAGACCGAGTTGGATCAGCTTCAAAAAAGGTATGTATACCGATTTCTTCTTTACAGGGCTAGATAGGTTAGTGTTAGATCGTGGATGTCTATAGATGCAGGGATTTTAGTTTTAGGGTGGACTTACACTTTAAGTTCTATTCACAGTCTCGGAGCAATCCAATTTTATTCCAGCACGGTGAGTCTAGCTCACAGATGATAACCAGGCCTCCACAAATCAGCTAAAGATATATTTTTTCAATGAGAAAATAAAACTGAAATATAGATATCTTCAGAGAATAAAAATTAGACTTTGGTCCTGAAACCTGGCATCATTTGTATGACTGTGTTTCTGCAAGTGCGTGCTTAGAAAATAATTATTCTTTTATGGTATTCACAGGTATTTTGTGTTCTGTATGAATGCCAAGTGCTGTCCATGTATAAAGAACAGCAGGGGGATGGATTTTGTGGCAGAGAGAGAGGGCACATAGCGTCCTAGGAAAGGTTTGAAAGGCTTTTCCTTACTTGTATTACCGTTACTAGGGGGATGTCAAAACAAACATGTTTTCCATGAGTGTTGATGGCCTTCAGCTAAATCATCTGACAAACTGGATAATAAGGCATGAAGCTAAAAGAATTGGGGATATTTATAAACTTTTCACTTTGTCTTTGGCATACGGGTGAAGTCTTTGTAAATAGTTCAATATTCGCTAAAAGAATTGGGGATATTTATAAACTTTTCACTTTGTCTTTGGCATACGGGTGAAGTCTTTGTAAATAGTTCAATATTCGCTTTACAGACGGGAAGAATGAGACATTCAACAAAGAGCTAAGTCTGTATCATGTTACTGATGCTATAGATTTTTCTGGTTCAGCTACCATATAGATTTTTGCTCATGGAAAAGAAAGATTAAAGGCTAAGTTCACCTTTTTTTTTCTAAAATCCAGCTCCTTTATGTACCAATAAATACTATATTACCAAAAGTGAACTTTAATGGCTTCCCAGTCTTAGTCCATAGGGTTCAATATGGAGTTGGCCCACCCTTTACCGGCTTTACCAGCTTCAACTCTTTCGGGAAGACTGTCCACAAGGTTTAGGAGTGTGTCTATGGGAATGTTTGACCATTCTACCAGAAAAGCATTTGTGAGGTCAGGCACTAATGTTGAAAAAGAGGCCTGGCTCGCAGTCTCTGCTCTAATTCATCCCAAAGGTGTTCTATCCGGTTAAGGGTCAGGACTCTGTGCAGGCCAGTCAAGTTCTCCACCCCAAACTCGCTCAACCATGTCTTTAGGGACCTTGCTTTGTTCACTGGTGCGCAGTCATGTTGGAACAAGAAGGGCCAACACCAAACTTTTCCCACATAGTTGGGAGCATGAAATTGTCCAAAATGTCTTTACATGTTGACGCCTTAAAGTGATACTAAAGTCTCCTTTTTTTTCTAAAAAAAAAAACAAACATGTTATACTTACCTTATACTTACCTTCTCTGTGCAGTGGTTTTGCCCGGATCCTCCTCTTCTCAGGTCCCTCGCCAGCGATCCAGGCCCTCCTTCCTGTCGAGTGCCCCCACACCAATGCAGCTTGCTATGGGGGCACCTGAGCTGAACTGCAGCTTTGTGTGTCCATTCAGACATGGAGCCACAGTTCAACCCCGCCCCCTCTCCCTCCTGATTGGCTAACTGACTGCTGTGTCTCAGCCAATCAGGATGGAGAATCCCGGGCGGCTGAGGCACTCATGCACATCGCTGGGTAGAGATGTGGCTCAGGTAAGTATTAGGGGGCTGAGGGGGGCTGCTGCAAACAGGAGGCTTTTTATCCTAATGCATTAAGATGAAAAACCTTCTGCCTTTAAAACCACTTTAAGAGTACCCTTCACTTGAACTAAGGGGCCAAGCCCAACCCCTGAAGAATAACCCCACACCATAAACCCCCTCCACCAAATGATTTGGACCAGTGCTAAAAGCAAGGTCTATAAAGACATGGATGAGCGAGTTTGGGGTAGAGAAACATGCACTTCTGGAAAAATGGTCAAACATTCCTAAATCTTGTGGACAGCTTTCCCAGAAGAGTTGAGGCTGTTATAGCTGCAGAGGGTCGGCCAACTCAATATTGAACCCTATGGACTAAGACTAGGATTCCATTAAAATTCATGTGCATGTAAAGGCAGGTGTCCCAATACTTTTGGTAATATAGTACCAATAATGGACTTAGGTTGCAGAAAAAGAAAAGCTTTCTTTGATTTTGAGAACAAGATCTTACCTTAGCCCTTGCTGTATTTCTTAAAAAGCTTCATCACTTGCTGGTATGTAGATTTGGTAAGGAGAAACCAGTAAGACACAGAATGGAGTTTACCAGCTGACCTCATTATCACACACTGTTCACTAATCAACTATGTTTGCAGAGCATCCTCTGCATTTCTCCACACATGCATTTTCCTGGCTTCCCCAGCGTCTCTCCAGATGCATGCTAAACTCCCTGGGGCTGCTGCAGCCTACGGGACACCGCTGATGTAGTGCAAGATGCCTGATTGGATACAGAGTGATTCGATAGATGGTGTGCCCTCCTATTATACAGTTTTGGTAAATCTAAAGGAAATTGTACAGAGATTGTACAATCAGATTGTATACGGACACATTTATACACCTAAAATTATCTAGTTGTGCTTTCAATGCCATTAATTGTTATTAGCACACCAAACACAGAACCAAACACACATACCGCTACCTAGCAGATTCTGCAACCAGAAGGGACGTTCGGAAAGAAAAACTTACTGTGCATTTGCCATGCATTCCAATAGCTTTCCTAATGTGAGAGAACACAAAGCAGCTGCGGACATTTTCTTATACCCACGCAAGTCTTGAATTTTAGATTTATTTTACCAGTAAACTGACCTTATAGACTGAATAACAGTATTACATTTCTATTATTAGTGAAATATAGTAAATATAGGGAGAAACCTGCAGGTAGAAGGTGGCAACGTCCATCTTGGTACACCCTTGCACTGCTCGGCGACAAACTGATTATATAGTGAAATAGACTATTTCACTCGGTCACTGTGAAATAGTCTATTTCAGTATTTAGGGTGAATTTACTGCCAAAATCAGTCTTAAATTCAATAGGTATAAGAATATATCTGCTGCTGCTTCATGTTCTGTCACATGGAAAGCTATTGGAACGCATAGTGCCCATGTTGGAACGCATGTCACATGCACAGTAAGTTTTCTTGTCCTAACGTCACTTCCGGTTGCAGAATCTGATAGGTAGCGGTATTCTGATAGAACACCGGCATCGGCCAGAGGACATCGGGGGATCCTAGGGATAAAGTCAATTTCACTACAGGGTAATCCCAAGTGTGGCTTGGGGTTACCACTTTTGGTATTGAAAATTAACCCCGAGCCACACTCGGGATTACCGCCAGGGAGGTTAATCAGCAGGTCTTTTGAATGTTGATGAGGAAAGGCTCACAAGCACAGGAAGAACATGCAAACTTCATGAAAACCGTGTCCTGACTGGGCTTTGAACTGATAATCCCAGTACTGCAAGGCAGAAGTGCTAACCAGTAAGCCATCATGCTGCTCCATTATAATTATTAAAGCTTAACTCTGGACAGTTGGTTAGTTTTGGATATAGTTTTTAGGTTTGGATAGAGTGAGAACAAGTACAGATTTCTGTTTATGTTCTCATTGGGGAGAGTCTGCCGTACATCCTTTCACCATGAGCCCCGTGCAAGAAATAGGAAGTGCAGTCCTAACAGGGACAGCAAAGTGCAAACAAAATAAAACATTACAATTCATAACCCTACTAAAAAACAGTTTTTGTTTTATCTGTGTCCCCATCGGAGAAATGTCTCACCACTTCCTGTCCTTACAAGAAGTGTGGGAAAACCAGGTACACAGACAGCAATAAATAACTTGCGGGAGTTCTAACCTTCCACTTCTTTATTTAAAACAAATTAAAATTTGGCTGGAGCAAGGCTTTAAAATGCATAGTTCCATCATTTTGTGTGGCATTAAACAAATTGTTAGAAAAAAAAATAGGTAGTATACATGAAGTGCAGTTAAAAGTACTGTCAGAATATTTATACTGCTCTGAATAGAACAGTGTCTATTTATGTCAATAAGCAAAAGATCTGTAAGGTAGGAGAATCTCCACTTATTTCCACAAATCAATATGTAGCGAATTCATTTTAATCGATTAATTTCTTTTTAAAAGCATATACCAATCTTAGTGTAAACAGTCTACAGTAAGGAATATATTAGAATATTTATTCACAAGACATATATTCACAATAAATGATCAGACTTGAGATGACACAAAAAGATAACTTTACATAAAATACAAACTTCAAACAATAAATGCAATGTGATGTGTAGCTCAATAATGAAAGTAAAAATAAAGCAAGATTACCTTTTCCCAGGTATAGTAGCATAAACCATAGATAGGTGTACTATATAATCAGACCCCAATTGTCTGCGAATTACGCAGGCGACAGCCACTCCACTGCAGATGGAGCGAGAATAGGCCATGCAAAACGTGAGATTAATATGCCAATATGCGCTAAATCTGATATTAATAAAAATGTATAAAAAGCAAAAATCAGCTCTTAGAGAAAAATCTACATGGTTCATACGGCTGGGACTGTAATCTCATTACCCTTAAATATGAAATGTGAAACATATAAGGAAGAAAATAAATGATATTAAATAATAATCAAATAAACAGCAAGGTATATTTACCATATTTAAAATGGCTGCTAGCTTAAATGGTCGTTACCAGAGTCCTTAAGATGGCTGCCTTTCCAAAATGGTGGCTAGTTAGGGAGGAGTTTCGTTTGGCGTCCTTTAAAGTTTCAGAGACATGATGGAGTAAAATGGAGTATGTATAGATGAGTATACAGGGAGTGCAGAATTATTAGGCAAATGAGTATTTTGACCACATCATCCTCTTTATGCATGTTGTCTTACTCCAAGCTGTATAGGCTCGAAAGCCTACTACCAATTAAGCATATTAGGTGATGTGCATCTCTGTAATGAGAAGGGGTGTGGTCTAATGACATCAACACCCTATATCAGGTGTGCATAATTATTAGGCAACTTCCTTTCCTTGGGCAAAATGGGTCAAAAGAAGGACTTGACAGGCTCAGAAAAGTCAAAAATAGTGAGATATCTTGCAGAGGGATGCAGCACTCTTAAAATTGCAAAGCTTCTGAAGCGTGATCATCGAACAATCAAGCATTTCATTCAAAATAGTCAACAGGGTCGCAAGAAGCGTGTGGAAAAACCAAGGTGCAAAATAACAGCCCATGAACTGAGAAAAGTCAAGCGTGCAGCTGCCAAGATGCCACTTGCCACCAGTTTGGCCATATTTCAGAGCTGCAACATCACTGGAGTGCCCAAAAGCACAAGGTGTGCAATACTCAGAGACATGGCCAAGGTAAGAAAGGCTGAAAGACGACCACCACTGAACAAGACACACAAGCTGAAACGTCAAGACTGGGCCAAGAAATATCTCAAGACTGAATTTTCAAAGGTTTTGGTAAAGGGCAGAGAGCTGCAGTCCGACTCAGACGCCAGCAAGGTGGAGGTGGAGTACTGGTTTGGGCTGGTATCATCAAAGATGAGCTTGTGGGGCCTTTTCGGGTTGAGGATGGAGTCAAGCTCAACTCCCAGTCCTACTGCCGGTTTCTGGAAGACACCTTCTTCAAGCAGTGGTACAGGAAGAAGTCTGCATCCTTCAAGAAAAACATGATTTTCATGCAGGACAATGCTCCATCACACGCGTTCAAGTACTCCACAGCGTGGCTGGCAAGAAAGGGTATAAAAGAAGAAAAGCTAATGACATGGCCTCCTTGTTCACCTGATCTGAACCCCATTGAGAACCTGTGGTCCATCATCAAATGTGAGATTTACAAGGAGGGAAAACAGTACACCTCTCTGAACAGTGTCTGGGAGGCTGAGGTTGCTGCTGCACGCAATGTTGATGGTGAACAGATCAAAACACTGACAGAATCCATGGATGGCAGGCTTTTGAGTGTCCTTGCAAAGAAAGGTGGCTATATTGGTCACTGATTTGTTTTTGTTTTGTTTTTGAATGTCAGAAATGTATATTTGTGAATGTTGAGATGTTATATTGGTTTCACTGGTAAAAATAAATAATTGAAATGGGTATACTGTATATTTGATTTTTGTTAAGTTGCCTAATAATTATGCACAATAATAGTCACCTGCACACACAGATATCCCCCTAAAATAGCTAAAACTAAAAACAAACTAAAAACTACTTCCAAAAATAGTCAGCTTTGATATTAATGAGTTTTTTGGGTTCATTGAGAACATGGTTGTTGTTAAATAATAAAATTAATCCTCAAAAATACTCATTTGCCTAATAATTCTGCACTCCCTGTATGTATGGATGTGAGTAGTGTGTGTGTTGTGGGTGTAATGTATGTTGTCAGTAATATGTAATGTCTCACATCTGGGTTCTCCTTTTTATATGGTATTGAACAAAGGACTATTAAAATTACCATAAGTCGAACCCAGAAGGAGTAACTTTATCCCCATTGGTTGGGCTAACTTATCCATTAACTGGTGAGGTCATTGGGCAACACCTCTACTGGTTAACCAATATTGGATATTTAAAACTATATGATTTCTCCATCTAAGAAAATCATAAAAACAACATAATAATCTATCCATACTCTCATATATTACATGTCCATTTAATATATCCATCATGTATCTAAGTAAGGATTGAATCTGGTAACACCATAATATATTATTATATATATATATATATATATATATATATATATATATATATATATATATATATATATATATATATATATATATATATATATTGGAAATGACTGTCTGAACCAAAGACTTCACTTAGCATCAGTCACCAAAGATGGCAGTATTGTGTTGCTCTTTAGATTTAGTACATAGCAATGTAACAAATAAACTTTGAACCTTATATTGACAAAGAGCCTATAATCCCAGACCTTCTAGACTAGACACCTGGCAAGGTCAGAAAAAGTTTTATGATACTTTACCACTTACAAGAGCTTATTTACTGAAGCCTTACTAAACATGCAGTGATGAGTCATCAAAATCAGTTAAAGCTAGAATTTAGCAAGAATGAAACAACTTTAATATATAACGTTTTCCTACATATCTATGTATGTTATTCATATATATATATATATATATTTAATTGTTAATATTCTTTTACACATAGGATTATAATGTATCTGTAAATCTTATTTTTAAATGGGTTTAAACACAGAATACCTGACCGGTGTTTATGATCACCACACAAACAAGATTATCCTGGTATATATAGCGTCAGCTAGATTTTATCTAAAGAAATTAAACAGACTATTTATTTATTACCTTAGTCAACACAGAATGTTTGGGTAAACCTTTTAGAAATCTGTTGAATAGACACTTTTGCCTAAAAGGGAGTTTAAACTTTCAGTGATTCTATATAGAATAGAATATCTATATATGACTATGCCAAAATTCAATTTTTCTTTTATTTGTTCTCCCCAATAATTCTGACAGTATGTAATGTTCTGGTACCTTTGGGTACCCTAATTACTCTTTCATAAGTGTATGCGCCCCACCATTCTCTTTTGGTAAGGTGCGCATACACCTTTAAGACTGATGCTGTCATCACTGAGCGCCGGACTGGATGGCTATTTAGATCGCCGGCTCTCACTCACATGTGTTCGTTCAAACTGCTTTGTGCCTTGATGCTAACCTGTCTTGAAGCTCTCATGCTTGTAAGCATACCTCGCTGTCGGAACCACGCTGCGCTGATCCCTGTATCCCGCTACCGGATCATCCGCTCTTGCCGAACCTCTCCTCTGCTACATTGCTATTAGTGATAAGTACCCCACAGGGGAAACCTCTATAACCTTTATACTAAAGCTTACACTATCTAGCTCTGCATACTAAGGACTATTACTACATCTGCATTATCTAAGATTGCTAGCTCTTGAGCCTACTACCACCTGTTCTTGCACTGGGTTGATCTCTCTTGTATGTCCACCTGCTACTCTGTCATCTACTACCATACATGATTGCTAAACCTATCTGCATCCCATCTGCTACTATCTTACTTTCAAGAACATTTCCTTTCAAGTGTCTGTCATCTACCATCTCTACCCAACCTGTCTCTTCAGCCTATCATCACTGTGTTACTATATACATAAGTCACTCTAGGAAACATCTTATTGAGTGTGTGTATTTACTTGCTGAATTGAGATCATCCACACATGATGAGTCTTTGAGAGTTGGGATTGGTGTCTCAGCGTTTCTCTACATGACTACTGAAGTGGAATATTTCTGCAGCTGAAAATCCACATCATACGTAAAACGCAGGAGCGTTACACAGTACAGCATATATTGTACAAGATACAGTGTTAGTAAACAAAATGAAGGTGAAAGAAGTATAAAAGAGAATTAGGATAAGCTGTAATGAGTAAGAAAAACGGTAAGATTCAATAAATGTGACGATGTGTGCCTCTTCAGACACTGAAAGGGTAAGAAGTGCTGCAAGCAATTCAACTCATTTGACCCTTACTTGCAACATTCATGCCATGTAGAGGCAAAGCTAAACTAGGTTGATATAGACTAACAACCCACCATTAATAGTTATGTATTCATTGAAAATAAAAAATAAAATCTATTTTATTTAGAACTAATATACAGTATTTTATAAAAGTGAATACACCCCCCACATTTTTGTAAATATTTTATTATATTTTTTCACGTGACAACACTGAAGAAAGGACACTTTTCTACAATTTAAAGTAGTGAGTGTACAGTTTGCATAACAGTGTCAAGTTGCTGTCCCCTCAAAACAACTCAGCACACAGCCATTAATGTCTAAACCGCTGGAAACAAAAGTGAGCACAGCCCTTAGTGAACATGTCCAAATTGGGCCCAATTAGCCATTTTCCCTCCCCAGTGTTATGTGACTCGTTAGTGTTACAAGAACTCAGGTGTGAATGGGGAGCAGGTGTGTTAAATTTGGTGTTATTGCTCTCACTCTCTTATACTGGTCACTGGAAGTTCAACATGGCACCTCATGGCAAAGAACTCCCTGAGATTCTGAAAAAAAAATAATTTTGCTGTACATAAAGATGGCCTAGGCTATAAGAAGATTGCCAAGACCCTTAAACTGAGCTGCAGCATAGTGGCCAAGACCATACAGTGGGTAAACAGGACAGGTTCCACTCAGAACAGGCCTCGCCATGGTCAACCAAAGAGGTTGATTGAATGTGCTCAGCATCATATCCAGAGGTTGTCTTTGGGAAATAGATGTATGAGTGCTGCCATCATTGCTTCAGAGGTTGAAGGGTTGGGGCGTCAGCCTGTCAGTGCTCAAACCATACGCCGCACTATGCATCAAATTGGTCTGCATTGCTGTCGTCCCAGAAGGAAGCCTCTTTTAAAGATGATGCACAAGAAAGCCCGCAAACAGTTTGCTGAAGACAAGCAAACTAAGGACATGGATTACTGGAACCATGTCCTGTGGTCTGATGAGACCAAGATAAACCTATTAGGTTCAGATGTTGTCAAGCGTGTGTGGCAGCAACCAGGTGAGGAGTACAAAGACAAGTGTGTCTTGCCTACAGTCAAGCATGGTGGTGGGAGTTTCATGGTCCGGCACTGGGGAGCTACATTTCATTGAGGGAACCATGAATGCCAACATGTACTGTGATATACTGAAGCAGAGCACGATCCCCCTCCCTTCGGAGACTGGGCTGCAGGGCAGTATTCTAACATGATAACGACTCCAAACACACCTCCAAGATGACCACTGCCCTGCTAAGGAAGCTGAGGGTAAGATGATGGACTGGCCAAGCATGTCTCCACACCTAAATCTATTGAGCAATGCATCTGTGAGGCATCCTCAAAAGGAAGGTGGAGGAGCGCAAGGTCTCTAATATCCACGAGCTCCGTGATGTCTTCATGGAGGAGTGGAAGAGGACTCCAGTGGCAACCTGTGAAGCTCTGGTGAACTCCATGCCCAAGAGGGTTAAGGCATTGCTGGAAAAAAAAGGTGGCCACACAAAATATTGACACTTTGGGCCCAATGTGGACATTTTTGTTACCTGCAGTTTAGACAATAATGGCTGTATGTTGAGTCATTTTGAGGGGACAGCAAATTTACACTGTTACACAAGCTGTACACTCACTACTTTACACTGTAGTAAAGTGTAATTTCTTCAGTGTTGTCACGTGAAATATATAATAAAATATTTAAAAAAATGTGAGAGGTGCACTCACTTTTGTGAGATACTGTATGTATCAGAATGTGCCTTGATATTAGCCAAGACTTTTACAGAATCTATAATTATTTTAGGTGGCATGTGGTTTAAACACAATTCCACAAAAAAGCCTCTATGGGCTGTTACATCGACGAAGCTGCCTTTTGCCCATTGTGAAACATTGGCTAGCACGATTGTGACCGGTGGATTTTGTGTCACCTGGTGGGGGGGCTCTAAGGTTGATGACTGATTTGGAGAAAAAAAACTTGTTTTCTGTTTTGTGTCCTGGAGTCCGGAGAATTGATAGAACTTTGGGTGGGATAAAGCCTTCATTCCTAGATCTACATCTTCATAGCTACCAACTGTCCCTAATTTTGAAGGACTGTCCCTCATTCAGAACAAAGTCCCTCTGTCCCACTTTCCACCTCATTTGTCCCTCATTTTGGTCTGATCTGTATAGTTGTATAAAAAAAGGAACTTTTTATTTTTCAATAAGTGTTTCCCAGTGCTAAACTTTTCATCCGAATTCTAAATTGCTGCATTTGTAAATTCCAAAAGCAAGTATAAAGGAATAGTAGTGGTAAAAAGCACTTGTGGGTTAAATTAATATATATATATTTTTTTACAAGTTACCTTTAAGGGGCATAGCAGGGTGTTTGTCCTATGCCTAGATACTTTTGCTAATAGATGTCCATCATTCCCATCTCAGAAAGTTGGGAGATATGCATACACCTATTATCAAAAGTATGTAGGCATAGGACAAACACCCTGCCACTACCCTCTTAAAGGAGAATTACACACCAAAATGATTAGGTAAACCCACAAGTTCATTTTTACCACTACTGTTCCTTTATATTGGCTTTTAAAAATTTACGAATGTAGCAATGTAGAAATAAAAGGTTTAGCACTGGGAAACACTTTTTGCATTTTATATAAACTATATAGATTAGACCAAAATGAGGGGCAAATGAGGAAGAAAGAGGGACAGAGGTACATTGTTTCAAATCAGGGACAGTCCCCCGAAATCAGGGACAGTTGGGAGCTATGGGTATGCATCTTACTTGGTAGCCAGCTCATATCATTAGTCTTAGCTGTGACTAATGAAAGCTCAGGACTCTCTCTGTTGTGGATGCCTGCTGCTGAGTGAAAGTGCTGACTGCTGACAGAACACAAAAAAAAGTATAAATGCTGCCTGTTACTCTGTTCATCAGGGACTGATCTGAATTTGTTTAGTTGGTCTGACAAGCAAATATTCTGTTTGTTTTATACCATGAACTTGCTTTGCAAAGCCCTCCTGTATTGAAACTGTGTTTGCTATCTTGCTGAATTAAGTGACAGACAAGATAGCTTGGACTGTTCCTGGGTGTCCATGTCCCATGCATAATTTACCCCTGCCAATGCCAGTTGAGCCTATGTGCCTTAAACTGCATACATTTCCAAAAAGCTGGGTATTTCCACTGGAAAAAGAACAAGATCTACCGTAATGCCTAGTACCCATAATCAGAAAACTGAACAAAAAATGCCGCTTTCAAAGCGATTATACATAAATTTGATCTTTAGTATATAGCTTTTGAGAGCCAATCACTACAGTTCATGTAAAATTATCCAAAAGGACAAACACGAACATTTTCTTGTACGATACCAGAACAAACGATTTTTGCTTATTTAGTACAGTATTCTTCCAAAAAATCGGAAGACCAAAACCACACATGCTTGGAAACGAAAGAATGCATTACAAAATAATACAACACATTACATCACTTCCGAAGTTATATTCTGTCCTACGAGATTTTTTGTAACTTAGTAACCTCTTCATTTTCAATATAAGACTAGCATGCAAAAAAAAAAAAAAAAGCAGATGGTCCGATATTCTTCATTGTATAAATCTTTAATAAAAATGAAAATAAAAAAAAAAACGTAACGTAATCATAGAGGGAAAAGTAAAGAAGCTTGGTGCATTTCATGCTTATCGAGCGCTTATTCACAGCTTACCAAGAGCTTCGAAATTTCCATTCATGATACTGTAAATGATCTTATAATTTTTATTGGACTTTGATTTCTATTTATTTTGCACCAAGATTATTGTTTTCTGACTGATGTTACAAATTCACTGTACTAAATGTAAAATGGATTTTTTTATATTATTATTATACAGGATTTATATAGCGCCAACAGTTTGCGCAGAGCTTAACAAAATGAAGGCAGACATTACAGTTACAATACAATTTAGTACAAAAGGAATCAGAGGGCTCTGCTCATTAGAGCTTACAATCTAAAAGGGAGGATCAATTGATACAAAAGTTAATAGCTGTGGGGGATGAGCTGATGAAACAGTGTATTAGTTAGAAGCTGGATAGACTTCTTTAAAGAGAAAGGTTTTCAGGGATCGTCTAAAGATGGATAGATTAGGGGACAATCGGACAGATTGGGGTAGAGAGTTCCAAAGGATGGAAGAAGCTCTGGAGAAATCCTGGAGGAGAGAATGGGAGGAGATGACAATTGGGCTAGAGAGCAGGAGGTCTTAGGAGGACTGAAGAGAGCGTCTTTGTTGATATTTTGAGATCAGGTTAGTGATGTAGTTGAGGGCAGAGTTGTTGATGGCATTGTAAGTAAGAGGTAAT
Organism: Pelophylax lessonae; assembly: GCF_965119305.1. NCBI lineage: Eukaryota > Metazoa > Chordata > Amphibia > Anura > Ranidae > Pelophylax > Pelophylax lessonae. The sequence goes on along the minus strand of NC_138779.1, from coordinate 110,761,025 downwards.
CCAATGAGGAGAAAGTTGCAGTAGTCGAGGCGAGAGATAACCAGGGAGTCAATTAGAAGCTTGGTGGTGTCGTTGGTTAAAAAGGTGCATAGTCTAGAGATGTTGCGGAGGTTAAGGCTGCATGATTTGGACAGGGATTGGATATTGAAAGGACAGTGCAGAGTCCAGGGTAACACCTAGCACCCTGGCATGTGTGGAATAACTGATAGTTGTTCCATTGATCTTGACAGAGAATTCAGGGGAAGGGTACATGGGGGAGGAAATAATATGAGCTCGGTTTTAACCACATCCCGCCCGCCCTATAGCAGAATGACGGCGGGAATGTGGTTGCATTATCCTGACCGGACGTCATATGACGGCGGCAGGATAATGCACTCTGCGCGTCCCCCGTGGGGCGCACAGAGCGGCGATCGGTGATGCGAGCTGTCACACTGACTCCCTGCATCTCCGATCTCGATCTGACGTAGGCTCTTTACCATGTGACCAGCCGTGTCCAATCACGGCTGGTGACATAGAAAACAGGAAGAGCCATTGATCGGCTTTCCTCAGTACGTGCCTGACAGGCACGAGTAAAGGAGCGCCGATCGGCAGGTCCTCTGACAGGGGGGGGGGGGGGTCGGCACTGGTAATCAGATCATTGATTACCAGTGCAGACCCTCGGAGGGGGGGGGGTGCCACTAGAACCACCAGGGATGCCCACCCATGACCCCAGGGATTCCCACCCATGACCCCAGGGATGCCCACTATCAAGGGAAGTATTGATTGTGCAGGAGGACAAGGAGTTTAGTAAGGTGAGGGAGATATCAGTAGATTTATGGGTTTGATTCTAAATATCTCCAATTAACTAGCAAGTTTTGAGTTTCAAGACATACAAAGTGGTTAGATAGCAGGTGACTAAATTGGCCTTTACCTAATGCCCTGAAAACACAATGAGAAAACCTGGCGAAAGATCGCCTGGTTTTCCTCGATGTTTCACAGCAAGTCGGAACCAAGAATAGAAATAATGTATGAAAATTCTCCTACGACAAAAACTTTTTTTTTTATTTGTTGCTTCTGATCATGCGCAGTCTTTCGTATCTGATATTTCTCATACAAAAACGGTACACTTTAAACGAAAAATGGTTCTTTCTGTTCCTGTACTAGAAACATTTTGGAGTTTGTCCTTTTGGAAATTTGGAAGGATTGGAATTGGCTGTCGAAAGTTGTGTACACACTATCAGAAAATCATATGATCGTTCCTTGAAAATGTTCGCCTGGTTTTCTTACAGTGTGTACAGGGCATTTGTTTTCCATTCATAGAGATTAAATTCTTGTTGCCCTAAACCTCTTCTAAGGGAGCCCCACTTGGAACACCTGACAGGGTTCTGTTTATCATTCTTCCCTTTTCATTTAGATTATTTTTTTTCCTAATCATTTCCATGGTCCACCTTCTCTGCAGTTAATGAATGTATCATCTTTCTTGATTAAACTGCTGTTCCCTAACACGAATACAAGACTTGTTAGTTCCATCCATGTTTATAAAATTTGTCTGACGTACATAGATAGTATACTTCATTGTTATGAAAGAGTGGAGAGTGGCGTTATCTATGGTTTATAGTTACAAGACAAAGTTGACCCAAAAAAAGATATTAATCATTAAATATTAGTTCACATACTGTATGTTTAAGACTATTGGGCGAGATAATAAAAGATCAAGTGGTTGCCAGATGATTACCAAAGGTCCCACCGCTTTCTTACGTCTGTAATGCCCTTTTAATTTTTATAATTTGCTTTGATTAGCCAAACAAAAGCCGAACATTAGATAACATAATCTTTCCCTGTTATCACCATTACCATTACACTTAGTTATTTACTGTGCAAAAATACCCATGGAAAGGAGCAGCTGCAAACGCAAAAAAGGCATTGGTTTTCCAGTAAAGGAAGACTTTTACTGGAGTTATTCTTAAATGAAAGTAGTCATGTAGTCATTCCTAAAACCTAATATGACTATTCACGATGCTTACCTATAAACCAAACTAAAATGTAATGTGTTGTACTTACCTATCAAGTGACCCCTGAACTATTGTTACCTTTACAAAGCAATGACAGAAGATTACATATTGTGTCAAAGACTAACATTTGGGTCCTCAAACAGTGGCTGTTCCCAGACACGGATCCCACAACTTAAGAAAACATGCGCCCTGTCACTGAGACTGTGTTTGGGTGACGTCAGTTTGTTCTATAGCAGAGAGGACCACAGAAGGTAAATTCTAGGAATTCAGCAACTTTGTAAAATGTGACAGCACACTATGGGGTTCATTTACTAAAGGGAAATAGACTGTGCACTTTGCAAAGTGCAGCTGCCCTCTGCAAGTGCAGTTGCTCCAGTGCTTAGTAAATGAGCAGAAGCTCTGCTGACTTTAGTCATCCAATCATCTGCTAGCAAAAATGCTGTTTTTTTATTTTCTTTGCACGTGATTTGGTATTTATTGCAAAGTGAAGGTTAACCTAATTGATTAGCTCTGGAGCAACTGCCCTTTTGGAGGGCAACTGCACTTTGCAAAGTGTACAGTCTATTTGTCTTTAGTAAATCAACCCCTATGAGTTAAGTTCAGGGAGCTGCATGACATCTCCTGGGCTGATCTATATTATTTACATTTGACAGGGTTATTGCTCTGCCAGAGAGACACTCCAGGATCTGAGAGGAAAGAAACACACAGAGCAGCCATGCCCACCCTCCCCTTTGCTGCCCATTCACAGAAGCCTTTGTATTTAGTGAATGTGTTCACATAATACCAAGGCTTCTGTGATTGGGCAGCAGGATAAGAGGGGCAAGCATTGCAGCTGCAGTGACTCTCCTGTTTATGATGCGAAGCTCCGAAGGATCAGCAATAAAGCTAAGCCTAGGAGGTGTCATGCACCTTGCTGGACTTAAAGCATTACTAAAACCAGTCTGTATATGCAGTAAAGCATGCTTGTTATACTCACTGTGGAACCTAAGGGGTTAATTCTGCACATTGTGTAAAAAGGCCGGTTGATCCTGTCTTCTCTAATCCTCTCCTTCTTCCACAGTCCCCAATCCATCTACTGATAGAACAGAGCCTTGGGGCACTCTTCACTTGCTTAGTTTGAAGTGTATTGCTAGAGTGTTTATTTTTTCTTGGGGGGGGGGGGGGGGCATGTGATCAGCCCATGGCCCATCAGCACTGTCCAGGCAGAGGGTCAAGGGTCCTGAAGAATTAAAGAACAGCCAGAGTAGAATTAAAACTCCTTCTAAAGCTTTAACCAAATACCTGATGGAAGTCACAAGACTGCTATGTACTGCTGATGAGAAAAGATATTTAGCAGTTAATATTTACTAAGATAATTGAAATTCTATGTTCTGTGGGAGACAGGATATAGTGAATGTAGGCTCCTGGGTTTAGTAACACATTAACTCATAGTTTGTCTTCATTTTTCGGGTGGCGGAAAAGGGTCCCACCCCCCTCCTGCCTTTGCCTCTTCTCTGGCAGGTGTATATGCTAATGCCAGGAGCCTAGCTAATAAAATGGATGAGTTGGAAATGTTAGTACATGGGGAGGACATAGACCTTGTGGGAATAACAGAGACTTGGTTCGACCCCTCACATGACTGGCTGGCCAATATCCAAGGGTATTCGGTGTACCGGAAGGACAGGGTAGGAAAAAGAGGGGGAGGGGTATGTCTCTATGTCAAGAACAATATAAAGGTGACAGAAAGGAGTGACATTACGGATGGGATGAGCATGGATTTAGAATCTGTGTGGGTTGAACTCCATAGGGAAGGAGAAAAGGGGAAAGTAATTGTGGGGGTTTGCTATAGGCCACCTAACCAAGGGGAGGAGGTAGAGCTGGAATTTTTAGCACTAATGGGTAAAGTGGCAAAATTGGGATCAGTCATCGTATTGGGGGACTTCAATTACCCCGACATTGACTGGGAAGAGGGGACTGCACACTCACAGAAGGCCCGCCTATTCACGGAAACCTTACTGGATAATTACATGTCACAGTTGGTGGATTCCCCCACCAGAGAAAACGCAGTCCTGGATCTATTGCTCACTAATGACCCAGACATAATCTCGGAGGTAGGAGTCCAGGACAACCTGGGCTCTAGCGATCACAGGATGATCACATTTAGTGTAAATAACAACATAACAAGACAAGTGGGGAACATAAGAACCCTAAACTTCAGAAGGGCAAACTTTCCAAAATTGTACTCAATGATGGAAAAGGTAAACTGGGACCAAACCCTGGGATCCCTGACCACAGAGGAAAAATGGGAATGCTTTAGGAACATATTAGGCAAAGGCATCTTGCAGTGCATTCCTATGGGAAATAAATTTAGAAGAGACAAAGCCAAACCTGGCTGGCTAAACTGTAGCGTCATAAAACTTATTAGGGGGAAAAAATTGGCCTTCAAGAAGTATAAATCAGAGGGCACAGTATCGGCTTTCGAGCAATACAAGGAGGCAAATAAGAAAAGTAAACAAGAAATCAAGATGGCTAAAATCAACTTTGAGAGACAAATAGCGGAGGATAGTAAAAAAAACCCAAAGAAATTCTTTAAATATATCAACAGCAAAAAAACTAAGGCAGAGCATATTGCACACATAATTAACAATGATGGGAGGATGGTTACAGAGGACACTGAAAAAGCAACCGTGCTAAATGCTTTTTTCTCGTCAGTCTTTACACAGGAAAAGGAGGGGTACACTGACCATGACTGTATGGTTAGTAGTAATAAACAGGACTTGCCACCATGGCTAACAGAGGGGGAAATCAGGGAAAGGCTGGATAAACTTAACACAAACAAATCACCAGGACCGGATGGCATACATCCGAGAGTACTCAAGGAACTCAGTAAAGTTATATCGAGACCACTGTTCCTGATCTTTGCTGACAGTATTAGGACAGGAGATGTACCAGGGGATTGGAAGAAAGCTAACGTGATTCCAATATTCAAAAAGGGCCAGAGGCATATCCCGGGAAATTATAGGCCTGTCAGTTTGACATCAGTAGTATGTAAACTTCTGGAGGGGATGATAAGGGACTATATTGTAGAGTTTGCTAAGGACAACAACATCATCAGCAGTAATCAGCACGGGTTTACAAATGGGCGTTCTTGTCAAACCAATCTCCTTACATTCTACGAGGAGGTGAGCTGTGAGCTAGATAGGGGGAGACCAGTGGATGTGGTGTACTTGGATTTCGCTAAGGCGTTTGATACAGTTCCCCACAAGCGCTTAATTTATAAAATAAGGTCTGCAGGTATCGATAGCAGGGTTTGCTCTTGGATACGGAACTGGCTAAAAAGGCGGGTCCAAAGGGTAGTAATAAACAGCGCATACTCAGACTGGTCTGAGGTGGTAAGCGGGGTCCCCCAAGGCTCAGTCCTGGGACCAACCTTGTTCAATTTATTCATAAACAACATTGAGGTCGGGATCAGTAGTTCGATATCAGTTTTTGCAGATGACACAAAATTGGGCAGGGCAATAACTTCACAACATGAAGCAGATATCCTGCAGAATGACCTGGACAAAATAACAGAGTGGGCAACGACATGGCAAATGAGGTTTAACGTGGAGAAGTGTAAGGTTTTGCACTTGGGGACTAAAAACATAAAATCACAATACACGTTAGGAGGGGAGCCCTTGGGGGAATCAAAAATGGAGAAGGATCTGGGAGTATTGGTTGATGATAGATTAGGATACAGCATGCAATGTCAAGCGGCAGCTTCCAAAGCCAACAGAATATTAGCATGCATAAAGAAAGGGATGCATTCCAGAGATAAGACTATAATCCTTCCACTTTATAAAACTCTGGTCCGACCGCATCTGGAGTATTCCGTCCAGTTCTGGTCGCCAGTCCTCAGGAGGGATGTGTTGGAGCTGGAGAGAGTCCAGAGAAGGGCAACTAAACTAATTAGGGGATTGGAGGACCTTGACTATGAAGAGCGTCTACAATCGCTCGATTTATTCTCCCTGGAGAAGAGACGTCTGAGGGGGGACATGATAGCAATTTATAAATATCTTAATGGGGATCCCAGCTTAGAAAAAAAGCTGTTCATTCGAAGGGATTGCATGAGGACTCGAGGGCATACAATGCGATTAGAGGAGAAGCGTTTTAACCTCAGGCAACGCGGGGGGTTCTTTACTGTTAGGGCAACAAGATTGTGGAATTCTCTACCACAAGAGGTGGTTTCTGCGGGTAGTATGGTGGCTTTCAAAAGACTCTTAGACTTACATCTCAAGGATCAGAACATTCAGGGGTATGGGAGATGATTACAGCCACACATGCCTACACAGGTTGAACTGGATGGACTATTGTCTTTATTCAACCTCACCTACTATGTAACTATGTAACTATGTAACTATGGTCTCATCATGGAGGCCGGGAGCGATACAGCCAGTGGCAATGGTTGCCTAGGACAGAGAGAGAGGAACTAACATCATTTTCCTCTCCCTGTAACCCTGGAACCTGGGAGCGAAGAGTATTTGTCACTTCCGGTTCCACCCCTTTGTTTACCTGGCCACCAGCGGCCAGAGAAGCAGCCCATCGGACCGATCTCAGTCAGATCGGCTGCATTGGGGGCCAGAGGAGAGATTTGGGGTCTAATAGACCGCAAATCTCTCTATAAAGAGGACCTGTCACGGCCCATGCTATCACAAGGGAAGTTGTTCATCCCTTTTGATAGCAATAAAGTTTGTACAAAAAAAAAGTAAAAGAAAGGTGTAAAAAAATTATTTTTGTATAAAATAAATAAATAATAATAAAAAAATTTAAAACGCCACCTTGCTTATGCGCAAATCCGAGCGCATACGTTACTACCGCAGGCATATGTAAACGGTACTCACACTACACATGTGAGGTATTGTCAGGAACGTCGGAGCGAGACCAATAATTCTAGCACCAGACCTCCTGTGCCACTCTAAAACGTTACCTATGGAGAATTTTAAGCACCGTAGTTTGTTGTCATTCTACGGGTAGACGCAATATTAAAGCGTGACATTTTAGGTATCTATTTACTCGACGTAACATCATCTTTCACATTATACAAAAAAATTGGGCTAACTTTACTGTTTTTCTTTTCTTTTCTATTCATGAGTGTGTTGCTTTTCCAAAAAAATTGCGTTTGAAAAACCACTGCGCAAATACCACGTGACATAAAAAAAATCAACACACCATTTTATTCTAAAGGGTCTCTGCTAAATATATATATATATATATATATATATATATATATATATATATATATATAATATTTGGGGGTTCTAAGTAATTTTTTGGCAAAAAAAAAGTAGATTTTTATATGTAGGAGCGAAGTGTCAGGACAGGCTTGGGAAGGAGTTGGTTAAATAAACAGTTTCAAAAAGAAAAAAATTCCCTTCGACAATAAGAGTAGACACCAGATGCATAAGAAGTTGGAAATTAACATGGGAGAAATGTGTTAATATGAAATTATTAGTCTTGTCATTTAAGGTGTAGTATGACTCATGGGTGTTAATGACTCATCTTGAAGATATTTTATGTTTATAAATGTAGACTATTAAAAATAGATTAGTCTTTAGGATCTTTGTAACTGCTGAACTTCTGCTTTTTTTATGAAAATCAGGGTAGTCCTTTTGGAATTTTACAGAATGAAAAAAAAAAAGACATATTTTGCTCTTAGGGTAATAATCCAGGAGCACCAAAAGAAGCAATGATCTTTCAGATTACCAGTATCCATTCATAGCTAAACTATTTGGATGGACTGAGTGCCAGTTCACACATATGCGATGCGGGGATCCTGTGAATCCACTGCTGGTTTCCCGCATCACACTCAACTCGCAGGCAGATCACACTGCCATATGCAAAATGTTAATATAGCTGTAGTTAACATAGTTAATGACACCCCCAGATCAGTTCGCATATTGCAGTGCGAACTGTCAGTTCGGACAAGAATCAGATCGCACAGGAGTGAACAACCATGCGATTCGATTCTGGTGCCAAACTGTCAAAACTAGGTACCCGCTCCCTCCCCTCCCAAAAAATGACATGCCAAATGTGGCATATCAGGGGGTCAGGAGTACTTAAAGCGGAAGTTCCACTTTTGTATTTAAATATTTTTATTGAAGTAATAAGACAATGTCAAATAAGGCACAATTTTTGAAAATTAATGCAAACAAATGTGAAATTGAATACAAGCAAAGGAATATGTTTCCTTTAAAATATTCATAGACATGGGATCTTCTAACATTAACAAGGGAGATTTCAACAATTAGTAATCTTGGTAGAAGTATCAGTAGAAGTAACAAGACAGTATATAAGAATATGAAGTACTATCGATATGGACAAAGTGTACATGTCTAATCCACTAGCGATTGCCTGCATGATATCTATTGGAACCATTTCGGTATGCGGTACTGGTAATGGTTATGGTAATGGTTATGTTACAGGGATAAAAAGATGGGGGGTGGGCAAAGGGAGAAAAAAAAAAGGGGGGGGCCAGGAAAAGGAACTCCATTGAGTATCATCAGTGTAGGACTATATGTTCCATCAGAATTTTTTGCAATTATTGAAGAAATCAGACAAACCAAAAAAAATGATAAGAAAGAGGAAGAAGGAAAAAAAGGGGAGTAGCTCAGGGAAAAGCAAAGGAAAGGTAAGAAAAAGAGGAAAAAAAATAGAAAGAAAGGATCAGTCAGGAATTCGTTAAGTTACAGATAAGTATCGTATTCATGGATCCCATGTTGCATCAAATTTCCTAATAGAGTTGCAGCGAATACAGGTAAGCCTATCATTAACCATGATCCAGTTAAGTTTATTCTTCAGGAATTCAAGCGGAACTGTCGACTGCTTCCAGTATTTAGCAATAGTTATTCTGGCTGCTTAAAATATATAAGTGATACGTTTTATCGATTTTCTGGGGACTTCCTCAGGAAGCTTTTTAAAAAAAGCGCTGGATCTGGGGATCTACGGATAATAATCCCTGTCACTGAATGTATCAAATTAAATATGCAAATCTAGAATCTGGTGAATACGGGGCACTGCCACCAAACATGATAAATTGTACCCATCTGGCTACAACGCTTAAAGAAAATGGGGGATGCAGATGGGTGCATCTTCGCAACTCCGGTCGGGATTAAATACCAACGTAAGAGCATTTTACAATTTGCTTCAGTCAATCTTGTGTTAATGGATATTTTGGATAATACATAGGCAATATCTTGCCAGTCAGAAAATTCAAAAGTGGTATTCAAATCCCATTCACATTGATACATGTAAGGGAGTTTAGTATTCTGATCAGTAAGAGTGGCGAACACCGTAAATATCCGTCCCAGTAGGAGGCCTTTCCTTTGACAAGATAGTTCAAAATTTGTAAGTGTTATGGGTCTCTGTAGCAAATGAAGTTTAGATCATACAAAAGAGATAAGCTGATGATATTGGAATATTTCACTAGAGGGCATTTGTGACATGTCTTTGAAATATTGCAAAGAGTATGGTTGGTTGCATTGAGGTAGTCACCTATCCTAAAAGGCCCCTTGTTAAGCCACTATAAAAATGGCATCGAAGTTAATCTGGGAGAGAACTCAGGATTGCAAAACAAGGGAGCCAGTGGGGTATGTGGTGATGACAGGGGTTTTCGATGTTTTACACCATCTTAAACTGCTAGGGAATGGGACAGGGTAGGACATAAAATAAGAGGACGAAGATGGCTAGGAAGCCACATTAGAGAACAAATGGCAAAAGGGTGGCACGAGAGAGCTTCAATAGAGACCCAAAGAGGTGTGGATCCCTTGGCCATTATGTAGAAAAGTTGAGTTATTTGAGCAGCTCGATAATAAGCCTGTAAATTAGGGAGGCCAAGCCCTCGGTTTCGAGACATACAAGAAGTTCCACGTTATGGTGTAGTTGATTTGTCTACTCTCTATATAAACTTACTTTTATATGAACTTTGTTCAAGCTCGAAAAAAATGAGGGGAAAAAAATGGGGAATTACACAACCAGTGGTACATGAAGGATAAACATGAGATTAAAGTGACTGTCACAGCAAGAAAAAAATATATATATGGGGCACATCTCTGCAATCCATGCACATTTCCTATTTTATCTCTTACAGTATATTATATAGATATTTTACACAAAGTTACATTGGTCCAGGTTGGGACGATGCAGCTATGTATATACCAGAGGTCTCCAAACTTTCTAAACAAAGGGCCAGTTTACTGTCCTTTAGATTCAAGGGGGGCCAGACTTTGGCCATTGGGAGTAGAAGAGGTCCCAGTGGCAGTGGGAATAAACAATGCCCCAACTTTGGCGTTAGTGGGAGGAGTTGTGCTCCATCATTGATGGTATCATTGATAGAAATTGTGCCCTATTCATTTCAGTGGGGGGAATTATGTCTCATTGTTGGTATTAGTGAATGGAAATAGTGCCCCAAGGGCCAGATAAAAGCAAGCAAAGGGCTGCATTTGGCCCCCGGGCCGCAATTTGAAGACCACTGGTATATACCATGCATGGCTGATGCCCCTGGAAGCTGGAAATCACTGAAGTAGACTCCTGAGATCTCCACTTGTTTCTGAAACCCTTGCTCAGCGGCTTACCTGATGTACTGTGTACACAGGAGGTCAGCTGCTCTGCATGGGTGCCATTCAAAGAATGCTTTGCATTTTCTGAATGAATGCAAAGCATTTTCTAATTAGGAAAAGTGGTGAAATGGGGCAATACTCATTGCAGAAGAGGTATCATTTTTCTTAGGCCTCATGCATACAGAACATTTAAAAATGCCACTTTTGACCCCTTGGTGGTTCTTGGCCTCTGTACCCCTAGACCTAAAATAAAGTTCGTAACAAAGATCCTATTCCTAACCCTTGTAGCATAGAGGTTGGGGGCCGCTGCAAAAGTCTTTTATTGGGGGCTTGAAAGGCATCCATTTGTTTCACCTCGCAATATTAAATATTTTCTGTTTATTTGCTTCTACAGCTTCCCCTCCACCAGTGTTATTTATTTCTTGAAATGCCCTTGTAGCCTTGGCTGTGTTAATCAGAAATCATATTAAATATGCATTAAGATCAGTCAGCATAGAAAAGACATTTGTGAATGCATTTTAAAATCTTGAGATGGATATTATTTGGAAGCCAACATTACTGACTAGCTTCCCATTCACAGAGCAGGCTGCACTCCCCAAACACATCCTCATGAACTGACTGAGGATTTTTAGCTCCAATTTCTTTGCAATTAGATGTCTCTTTGTATCTGTTGAATCTGAATAAAGTTTACACTGTAGTCTCCTTTTTTCATGTTTGTGTACATCTATTTGTAGTGCTATCCCCGCAGGAGCCGCTGGCATTTTGCCCGAATCTTTCCCACTTTTTAATCCGCAGCCAGTCTCAAGGTATTTCCCATACAGCCAAGTGCACACACTCTTCCAATTGTTGCCTCCAATGGCCAGTCCAAGGGTTTGTTTTATTGGAGAACTTGGATAGGAGAAGGGATAAAGTAGTATACTCCAAATTGAACTATTCACACGTGAGGACAGATATCTCAGTAGATCTGTGTAGCAGACTGCACAGAATAAAGCAAAGTCCCTTTTTTGGTAGAAGGAACTTAGTGGACCCTGCTTCAAGACACCAGCCGGTGTCCCATTAAGCCTACACCCAGCACCCAGAAGGGGATTTTAACAGCACCAGACTCTAGGATCCTTTTAGGGGGTCTGTACTCACAAGACCCTGGCCGCAGGTCACCTTCCTCTGTGATATCAGACAGGATCCATGGCCATCCTTCCTTAGTCAACTCTCAGAAGAACACTGGGTTTCAGCATACGCTGTTTAGGCCCTCAGGTCACCCACCTGAGGCCACATGGCAGCCTGTGCTGGGGAGAAGCAACAGGCCCCCTTCCCACTGGACCTCTTCTCTCTATACTAGAGGAAGACACAGAGCCCTTGGGCTCATCAAATATAAATACAGGCACCCAGCATGCACTGGGGCCCCTCCCCTTGTAATTGGCTGGGGCTGTATAAATATTCATGCTCCTATCTGCATGCTTTCTGCCTGTTTCCCAGCACTTTCCATAGTTGCTAGGATACCTGGAAACTTCAAGACAGCATGAGAGCACACTGAGCAGACTACACTAGCCTACTGATAATGTGTACTAGAGACTTTAGGGTAGCTGGATTAAATATCTGATTGCTCTAAAATGTACAAACCCAAATCCAAAAAGGTTGGGACACTGTACAAATTGTGAGTAAAAAAGGAATGGACTAATTTACAAATCTCATAAACTTATATTTTATTCACAATATAATATAGATAACATATCAAATGTTGAAAGTGAGACATTTTGAAATTTCATGCCACATATTGGCTCATTTTGGATTTCATGAGCGCTACACATTACAAAAAAGTTGGGACAGGTAGCAATAAGAGGCCGGAAAAGTTAAATGTACATATAAGGAACAGCTGGAGGAAAAATTTGCAACTTATTAGGTCAATTGGCAGCATGATTGGGTATAAAAAGAGCCTCTAAGAGTGACAGCCCGTCTCTCAGAAGTCAAGATGGGCAGAGGATCACCAATTCCCCCAATGCTGCAGTGAAAAATAGTCAGATCAATAGTCAATCAGAAAGGAGTTTCTCAGAGAAAATTTTGAAAGACTTTGAAGTTATCATCATCTACAGTGCATAATATCATCCAAAGATTCAGAAAATCTGGAACAAAATCTGTGCGTAAGGGTCAAGGTTGGAAAACCATACTGGATGCCCATGATCTTCGGGCCCTTAGACGGCACTGCATCACATACAGGAATGCTACTGTAATGGAAATCACAACATGGGCTCAGGAATACTTCCAGAAAACATTGTCGGTGAACACAATCCACCGTGCCATTTGCCGTTGCCATCTAAAACTCGATAGGCCAAAAAAGAAGCCATATCTAAACATGATCCAGAAGCACTGGCGTTTTCTCTGGGCCAAGGCTCATTTAAAATGGTCTGTGGTAAAGTGGAAAACTGTTCTGTGGTCAGACGAATCAAAATTTGAAGTTCTTTTTGGAAAACTGGGACGCCATGTCATCTGGACTAAAGAGGACAAGGACAACCCAAGTAGTGATGTCGCGAACCTAAAATTCGCCGTTCGCGAACGGCGAACGCGAACATCGGCAAATGTTCGCGAACCGGGCGAACCGCCATAGACTTCAATAGGCAGGCGAATTTTAAAACACACAGGGACTCTTTCTGGCCACAATAGTGATGGAAAAGTTGTTTCAAGGGGACTAACACCTGGACTGTGGCATGCCGGAGGGGGATCCATGGCAAAACTCCCATGGAAAATTACGTAGTTGACGCAGAGTCGGGTTTTGATCCATAAAGGGCATAAATCACCTAACATTCCTAAATTGTTTGGAATAACGTGCTTTAAAACGTCCAGTGTGTGAATACGATCAGGTATGATGTTTTATCGGTCAAGTAGTGTAAGGGTTACGCCCGTCGCCCGCTTCACAGTGACAGACCAAACTCTGACAGACCAAACTCCCCGTTTAACAGTCAGTCAGTCCATTTGCACAACCGCAAACTCCCCATTTGCACAAGGTTGGATACCAAGCTAGCCATGTCCCGTTCCTTGTCCTCACTGACATCATTGAAGGTCTCTTCCTCCACCCAGCCACGTACAACACCAAGGGTCCCCGAAAGAGAACAAGCCCCCTGGGACGCCTGCTGTGGCTGGTATTCCACCTCCTCAAAGCCACCTTCCTCCTCTGACTTCTCTTCTTCAGACTCCTCTCTCTGCGTTGCCACAGGTCCAGCAATTGACAATGACAAGGCTGCTTCTGGTGGTGATGGGGACCACAACTCTTCCTCTTCATGCTCATCTACAGCCTGATCCAGTACTCTTCGCAGGGCACGCTCCAGAAAAAACGCATATGGGATGAGGTCGATGATGTTGCCTTGGGTTCGACTGACCACCAGGTTTGTCACCTCCACAAAAGGACGCATGAGCCTACAGCCATTGTTCATGAGCATTCAGTAACGCGGCCAAAAAATACCCAGCTCCGCAGAAAGAATGAAAGAAAATGAATGTTTTTTCTATGAAAAATTATCCCGCGGATCGCTTTTGGTCTGTTCACAATGAAGCAACGACCTTATCATCTGGGGTGTGCCAACACACTCCTAGAGGTGATCGCTTCATTGTGATACGCAAGCCCCTTCACCACGACAAGGTAACGATCATGAAGGGGAATTGACACATGTATGTGCCTTTTTTTTTGTTTTTTTGCAGCCACAGTGTAGCACCAGAGGCCAGAAAAATTAGGCATGTACACATGCATGAAAAAGTAGGTATTGTTGCAGCCGCTGCTGTAGCAGCGGCCTGAAAAATTGAGGTTTTCAAGGCAGAAAGTGCACTAAAACATTGCGGCTTGAACCGTAGTTGGTGGTGGAGACGTCACGTAAGTCATCCGGCATGCAGAGAAGGATTAAATACAGCAGCGTGTGGACCATTTTTAGCCCAAGGCATCTCAGTCATCACCAGGCCTTTTTTAGTCAAATGCATCCCCCACTGTCAGTCCCTTCGGGATCCATGCCTCATTCATCTTAATAAACGTGAGGTAATCAAGACTTTTTTGACCTAGGCGACTTCTCTTCTCAGTGACAATACCTCCTGCTGCGCTGAAGGTCCTTTCTGACAGCACACTTGAAGCGGGGCAGGCCAGAAGTTCAATGGCAAATTGGGATAGCTCAGGTCACAGGTCAAGCCTGCACACCCAGTAGTCAAGGGGTTCATCGCTCCTCAGAGTGTCGATATCTGCAGTTAAGGCAAGGTAGTCTGCTACCTGTCGGTCGAGTCGTTCTCTGAGGGTGGACCCCGAAGGGCTGTGGCGATGCGTAGGACTAAAAAAGCTCTGCATGTCCTCCATCAACAAGACGTCTGTAAAGCGTCCTGTCCTTGCCGGCGTGGTTGTGGTGGTAGGAGGAGGATTACTTTCACCTCTTCCCCTGTTGGATTCCCGTTGTGCTGTGACATCACCCTTATATGCTGTGTAAAGCATACTTTTCAACTTATTTTGTAGCTGTTGCATCCTTTGCGACTGCCGGTAATTGGGTAACATATCAGAGACTTTCTGCTTATACCGGGGGTCTAGTAGCGTGGCCACCCAGTACAGGTCGTTCTCCTTCAGCCTTTTTATACAATGGTCCCTCAACAGGCATGACAGCATGAAAGACCCCATTTGCACAAGGTTGGATGCCGAGCTACTCATGTCCAATTCCTCGTCCTCACTGATGTCATTGAAGGTGTGTTCTTCCCCCCAGCCACGTACAACACCACGGGTACCAGATAGGTGACAACGAGCACCCTGGGATGCCTGCTGTGGTTGGTGTTCCTCCTCCTCAAAGCCACATTCCTCCTCTGACTCCTCTTCCTCAGACTCCTCTTCCAGTGTTGCCGCAGGTCCAGCAAGCGATTGTAAGGCTGTTTCTGGTGGTGGTGATGGTAATCACAACTCTTCCTCTTCACGCTCATCTACGGCCTGATCCAGCACTCTTCGCAGGGCACGCTCCAGGAAAAAAACATATGGGATGATGTCACTGATGGTGCCTTCGGTGCGACTGACTAGATTTGTCACCTCCTCAAAAGGACGCATGAGCCTACAGGCATTGCGCATGAGCGTCCAGTAACGTGGCAAAAAAATACCCAGCTCCGCAGAGGCTGTCCTAGCACCCCGGTCATACAAATACTCGTTGACCGCTTTTTCTTGTTGGAGCAGGCGGTCGAACATTAGCAGTGTTGAATTCCAACGTGTCGGGCTGTCGCAAATCAAGCGCCTCACTGGCATGTTGTTTCGCCGCTGAATATCTACAAAGTGCGCCATGGCCGTGTAGGAACGCCTGAAATGGCCACACACCTTCCTGGCCTGCTTGAGGACGTCCTGTAAGCCTGGGTACTTCTGCACAAAGCGTTGCACAATCAGATTCAACACATGTGCCATGCACGGCACATGTGTCAACTTGCCCAAATTCAATGCCGCCAACAAATTGCTTCCGTTGTCACACACCACTTTGCCGATCTCCAGTTGGTGCGGGGTCAGCCACTGATCCACCTGTGCGTTCAGGGCGGACAGTAGTGCTGGTCCGGTGTGACTCTCTGCTTTCAGGCAAGTCAACCCCAAGACAGCGTGACACTGTCGTATCCGGCATGTGGAATAGCCCCTGGGGAGCTGGGGGGGTGCAGTTGGTGTGGAGCAAGACGCAACAGCAGAAGAGGACTCAGCCGAGGAGGTTAGCAAAGAGGATGGAGTAGGAGGAGTAGAGGAGGTGGCAGCAGGCCTGCCTGCAAGTCGTGGCGGTGTCACCAACTCCTCTGCAGCAGAGCCACGCATTCCATGCTTGGCAGCCGCCAGCAGGTTTACCCAATGCGCAGTGTAAGTGATATACCTGCCCTGACCGTGCTTTGCAGACCAGCTATCAGTGGTCAGATGGACCCTTGCCCCAACACTGTGTGCCAGACGTGACATGATTTCCTTTTCCACAATAGAGTACAGATTGGGGATTGCCTTTTGTGAAAAATAATTTCAGCCGGGTACCTTCCACTGCGGTGTCCCAATAGCGACAAATTTTTTGAAGGCCTCAGACTCCACCAGCTTGTATGGTAAAAGCTGGCGGGCTAAGAGTTCCGACAAGCCAGCTGTCAAGACGCCGGGCAAGGGGGTGACTCTGTGAGATTGGCTTCTTACGCTCAAACGTTTCCTTGACAGACACCTGACTGTGGGCAGGTGAGCAGGAACTGCTGAAGGTGAGAGGCGGAGGGGCAGGTTGTTGATAGGGGGCATGGAGGACAGCAGTGGTTGATGTGGCTGAAGATGCTGGACCAGGAGGAGGATGGTGGCTTTCAGTTTGTGTGCTGCTTTTACTCATGTGTTGATCCCATAGGCGTTTGTGATGTGAGATCATGTGCCTTCGCAAAGCAGTTGTACCTAGGTGGGTGTTGGACTTCCCACGACTCAGTTTCTTTTGGCACAGGTTACAAATGGCATCGCTGATATCAGAGGCAGACACACAAAAAAAATGCCACACTGCTGAGCTTTGCAAGGACGGCATTCTGGTGGTGGCAACAGCTTGTGTTGATTGGCGTGCTGTCTGGCTGACCCCGGGTGCCGAATCTACATGCTGTCTGACTGCGCCACTAGCTCCTTGCGATGACCTCCTCCCCCTGTTTCCAACTCGTCTCCTCCTCCTCCTCTCTGTCTCCCCATCTGAACTTTCCCCCTCTTCTTCTGCTCTTCGAGCAGGCACCCAGGTGACATCCACAGACACATCGTCATCATCAGCCGCTTCACTTGACAACTCAGCAAAGGCAGCAGCAGCAGGTACAACATCATCATCATCATCACAATGTACGTCCATGTGTATAATGCTGCCTGACTGAGACATATCCCCGTTATCTACATCCTCTGGCACTAATAGTTGCGCATCACTTATTTCTTCCAACTGATGTGAAAATAACTCCTCTGACGGATCAAGTGAAGCGGCTGTGGTGCTAGTGTTGGTGGTGGTGCCGGCGGGCTGGCGAGTGGTAAATTGAGAGGTGCCCGAAGCTGAGCTGGAGGAGGATGGTGCATCAAGGTTCCGAGCGGAAGCTGTAGACGATTGGGTGTCCTGTGTAAGCCAGTCAACTATGTCCTCAGAATTTTTTGAGTTCAGGGTCTGTGGTGGCCTCTGAACACTGGGCATTATTCTACGGCCTAAGGAAATCACAGCACCATGACCACGACGGCCCTTGCGGGGTGGCCTGCCTCTGCCTGTCATTTTTTATTTTAATGTGTTGTACTATGAGTGCAAGGTGCTGTGCCACCCTATAGGAGTGTGGCAGTGGGTACAGTACACTCTGTGGGCCTGACAGTCACTGGCACCCAGGCAACTGCAATTATAAAAAAAATATATATTTTTTTACTTTGCAAGCTGCTGTGCCACCTTATATATCAGTGGTGGGTGGGCAGTGGCACAGTACACTCTCTGTGGACCTGACAGTCACTGGCACCCAGGCAACTGCAATTATAAACAAAATATATATTTTTTTACTTTGCAAGCTGCTGTGCCACCTTATATATCAGTGGTGGGTGGGCAGTGGCACAGTACACTCTCTGTGGACCTGACAGTCACTGGCACCCAGGCAACTGCAATTATAAAAAAAATATATATTTTTTTACTTTGCAAGCTGCTGTGCCACCTTATATATCAGTGGTGGGTGGGCAGTGGCACAGTACACTCTCTGTGGACCTGACAGTCACTGGCACCCAGGCAACTGCAATTATAAAAAAAATATATATTTTTTTACTTTGCAAGCTGCTGTGCCACCTTATATATCAGTGGTGGGTGGGCACGCAGTGGCACTGCAGTGGGCACAGTACACTCTGTGGACCTGACAGTCACTGGCAGCCCAGGCAACTGCAATAATAAAAAATATTTTTTTTTTTCAAATTGCAACAAGATGCTGTGCCACCGTATATATATCAGTGGTGGGCAGTGCACTGCAGTGGGTACAGTGCACTCTGTGGACCTGACACAGCACTCACTGCAATTATGACAGAGGAAAAAAAAAATATTTTTTAAAATGCAAGGTACTGTGCCTGTGCCACCCGAAATGAGTGTGGTGTGCACACAGTACAGTCTGTGGTGGGTCTGTGGCCTCTCACACACAGCGGGCAGGCAACTGCAGTGTACAATAGATATATATATATATATATATATATATATATATATATGTATATATATATATAAAAAGGAAAAACTCAATTACCAGCCCTTAAAAGGGCTTTTGGGGACACTATATATATATATATATATATATCTAAGAAGAAAAAACTCAATTACCAGCCCTTAAAAGGGCTTTTGGGGACACTAGATATATATATATATATATATATATAAAAAATTACACAAATACCAGCCCTTAGAAGGGCTTTTTGGGGTGCTGTCAGGATGCTGTCCTTACAGCAGTAGTGGACCAAGAACACTGCAAGACCAGGAACACTGACTAACTGTCCCTAGCTTAACAGCAGCAGCAGCAGCAGCAGCAGCAGCAGCTCTCCCTGCTCTCACTAACACACACTGCTTCAGAATGATCTAAGATGGATGCTGCCCTTGCTTATTTATAGGAGGTGGAAGGGTGTGGGAGGGAGGTATGCTGATTGGCTGGAAATGTGCCTGCTGACTGTGAAGTTCAGGGTCAAAGTTTGCCTCAATGATGTATTATAGGGGGCGGACCGAACATCGCATATGTTCGCCCGCAGCGGCGAACGCGAACATGCTAAGTTCGCCGGGAACTGTCCGCCGGCGAACAGTTCGGTACACCTCTAAACCCAAGTAGTTATCAGCGCTCAGTTCAGAAGCCTGCATCTCTGATGGTATGGGGTTGCATGAGTGTGTGTGGCATGGGCAGCTTACACATCTGGAAAGGCACCATCAATGCTGAAACGTCTATCCAAGTTCTAAAACAACATATGCTCCCATCCAGATGTCGTCTCTTTCAGGGAAGACCTTGCGTTTTCCAACATGACAATGCCAGACCACATACTGCATCAATTACAACATCATGGCTGCGTAGAAGAAGGATCCGATTACTGAAATGGCCAGCCTGCAGTCCAGATCTTTCACCCATAGAAAACATTTGGCGCATCATAAAGAGGAAGATACGACAAAGAAGACCTAAGACAGTTGAGCAACTAGAAGCCTGTATTACAGAGGCGTAACTAGAACCTTCAGGGCCCCGATGCAAGAAACCATGAAGGGCCCCCCAGACCCCTGGCCGGGGCCCTTCCCTTCAAGCCCGGGGCTCTTCCCACTAATCCTGGGGCTCTTTAATCTCATTGCATGGCCTTTTATTATGGTCCCGCATCAGGATCCTTTCTCAAGTTCTGCAGTGGGCCCCCTTCCTGCAATCTTGGGGCCTCCCCACAGTGGTGAAATGCCAGGGCCCGGTCGCAAGTGTGACCTTTGAGATCCTAGAAGTTCACCCACTGGTTTGCTACCGGGCCCCCTGGAGCATGGGGCCCGGTAGCGATTGCAACCCCTGCAACCCCTATAGTTACGCCCCTGCTGTATTAGACAAGAATGGGACAACATTCCTATTCCTAAACTTGAACAACTTGTCTCCTCAGTCCCCAAACGTTTTCAGACTGTTATAAAAAGAAGGGGGGATGCCACACAGTGGTAAACATGGCCTTGTCCCAACTTTTTTGAGATGTGTTGATGGCATGAAATTTAAAATCAACTTATTTTTCCCTTAAAATTATACATTTTCTCAGTTTAAACATTTGATATGTCATCTATGTTGTATTCTAAATAAAATATTGAAATTTGAAGCTTCCACATCATTTCATTCTGTTTTTATTCACAATTTGTACAGTGTCCCAACTTTTTTGGAATTGGGTTTGTATTTACCCTATAACTTGATTGGATTAAATAAAGTATTTACAAATATCGATGTCGACCTGCACACTGACCACAAGGATTGCGGTGTAAATGAGCCTTTAAGGCTACATTCACACCTGAGCGTAGCGTTTTTACCGCAATTTTACCGTGATTTTTACCGCAATTTTTGTGCAGGCGTTTTTAGATTGAATAGAGACCAATGGAAAACGCCTGTAATCTGCCCAAAAAGAAGCTCATGTACTTTTTTGAGCGTTGGGCGTTTTGCTCGCAGCGTCAAAACGCTCAGATGTGAACAGGATAGGATTTGCCTTGTTGGGCGTTTTGAGAGCTGATCCTAGAGCAGAAAAACTCCCCAAAAACGCCCCAAAACGCCTACATGTGAACGGAGCCTTAAGCAGGATTAGCAGCATTTACATGCTTTTTGCCGGATTTAGAGTTTCTAATTAGATCCTGGACACCTAGAATTCTATGTTCTATAAACAAAACTAAACTAACAGCTTAAATGCAAATAAATGCACAGTGTGGACTGCACCATTGAAAAACTTTTACACGCATTTATTTGCAATAAGAAATGTCCTCTAAGGTTCTGTTCACACCTACTGATTCAGGTGTGACAGTGCGCACTGTTTTTTGAAAGTTTAGGCACGTCATGTTAGGTAGGCCATTTATTTTACTGGTGCTGTCCTACATATGACAATCACACATGCAAACGCCGTTTTTTTTTAAAATGGTGTTGCACTACAATACATGGAAATAAGTTACCATGTGCTGTGATGAATGGCACTGCAATGCACCTGCCAGAACACTGCCAGTGTATTTTCTTTTTTTTTTTTTTTTTCAATTGACAATTTTATTTTAGATTTTTAATTTTACAAAACTAAAAATCAAGAAAAGAAAACCACAGGGAGGGGGCCAAATCACTTTCAATAATAGACCAAAATTAAGAAAAAAAAACAGTCTAACATCACCCTGCCAGTGCATATTCATGTGCTATAACACGTTCTTGCACTGCATCAGTGTGAATGGGACCAAAGGCATATAAACATAAGTTTGACAGCGGCGGTATGAAAGAGGGTATACGCTGCAGCTATGGCTCCCAGGTGACACAACAACAGGCGTATTTTACTCTGTACCGCCGTGTGCAAGAGCCCATATTCTATCCCGTATTTTAAGATAAAATCCATATTTTGGCTAGCTGGACTTTCATATACTGTCTGATAAAACAAACAAAAAACCGAGGTCTTGTTTTATTGATTTCTTTGATGCATGTACAATAACTTATTATGTCTGCAGACACTGTATATGGCTGCATCACCTAATTCCAGCAATTAACCAATTCCATACCAGGCCAATTCTGGCATTCCTCTCCTCCATGTAAAAATCATCTTTTTTTTTTTTGCTAAAAAATTACTTAGAACCCCTAAACATTATATATATATATTTTTAGCAGAGACCGTAGGGGAATGAAATGGCAGTCATTGCAATTTTTTATGTCACACGGTATTTGCACAGCAATTTTTCAAATGCAATTTTTTTTAGAAAAAAAAAAAACATTTATAAAAAAATAAAAAACACTTTTTATGATGTAAAACATGATGTTAGGCCGAGTAAATACATACATACCTAACACTTTAGAATTGCGCACACTAGTGGAATGGCACCAAATTTCTGTACTTTAAAATCTCCATAGGCTACATTTTAAAAAATTTGACAGGTTACCAGTTTAGAGTTACAGAGGAGGTCTTGTGCTAGAATTTTTGCTCTCACTCTAACGTATGTGGCAATGCCTCACGTGTGTGGTTTAAACACTGTTTACATATGCGGGCGCAACCTAAGTGTGCGTTCACTTCTGCGTGCGAGCACGACGGGACTGGGCGCTTTAGAAATGTAAAATTCTATTGTTAATTTTTTTTTATTTTTACACTTTCCATTTATTTTTTTTAATCACTTTTATTCCTATTAAAGGAAAGTAAACATCCCTTGTAATAGGAATATGGCATGACAGGTCCTCTTTATGGAGAGGTTCGGGATCTATAAGTCCACAGATTTCTCCTCTATGCTGGAAATAGAGGAAATATGCTTCTCCTCTATGCTGGAAATAAATAGATAATGGGATAAAAATAAAAAAAATGATCTCAGGCTTCCCAGCAAAAAAAAAAACAGCAGTGTTTACATCTGCCAGCGGCCAAAGTGAAGTCATGACATCACTTACAGTCTCTGAGGGTCATGGAGATGGCCGGATACCATCTGGTCCATGGCCAGCTCTATGGCAAACTGCAGATTCATTCTCTGGCTCGAGCCGGGCAGTGGGAAGGAGGGGATGTCCCACCGCTTGTAAAAGGGTGGCAGGAGGGGGGGATGTCCACCTCCTTGTAAAAGCAATTAAGTGGCTAAACAGCTGCTATGATGGCTTTTACTTTGCAGGGAATTGCTAGCTGAAAAAAAAAAAGATATCTGAATCATGCCTGCAGCTGCAGGCATGATTCAGATATATCCACTCAAATTCCAGGACATCATATGATGTCCTACAGGCGGGAAGTGGCTAAACACAAGGCAATAAAAACACTTTCTGCAAGTACTTTCTGATATAAGTACCATCAATACCATACCCTAAGGGGAACACTCTCCATTATCTTTTTTAGCCACATACCTGTACATGATGGTCTACATTTTGTAGTGCAATGACCTTTTGTCCTACAATCATGTCCTACAGTCATGTCCCTAAGGGCGTGTGCTTTGCATTCCCATACAATTCTTTGTAAATGCAAACCCCGTTTGAAGCAGGTCAAATGCAGTTTAGAAGATGGTCAACTGCAGGCCACATACACTTGTCAGGCCCCATTCAACCAGCTGCAGAGCGGTAAAAACAAGTGAGCCCAACCGCCCACTTAAAATATAGCCTGCAGCTGCTCAGAGTTTTACACATGCCACAGCAAAATCATACTCCTTGCTGCGTTGCACCACCCAACTCAATCCATTCAAGTAAATAGGGCTACGCCACAACTGCAAACCAAGTTGCAGCGTGATATCTATATACAAAAGCCGCCTAAAAAATGGGCATTCAGGAAGCAACATTATTGTCTTCTGAATGACTGGCAGCTCTACCGCTCTCTGAAAAGCAATCAGCTGCAATTTGCTTTTCAGTGGAGCAGCAAGGGCTGCCTGTGTGAATGAGCCCTCAATGCATTCTAAGTAATCTTAGAAGCACCCCAAACAGCCCTTCCTATCCCATTTATGTCAGGTGGGCTGTGTGAGTGATGCAGGAACCATAAACGAAATTAAATGCAATAGAGGACAAAGTTTAGAACTTCTGGTATGGTAAATATAATATGGGATTCAAATAAACCACCTTTTATTACCTCGAATTGTAAGGTGTTTTTTGTTTTATTGCAAGAAAAATGATTAAGGTCCTCTCTGAACCAGACCACAGTCCATAGGAACATTAGTGAGGATATGAATTACAGGGGTTTTGTACATATAAATGTCCACCAAACAAACACATTAAGAGTAGGCCATGTACAGTAAGCAGTGTATAGATACAATACGGGAAGTATATGGAAAGAAAAACTGAATATGATTTGGTATGTACAGCAGAGTCAAGTGTCACAAAGCTAGTCTTTTGGTATCTGTACACTAAAGGCCATAAAAAAGTGTATCTTCCACCGAAAACTTCATTATTTTCTTCTCTATGTTCCAATTTGGGAAGGGGGGGGGGAGGGGAGGTTGAAATATGTATGTGTAGGGTCAGTGGTAGGGAATAATATTCCTAGTGACCACAGATGGTTTGATAGACCACTATGATGGTGGGTCTATGGAAACTCTCCTATTGCAAAATCCCTACATGGGATGTAGAAAAGGATTCGGATGGTTTTGAAATTAGAATATTTTTGACCCCCTGTGTGAAGGGGTGGGGGGGGGGGGGTTGGGGGTTATAGGCTACTTGATCCTTTGTGGTTTTAATGCTTTTCTTGGCCTGATCTTTCAAAATAAGGTGGAATTTTCCATGGACCTCATGCACTGTAATAAACCAGTGCTCTTTCTTAGGTGGCATTGATGAAATGTATAAGTAGGGAATTTGTTGCCTTTTTAATGAAAAGAATGTGTAGTGGAGGAAATATGCCTAGGGCTTGGTCAGTTTCACTATGTCCCATGGAGCTTTGGATAGCTCCAGAAAATGTGTAGAAGTATGACTTCTGCTTCCCTGCAATGCTAGCGCAATGGTGAGGCCATTGGGAAAATATGATTGCCGGGAACTACATAGTTACATAGTAGTTGAGGTTGAATAAAGACTATAGTCCATCCAGTTCAACCTGTGTAGGTGTGTGTGTGTGGACGCAATCATCTCACATACCCCTGAATGTTTTGATCCTTGAGATGTACGTCCAAGAGTCTTTTAAAAGTAGCCATACTCCCTGCAGTAACTACCATTTGTGGTAGAGAATTCCATAATCTTGCAGCCCTTACTGTAAAAAACCCCCTGCGTAGCCTTGCAAAATCCAGGTACACCACATCCATAGGTCTCCCACTATCTAGGTCTCCCTCTATCTAGCTCACAGCTCCTCGTAGAATGTTAACAGATTGGTTTGACAAGAACGCCCTTTTGTAAACCCATGCTGATTACTGCTGATGATGTTGTTCTCTTTAGCAAATTTTTGGATATAGTCCCTTATCTTCCCTTCAAGAAGTTTACATACTATTGACGTCAGGCTGACCGGTCTATAATTTCCCGGGATATGCCTCTGCCCTTTTTTGAATATTGATATCACGTTATCTTTCCTCCAGTCACCTGGGACATTTCCTGTCAAAATACTATTAGCTAAGATCAGGAACAGTGGTCTAGATATAACCTTACTGAGTTCTTTGAGTACTCTCGGTTGTACGCCATCCGGGCCTGGTGATTTACTTGTGTTAATTTTATCCCTGATTTCACCCTCTGTTAGCCATAGTGGCAAGTCCAGTGAAGTACTGCTAACCATACAGTCATGGTCAGTGTACCCCTCCTTTTCCTGTGTAAAGACTGACGAGAAGAAAGCATTAAGCAAGGTTGCCCTCTCTGTGTCCTCTGTAACCATCCTCTCATCATCATTAATTATGTGTGCAACATGCTCTGACCTCATTTTTTTGCTGTTGATATATTTAAAGAATTTCTTAGGGTTCTTTTTACGTTCCTCTGCTATTTGTCTCTCAAAGTTGATTTTAGCCATTTTGATTTTGTATTTACATTTCTTATTTGATTCCTTGTATTGCTGGAAAGCCGATAATGTGCCCTCCGATTCAGTAGCGGAACTATCAGGGTCGCAGCGGTCGCGCTTGCGACCGGGCCCTGGAGTTCCGCTACCTGAGGGGGGGCCCGCCAGCCCCCGTTCTCTTACCGCGGCCGCGGCGTGAGGGGGCCCGTCCGTCCGCCTGACTGTTCCGTGTCCGCTAGTGGCTGTCTGGCTGAGACTGAGAGACGATCGTTGTGCGGGCGGGCGGGCGGGCGGGCGAGGGGGGGGAGAGGTGTCTAAAGCAGCCAGTTTTCTGTGTAAAGCTGCAATCTGCTGCTGTGCTGCCTGCACCGCCCCCAGCCCTGCCGATCCTCCAATCAGAGCTGATGCAGTGAGGCAGTGACACCAATAGTGTGCAGGGGGAGGAGGAGTTCTCCCCTCTGCGAGTGCGAAGAGACTACATGCTGTGCCTGCTAGAAGTGTGCCTGCCTGGCTGGAGTTGCTGAGTGACTGAGGGGGAAGCTGACTGACTGCTAAGTGCTAATTGTAAGTGAACTAACTTGCCTTTTTGATCCCAAACTCCACCCTTGCTGGAATGCTGCCTCTTAATGATCCCAGACCCATGTCTGGCACAGAACAGATCTCATCCCTATCTACAACAGAGGTGTTGGGGGGTGTAGGGATGAGATCTGTGGTGGTGGGGGGATGGGATCAGTAAGACAGGGGTGGTGGTGGTGGGGGAGGATGACACCACATCCCACCCCTCCTCCACCCCCCCCCCACCATCACCCCCACTGATCCCTCTCCACCATCACCTCTTCACCACCGCCATTGATCTCAACCCCCTCCCAACCATCACCCCCCCTCACAACCATCACCCCCCCTCACCACCGCCATTGATCCCACCCCCTTCACCATTACCGCCACTAATCTCACCCCCTTCACCACCATCACCACCTCTGATCACACCCCCCTCCCCACCACCGCCGCCACTGATCAAACCCCCTCCCCACCACCACCGCCACTGATCACACCCCCCTCCCCACCACCGCCACCACTGATCAAACCCCCTCCCCACCACCGCCGCCACTGATCACACCCCCCCTCCCCACCACCGCCACCACTGATCAAACCCCCCTCCCCACCACGGCGCAACTGATCACCCCCCCTCCCCACCACCGCCACCACTGATCAAACCCCCTCCCCACCACCACCGCCACTGATCACACCCCCCTCCCCACCACCGCCACCGCCACCACTGATCAAACCCCCTCCCCACCACCGCCGCCACTGATCACACCCCCCTCCCCACCACCGCCACCACTGATCACACCCCCCTCCCCACCACCGCCACCACTGATCAAACCCCCTCCCCACCACCGCCGCCACTGATCACACCCCCCTCCCCACCACCGCCACCACTGATCAAACCCCCTCCCCACCACCGCCGCCACTGATCACACCCCCCTCCCCACCACCGCCACCACTGATCAAACCCCCTCCCCACCACCGCCGCCACTGATCACACCCCCCTCCCCACCACCGCCACCACTGATCAAACCCCCCTCCCCACCACGGCGCAACTGATCACCCCCCCTCCCCACCACCGCCGCCACTTATCACACCCCCCTCCCCACCACGGCACAACTGATCACCCCCCCTCCCCACCACCGCCGCCACTTATCACACCCCCCTCCCCACCACGGTGCAACTGATCACCCCCCCCTCCCCACCACCGCCGCCACTTATCACACCCCCCTCCCCACCACGGTGCAACTGATCACCCCCCCTCCCCACCACCGCCGCCACTGATCACCCCCCCTCCCCACCACGGCGCCACTGATCACACCCCCCTCCCCACCACCGCCGCCACTGATCACACCCCCCTCCCCACCATTGCCGCCGTTGAACCCAGAAACAGAAATGTTTTACTTTGTTATACGTTGGAAAAAAAAAAGTGTCAAAAATATGCTTTTTCGGGGGGGGGGGGGGGGCCCTTCATGATTTCTTGCACCGGGGCCCTGAGAAATCTAGTTACGCCCCTGCTCCGATTTATATCTCATGAAGGCCTTTTTTTTTTTTTCACAAATAAGTTTTTTTACATTATGGTAAAGCCAGCCAGGTTTGGCTTTGGCTCTTCTAAATTTACTTCCCAAAGGAATGCACTGTGAGATGCTTTTGTTTAATATGTTCCTAAAGCATTCCCATTTTTCATCCGTGGTCAGTGTTCCTAGGGTTTAGTTTATTTTCTCTATCATTGAGCACAGTTTGGGGAAGTTTGCCCTTCTGAAGTTTAGGGTTCTTATGTTCCCCTCTTGACTTGCTATATTGTTCTATAAGACCTGGTAGTAGTATGACCCAAGTAGCTTATAGCCGCTTCCTGAAATCGAATGCCAATTGAAGGTTTATGGGCAAAAAAAAAAAAGGATACCATCCTTCTGGGCCTGCATAAAGGTCCACACAATAAATGTATATTTTCCTTGTGTACCTAGTGAATATCCTGAAGGTTATTTAGGGTATGATGGGAGCAGAGTGACAGTGTCACAATTCACAAGTATGTACAGTATGCATCTGGTGACAGTATGCCGGGAAGGTGCTAACAAGGACAATCTACTTATGCATCAATGGCAGATATGATACCAACACATTGACTAATTTCTGAGCCATCTCAGAATAAACACATATAAAATTATAAATGGAAAATATTGTATAAGAAAGACTGATAGAGAGTGCCTAGTCTTTTATAGAAAACAGACTGTTAATGGCCATAGAAGAAAAAAATTAAAACTTCACAATTTATAAGACATCTAGGACTGCTTAAACCACTTGCCATCTGCCCCATAGCAGATTTACTGCTACAGGTTGGCTCTCCTGTGGACGTATATATATGTGATCCTGCACTTCCGCCTGCAGGGGGCGAGGCACGCCGCCAGCGGGCCGCTTCTGCTGTAATTGTACTCCGGCATCCACCGATTGTTGGTAAAACAGACAGAACGGAGATCTGCCTATGTAAACAAGGCAGATCTCCATTTTGACAAGGGGAAGGTATGGATTTTGTGTTCTTGCAAAGCAGGGACAAAAAAACATAATTTCCCCTAGTAAAACCACCTAACACAGTACGCAAAAACACTGGCTAGGCACACAGTTAACCCCTTTCCTGCCAGTGTCATTTGTACAGTGACAGTGCATATTTTTAGCACTGATCACTGTATTAGTGTCACTAGTTCTTGCAAAGTGTCAAAAGTGTCAGTTAGTGTCTGATTGTCTGCCACAATATCGCAGTCCCGCTATAAGTCGCTGATCGCACAGTGGTGATCAAATATCATCAAAAGAAATCTCTATTTGTAGGAAAAAAAGGACATACATTTTATTTGGGTACAGTGTCGCATGTCTGCGCAATTGCCTGTTAAAGTAACACAGTGCCATATTGCAAAAAATGGCCTGGTCATGAAAGAGGGGGGGGGGGGAATCCTCTGGAGGTCAAGTGGTTAATATCCCCTGATGATGTCTGTGATATTGAAAATGAAGCAATGACATTAAAAAAAAAAAAAAAAAAACCTAATGGAAAATGTTATTCCTAATGCATCGTTTTTCAAGCACTGCTAAAATATACTGTATTCTGATAACTACATGCAGGTACTACATATAATAATAGTATTCAATCAGTAATGGCAGGTATGATAATGGTATTCAGGTAATTCATAATTTTTTACATGTTTTTATGTTCTTCGGCAGTTGCAGAAAAACCCAAAACCTATATGTTGTTGTACATGTTCTTGTATTGTTAAAATATGTAATCCTTTTGCAGCACTGTCCCCCTAGGGCTTGCTGTATAATAACTTCTCGGGCCTTCTCTGATTTCCAGCACACAGTCCCTTAGGGAACAGTTCACACATCCCTCCTTATTCTCGATGGCTCATCACACAATAAACAGTCCAGGGGTATTGGTTTTTAGTGTTTATTTTGGAACTGGGAGAAGGGAATAGTGGGATACTCCAGCTGTAACTATTCACAATGGATAAGGACCACTCTCACTTGGCCTCACCAGATTGCTTGTGGAAGTAGCTGCACTGCTTAATCTACATTATCTTTGGACACGCACTAGCATCCCCTTTACTGACACCCATCCACTGACTCTTCTAGCTGGGTGGCCCCCCTTAGGTCAGGCCCCTTAACACAGATCTGTACTCACTGTACTGCAGAGACAGATCCTCCAGTGTCTCCCCTTCCAGTCAGCTTTACCGGACCTCTGGGTTCAGTTCCTCACTAGCACTCTCCAGGCCCTCAGGTCGACTACCTGAGGCCGCATGGCACCTCTACAGATGAAAAGGCAGCCGCTCTCTCCCTGCGGGACTCCGCTATCCAGCTGAAAGAACCAGAGCACATGTGCTCCTGGGATTTATACAGTATCCCAGCATGCACTCAGGCATTTTCCTCTTCGAAATCACCAGGGGGGTACCAAATACCTGTGCACTCATTTGTCAGGTTTTCTCCCACTGTCCAATATGACTCCCTATTGGACCAGTGTGAAACACTTTTCAGACAGACTGAGTTGCACCTGAACAAATCGAGCAGACCTCGCTAACAAATCCTGTTCTCTGGTAGGCAGAGAACAATATAGATTTACCTGTAGTCCTTCTGATAAGCAGACAGGACTCAAAACTATGCTATCTCTCTAGCACCTACCTAGGAGGGTGCTACACTTTGTTTGATAAGTCCTGGTTTCAATAAAATCATATGATCAAGGTGTATCTACAGGCACTTCTTTTTCCAGCATGACAACACTTCTTCTCCCGCATTGTCACCCTTCCCTTATACTCTTGAGTTGGAATACAAGCAGCTGTGAGGTTTAGCCCCTACTTGAGTCAGGATATATCCACAAGAAGTTCCTACAAAAGTCTACAAGGTATGCACTGAATAAAAGGATTAAAACATAAACAAAATAATGGTCAAACTGTTGTTGCTCTAGGTAAAACGATAAAAATATATGTGATCATGTTAAATTTGGGCTCCGTTCTCACTAGTGAGACTATAAAGTGACACAATTTTCAGTGTGACTTTCGCGACTTGAACGCGACTTATTACACTATATGGTGTTCAAGTCACAGGAAGGTCACATGAAAGTACTGCAGGAACCTTTTTTGGAGTTGGAAATTTATGGTTTTTGACTTGTAATGCGACTTCTCATGTCGCATGCCTACTTGCACTAGTGAGAACAGAGCCTTACAGTGCTCTACAAAAGTAAGTATTCTTTTGTGGGAGTTAAGCTCACGTTCAAATCACAAAAAAAAAAAAAAAAGATAACATCTGTAAGTGCCATCGATATTGTTTAGTTTGTCCCAATCCTAGTTACTGACTGTCACTTTTGCTGATCAGCTGGGTCTACATGTAAAGGTATGTGAAGAAAAATATATATAAAAATATTTTTACCCTATGAAGTGTGATATTTTCTATATCAGACGCTGCATCCATTAAATTAATGCAGTAAATAATAAAGGCAGATGACATAAAAAAATAAAATATATATTAAATGCTATTATGTATTACCCATATAGAGATAACTGAATAAAATATGTGTGCATTGGTAGTCCTTTAGGCCTCATTGAAATCTAGCAATTCTGGAGTGTCACATTTCTTTTGTGCATTTTTTGTACAATTTTTGGCACAACATCATTCAATTGAATAGACTACCCTCCATTTCAAAAAGGAACCAAAGTATCTCCTGTACCCATTTTTGATGCCGACTTAGGCACATTTTTAGGACCACACGATTTGGTGCATTTTGTATGTGACAAAACGCACAGTTTTATGGCGTGTTTGGGGTGCCATTAAGAATGAATGGCACCCAAATGTCCATTACTACTTTATTTTAGTGCAATCTGAAATCACGAGCAGAATCACATGATTCTGCCTGTAAATCTGAGTCCCTCAGATGTGAATCACATGATTCTGCCTGTGATTCTGAGTCCCTCAGATGTGAATCACATGATTCTGCCTGTGATTCTGAGTCCATCAGATGTGAATCACATGATTCTGCCTGTGATTCTGAGTCCCTCAGATGTGAATCACATGATTCTGCCTGTGATTCTGAGTCCCTCAGATGTGAATCATATCATTCTGCCTGTGATTCTCAGTCCCTCGTATGTGAATCACATGATTCTGCCTGTGATTCTGAGTCCATCAGATGTGAATCACATGATTCTGCCTGTGATTCTGAGTCCCTCAGATGTGAATCATATCATTCTGCCTGTGATTCTCAGTCCCTCATATGTGAATCACATGATTATGCCTGTGATTCTGAGTCCCTTAGATGTGAACAGGGCCTTAGAGAGAGAAATGTAGATCAAAGAGTTAGAGACTGTAGACAGTTGTAGGAACTTGCCAGGTAGCGCAGATGGCTTTTATCCAGGCATTAAACAGGATTTGGTCAGTAAATTGAGGTGGGAATTTCTTAGGTTTGTTTGACAGGATTCCTTCATGCAAATCCTCCAAAAAAGTTTTAGATACTCAAGAAAGCAATTTTGGGAACTTGTCATTGAGCGCGTTTTTATCCAAAATAAAAAGGTTGCATTGCACAATATAATCATCAATACCACCACATCAAACCTTTAAAAGTCTGCAGCTATCAATGTAATCTGCCAATAAGTGCAACATATCTCTAACCTGCACAGCAATCTCCCCTACATTCAATCTCCATAGGTTCTGTATCAATACGTATCTACACTTTATTACCAAAAGTATTGGGGTGCCTGCCTTTACACGCACATGAATTTATTGCCATCCCAGTCTTAGTTTGTAGGGTTCAGTATTGAGTTGGCCCACCCTTTGCAGCTATACCAGCTTCAACTCTTCTGGGAAGGCTATCCACAAGGTTTAGGAGTGTGCCTATGGGAATGTTTTACCATTCTTCCAGAAGCGCATTTGTGAGACCAGGCACTGATGTTGAAGAGGAGGCCTGGCTCGCAGTCTCCACTTTAATTCATTCCAATGGTGTTCTATTGGGTTAAGATCAGGACTGTAAAGGCTAGTCAAGTTCCTCTACGCCAAACTCATTCATCCATGTCTTTATGGACCTTGTTTGTGCACTGGTGCGCAATCATGTTGGAACAGGAAGGGGCCATCCCCAAACTGTTCCCACAAAGTTGGGAACATGAAATTGTCAAAAATGTCTTAGTGTGATGACGCCTTAAGAGTTCCCTTCACTGGAAACAAGGGGCTAAGCCCAACCACTGAAAAACAACTCCACACCATAATCCGCCCTCCACCAAATGATTTGAACCAGTGAATGAAGCAAGGTCCATAAAGACATAGATGAGCAAGTTTGTGGTGGATGAACTTGACTGGCCTGCACAGAATCCTGATCTCAACACGATAGAACACCTTTGGGATTAATTAGAGCCCAGATTGCGAGCCAGGCCTTCTCTCCAACATCAGTGCCTGACCTCACAAATGCAATTCTAGACAAATGGTCAAACATTCCCATAGACACACTCCTAAACCTTGTGGACAGCTCTTCCTAGAGGAGTTAAAGCTGTTATAGCGGCAAAGGGTGGGCCAACTCAATATTGAACCCTACAGACTAAGACTGGGATGACATTAAATTCATGTGCGTGTAAAGGCAGGCATTCCAATACTTTTGGTAATATAATGTAATTGGTATCCATCATCAAACTGGCACAGATGAAAGATATCAATCAAGCACAGCAAAGGAATCTGCTCATATAACCGTTCAGTGTGATTTGCAAAGAAAGGGCCGCATTCAAATAATGCCACTTGGGAGAGAATAATCATGACTGGGTGAAGTGCATTAGGGGGTTGTCTCCAGGTGGAGGCAATAAGGAAGTACTACTTTCTTTATGCAGCACTACCCCCGTAGGAGCCGCTGGATTTTTTTGGCTTTCTGGTTTTGTTTATTTTGGGGTTAAACTTGGATGTGAAATGGGAAAAAGAATAGGATGTCCAGCACTGTAAAACTTTATTCATGTCTTGAGGACTTGCTAATGTCCCTGGCTGCGAAGTATTATGTCAAAAATGCTGACCTACAGTAGGATTGATGGCCCAGCTAAACTGACAACAAAAAGGTTCCAACTGATGAAATGCAGGTGCAACTCCTTAGTGAACTGCTGATGCACCTGGCTGCTTTTAACCCAACCTGGAGGTATATAATGGTTTTGATGGCTATGACCTAGCATTAAGTAGTCCCTTGGAAATTTTTGCACCTTGCTGCCCCCTTCTACCCAGGCTTGGGGTGAGATGAAAAGAAGTCCCTCAGTCCCTCTTTGCTTAATCCTGAGATCCAGGAGGCTGCTGCACAGGCTTCCTGCTATGCAGGCCCAGATCTTAACTGTCAGGATAGCTTCAG
The DNA here is from genome assembly GCF_965119305.1 of Pelophylax lessonae. Classification (NCBI taxonomy): domain Eukaryota; kingdom Metazoa; phylum Chordata; class Amphibia; order Anura; family Ranidae; genus Pelophylax; species Pelophylax lessonae. The sequence goes on along the minus strand of NC_138779.1, from coordinate 110,727,059 downwards.
CTAAGCATAGCAAAGACTAGAAAGGGTGTGAGACTTCCGCTGCTCCTTCTCTCTCCCACTGGCTCTCCCCTGTCCTTCCTTCTTCCCAGGGGCAGAGCCCCTCCAGCACAGGGGTTCCCTCCAGACAACAGGACCCTGGACTTTGCTCTCTCCTTTCCAGGCTCTTAAACATTTTATGGTCTATCTCCCCACCTTCTGGGCCTTGCCTGCCTAGGAATTGGTGGAGACTCCATAAATATTCTGGCTTTAGCCTCTGTTCCTCTACGCTTTAAGTTCCAGAACTATCTAGCAAATTCTGGAAGGGATAACCCTCCCTTACTTTATCCAAAATAAAAAAAATGTTGTCTTTAGTTCTACTTTACCAATTTCCAATCATGAATAAATTAAATAACTACATCTAAGACAGTAAATTGAATCCCCCAACAGCTTCCCTAAAATAATAAAAGAAACTTGGCTTCTATACTCATCTCTAGAGATGCCCCCCCTTCCCCCCCGCAGACTCGACCATGCAGTCTCTTTCAACCTACTTCCTGTGAAGCCTTCAACCTACTTCCTGTGAAGTCAAGATTGAGGCTCTAAAAGAGAATATAGGAACCCAATAGGTTCTAAACCCATGCAAATCAATAACCAAAAAAACAAATAAACTACAATAAAGAGCTGTGTGTTGTAAAGTGTAAAAAACACCTTTACCATTAAAAGAAACAAAGAAACTGCGCGCTCACATCATAAAATTCAGATCACCATAGTAAATACACATTAGTGAATAGACAAATAAATAAATACAACTTCATTTAAATTCAAAAAAATACATAAACATTGTGAAGTCCATATATAATCCCACATGTGGACAGCGTCCTCAGTGAGTATAGGAAAGGTTCCTCTCCACCAGCATGCAGACGCACTATACACTCACCAAACTTAATTGACCCCTATTACAGGGAGTCAAATTGCGCATATGGGAAAATCCAAGATGTCATACATGAGGTCACAGGAATGATTTCAAACCGCCACTGTCATCCATTCAATATGTACTGTATATAAATAGCACATTCAAAGCTCCCGTGTTGCCATATAGAGAGGGAGAGAAAAGAACACTCTCATGGTGCAGTATATCAAATCATTTATTTAAAAAAGAAGGTTGTACTGCACTTACATCAAAGAAGACAGGGATCAGCATGTATTATATAGGAATCGCCGGTTTGCGCTCCACCTGCATTCCAGCTGACTGGAAATGATGTATCTCAAACAGCACCCAACACTGTTTCGTCAATCTATGTCTGACATCCTAAGGGGTAAACCAATAAAATGATGAATACATTTTCAGTGTTAAATATAAATAAAAAAAGAAGTACTACAAATTATAAGTGGATGTAATCATCAGCACCATTGAAAAAGTGCTACCAATATAAAGCAACACATTATAATTTATCAAATAGTAAAGTGCATAAATTCCTTTATATTAGCAATTATAAAGTGCAAAAATGCAATCACTATGAAACATCAAATTAAAAAATTGCAGGCAACTATTTATCAGCTAATAAAAGGAAACATCAAAAAGTGCAAATAAGTGCATACCTGTGTCAGAAATTCATCAATTATTAAAGCAGTAGTAAACCTCTGGCTTTTTTTTTTTTTTTTAAAGCTGCAATTCAATGCCATAATGTGCTAGTATGCATCGCAATACCAGCACATTATGTGAAAATTACCTTAGAACAAAGCCCTCCAGCGGTGCACTGTCACCAGTGAAGGAGCTTCCATCTTCAACTGGTCTTCATTCCGGGTTTACAGACTCCGGCTGTGTGAGTGGCCGAAGCCGCAATGATGTCACTTCTGCGCATTCAGCCCAGAACTCTAAAGGAACGGCACGGTTATGCTGTTCCTTCAGAGCGCATGCGGCAGTGACGTCATCGGCTGCCTCTAAAGTAAATATCTCCTAGACGGTGCATGTTTAGGAGATATTTACTCTACCTATAGGTAAGCCTTTTTATAGGCTTACCTATAAGTAAAAGTACAAAACCAAATGGACAAGAAGGCGAACACACCTAGTGCATTACCAACAACATTTATTTAGTGATAAAAGACAGCTAGAAATGAATACTCACAAAGTAGCAACTGGTAAAAGACCACAAGATGCCATGAAGTGCCGACTCACATACTCCAATTACATCATAGTGGTGTATGGCTGACGCGTTTTGGGGGCTCACCCCCTTTCCCAGAGCTAGGCTATAGGTAAATATCATGCATGGGAGTTTACTCTCACTTTAAATGAATTCACATAGTCCATAGATCAGGGATCCTCAAACTAGCTGTCGTGGGACTACACATCTCATAAGGTATTGTAAAACTCTGACATTCACAGCCATGACTAGGCATGATGAGAATTGTAGTTCCTGAACAACTGGAGGGCCATAGTTTGAAGACCCCTGCCATAGATGAACGTCCCATCACAAGACATCCAATGTGAAAGATCCTCCAGGAAATATCATCTGTGCAAAACAGGAAATAAACTCTGTACTGGGTAGTAGTAGTTACCAAGAGCCTCTTACCAGAAGAGTTGGACCAAAGATTATAATGGCCAAAGGCGCATGAAATGTGAGTCTCAAGCTCAGCTTCCACTGGGGAGAGAAGATCGCCACTCAGCAGTCAATGGTGTTACAAGAACGAAGAACAAAAGCATACACTTCTATTGTGACGTCCATTTAAAAAAGATGCCTTTATTGAAAATGATAGGAGCTCCAACTAAAAAGCATTCCAATAACAGCATACACATATTGGTATTACATTTTCAGTGTGACATTTGCATTATTGGGTAGTGAATGTTTCTATTTCCTGCTTTTCTTCAAGGTCAATTTTCCCTCTTTTGAAAACATTTTACATGAATAACACTATGACCACAAATGGATTTATTGTGCAGGGACACATCACAATCTGTGTATTAGAGACTGCCAGCCGAGGGGATATGTAATGCTGTGTATAGCTCTTTTGGGATGTAGCAGACAAGAAGAGAGAAGCCAAGCATGAGGAAAGTCATTTTTCAGATGTTATTCTGCCCCGCAGAGTCCAAATGACCCTGAGTTAACTAACTTGAAAATTCAGCCATATGTCCTTTACACAGTTTACTTTGGTCAAAGTTTACTGGCTATTCCGCATGACTGGGAAACTGTAAATCCAGCAGTTTGATATAACAACAGTTCATTTTTCACAACAGAATTTAGCAGGCTGATAATGATTTACGCTTCAATTTGTGTTCAGTGAAACGGAAATGCACTCTTAATATTTTCAGATCAAGACTTTCGACATATCTCCAAGGCCCCCATTCACACCTCAGCCTTTTGTAGCTTAAAGCTCGAAGTCCCAAAATGCTGGAGGAGAAAAAAATCAATTATTCTCTATAGAGTCGGTTCACATCTCCACTCCAAGGCGCTTGAAGCCAAATGCCTGAAGCTCAAAAAAGTTCTGGAGCTTTTTTTGTAGCTCAAATTGGGCAGATTTGTGTGTTTTTGGCGTGTTTTTATTTCCACAGAAATGAATGAAAAAGCTGCAAACGCATTTTTATGCGCAGTTGTGCGTTTTAGTTTGATTTTCTGCTCAAATGAAAAGAATGTTAAAATTAAAAATAAAGAATAAAGAATAAATAAATGTGAAATAAATACACAAATAACTAAAAATCATAAATAAGAAAAATTAAGTAATAATGGGTAATATTACATACATAAATAATAATTAACCCCCTAACCTTAAAAAATGAATTAAGTTAATTATTATTATCAAGAATAACAATAATAATAACAAAATAATAATAAACACCCAAATCTGAACAAAAATAATATTATTAATAATAATGAATATTATTATTATTATTATTAATAATAATAATTATTATATTTATTTATTTTGTGTAAGGGTTAAGGTGTTTAGTTATTTATTATTATTTTAATATTGTTATTTTTATTTTTTTTATTTTTTGTAAGAGTTAGGGGTTAAGGCTAGGGGTTATTTATTTATTTATTATTACATAGTATTCATTTATTTAATATTTATTTATGATTATTTGTATTTATTTGTGTATTTGTTTTACATTTATTTATTCATTTATTAATATTATTATTATTAGTAGTAGTATTAACACCCTAACCCTAACAAAATAAATAATTAACCCTAACACCTAATCCTAACTCTAACCCCAACCCCTAATCCTAGGCCTAGCCTAACCTTAACTCTAACCCCTTACCAAATAATAATAATAATAAATGAATAATAATAGTAAAAAAAGAAATAAAAGCTAATGGAAAAGCTAAAAAAAAAAAAGAAAATGAAAAACCTTGCAACAAATGATGCAACAGATGATACATTTCCCTATTGACTAATAAAAAAATGCCCAAGCTCAAAAACGCTGTAAAAAAAAAGGACAATTTGTGCCGAAACGTGAAAAAAAAATACATAAAAACGCTCAGGTGTGAATGCAGCCTAAGGGTCCTTTCACACGGCCGCTTTTCTGTCATTCGCTCCGTGTGCCCTCATATCATCCTATCCGTTTGCGGATGATATGCGGACATAATGTAAGTATATGGCACTGCGGATGTCAGCGGATGACACCGCTGACATCCGATTTTCCTTCCTTTCCGTTTTTTACACGGAAGAAAAAATGGGGTTCTGTTCCATTCGTAAAAACGGAACAGAACTGAAAGGAGGAAAATTGGATGTCAGCGGATGGTATTCCGCTGACATCCGCAGTGCCATTCACTTACATTATGTCCGCAAATCATCCGCAAAAAAATAGGATGATTTGCGGACACACGGAGCGGCCGTGTGAAAGGACCCTAACTTTCCTGATCTGCATACTTTTTCGGTATAACAACAAAATGATGACCTGATGAGTATGCTACTGTTCTTTCATTATCCATTCACTCGTCAGGGTGTATCCTTGATCAGATTGTATTACTAAATTTCAGTGTAGTTTGCAAAGAGGTCACAGAGAAGTGGCCCAGACCTGACTGTGGATCTGGCAGAGGTACATGGATCACAAGGATGAACACAATTACAAACCTTTGGCAGTTAAAACAGTTTACATATGTGCATTTCAACTGTTTATTTTGCTGTTTCCCTGACGTTCAGCCTAAAGTGGAACTTTACTCTCTCAAACATTGACTGTTTTTAATCCTGATGCTGCTAGCATTTATAAATAGATAGGAAGGTATTTTATATTTACTTAAACATTTTTTTACATTTCTGCAGTTCCTGATTTTCATGCCTAGGCAAATGATGTCATACATCCCAGGAGCCTTCAGAGGGGAGGAGGGGTTTTCTCAGCTAAGAACACCCTCCTACCAACGTGCTTGAAGTGCAGATGGATTCCAGGAAGTAAATGCTACATGAATCATCTGCCCTTACTCAAGATGACCACAGCTAGAATTGCTAGGGTGTGTTCTTCAAAGTGATTTCTCAGAAAAACAAAGCATAGAGACAAGGATGGATAGGGGAGTTTGCGTTGAATAATAAAAGGAATAAATAGCGTTTTTGGTTTGTGGTGCTCAGGTGTAATGAAGTTCCGCTTTAAAGTGCCAATCCAGACAAAAATTAATAAATTTTCTTTAGTAAGGTTCACATAATAAATGCACGTTGACATTATGCTCATGATAAATACCCTTAGATAATATAAAGAAAATACCCTGTGATCCTGCTGTCCATCTCCTCCTCAATAGGAGCCTTTTTCTTGTTCTGGCAATGCGATTTAACAGCTTGTCAATTGGTAATTCCCCCTACGATGTCGTAACTTGATACAGCTCCGCCTTTTTTGCATTTAAAGGTGCTGTGCACATCCTATGCTGTCTACAGTGTGCATGCGCTAAATGGAGACTGTGCTCCAGTACCACTTAGTCAGGATAGTTAGATATGGCTCTTTGTTCCCTTACTTTGACTTTTGGAAGAGGGGTGAGACGCAGTGTGTGGATTTTCTCTGGGTAGTCAAGTTTCCTCCAACACTCCAAAACATGCTCATAGGTTAATTGGCTTGTGACTAAATTGGCTCTAGTATGTGTATGTGTAGCACCCTCCTACTTAAGCTGCTAGGTAAACTTAGTTTTTGACTCCTGTAATCAAGAGAGCAGAGATTGTTTGGCCTGGTCTGTTTAGGCTTTCACAGGCTGGGAGTTTGATTGCTTTCCCTGCATCTAGAAGATGTTTTCCAGAGCTTAGGGAGGGAGAATTCAAATAGTCAGCCTTAATATTGATCAGGGCCAACCAATCCCTGGGAAGGTGTGCCCAGATGGTGGCTGGAGAAATAGTCTAAAACCCTGGAGAGGTTGTCTTCTCTAGAAAGGAGAACTTTCCAGTCTTAGAGGGGGCTGTTGCCCTTCTGAGGTAAGTCTCGGATTGTGCTGCTGTTCTCTAAAGTCTCAGGGCAGAAGACCTGGAAGGGACCTGGAAATGGCTGCAGGACTTCACCAAAGGGATCTGTTCTTGAGAAGAATTTTCTCCCTCATTCGGAGATGTCCAGAGGAAGTTGGAATGTAGCAGCTGTCCTGGGGACTTGTAAGTAATGGCCCTGTACTGATTCCTGGTGACTGTATGCATTTGGGATATAAGGCCGGCCATACACAGTTCGAATCTCAGGCAGTTCAGTAGAAACCGGCAACCGTTAATGGGCAGGCTGACTGTGCCAAGTTGCTCAATCGATCAACTTGAGTACAACCAGCCTATTGGATTCTCTTGTGATTATCTCTAGCGGTTGCTAAAATTAATCACTGTCTTCTCCCAGCGGGGATGGCTTCCCCTGCCTGCCCCCCCCCCCCCCCCCCTTCGGGAGCAGACAATTGCTAGGCAGGAGAGATTCCCCTGTTAGCACTGTTAGTGCCGATGGAGGCATAGTGCAAATTTTGCACCTTGTTTCGCCTGCCTAAGTCCCAGCCATTGCTCTGACTGACACTGCTCTCATAGGCTGCCAGATACTGTCTATTCTCCTGTCATCAGCAGTGTCCTGGACTGTGAGCTCAGTGAGGAGTGCTTTCCTGTACTGTGTGGTGTTTCTGAAATTGCACTGCTTACCTACAGCTGTGCAGTTATGCAGGGTAACCAGGTGCCTCATGGTCCCCAGCTGTGAGACTTTGAGACTGCTCAGAAATATACCTCATGGTCCCCAACTGTGAAAGTTTAGACTGTCCTCTAATTGATGTTGCTAGCCATTTTGAAGTATCCCATACCCCAATCCCTCTACTGTTACAAGTCCTACAAGTAATAAATCACAAAAAGACATCCCCCTATAATAAATAAAATAAAACTAAGTGTATATACATCAATGATATGCAACAGATACAACATATTTTCATCCTTCCTTATTTAATATTTTGAGATTTGCAATTTCACCTAAATTGACATCTCAATTTTAAAAGATAAAAATTCATCATATAGGAGCTGCAGATTACTTCTTTAGGAGAAGAACAGAGGGGCGCCAGACTAAGTGCAGCATTAAAATCAACAGTTTAATTGAGGGTAAGACAAGGGGCAATTCACATATGGATGAATAATTCAAGCACATTTCATGGTGGTAGTCAGTCTCTGGACCTCTCTGGATCATCCCAGTAGTGTGACAGCATCAGGCAGTGGCTGTGCAGACAGGTGATTGTACGAAGCGGCTCATCGCCGCTGTAACCAGTGTGGAACGCAAGATGGTGCCGGACCGGACAGGTCGTCACTGCAGAGGCCGTGCCTTGAATTATTCATTTATTTGCGAGTTGCCCCTTTTCTTACCCTCAATTAAACTGTTGATTTTAATGCTGCACTTAGTCTGGCGCCCCTCTGTTCTTGTCTTCCACAATACAGAGTCACTAAGGGTGCTGCCGCTAGGTGCTGCTTGTCATCTTATAACCCTATGGACTCTAATAATAGACTTACTCATTTATATCATGATGTTTTCTGATGCATGAGACTACAGTATGTGTTTTTAGTACATCCTTCTAGCGCCACTACATTCCTACTGTCAGATTACTTCTTTATAATATGATTTGGAGACCTCTGGTTTCATCACTTCATGTATTTTTCTAAGCCATCAGGAGGGGCACTCTGCAATGAAATTAATAAAATCATATTTTATAATGTAACATAATGGTCCTATGCTCTTACATAAATGCTATTGTTCCTCCCCTGCCATTTTGTTAGATGGAATTTGGTGTCCCACTAATCCCTTTAGTTTGGATAATCGTGGGAGTCCTGAATGCACTTATGACAAAATCCATCATCTAGGAGACTTTATATGATACAATCATGTTTCAGTAGAGGGGATTAAGTATATTTATTGTGCATGTTCAGACCACAGACTGCTATTATTAAATAGATTACAAAAGGTCAAGTTGCCTGCTGCCGTTGAAACAAGATAGGCTTCAAACAAAGCTGCACTAGTCACTTAATTAACAAGCATAGCAAAACCAACAAAAGGACAAAAGAACAAAAAATGGCTTGTGTATATACAGAAGTAGGTCTTGATCACCAGCCCCTTCATTTTATTAAAAAGAGCAATTTGTGGTACATTAAGGATAACATTTAGTAGAAATGCTTGTGGAATGCATAGAACTTTTTTGACAGATTTTTAACACTCAGTAGGCTTTGGAAAAAAATTCACCAATACATTACATATGTTTTGTGATAGCTTTCAAAAACACAAAAAAAAAGTTTCAGAATGCCTTGGTAAAGTATATCTAAACCCCCCCAAAAAAATTTATATATTTATATTGCAGCTTACTAGTCCTTAAAGAAGAAGAATGGCTAAAGCTTTTTTGGCCCTACTTCTCCTATGCGTGGGCAGTGTATATTGTGCCTGTGCATGTGGGGTAACACTCGCATGGAATGTGCTCATCAATGCCAAGTGGAGACGTCAGTCATGTGAAGAGTCCAACCTTAAGTCAGTTAAGGCTTGTACACACTTGACGAAAATCGTACGAAATATCCTCCGATTTTTCTCTCTCACATGCTCAGCTGTCAGAACCATTTTTAGTTGACAGTGCATAATGTTCACGAAATTTCTCGTCCGATTTTATTTTTTTGGGACATTTGTTCCTAGACTTCCGGGTCATCAGCAAATTCATATCATGCGCAGTCTTTCGTATCCGATTTTTCGCGGACGTACTGCATACACATTAAACAAAAATTGGTCGTCTGGGGACGGACGATAAAAATTTTGGTGTTTGTCCCTCCGTTTTTTTTTCCATTGAAAATGTTGGCATTGGCTGCTAAATGTTGTATACACACTAGCCGAAAATCGTACGATTTTACCTCGGACGGGAATTTTCAGCAGATTTTCTACTAGTGTGTACCCCACTTTACCCAACTTAGAGATGATCATTCACTGCATACAGCAAATAAAGTACAGAATACCCCTGAAAAACGACTTGTCCCACGTCACTACACACTGTATTTGTATGTTTGCATTAGGAGGGATTTACCAAACCCACACCCGCTCCTCCAGTCCAGCGCAGCTTTGTTACCTCACTCCCAGTAACAGAATGGGGTCCCACCGAGCACCTAGCGTGGACCTCACGTGTGCTCTCAGGTAACTCTGTCCTTCCCATGCCATGTGACCAGGCCATAGATCCCTGTAACTCTAGTCAGTTTCTGGTTACCATAGGAGACGGATTGCTAGGGAGGAAGCCAGAACAATGACCCCCTCACTACCAGAGGACCTGTCACCTTACTAGGTACCATGCTTAACGAATGGTTGCTGTAGCTTGTTCCTTCACTTGGCTACCAATAGCAACCACACTTCTCTTCCTGTCTTGCAATGTTAACACCTTATAGTTGTGTTACTTCATACATGTAGTGCAATTACAGACGCAGGTTCTTTGGAATACACCAAAAGAACAATGCCCTTTCCCCAATTCCAAGTAACATGATGTAGTGACCCAGGCATTTCTCCATGAAGTGAGAGTCCATGACTTTGATGCTGTCTGTGACTCCTGATGTCTTCATGTGTTTTCCCAAACAGGGGGACTCTACATTGCTCTCTGAAGACAGCTGCTTATGCGACGAGCCAGAACCACAGGGGCGACACGTGAGGTACACGGTGGGCCGATGAGAGACAGCAATAATACAATTCATCGGTTTACTCACGGTTAGCAGAAAGCCTCCCTGGGCTGGTCGCACAGTGAAGAGGAAGACAGCACGAAATCCTCCGGGGCACGCTCTGTGATAGGGAAACGCCAGCCAAGATGGTGGTTGAGGTGCCCGTGATGACAGGGGTGTTTAGAGTGCTTGTGGCGGCTGGGTCCCTTGATGATATTTGTCGTGACGCCAGTACCGTTAATGGTGGTACAACCAGTTGTAATAGCAATAGTGAAGAATGAGGTAGACAGTGGTAGGATACAACTCACAACTTTTACTGTGACTGGTTTTGACTGCAGCATAAACATCCAGTTAGAATACAGTCTCTTGGTAAATAGAGGAATTCTGCTGATCCACTGTTAATAGGCTTTAGTAATGCTGGACTCAGGCTGTGGTTCAGTATAATGCTTACTTGTTTGTGATTTGGCTTCTGGTACCTTTTGAATCCAGTGCAAATTTGGTGAGGTTGCCAGTGGCTAAGGAATCCTTCACCTTTATTCTCAAAGGTCTGTTGCTGCCGTTTGGTGGCTTTTACCCTTTGATTTTAGCAGTTCCAATTTGTCCCTTCTCTGGACTGACCTTCTCTAACCTCTACATGGTGCTTCTCTCCTCTGTACACTCACTTCCTGAACTGCACAACTGACCACAGATAAACCTGAGCTGGGATAGATATCCCAGAGTGGTGCTATCCCCATCTTGTGGTGGGAAGTATGAAGCACACTTGACCAGCCTATGAACAGGGATTGACAAATGACAAATGCAAAATGACATAAAATACAGCGATGACAAAGAAATAATACATTTGCAGTTCCCACGTGTCCTGAGTGGGACTCTGCACTTCCACAATTACCCTCCAATCTTAGCGGTCCTCCTCTTTATATATCACAGGTGGGCCTGCCAAAATCAAAAAGCCCGGAAACTAATCTTAAAATGCGTAACCCTGCAACGGCTGCAAGAAATTGACTGTATGGATTTCAACATGCTTACATATCGATCACAGGATTGCAGTTCCTTATGCACTCTTGTGACCTGTTTCTTGAGTAAGCCTCTACCCCCCCCCCCCACAGCCTGGCACTACAGTGAGCGCTGGAGGGGCAAAGCAGAGAGTCGGTGACTGACAGTGACCAGCTCTCTGCTTACTGAAGACTGAGAACTGAACAATCAGCAGTCTTTGATCACTCAGTTCCCAGCCTTAGAAGCAGAAGGGAACAGATGCAGCACCGGACCAATGCTGCATTTACCTAGGTGAGTTACATTTTTTTTTCAAACCCCATACTTCTCTTTTAAAGTGATTTTTAATTAAAATAACAAACATGTCATACAGTACCTATCTGCTCTGTTCAATGGTTTTGCACAGAGCAACCTAGATCGCTGGTGCTCCTGGCTCCCCTCCTCTCCAACTTGCTGTGGGGGCACTTGTGCATGCTCGCTCTCAAGCCCCACTCTGCATGTCCATTGAGACATAAAACATGGCTCGCTGTTCTCCCTCCTGATTGGCTGTGGTTGACAGCAGCGGGAGCCAATGAGGAGGGAGAGAGCCTCTGCTTATGTGCACATCGCTGGATCGAAATCTGTCTCAGGTAAGTAAAAGAGGGAGCTGCAGAGAATGCATGAGAAGGCAAAAAAAAAACCTTCTTTTGCCCTCTTCTTCTGGCTGCATTAGTTTTCACATTACAGGCTAAGAGCATTTTCAGCAAGTAGAGAAAATATCTGGTAATTTTGCCAGAAATGCAATGTCCTGGTCACTTCCTGTGAGCTTAAAGCAGTATTAAACCCAAAAGCAAACATTTATTATATTGCAGCTTACTAATGCTTAGATGTAATCACTGCATTAGTTTCATTTTTTTAGGCTTTCTTTCTTCTACTTTCATTAGTGAGCCCTAGTTAAAAGTAATAATATACTGTATGTGTTATGTGTAGATTGGTTTCATACATACAGTACTGTTAAAAAAAAAAAACTATACGATTATATCTGTCAGATTCCTTTATATAAAATAAATCACAGTTTACTTCTATTGGATCAGTGTTTCAACATTATAATAACAAGGTATATGTCACTATATGAATATACATTAAAAGAACATAGATGCGTTAACATAACATATACAGATATCAACAAAAGGAGTTTATTGAAAGAATATATATTGTGGCACATTAAGTGATTATAAACAATCACGTTGTAAAATAACCTATTCAGTTTACACTTGAAATGAAAGGCAAAACATTTTTGTACTTTTTTATAAGTTATCACATCTGTCCGTCCTCAGCTGCATAAGAGCTAGGAAGAGGAGAAGCAGCAGCATGCTAAGCTTCCCAGTGAATGGCTATGCGTGTCAGCACAAGTCTGATTGTAGGAGAGCACACTGAGTTCCAAGCATAGCTAGAGAACTGACGACGGTGTGCTTTCCTGCTCAGTGTGGTCAGTTTTTAATAGGAAAGCAAGGGTACTAGCAGGAACACCAGGGATTTTACATAAAGGAAGCAATACAATGAGAACAGGATACTTTCTCATATAAGTACATGGCACATATCAGGATTATAAAGTGTTAGGGTAACAAACGCTTTAAGTGTAGTGCTTCCAAGGACACTGTCCACCCCATAACCTGCTACTTCAGCTTTATGAATTCCACTTTCATCCAAGGTTTAGGTCCTTGATTCAGCACTTCAGACAGAACTGCAACTCTTGTGCACCCATGCACCAATTCTAGCCGCTCCCTTGCAGCCACATTAACTCCTGGGGAGGATGGAATCCTAAACTATAGTCAGCTCCCATATCATAAATCCTTTGTAGACCTGCTCTCAACCAGGGGATCCATCCCTCCCAGGTCTCTACAAAGTCTCAAAACTCCAAGACCTAAACCAGGATTATCTAATCCCATTGAATATATAAAAAAAGCTTCCTCCTTATGAGACATGCATCTTGGATCCACTCATCCTGTCGGGATGTGAACCTTTGGTGACAACAGTTTTTCCTACATTGTGACATGGCACATGGCATAACATAAAAAGGAATTATTTTACTTGGCTAATACATTTGGTGATAATATTTGTAGGTGGCTAACTAGGGATATATGTGGTACTCGGAGGTAGGAGAGGAATCAGTATTACTAAGGGGCAAGGAATGGGCCCCAATGCCTACAACTACACCTTATAAGTCAGTTTTATGTGACAAGGAAGGAAATGCTACATCTCAGGGGCAAATCAGCATACTTAATGCCAGTTCAAGATTGAATAATCATGCAACCAGCATTTTTTTTAGCTTGAGGCAAATCCAGTTGGTTTTATCAAAGACAAAGTCAAGACATACCTCATGGGCCCCAATGCCTACAACTACACCTTATAATCCAGTTTTATGTGACAAGGAAGGAAATGCTACATCTCAGGGACAAATCAGCATACTTAATGCCAGTTCAAAGTTGAATAATCATGCAACCAGCATTTTTTTTAGCTTGAGACAAATCAAGTTGGTATTATCAAAGACAAAGTCAAGGCATTTCTCATGAAAAGTTTAAAATAGAACTAAGGGCAAAAGTTTTTTTTTTTTTTTCATTTTCGATAGAGTAAAGGAGGGCCATAACCCCTGTCATTTTTATTTATTTGTATTTTTTGCTATTTGTGTCCCATTGGGAAGATTTACCTTTACTTCCTGTCCTGTAGTCAAGACAGGAATTGAGAGGAAACCCCTGCAAATTAAGAAAATTCCTTGGGGCCTCCAATGTCACCAGAACTAGTGTTCCTATTGGTAGATTTCCCCTCCATTACGGTTCTGGGGACAACCCACATTTTGGGATTTTCTTTTACTTTCACTTTCAATGATAGCGATAAACAGGACAAATAGAAGGGATTCATTTCCCTAACTGGGGCACAGACGGCAATAAAAAATAAATAGGTGTTCTAATCCACCCTGGCTCTATCCAAAAAACAAATAGTATTTTTTGCCTTTAATTATACTTAGACTAGAGTCCCACACCTGTGTTTCCCTCTTATCTATTTTAGGCATATCAATACTATTCTTGTACGTAAGTAAAAAAAAAAAAAATGATGAAAGATATGTGTTTTTTAGAAACTAAACTCAAACAGGTTCTACCACCATTGCACTGACCTCTTAACATATGTTAAAAGGCATAAACACCACTGTTGCTTCATCTTCCAACCTCTGAGCTGTTTTTTTTTTCTGAGTATGTTCTTAGGCTTTAACTTAAGAATGTTCTGTGCTTTAGGTCACCATGTGACATTTAAGGAAATTATTTAACACCTTTTTCTCTGAAAATGTCAAATCGCTTTTCTCTAACAAAATATCACATCCCCCATACAGCCCCAAATGTTTTTTCATATTCTTTGACAGCTGATGTCATGAACTATCACCCACACTTGTTTTATTTTCATTGAGACTTCACAATCTGAAGAAATTGTCATGTAGTTAATGATAGCAATTGTGATAGCAATTGTGTTTGTAATAAAAAATATTTAATATAACTTTTATAGAAACCCTGCCATAGTCCCTGGTCTAAATTTAGTGTGAGGGATGCGCTGCATACAGATTGCAGGATTGAGGGGTGCGCTATGTACAGAGAGCAGGGTTGAGGGGTGCGCTACGTACTGAGTGCAGGGTTGAGGGGTGTGCTACATACTGAGTGCAGGGTTGAGGGGTGCTCTATGTAGTGAGTGCAGGGTTTAGGTGTGTGCTACGTACTGAGTGCAGGGTTGAGGGGTGCACTACGTACTGAGTGTAGGGTTGAAGAGTGCGTTATGTACAGAGTGCAGGGTGGAGGGGTATGCTACGTACAGAGTGCAGGGTTGAGGGGTATGCTACGTACAGAGTGCAGGGTTGAAGGGTGAGCTACATACTGAGTGCAGGGTTGAAGAGTGTGCTACGTACAGAGTACAGTGCTGAGAGATGCGCTACTTACAGATTGCAGGGCTGAGGAGTGTGCTACGTACAGAGTGCAGGGTTGAGGGGTGCGCTATGTATAGAGTGCAGGGTTGTGGGGGGTGCTATGTACTGAGTGCCAGGTTGAGGGGGTGCGCTATGTGCTGAGTGCAGGGTTGAAGGATGCGCTACGTACTGAGTTCAGGGCTGAGGGGTATGCTACGTACTGAGTGCAGGGCTGAGGGATGTGCTTTTTACTCCCAAGTTCTCCCCAGTACAGAGTTCACCCCCTTCCCCCATTCCAGAACAGAGCTTTCTTCCCCACGCGTCCTCTGAAAGAGTGGGGCTGCTGCAAAAAAGCAGCTACAAGTTAAAGAGGAGATAAACTTCCTCTGCAAACATTTACCTATAGGTAAGCCTATAATAAGGCTTACCTATAGGTAGTGTAAATATCATAACATGCAGCCAGTGACATCATGCACTCTGATGTAATGGCGCTGTTCCTTCCAAGCCCCGTGCCATGAACAGCAGCTCCCGCATGCGTTAAAGTTCATTATGCCTTTGTCTTACAGGGTTTTTTTTTTCAAGAGTTTACAACCTCTTTAACTGCCCCCGCCAGCAGCCTGCATTGATATGCTGAATTAAGGAGTTTCTGCCATGAAGCTGACAGCAGCATTGGCCCGTGTAGACTCCTCACCCCCTCCCTACTCTACTGTCCTATAGAAATGTGCAAGGGAGGCGGAGGGGGCTCTGTGCAGCTACTTGTAGAGTAGTACTGTCATTTGTAAATATGGCAGCAGTGCTTCCGTATTGACAAGTGACAGTAGTAAGCAAGGAGAAAGGTGAACTTTCTGGCTGACGCCCCTGCAGTGCAAGTCGCTGAAGTCAAGTGCCAAAACTTGTTCTGGTACTTGGCTCCACTCCAAAACTCAACCTTAGATTCGTCCAGGATGTCAGGACCTGCACCAAATCTTGGGACGAATCTGGGGTGGTTGGGGTGGGGTGGATTAGAAAGGGGTACCTCTCTTGGTTCACAGGAGACTTAGGCAGCAGCGGAAACCATTGGCTCCTGCTGCTGTCAGTCAAATCATGTGAGGAGGAAGCGGTTGGGTGAGCTGTGCTGTGTGTCTATGCATGTATAAAGCTCAGTGGCCCAGCCCAGGAGCCTGCCTGTGCGCAAGGGTGTAGGAACCCACACAAATCTGGGGGGGACAGCATTTTTACTCGCCAATGATTGCAGAGTGCCACAGCATTGTACCCCAATGATTGCAGAGTGCCCATAGCATTGTACCCCAATGATTGCAGAGTGCCCACAGCATTGTACCCCAATGATTGCAGAGTGCCACAGCATTGTACCCCAATGATTGCAGAGTGCCACAGCATTGTACCCCAATGATTGCAGAGTGCCCACAGCATTGTACCCCAATGATTGCAGAGTGCCACAGCATTGTACCCCAATGATTGCAGAGTGCCACAGCATTGTACCCCAATGATTGCAGAGTGCTCACAGCATTGTACCCCAATGATTGCAGAGTGCCACCCAGCATTGTACCCCAATGATTGCAGAGTGCCACAGCATTGTCCCCTAATCAATGCAGAGACCAGCATGCGTGCTCCCTTCAACCCAATGCACTTACCTGGCGGCGGCGGCTCGGCTATCGGCGGCGGCGGGAAGGTGAGCGGCTTCTCCCTCGTCCTCTTCTGCGGCGGGAACCGACGGGCGGCCTCTCCTCTTCTCTGCGGCGGGAACCGGCGGGAAGGTGAGCGGCGGTGAGCGGCGGTGACGGTGAGTGACTGACGCACGCACCGGCACCACCCCCATTGCGACGTCAGCGATCGGATGTCCTGGATGATGATTGGTCCAGGCTGGAGACTGGACCAATCACAGCCAGGACATCACGAAGGTGAGGGATGGCCAAGCGCTCTTTCCTGCGCCTAGGTTACGCCCCCAGAAGGCAGCCAATCGGCGCCTTTCTGGGTCGTAAACCCCACCCCCCCTTTAGCCACCACATAGGCCGGCGATGTACTAAACTGGGGGGGGGGATTTCACCATACCTGTCCCCCCCGCATTATTTCCTGGGGGGGATGTGTCCCCCCCATCCCCCCCGGTTCCTACGCCCATGCCTGTGCGTGTGTCCCCATAACACACGGCTTGCTATAGAGGAACACATAGAAGAGGAGGAGAGGACAGTGACTGTGGGTGACTCCAGAAGAGAAGAGAGGGAACCACTCTGTGCATAACTATTGCAGGTAACTATAACATGTTTATTGTTTTAATTTAAAATAATAGCCTTTACAACTGCTTCAAGGTCCACCTTTGCATATTGCAACACCTCCGTTTGCATTCTTCATAATATGAAGTAAATCAGAAATATATTAGGAGAGTGGGGGCCCTCAAAATAGTCACCTGTTGCACACCCAGGAACTACCAAACAAATACAAAAAGAAAATCAAGCCTTTAAAGGTAAAACACATAGGAAGGGTAACTTACAGAGTTCCTGATATATTATGGCAAGATGGTAAAGGAATATATCTTTTAAAAGAAACTTAGCAGTAGTTTCAAAAATGGAACAAGCACCAGATATGGCATCACAAGTGATACAAAGTCATCATAATTAATCCACTTAGCAGCACTTTGGGCACTAACAGTCCCTAGCACTAAGCTGAAACATGGCTAATTTGCCTCATTGATGAGTGAGAAAAAGAATATTCTGTGCCTTTTTCTCAGTTGCGTACTAAGGGGGTGTGTGGGCAGACTTGCTGGGGGTGCTGCAGCTGCCTGACATTTCTTTTTTTGTGTTGCACAGTGCTTCAGTGCAATGCCACAAAAACAAAAAATGTCAAGTAGCACCCACAGAGAGTCCACCTCCAGCTACAGTAAGGGCTTGTTCACATGTGTGTTGATTATAAAGAATGAAGCAGCTCTCATTATTATGTTTATAGCGTTTATGGCGTATTTTTGTTGTGTTTTTGGAGAGTTGAAAAAGCATCAAGAAAGCTTGTTAAATGCCCATGACAGTGTTGTTTTTCTAGGGGGAAGTGCTTAAAGGGACCTGCTTAGGTAGTGGTGTGATAGCAGTCATTTTTGTGAATTCCCTGCAAGATGGATTCGTATACTTTGATCCCTTTGAAACTTGGCGTGGTCGAGCTCAATGTAAAGAGGAAAGGATCACTGCTACTCCTGACCTTTCCAGGTGAATAAATGATAAAGAGTGACCTCAGCCTACGTGTCTCCACCACACCCTGATGCATTTCACTCTGCTGACTGGGGGTTAATCAATGGTCCAGGTCAAGATGATTACGGAAAGAATGGACCAGTGGAAAAAGAGGAGAGTGTTGTGCCAGTACTGGGTGCATCCTATAGTCTCATAGAGAATTTCCATACTCTTTACCACCATTTTTGGGAGTACCCCCAAAAGTTAATAGATTATACCCGCATAAAGGTGTCCAGGTTTTATGCCTTTCTTGAGATTGTTAGACTCTGAGTGATGCAAGCCACAACTGATATGAGATGTCCTGTGTCACCAGAAGAATGCCTCCTTTTAACTTTGCAGTAAATAATGTCCAAGTATTCTCTTTTCTGCCATTTCTGAAGAAAATTATCTCATCAAGTCCCCCTGCTCTATGATTGTCAGATTCCATAGGTGATAATTGTCTCAATATCAGGTATTGAATCTGCCCACTGCCTACCTCTTCTGTGAGTACTAATATATTAATGTCAGCCTTCATGATACTTGTGTGCACCTTCACTTCGATATACTGACACTTACTGGCAGGGCTGCTGTTAGAAATCATGGGGCCCCCTACCTAACTGCCCAACCCCCCCCCCCCCCCTGACCAAAAGTGACTGAGGACATCGATTTATCAGTCCCTTGGTCTGCAACCTCATAGATGATAAAATAGGAAGCGCTCTAAGGCTTCTTGCTTTTTCATGCAACGATGTACCAAAATACTATTTTTTTTCATTTTTTCCCCCACAAATAGAGCTTTATTTTGGTGGTATTTGATCACCACTGCATTCTTTTTTATTTTTTGTGCTATAAACAAAACGACAGTTTAAAATATGCATATCTATATATATATATATATATATATATATATATATATATATATATATATATACACACACACATATATATATATATATATCATCATACATTTAGGCCAATATGTATACTGCTACATATTTTTGGTAAAAAAAAAATCTCAATGAGCTTATATTGAATGTTTTGTGCAAAAGTTATAGTGTCTACAAACTATGGTATATATATACTGGAATTTTTATTTATTTATTTTTTACTAGTATTGGCGGCAATCAGCGACTTATAGCGATACTGTGGTATTGTGGGGAACAATCGGACACAAACTGACACTTTTGACACACTAATGCAGTGATCAGTGCTAAAATATACACTGCACTAATGACACTGGCTGGGAAGGAGTTAAATATCAAAGGGTTAAATGTGTGCCTAGCCAGTGTTCTTGTGTTAACTGTGTGCTGCTTTTACTACAAGTGATGGATTTTAATCCCTGCTTTGCAGGGATACAAAATCCATCACTTTCCCCATCAAAATGGAGCTCTGCCTTGTTTACACAGGCAGAGCTTTGTCTTGTGTCTCTGCCCAACAATCAGCCGGTGCCGGCGGACATCCACTGTCCTGCACCCACAGATTTGGCCGCCGCTGGCACCTGCGCACCCCTAGGCGGTAGTGCAGAATCACGTATACAGTATATACAAGATTCTGCACAGAACGGCTGCCCTTTAGCAGTATATCTGCTATAGGATGGTCCGGAAAGTGGTTATTCATGTCTCCGCACAGCAGCACTGGACTCATAAAAAAAAAAAAATTTCTATGTATCTTAGTAGTGACCTGCGTTTATCCTTGCTGAAAAATGCAGCTCACCGCACATAGTGTGAATGAGCCCTAAAGGAGACTTCGCCGCCAAAGAGATGAAACATCTGTTCGATTTTGTAAGACAATTTTGAGCCTAATTGAGTGGTTTTGATGACGGCAGGGCCGAGCAGTTAGCAATCAGATAAGGACATGTTAAAGACGCTATCAAAAAAATTTAAGCTTTTCTTTATAAACATTTTTAATTTCCAATGATTTTTGTTAAGTATTTCAAAGAAGCACAAAAGCCATTGTGAAAACATGTGGCAAGGGAAGAATACAAATCTATCTCCTGATATATTCTAGCATACAAAGGCAAAGTGATAACATTGCGCTATCCAATGATTACATAACCATCTGTAATACAATGCAATTATCTTCAATATGTAACTATACAGGAGAATACAAGCCAAGCAATTATCTTCTCCGCCTCACCATTGAAAACTCATCAATGGAGAGGTTATAGAATGAAACCAACAAATATCAACCTTATGTCAGCCCTAGCACCTTCTCCTCAAAAGAAAAGAGGGTTAGATTGTAAGCTCTAACGAGCAGGGTCCTCTAATTCCTACTGTGTCAAAGTGTATTGTATTTGTACTGTCTACCCTCAAGTTGATAAACGCTGCGTAAACTGTCGGCGCTATATAAATACTATATAATAATAATAATAATAGGACCACAATTCTAGCTGAGAAAATCCCTTGTGGTGTGCACCACGCCGGCCGTGTGGGCCAATAATCTTCACAGAAAAAAAAAGCCAGGAAAGAATTAGAAAAAGGTTAGAGTAAGAGGCAGGAGGAAAGAGAAAGAAGTGCATCATCTGTGGTCAAAATATGGCAATATTATCCATCTCAAGGAGAATCTCAAAGGTACTTAAACCATGGATCCCAGGCTATTTGTTATTCTGAGTCCTTCCTTTAACACATGTATCAGACCCCCTAAGGAGCTGCAAGTAGAATTGGATACCCCACCCTGCACAGCCAGGCACATCAAATTTCCACAGGCACTCAGAGTCAGAGAACAGTCCGTGACTTTTTATTTTTTTTATTTTAAGGAGTTCCGGGCACAAAAACGAGATTTTTTTTTTGTGCCCCTCCGCTAGGTATGCCTCACCTGAAAAGGAATTGGATAGTTAGTTTTTTTTTTTTTTTTTTTTACTTACCTTGCAATTGAAGATCGAAGATACTCACCTCAGAGTACTTCCTCCCTCTGAGCCGCGGCTCACCCCATCACTTCCTGCCTCGCTATGATTCCTGGGAGCTGAACGTCACAGCTCCCAGGAATCAATGCGACGGCACCGGCCCCGCTCGTCATTTCTGGGCGACGCCGCATTCCCCTGCAAAACAGCTTCTGGGCATGCCCAGAAGCTGTGGAGGAATGCGGCGTCGCGCCGGAAGTGACGAGAGGGGCTGGTGCGGCGCATTCTGGGACAAGAAGACGCGGAAGAAGACACAGAAGAGGACCGCGCCGGCTTCAGCTGCCCACAAGAAAGATGGAAATGCTGTGGAAGAAATTTTCTAAGTAAGTATTTCTTTTAAAAGGTAAGTGCGAACCGGGACAGATCAGAGGCTAGCCATTGTGGAATGTGCTAGCCCTGACTGTCCCGGGGGTATGTTTATTAAAAAATGATATCTGTGCCCGGAACTCCGCTTTAATAAGGCATAATAACTTGGATAGGAATTGGGAATTATGGGATGCCCAGTTTACTTTAGAAAAACTTCGGGGACAACTTCTCCTATATACAGTCTACATACACTCCTCACTTCCTCCAGCACACTTGCTTGCAGAACTGTTTGTGGATCTGACAAAAAGCACTCAAACAGATTTAGAGCAACAGCCCTTTACAGGCAGGAACCCAAGGCCCCTTGGTGTCTATCAGAAAGTCAGTGTCCAGCATACATCCCTGTGACTACTGATCCCATCACCACCTCCTCAGGCACTGCCAGTCCACCTGCCTCTTTCACTAGCCCTCCTGGCTAACTTCTCCAAAGTCCTCCCAGAGTGACACTCTTTCCACAGTCCTCCCAGACTTAACACTCACCAGCCCACCCAGCTGACTTCTCAGGAGATCTCCTGGACGTGCTGACCTGCTCCTGCTGTCCTCTCACTTACTCCTGTGCCTCCAGGATAGGATTCCCTTGTGTTGTAGAGGGTCCTTCCAGCATCCGAGCCCCAGGCCCAAAGTCACCCCCCCCAAAACTAGCCACCTCAGCACTCCATCTTCATCTTCTACCCCACTGCCCATGCTGGCATGACTCATGCCTATTTATGGGGTCTCTACCCCTTTCCAGCCCTTTTTTGATGGGGATTGGTCAAAGACCTCATAAATATGCCAAGCAGTTCCTCCTAGCTTTCACCCATTACTTCTGGAAGCTTCTCCATGGTTCCAGAAAGCAGGGGGAGGCACCAGACATGCTGTTTGCTGAATCATCCAGCCTCCCTGAGTCACTAAACCCTGACCCAGATTCAACCCAGGCCTGGCTCTCAGTCAAGACAAATTTTCCTACACTACAGCTTACTCTACAAAAAACCTATCTACTGTACATCTACCACACTAGAGGGTGTTACACGCAGTTTTATTGCTTTTTGACCCTACCAATAGATCCATTTATGTTCTACTTCCTTTAACAGGGTGACAACACTGTTTATTTTTGCAGTGAAATTGCACAGCAGGTTTGTCATCCCATGGACAGGGTAGTTTTAGATGGACATGTCGTTTTTGCAGAAAATGTAAGGTCCGCCTAAAAGAAACCTAAGCAGGTATCCCATTTAGGGTCCATTTTCCATCACTGATGCAACATTAATGTATAAAAAATGCTGGGGATAAAAGGTAACCAAATATACTTACCTTATATACTTACCTGGGGAGAGCCAAATACCTGGAGTATCTTTTCACAAGACTTCAGGCACTCAGCACTTTACCAAGGTCTTGCTTAAAGTGATTGTAAACCCTTACATATACCCAGTTAGGTGACTGGCCTCAGGAGATACACAGTGATGAAACAAATCCTCCCACATATATTGTACCTGTTTATCTACAGCCATCACTCCCCTACATCCATTCAAAGTGCATAATTTACACAGGATCTCTCAGCTCTGAAAAGAAGGGGGGCGAAGAGCTGAAGTTACATCAGTGAGGAGAGCTCTGAGAGCGGATTGGAGGGAAGGGACACACCTCCTTCACACAGCACACAGAAACAGAGCCGAGGCTGTCAATCTGCTGGAGATCCCTCCCCTGTCACCATTTTTCTCTTGGTGTCAGGAAAATTCTTTAGAAGTGATGAGACAGCAGACAGAAATGACATTAAGCGCTTGGGATTGAGACAAGTACACACTATATAGAGAGATATGCTTTGTTAATTTTTCATTTCTGAGGTTTACAACAACTTTAACCACTTAAGCCCCGGAGGATTTGGTTGCTCAAAGACCAGGCCCTATTTTGCGATTCGGCACTGCGTGACTTTAATGGACAATTGCGCGGTCGTGCGATGCTGTACCCAAATGAAATTGACGTCCTTTTTTTCCCACAAACAAAGCTTTCTTTTGGTGCTATTTGATCACCTGTGCGATTTTTTTTTTTTTAAACAAAAAAAGAGCGACCATTTTAAAAAAAAAACAATATTTTTCAAATTTTTTTAAATTAAATTCTCAAAAAAAAATTATGTAAAAATCAAATTTTTTTAACATTTTAGGCCAATTTGTTTTCTGCTACATATTTTTGGTAAAAAAATCGCAATAAGCGTATTTTAATTGGTTTGCGCAAAAGTTATTGCGTTTACTAACTACGGGAAAGATTTATGTCATTTTTATTGTTTTTTTTTTTTAAACTAGTAATGGCGGCGATCTGCGATTTTTTTTTGTGGGGCTGTGACATTGCGGCGGACAGATCGGACCCCTGACTGACATTTTTTACACTTTTGGGGGTACCAGTGACATTACTACAGTAATCAGTGCTATACATATGCACTGTTACTGTAAAAATGACACTGGTAGGGAAGGGGTTAACTTTATTGGTGATCAAGAGGTTAAGTGTGTCCCTAAGGGTGTGATTCTAACTGTTAGGGGGCGTGGCTAGTGAAGTAACCACAGAGACATGCGATCCTATATAGCAGGATCGCATAGCCTCTGTGCCTACTTCAGTGAGAATGACAGACGGCTGTGTTTACATCAGCCGTCTGTCTTTCTCCCTCTCCAGCAGGAGATTGCGAGTGGCCGGCAGCAATCTGACCTGCCGGTCACACGCACTGGCTCAGCAGGGAACGAGCGGGTTTGGGAGAGCGCCGGCGGCGGTGCGCGCTCGCCCCCTACAGGCTCGTGAAGGTCGGCAAGTGGTTAAAGGATGGTGAAGTCACCCTCACCTAGGTTTGAGGGTGAAAACCAGAATGGGGACCTAATATGTTAGGCTGACCTTGCATTTTTATGCAGGGTACACTTTAACCCCTTTGAGCCAGCATCCTAAACCCCTTACAAGGCTGGAAGGCTGGGCGGGGTTTATGATCAGTTGGCCGCTGTCACGGTGGTCACATGATTAGAAGGCTCCCGATCGCAAGTAGAGATTGTAAGCTTTCCGTTAGCCACCGTTAACTGTGCCAAGGCCCACCTGTCGAGAGGCTGCACATTTGCGTGCGGCTAGCGCCAAAGGGTTAAGTAAGCAATAAACAACTTAAAGCCTAATTCCAGCTTACACTTTTTGTAAGCAACTACAGCAACAGTTTTTTTTTTTAAGATTTAAACCATATGAATTAAAGCTGATCATTGTAAGCACTCCAGCTGGGTTCTTTGGTTTGTTCCAACTAATGCCGGATTAAAGTCTGCGGAGGCCTCTAGGCAGTTTTGACCCTGGGCCCCCCTTGCAGGGTTCTGGAGGTTAATTGTGCGCTTGCTCTAGTGGGATTGCAGTGAATAAAGTAGTGTGCACATCCGCCACTAAATGGAGATGACCATAACTACAGTACATTGCACATATGTAGGTTGCACAAAAATGTTTTACAAACTGACAGCTGAAAGAAGATGAGCCTTTAGGAGACAAACTGTAATGTGAACCCGATGTCTATGGTTTATGTACTTTCTGTTATTGGGTACATTACATTACCCACTTTAATACTGGGCACCCTCACCCCCTTCCTGCCTAGGCCAACTTTTAGCTTTCAGCACTGTTGCACTTTGAAGGAGAATTGCACAGTCAGGCAAAACTATACCGATAAGAAATTTTTATAATTGTTTTGAGACAGATGGAGTTTTCTCTTGGTGGTATTTAATCACTGCTGGGTTTTTTTATTGTTTTGCTAATCAAATGAAAAAAGAGCATACATTTTGAAAAAAAATATTTTTTCTTAGTTTCTGATATAAAATTTTGCAAATCTGTATTTTTTCTTCTTCATTCATGTGCGCTGATGAGGCTGCATTGATGGGTGCTGATGAGGCTGCATTGATGGGCACTGATGAGGCAGCACTAATAAGGCTACACTGATTAGGCGTCACTGATGGGCACTGAAGAGGCTGCACTGTGGTGTGCTGGTGAGGCTGCATTGATGGGCACTGATGGGGCTGCACTGAAGAGGCTGTACTGATTAGGCTACACAGATTAGGTGACACTGATGGGCACTGATGAGGCTGAACTGTGGTGTGCTGATGAGGCTGCATTGATGGGCACTGATGGGGCTGTACTGATTAGGCTACACAGATTAGGCGGCACTGATGGGCACTGATGAGGCTGCACTAATAAGGTGCACTGATGGGTACTGATGAGACTGCACTGATGGGGTGATACAGATGGGCACTGGTGAGGCAAAACTGATGGCCACTGATAGATGCCACTGATAAGCTGCACTAATGAACACTGATGGGGCTGATGATCGGTTTCCTGATTATCAGTGTAAACAATGTGCTGACAGGCTTGCCAGTTATCGGCTCTCCTTTCCTCACACAGACATTGCACATGAGGAAAGGACTGCCAATAACCTACAAGTCTGTTTACATGTAATCAACTGTGATTGAACACAGGTGATCACGTGGTAAAGGGCCGCTGTGATTGGGCCTTTACCCCAATCTGTGATCAGCTGTCCGAAGGAGTTCTGGGAGTACGTCTATGGATGCCCTCTCAGAATTTGATGACCGTGCTGTAGATGTCTTTCAGGTATAGCACAGTATTAAAGTGGTTAATACACTGTTTTTCTCTATAGATTCTTTAATGTAAAGTTTTTGTTTCTATGAGTTGATTCATTTTTCCATCTTTTGTAAAAAATGTAAACAAGCTTTATTATAATTTTCTGTTAGGATCAAATCATTATTACTTTTATCCGTTGTCGTGGAGCCCTTAAACAATGTGGGGCCCATAGGCCAGTGCCTACTCTGTCTATTTGGTAACCCGGTACTGGTCTCAACCACTTTCGCTGGACAGCTTGGTCTGCCTATAAATGTGAGAAAAATATTAGTAAAGGCATGTGAAATAAAGAAATTCCTTGACTGAATACTATCTATCGTTACAGGTTTTATCCCCATAGAGTTACCAGAATAGCATTTTTTTTCAATATAGAAAAAGCTTTCTCAACCTTTTTACTTCTGAAGAACCCTTGAAATAATTATCAGGACTTGGGGAACCCCCTGCTAAAAATGAGGATATCTGCAATTTATGGTGCATTAGCGTGATCAATAACTTCGAGAAATAAAATAATATGTAATGTGGCGTATCTAGTGTGTTTGACACCCAGGGAATTTATATAGTTACCATCGCCCTACAAAACTATTTTTGTAATATTCTTGAAATGAATGCATTGGAGGTTACTAGAAAATTGGTGGTCAAGAAAGGTGGGAGATCAATCCACCATTGTTCACTGTTCAAGGATCCCCTAGGAACCTTAGGAGGAACCCAGAATGAGAAATGCTGTTACAGAGGGACTTTGGGGATTTTATTAACTTCTCAGAACAGAGAAATGAAATAAGACAGTTTGCTACAATCCTTGCAAATTATACAGTTTTGCGTGTTGTTTGTTCTTTTCAAAATCTGAGTTTGATCACTCATTTATTTACACCTTCCTCATTTCTTTGTCTAGGTTGGTGTGACTATATACCTGAAATTCAAGTTCCCAAGCGGTTGAACATTGGCTGCATTGTACTGCATTCTTGTCTGTGCTCTGAACTACTTCTAGTAAATGAAGCTACACAGTACTGTATATAAACTCTCCAGTTGTGCCATCTGGTGGTAATACACTGACAGCGCTATTAATGTTTTCCCTGAAAAAGGAAACCAATTAAAA
The DNA here is from genome assembly GCF_965119305.1 of Pelophylax lessonae. NCBI lineage: Eukaryota > Metazoa > Chordata > Amphibia > Anura > Ranidae > Pelophylax > Pelophylax lessonae. The sequence goes on along the minus strand of NC_138779.1, from coordinate 110,699,952 downwards.
AAGAAAAAGCATTTTTTTCTTTTTTTTTAAAGAAAGCTCCTGTCATTAATAGGGTTGATTTACAAAAGGAGTAGAGCATGTTTAATTTGCAAAGTAAATTTTCACTTACCTTACTGAATGGGGGGAAGCTAAGTGAAATGTCCCACCTCCTCCCCAAAAAAAAAAGAAAATCACATGCAAGGAAAATTAACAAACAAGATTTTTGCTCAGAATTGATTGGATGGTTAACGTCAGCAGAGGTTCACCTTATTCACTAAGCTAAGTTAAAATTCACTTTGAAAAATGACATTAAATATTGATTGCTGCACTACCTGTTACTTAATTGCAATCAACCACAAAATAACTTAATTACAATCCTTGTTTAGAAAAAATATATAATTGCAATGTAGTTAATGGTGATGGTGGTACCCCTTCGGTTAAGGTGGTAGTAAAGTATTTTTTTGGACTTGTACCCACAGGTAAGCTTATAATAAATCTTAATGTGGAAGCTGATCCTACCGAGATCTTCTGCGGGAGCTGCAGAGGTTCCAGTCTTGGTCCATTCTCCTGTTAATCCATCCAGTTGCCTCATTCATTTCTCTACCCTGTTGATGGTCTACAGATACAGATGAAAGTTCCAATGGACCAAGGGACTTTGCACTTCTCCTAGTAGCGCCGTATGTACTGGGAACTTATACACTCTTTGGATTTTACTGTGTTTCCCCAAAAATAAGCCCAGGTCTTATTAATTTTGGCACCAAAGACACAGTAGGGCTTATTTTTGGGGTAGGTTTAATTCCCCTTCCTGCCTGTCAGGATACTCCTGTGTGAACCTAGTTTAGTGTTTGTAAAATGCTAGAATCCACTTTATGACTGTTTTATATAATGTCCAGTGTGTTTCTGTAATCTAATAGTGTGAAATACCTTCGGTACAGCGCCGCTCAGCTAATCTCCCACTCTGCTCTCCTGCTTTGCTCTCTCATAGCTGTCAATAGGGGATCTCAGCCCCTCCCCACAGAGCGGGTCACAGAAGTGCTGAGCATTATATTATAATAGTGTGAAATACCTTCAGTTCAGCGCCGCTCGGCACTCAGCTGATTTCCTGCTGCTCTTCCTTCTCTTCTCCCCCGCTGACAGCTGGGGGTCATGGAAGCACCGAGTGGCGCTGTAACAAAGGTATTTCACAATATTATAATATAATGCTCGGCGCTTCTGTGATCCGCTCTGAACATTGCAGAGGCGAGGGGCTGAGATCCCCCGCTGACAGCTATGAGAAGAGGAGAAGAGAAGAGCAGGGAATCTGCTGAGCGCCGAGCGGCACTGCACCGAATTCACCTAATCACTATTAGATTACAGAAAAACACACTAGACATTACATAAAACAGTATAAAAGTGGATTCTAGGATTTTACAAACACTAAACTAGGGATTATTTTCGGGGTAGGGCTTATATTGCAGCCCGCCCCAAAAATAACAGTAGGTCTTATTTTCAGGGTACGTCTTATTTTCGGGGAAACACAGTCTTACCTGTAGGTACATTAAATATTTTAAAAAACTTGCAGTGTTGGAGATTTTCCCACTGGATGAGCTGGTGATGTCATCAGCACATGTGGTCTGAAGGTATGCTGAGCCTTCAGAGCTCTGTGCCGCAGCCAATGGCTCTCACACTCATGTGCAGGATTGACGTCATCGCAGCTCCAGTCACTCATACAGCCGGAGCCTTCAAACCCGGAAGGGAGACCAGAGGAGGATGGAAGCCCTGTCAGCGGTGACAGCGTATCGCTGGAGTGCTTCATTTTAAGGTTAGTATATCATAATGTGCTAGTATGTAATATGTATTGGAGACATATAATATAAAAGGTATAATTTTATTGAAAGAACCAACGATAGTAAAATGTAAACTATATTTCGACAAGGAAATCAGTATTACAGCAAGAGTTTAAAAACATAAAGATTACAAGCCATATCGTAATTGCATATATACAGTATATTGTGTTCTATACAGGGGTCTTTGTAGGAATTTACAGACCCATTACCAGCCAGAAGAATACCCTGGTTAGCATCTGTGTGGAGATGAATGATGCCCAAAACTGTAGCCCGACATGTTTCGCGGCGGGAGCCGCTTCTTCAGGGGCAGTTGAGGGTTTACACAAGCATCAATACAATTACTAGAAAAAGAAAGACAGTATGAATACAATGTGCATCAAGATATATACATACATATACAAATCGTTTTGACATACATAGTACCAAAATGCATTACAAGTTAGTTGGTCATGAGGGAGGGTACATTTTACTATCGTTGGTTCTTTCAATAAAATTATACCTTTTATATTATATGTCTCCAATACATATTGTTCCATGATGGCACCCATTTAAAAAGTCCCCTACACACGCCCCTTCCATTCCCCTTTTTTCTTCTACGCATTGCTTGGGACGTGGTGCCTTTTTCTATAGTTTACTTGTTTAGAGCTTGTCTTATTTGTCATGTGCTAGTATGTGATGCATACTAGCACATTATGCTATTGCCTGTGAAGGGGATGTGTTTTTTGCATGCCACAGTTTCCTATCTCTTTAAATATGTGAAATAGCAACCATAAAGATCTCAAGCAGTGTCTTTAAATAGCTGTTATTTCTAAACAAGCATTTCACTATTTATAACTACATTGATGTGAACATTTTTCATATTAGTATTTGGTTGTGTAGCACCCTCCTAGGTAGGTGCTAGTGAGAGAGTATAGTTTTTGGCTCTGTCTGCCTATCAGAGGAGCAGCAGCAAATATATATTGTTTTCTTCCTACCAGAGAGCAGGATCTGTGAGTTAGGTCTGCTCAGTGTGCTCATTATGTGATTCATTGGGTCTAGAGAGTGTTTCACTATGGTCCAATAGGGAGGCATGTTGGACAGTGGGAGGAAACCTGACCAATGGGTACATAGGCTTTAATACAGTCTTGGTGATTGGCAGAGACTGGCTGTCTTGGTGCATTCTGGGATACTGTATAAAAGCCAGGAGCACAAGTGCTGTGGGCTGATGAGCAGAGTCCTGGAGCGAGGGTGGCGGCTGCCTCCTCCTCTGTAGCAGTGGCACGTGGGGTCAGGAGATCATCTTGAGGGCTGGAGGAATGGATCTGAACCCAGAGGTCCAGGAGAGCTGATTAAAGGGGGGAGTCACTAGAAAAACAGTATCGTGAGTACAGGGGATCGTGTCTAAGGGCCTGACCTGAGGGGGGCCACCCCGAACTAGTATAGTCAGAGGACGGGTGTCAGTGGTCGAGAAAGAAGATGCTAGGAGAGTGTCCTGAAGAGAATTTAGTTCATCAAGTCATCTGGATAGAGACTTAACCCCAATACACCTAAGTGGCAGGGTGAATCAACAGCCTGGCTGTATTGAGAATTAGAAGTCCTCCATCTTGTGAATAGTTAATTTGGAGTATCCGACTATTCCTTCTCCCATCCCTATTTAGAATAAAACACCAAAAACAACTACATACCCCTGGACTGATCATTGACTGAGCCAAGAAGTAAAGTGTTAAATTGGGAATGCCAGTATTGCTAACAATTACCCAGGGGGGCCTGAAAGTGTAATATCCAGCAGTCCTTAAGGGGGCAGTGCTACATTTGGGGGCTCATCCGGGATACACCCCTAAGTTACAGCAATGGTTGCTAGCGGCAACGGCCGAGCAGTCCCACCTAGTAATGCAATGCTTCCCCAAGTAATGTGCTATATCGTAAGTGAAGAAAGTAATGCCTGCTTTACAGCGACCAGGGAAAGTGGGATGACAAGTCAAGCTTGCAATGATGGTTGCCAATGGCAATGGAGAGACTTTTACCAAAGAGACAGCATGTCTTCACAAGTGAAATGCAGGAGAGTTGATGAAGAAGAAATGCACTTTATTGTACAAAAGGACTGTGTCTGCTTTACAGTAATTGGTGCAAGTGTGGAAGAAGAGAGTAGCATCCCCGGACACAGGGATCGGTGTTTCAGGGGTCATGTCTCTACAAGTACTGCAAAGAAAAAATGTTGACCATGCAATTTCCCTAAACCCTAAAGTATGGGAGGTCAGCTGTCTTGAGAAGAACGAAGTGCAGGTGAGGCCCAGGTACAGACGGAAAGGGCAGATGTGTGTGTGTCAGTGAACATAATCTGCCATGCAGTGACATTCGTGCTGGCTAAGCAGAGTTGTAGCAGCAGCAAAGAGGTTACTGCACCGCGTGGGAAAGCGCGCGCTGAAGAGATCTGCCTAACAGGAGGTGCCACCGCCAGAGAGTCAGCTAGTCTGGATTTGTGGGCGGGGTTGGCGCCCACAGACTGCCAATCCGAGTGGAGGAAGTTTGCTGAGACATCACTTCCGACTTCGGGTGTAGCTGAGGAGCAGACACGTGTGTGGAGGAGCAAGATGGCGGATGCCGGTATGAGCCGGAGCACAGGGGCTATCCCACGTTTTGTCAGAGTGCCTGGGAAGTTGATGGAATCACTGGAGTCAGTCCTGTGGGACACAGGAGTTTTGGTTGGTGCTCACTGGAAGACTGGCACTGTGCAGCGGAGGAGACAAGGAGCATCTTGGGCTGCTATGTAGCCGATGCTGGAATGTGTCTATGCGGCTGCAGGCCTGGAGTCAGTGTGGACATTGCGGTGACTTGCTTGTGCAGGCGGTGTGGAGTGAATGTCAGCCCAGGAAGTTGAGTGTGACCTGGGAGACAGGATTCACTCAGGAGTTGCTGGTGCCCATGAGGATCCCTGTGGGCAGAAGAAGAGGAGTGCTGAGAGCGCTGCTGGAGCTGGGACCAGTGGTGCAGACCTACACTGCCAGATGCCAGACCAGGGAGACTCACACCTAAGAGGTGAAGTGTACCCAGATGGCACAGGCCGAGGCACGGCCAGAAGGAGGGCCAGCAATACCTGCACAGGCAGAACCCATAACTTTCACAAAAGCAGAGGGGAATCAATGGGCTCCCGGGAGAGAGGCCTCCAGTGTGTTCAGTGAAGGGGAAGTCGGAGCCATTGATGTAGGGTCACCCAGCTTCCAGCATCAGTTCGGGTCCTTGGAAGAAGGAACAGATGTGTGGAAGTCTGAAGAAGAGATAGAGTGGGACTGGGAAGCAGATGAGAGGAGAAGCTCCCAGTTTGCCTGATGAGGAGACACGGGAATCTGTGGTACGCATGCAATGTGCCAAGAACATGGGGTTCTTTGAGGCCTATGCTAAAAGGGTCCCAGATTTGTCCCCACCTCGTACCTACACCCGGGCTCGGGATCAAAACGAGGCCTACGCCAAACTCATCAGGAGAAAAGAGACCCTATATTCCCCACCTGGGAGAGGAAATGGGCAGACCCTCCCCAAGTTCTCAAGATGCCAGTGTCATATCCAGAGATAGGTGGCCTTGGATTAAGGGTACGACTACCCCTATACTCCTAGGGAGATTATGCAGGAGATAAAGGCCAAGAGAGAAGAGTGGTGTGTCAAGGCGATTTGGGAGTTTCTATACATCCCCAAACTGTATCGAAACAAGGAGAGGCCTGAGCTGTGGACCACCTTTTTTTCTGTAAAGACGAATTGGAACTTAGGGCGGGCCATCTACATAGACCGCGTGGAGGTTCGCCGTCCAAACGAAACAATCCAGGCTTCGTCTGTCCGTGTCCAAGTTTCTGAGGGGAAGACTGTCTGGATCCCACATCCTGACCATTATTGCTGAGGATGTAGGATCCCACCCCTACTTTTTTTACCTAATTTATTATATATACTGGCCACATATGGGGGGTGCCCCATGGCCCTGTACATTTGTTACTTCCCTTTTCCCCCTTTCCAGGTTTGTTTGGATACTCCGTGGAAATTTTTGGGTAAAATAGTTTTTGTAGGGGCGGCTGCCCAGAGCCAATGAGGACATGGCTGGTTTGGCAGGGGGTGAGTGTAGCACCCTCCTAGGTAGGTGCTAGTGTGAGAGTATAGTTTTTGGCTCTGAGCAGCAGGCAAATCTATATTACTTTCTGCCTACCAGAGAGCAGGATCTGTGAGTTAGGTCTGCTCAGTGTGCTCAGTATGTGATTCATTGGGTCTAGAGAGTGTTTCACACTGGTCCAATAGGAAGGCATGTTGGACAGTGGGAGGAAACCTGACCATTGGGTGCATTGACTTTTGATACAGTCCTGATGATTGGCAGAGGGAAAGTCACCTTGGTGCATGTTGGAATACTGTAAAAAAAACAGGAGCATATGTGCTTGAGGTCTTTCGTTGGGGAGCGGAGTGCCAGAGGGAGGGCCAGCAGCCTCCTCCTCTGTAGAGGTGGGAGTCATCCTCCCCGAAGTAGTATAGTCAGAGGTCGGGTGTCAGTGGTCGAGAAAGAGGATGCTAGGAGAGTGTCCTGAAGTGAATTTAGTTAATCAAGTTATCTGGATAGAGACTTAACCCCAAATCCAAGTGGCAGAGTGAATCAACAGCCTGGCTGTATCGAGAATTAGAATTCCTCCATCTTGTGAATAGTTAATTTGGGGTATCCCACTATTCCCTTCTCCCATCCCTATTTAAAATAAAACACCAAAAACAACTACATACCCCTGGACTGATTATTGACTGAGCCAAGAAGTAAAGTGTTAAATTGTGAATGCTAACGGTAATCCAGGGGGACCCGAAAGTCCTCAGGGGGGCAGTGCTACAGTTGGAACATCCAGTATATTGCACTTATGAGGGTTAGTGAGAGGGTCACTCATATAGTGTAACAAATTGTAATTAAGTTATTTTGTGTGAAAAAAGGACCGAGTGTTTAAGAACCAGCTTATAACTCAATCACCCAGCGCTTGCTGATAAAAGCGACAATATCTCATGTGCACATAGACCAAACAATCGATAAAACTTTAAAATCTTAAAAGCAGCTGCCTAAAATAAACAAAACATGAAAAAGGTGCGTACCAATAAAATGATATACACAAGCAGCGCTATAAAAACTATAAAACCAGAACATATAGCTCTACGTGAAATAAAGCTCTCCTTATACGTAATCAATGCATATAAGTGTTAAAGTCCAGTATGGCAAAAGTCCATCACCAAAATTAGCTTCAAATGGGGTCGTGAGAAGGGAACAGACACTATATAGCAGATGCCGATAATATGCCTCCACCTCACCACGTGCTCATCCCCAAGGTTGTACTCTTACCAGATTTCTCTGTATAGTAAGCCCATAATCAGTGATGTTCTCCCATAGTATGTTCCCGGACTCAGCAAACACTGGTAACACTCACAGCTGCGATATCCTCAAAAACCGTCATGTGTATGAGAGAATAAAGATGCACATAGGGCAATATTGTTTGGATAAACAACGCACCTTTATTAAATAAAACCTCCTCCCATTACACTCACGTTTAGCAAGAAAATACACAGCATCAAAACATAGGCGATACGGTTCCTGCCGGCCGCCTACCGGTCTCCCGCCCGCTGTTCAGCGTCCCGGAAGTTGCCGATCCTCGTGGCTAGACAGTGTCACGTTGCCTGGGTGACCGCGCAAGCCACCGCTCTAACGCGTTTCGTCAGAGTCTTCAACGGAGAGCGTCTCCGTTGAAGTCTCTGACGAAACGCGCAACTCTTTTTAACATTTAATTACAGAACGGTTAAGGAGGTGAGGATTAGGGGTCACAGCAAAGCTCCATCGAGCAGAACCTCCTCTGGCCTCAGCCTGAGGCAAGAGAGTGAGCACACGGCCTTTCCTAAAAACGTTTATGCTCCCCTAGCATGCACCAGTGGCATTAACCTCCTATTGGATTGGCTGAAAAAAATATAAATATTTGCAACTTAGCTTTGTTTGTGAACTCTCATACTATGACCAGTGATACCAATGACATCTACTGGGGACAGGGAGAAATCACAAGCCAATTTAGGCTTAAGGAAAAAACAGGTGAAAAATTATATAAACAGTTTGCGCTAACTACTGCCCAGCTAAAAACGAAATTGACATAGTAGCCCCTGTTTTGGACAAGGGGGCTAAGTAACCCCAAAGTCTCCAAATTTCTCTCATTACATGTTTTTTAACTGGTTCCCACTTGGCAAATGTACATAAATGTATCTGTACGTCCCTGGTACCATGTGATCGCTGTGACTAATTACAGCAATTACAGTCATAGTAGTAAGCAAGGCTATCATTCACATGTAGTTTTGCTTACTACTGTGTGATCGCTGTGATTGGTTACAGCAATCACATGGTACTAGGGCCAATCAGAGCGGCCCTGTACCATGTGATAGCTGTGACCAATCACAAGATTACAGTAACAAGCATGGTTTCATGAACAAAACCTTTCAAGAGTGTTACAGAATTCTTATAACAGTAATCATCACTGTAAAAAACTTCCTGATCACACCAGTCATATTGTCCCTCATCACCACAACAGTTACAACGTCCATGATCACCTCCACTCTAGTCATTATATATCAAACAACAGCATCAAAAAATTCCCAGCTCCGCTTACCAGCCAGTCAGCAATAAACCAAATTCTCCTGTCTAACAGTTCACTTTAAAAACAGGGGTTTAGTTTGCACACATTTGCAAATAAATGGGTAAGCTGCAGAGGCCACGTCATGGCACCCCAGTATTATCTGCAGTCTTAACTCTATAAATTTTGAGAGCCTCCATAGTAGGAGCACATAAATAATAACGGATAGATTGAGGGCAGGTATGCCTGGAGGGAACCCACCCCTCCTTAAAGGCACAGGGATGCACTGGACACCCAGCAAATAGCACAATGGCAGTGAAGGTGTCCAGTGCACCCCCTTCCCAAATAACCAATGGTACAAACATCAACTGCCCTAAACTATAACTGGCCTTAACAGTAAAGAACACATGGAAGGTCGACGCATGTTAAACAACAACAAAGAAAAATGTCTAGATCAACTTACCAGCCAGCCTGCAACAAACCAAACTGTCCTGTCTAACAGTTCACATTAAAAACAAGGGTTTAATCATCTGCTGCATATAAAGCTAGAAGCGCTCAGTTCTCAGCATTTACAGCTTCAGAGCGGTCTGTAAAGAGCAGAGGAGACAATGTGGGTTGACCCTTGATGTCTCCATAAACAGAACTGGTCACCCGCTCAATGCTATCACATACAGGGCTTGTTTTGTAAAGGTAAAAAAATAAAAATGTAAAAATATAAAAAATGCTATTTAAAAAAAAAAGTAAAAGCTCCCCTGTGCAAACTCACAAAAGCAAACATGTGCATAGCGTGTGCATGTATATGTAAAAAGTGATTGCGTCACACATGTTATACTCATGTAACACCAGGAACATCATAGTGAGAGTAATTTTTCTAGGTCCTTCATTTACAGTCAGCTCTAAACTAATGAGCCGTAAAAGCATTTAAATCTCCAATTTTGACAACTTAGTTTGTAGCAAACAAAAGGGAGGACTAGGTCTTCCACAGCTAGAATTGCAGTTTATTATAAAATCAGGGTATATTGGATTGGATATTTCACAAACTGTGGGTCGCTGTTGAATCTGCCCTGACTCCTCTTCCTTTATCCTCTTTATCATGGATCCTCGAAAGAATACTCTTCCCCTGACTCCCTTCCAATTTGCATACCTCCCTTTTTGAGTGTGGAATGCAATGCGCAATCACAAATCCTATGACTCCCATCTTGGGAAACCCAGCATTTTCCACAAGTCCCACAACAACCCTTTTTTTAAAATGGTCATGAGGGAGCCTCTCCCCCATCATTCAGGCTCTGAGTGAGCCGACTACAACCCCTCTCCACCTTAACAGCAGAACAACCTCCCCATCCAGGACATTGGCTGGTTATATCACCTACAACTGAAGGGCTACAGTATATTCTACATCCATGCAGATTAGGAGTTATTCATAAATACCTTACACCATTCAAGGCTGTCTACCTACAGTCCCAGAGCTCTACCCATCTAATCTCTTTACTTTATACCATTATACTATCCCAAAATCATTTTTCTCCTCCATACTAAATTCTGGCATGGGATCCATGTTTTGCAATGAAGACCTCCAAACATTATTCCTGCTGAAAAACTCAGTATTGCAACTAGAATTCAGGAAAAAAATGACAAGATCCTCAGGCACTGGTATAAATGTCTACTTCTTTTACATAAAACGTTCCCCTCAGTAGAAGATTGTTGTTGATAATGTTTGATGAAGAGAGGCACCATGCTTCACAGATGGTGGTCTTGCCCCTTGATCTCACCTTACTGGGTGCAGATTCTTCAAATATATGAACAGGTCACAGGCCTAGCCATTAAGGGAAAAACCTGAAATTGCCCTTCTCTTTATACTTCCAGGGTCAATCTCAAAGGCCAAAAAAAGCCTTCTTTGTTTTTATCATCCTCTGGAGATTTTTTAATTCATAATTGATATACAGCTTGACGTCAGGCCGCTGCTGCTAGATATGGTTCAGCAGGGGCTTTCTATCAGAGGACTAGAAGATCCTCCCATTGATGTTTCTCTGCAGATGGGTTGGAAAGAGCTGGAGCACATGACAGCTGTATATCGATTATGAAAAAAAAAGATCTCCAGGGAATGAAAAAAAAATGTAAGAAACAGTCTGGGCTGAGCAGTGACGTCATCATGCAGGCTGGACCAGAGAGCGATTTGAATGATTCACTATTCTTATTCATGTATTTTTTGTTTGTGATGTGATAGCACATTTTAGTGGTATGAACACAAGAGAAGGTGCTTCTAAGTAAAGTAGGTCAGGGTTTAATGTATCAAAAGTGGTTCAAAACACTTACACAAATAAACTGTAAAAGAGCTCATCAATCTGCAAAAGATGTCCAGTGGGGAGGTCTGCCTGGTACAATCCTGTGTCCCACACCGACCAGTTGGGTGCATTGGAATGTTGGGAATGCAGGAAGCAGGTGCTGTTCTACAGGAAGTAGCGTGGACCGAAAGCTCTCAGAAATCATGTCAAGGGGCGGTGGCGCGTTACGCAATAGCTTCTTCTTTACTACTATTTCCGGGAGCTTTTGGTCCACGCTGGTTCCTGCAGCACGGTGGTTTCTTCATGCCTTCTGAACATTCCACCACACACCGCTGGTTGTTTCTGGGACATAGGGTCATATGGGGCAGACCTCCCTGCTGGATGTCTTTTGCAGATTGATGAACTCTTTTACAGTTTATTCATGTAAATGTTTTTAACCACTTTTGATACATTAAACCCAGACCTACTGCACTTAGAAGCATCTTCTCTTGTGTTTATTTTTTTTTACCAGAGTTTGCTTCTCTCTATGTAGTGTTGCCAAAGTGCATCTCAGGTCCATGACATTTCTACCCACCATTGACTTTCATTCGGACTTCATGGTGGATCAGAAACCTAGTTTATCCAGAGCACCCTATATATAATTTTTTGCATTCTAGTGGTAGCAGCTCTTGTCACTATAGAATTTTTGCAGTCACAATTGTGGAAGGAGACCTAGTACTTCTGAGTTTTTTGAGGTTTAGTAGCACAGGGTGCATATAGTTATTTTTAATATCTAGACAGTGGAGATCCATTAACCATCCTTCTATCAATGAATGGGTTCCTGAAATTGCCTATTTACATAGGTGTGCGCACAGGATGTGCCCAGGCACACCCTAATCACCCAGTGTGGCATAGATTCCCCCCGTTTTCACCCCTGATGTTTCACCAAAGCCCCTAATGGGGCTCCAAAAAAATTTGTAAAAGCAAAATAAAATTGTAAAAAATAATAAAAAATTAAATAATACAAATAAAAACTACTGACACCAATCTCTGCTTTACTGATGCCTCCACTGCCCTACTGCCACTGTCAGTATATATACACATTCACACACACATATGTGTTTGAGCTTTGAGGGGCACACCCTAATGTGATAGGCTGTGCACACCTATGCCTATTTACAACGTATGCAAGAATTGACAGTTGGTCTTCATGATAAATGTGATTAATAAATTTCCACTTGGAGAGTTTGAATCCACTGCATCAGCACTTACCGCTTCAGTAACAACCTCTGACTCTGTGGACTTACCTTCTGTGACTTCAATTTCAGGGTTGCCCCTCTCAGTAGCACCCCTCAACCCTTTCTTTTCTCTATTTCCTTCTTCCTTTAACCACTAGATGACCGCCCGCCGCAGATGTACTGCGGCAGGCAGCCACTCCTGGGCAAAACCCCATACAGGCGGTCCCCGGGATACGAACACAATAGGTTTGTTCTTAAGTCAAATTTTTTTGTAAGTCGGAACATGTACAGCAATACAAACCTCACTGTGGCTCTAACCCCACACCATACAGTACTGTACTAGCCAAAACTAATAAATAAATATACAACTTAGACAGATGTTTGCTTTAACATATTGTTTATTTTTTCCTGTGCATGTAGATGCAGATACATGTAAATGCTTAAACATTTTCAAACACTGTACAGTACACTACAACGTTAAACAATGGTGATGGAGGTTAATGGGCTTGTTGGAGAGGATGGGACTGCTATTAGGCTCCATTCACACCTGGGCGTTTTTAAGTGTTTTTCAGCTCCAAAAACGCTAAAAAAAACCGTTCCAAAACGCCCAACAAGTAAAACCCCATTCATTTAAATGGCTCCTGTTCACATCTGAGCGTTTTGCAAAACGCCTGTAGCTGAAAAAAGTACATGAGCTTCTTTTTGGGCTGATTACCAGCATTTTTGATAGATGTCAATGCCTGCCTCCAAAAACGCCTGAAAATCGCGGTAAATTTGCGGTAAAAATCGCGGTAAAAAACACGGTAAAACGCTACGCTCAAGTGTGAATGCAGCCTTATAGAATCAGAATCTGATTGAGCTGCTGGAGGCAGTTTCTTGAAGTAGGCATCAAGGGATGTTTGCACAGCACTTCTCTTCATCTCATCATAAATAACCCTGTAGCATCTCAGGCCTTCAGTAACTGTACGGTAAACTTTGCTAAACCTCTCTGTATCAGGATCTTGCTCCTCTAACTTTGCCATTCCTGCTTCAATGAGATGAAAAGCTTCAGCTAACTGTTTTGTTGAAAATGTTTTCAATTTTGGAGTTTCTAGGTCCTGGTTGTCTTCCCTAAATGCTATCATTTGCTGCTCTAGTTCAATAAGGTCTTCATTGGATAGTTCTTTGCCATGGGAGACGAGTAACTCGATGATATCATTTTCACTGATGTCCAACTGCAGTTGATTACCAATAGCAACCACAGCTTGCCTGGTTCTGGTGATTTCTTCATCTGCCTTTCACATGGTCCATTGTTCTATATTTATCTTTTAAAATGATTGCGATTGTTGACCGATTGTAGCCAATGGATGATGGAGTTTCACCTTTCTCTGATCTCTTTATTATTTCTACTTGATTTTCCATAGTGATGGTTCTTCTTTTCTTTGCTGTATTACCAGCACTTGCATTAGATTTGTTTTTTGGCATCATTGCAGGTTAAAGACAAAAAATTTGAAGTGGTGTGCGTGCGCTCTAGAAGTGAACAAGAAGAAAAAAAAAAAGTGTAGCAGCCAGCCAATTACCAATGTATTCTAATACTGTAAAATGGGTACTATACTGTGTTAAAAACACTCACTGTCTAGGCTCATCAGTCTGATATGCATCTTCAGCATGCAGCAGCAGTGGTCCCTGACCCTCAGAGCCGTCCAGCAGCCGTCCAGCAGCCGTCCAGCAGCGTGGGATCCAGTACAAGGGCTAAAAGAGACCCAGAAGGATAGTTACATTCAACACAGTCCTGCTACAGTATCCTAGAAGTACAAGTACAATACAGTGGTATACAGTCCTGCTCCCAATACAGTGGTACAGGTAATGGGCACAGAGTAGTACTGTAATCTCACCAGTTCACTGAAAGATGGCTGCTTGGCTCGGTATCCAGAACAGGAGCGAAAAGAAGCCGGAAGAAGCCAACAGTGATGTCAAGCGGCCCCCATTCGTAAGTAGGAGTTGTTCGCAACTTGGATGTTCGTAAGTCGGGGACTGCCTGTACATGTACGGTGCTCGCTCAGGAGAGTCTAGGGGGTGAGCACGCGCCACTGGTGGCGCATTCCCGCCCCCGCTCATCAGCGGGGAAGCTGGCTCTGATTGCCGCCTGACACCGGCGATCTCTCCCCGCTGACAGAGAAGGACGGACGGCTGATGTAAACACAGCCGTCCGTTCTTCTGCCTGCAATGATCATAAAGACCATGCGATCCTGCTATATAGGATCGCATGTCTCTATGATCATTTCACAAGCCCAACCCCCCCACAGTTAGAATCACTCCCCTAGGCTTACACTTAACCCTTTGATCACCAATAGTATTAACCCCTTCCCTGCCAATGGCATTATTACAGTACCAGTGCATATTTTTGGCACTGATTACTGTAGTAATGTCACTGGTACCCCCAAAAGTGTCAAAAATATCAGTTAGGGGTCTGATCTGTCCGCCGCAATGTCGCAGTCCCACAAAAAATTGCAGATCACCGCCATTACTAGCAAAAAAAAAAAAAACAATAAAAATGACAAAAATGTTTCCCGTAGTTAGTAATCGCAATAACTTTTGCGCAAACCAATCAAAATATTGCGATTTTTTTTACCAAAAATATGTAGCAGAAAACAAATTGGTCTAAAATGTTTTGATTTTTACATTTTTTTTGGGAATGTTATATAGCAGAATGTGAAAAATATTGTCTTTTTTCCGTTTATAGCGCAAAAAATAAAAATGACACAGGTGATCAAATACCACCAAAAGAAAGCTCTATTTGTGGGAAAAAAGGACGTAAATTTTGTTTGGGTACAGCGTCGCACAGTGTCCGTTAAAGTAATGCAGTGCTGAACCGCAAAATAGGGCCTGGTCAGGAATGGGGTAAAATCTTCCAGGGCTTAAGTGGTTAATCCTATCCAGTTATACTTTCTCCTACTATCCTATACCTCCCTTTACTGGAATCATCACTGAAACTGTCAGAGCCAGATCACACACATCTTGATGAAAATGTATTTTTAAGAGCAGTCATTGGCTGTGACTATCTGTACTTTCTGTTTCTGTTTTTATACTCTGTTTTGTATAGATGCACAATAAACTTGAGGCTTGACATCTTTGGTATCTACTTACTCCTTCTACTACTTACTTATCTACTTACTCAACACTTGCTACCTACCTTCTGTATTTACTCAGCACTATCTCGTCCTTTATTTAGCACAAAAAACGGGGATTTAATGCATTTCTGTGCAATAAAATAAATTTTAGTGTTTTTTTTTTCTGAAAATATAGGTTGATAAACAGCCGCGCACATGTCATGCAACATAAATAAACTGGAAATACCATCTATTTATTCTTCAGAGCCTCTGTGATTAGAAAATATATATTATTCTGGGGGGGTTTTATATATTTTCTATAGCTAAAATTGCAGATGTTTACAAGCTAGCTAGCTTTTTAAAGGTCTCTTTAATTAATAACATGTGTTGCGGTTATCATTTTGATTTTTGACCTAAATGATTACCCATCTTAACTAAAATAAACAATCTTGTAAATGCACTTAGTTCTTTTAATATGTTGTTTTTTTGTGAGGAACAATTTTTCTTTTGAAGCATTACATCACACTGAGATTAAAGAAGATAAATGAATATTGGAATGAGGCTTTGATGGGTTTTGATGTTGTCTGGCAAGATATAGATACTGCCTTTTAATTCATTGGATTCCAGAGGGATGCTAGAAAACATTTCCACATTTCCTCCCACAGCACACTGTGAAGCACTATAATACAATTTTGACTTGCATATCTTTGCTGGAGATTTTTTGGAACATTGCCGAGTTCAAACATCATTGAAAGCATTTTGTACACTACAGATGTATAATAAATGCTACCTTCATTATATATGTATAAAAGTGATTCAAATCTTTTGGAAACTTTTTTGCCTCGACCTTCTCAGCCCCTCACACTAGGATGAGTGTACAAACATACAATATCACAGAAATTCACTGAAAGGAAAGGAACATGTAGCACTCAATAGTAGTGCTATATCAAAGAAAACAGGCACCAAGCCAGGTAGTAAAGGCAAACGTAATATATTGTCACCCAACATGGTTGGTAACAAGGCAAGCATAAAATGGAATTACAATGGCAATAACACAATGTAGAAGTAAAAACGCTCCAGAGTGCACATCTTAAATAAAAAAGGATCCAGGAGGATAAATGGAATAATAAATATTATAAAACTGGAGTAAAACAATAACTCCCAGACTATAAACAAATTACAGTGATAAATGGTGTATACATATGTCAGGTAGGCTAAAAAAAGAGAAAGTCCTTCAGAAATGCATCCCAACCCTCAGCACACTCCATCAGTATTTTTTCCTAGCGGGCACACTTCTAACAACAAACAGCTTCCCTCCTTGTGAAGTTCAGCAGCCTCAGCTCTTGCAAAGTGTCTATCGTGCTCCATCCCTACGAGGTTTCCCAATCCCCGGTATATGCGATGCTTGTGTAGTCCATTTTACCCTAGAGGTTATGTGCCTTTCCTAGTTTAATCTCCTGGGTGCTGGAACTATACTGCCAAAGCATATTCATGGCTGTGATGCTAGTCCTAGACTTACTATGTGTTGTCCAAAAGAAAAGGAGGTAGGAGAAGGAGCAGGGAAACAAAGGAGGCTTGCAGAATAGTTATTATGGTAGGTGCAGTCCATTGAGATATTTTTCTGCCGGCTATCATTTGGGCCCTTTAAGTGTGTTGGTGCCCTTATTGACAGACCCAGTTAACCTTCATGCAGTATAGGAACAGTATTGGTCTGGTACAGTCTCGGCACAGGTGCAAGGTAGATGTAGTTTAGATGCGGAAAATGTTTGATAAAATGCAGTAGAGGGTTGGTATAGGTGCTGTCTGAGTTTGAAATAAGTGCGGTATAGAGTGTACACTTGGTGTCCTGCTCTCAGCAGCTCAGTCCCTGCTAGCAGTATCAGCAATGGGCAAATAGCCTGCTCACTGGTCCCCAGGATGCTCCAGTGACCTCTTGCTGTAGAAGGGTCTCCCTTGGTCTCTCCCCAAAGGCACCAGGTCATTAGTAGTGGCAAGCAGAGGGCTAGCAGATGCTCCAGTCTCCCTGCAGCAGTGGTGCAGGTAAAGTGATGTACTTGCAGGTGCTGTGATGTAGGTAGTGCTACACTGCCCCTGGAAGAAGGAAGAACTTTCCCAGGGCGGGTTAATAAAAATCATTTCCCCACTCCTACTGCACAATGCCTATTGGGATCTGTAGTTTAAGAAGTCAATTTGTCCCATTATATGGCTGCTTTCTCAAACTACAACTCCCAAGATTCTAGATTCATAAAAGTTTTTAGGCTTGCTTGGCTTTAGCTGTCCCCTAGCTGGCTGGAGGGCAATGGTGACACATTACATTAGTATATCAGTCAACGCAGAGAAGAACAAAAGGCAAGGTCTCCTTCTCTATACTGCTTTAGCTGTGTAGCTGTAGCACCTGTGACAGGAAATCAGGTAAATCTGTGGATGTAGTCACAGACAGGAGATACATTTCCACCTGGTTTAGAAAATTCACCAATTACTATAGGGTGTCGGCTGAAAAGGTAGCCAGGACGGGTTAAAGAAGTTGAAAGGCCTTCAGCTGTTCGGAATGAGGAAGTTAAGGCCTCTATAATTTGTCCAAAGGAAGTCTATTGATTGCTGCCTCCTGACGCTGTGTGAGCTGGGGAGAGGAGGACAGTCAGATGTGTGCCTCCCGACGCTGTGTGAGCATGGGAGAAGGAATGCCCCCTGAAGCTGTGTGATCATGGGGAAGACCTCCTGGAGCGATGTGCGCTGAGGAGGGTAAAAAGTGTAAAGACTTCTCAAGGTGAGAAAATGAACTATTTCTATGTGAAGAGTGTGAAGAGAAAAAACATTGGATGTTTTTATGTGAAAGGAAAGTCCAATGAACAAGTGCTGTGTGAAGAAAAAAGGGACATTCTCGATGTGAAGAGATAATAAATGGACTATTGATAGTCTGCTGTATGATCAGCCAAGTCTGCCCAACAGTAGGTTGGGGACAGACTTCCGTAGGTAGGTTCCTGTGTGTGAGAAGGTAGCCGCCCACAGTGGCAAGGATTTATTTTGTGTTTTATTTTATTTTGGATGTTTTGGACGCTTGCAGTCTGGTGAAGAAAATTGCATGAATAAACCAAACTGTTGTTTGCAACCACTTCTCGGCTATCTCCCTGTGTAACGAATCCCCCAAAGGGGTCATCCACACCCACCACCGAGCTAATCCCTCACACACCCTAAACCTATAATAGAAATGTGATAGGAGGTTTTCAGTGTTTAGATTGTAAAACAGTCAAACTCAGCTTTGGCATTTTATATATTGTTTAAAGAGACCCTGTTAGTTTTGTTAACAAACTCTAAAAGGAAGTTCCCAACATTAGAAAAGATATAAACACCCCTCTAGCAGGTTGTGACACAGCAGTGATGCAAGTGTCAGCAGAAAGAACTAAGAGGAGACTCTGCTTGGCAAACATGATTGTAAATGGGGACTCTCTTGGGCATTCTTGCATGTTTGGGGGGACTTATTTTTTAATTTCAATCATTTAAATTGCAAAATTGGCAATGGAGACAGTTTCCCCAAAACAGTCTACAAGTGAAGGTTAGTGGAGGTGTGTGGGGGGGGGGGGGACGCAACCAAAATAATTTTGGACTTTCTCTTTCTTTTTACCTTAAGCTAAATACACAAAGGAACAAGATAAAAATATGATTTTTATTCATACAACAGGATAAAAACACATGTCTGAACAGTTTGTCCAAAAGAGTACAAATAGTGTGTAAAACAATGGAAATAAATCTAACAGTATTTTACTAATTAAAATGTGTAGTGCGCTAATTCTGTGAAACTTATAAACATAAATATGAAAACACCTTTCCCTTTCATTGAAATCACTTGTTTGGTATTGGGATCTCTTCATTCAAGGACTTATGTGAACTGTTGCATATATGGACCTTTTATGAATTTTATGGACTTTTATGTTTTAGATCTCATCCTGTTTATTTATGATATTGGTGTCACTATTGTTTACATATTTATGTTTATACTTTTCACAGAATTAGTGCACTACACATTTTAATCATTTGTACACTTAATTATCCTCACTGGGTAATTTTAGTTGCAGCTTTTTTAATTGATTCATTTATCAGCGCTCCCTTTACACATACCAAAGTATTTTACTAATACCTAATGCAATCCTATAAGGAAGCAAGAATTGTACTAAATCCTCACTGGGCGCATACTCCACGACATGTTTTGCGGTTGAATCCTGCTTCTTTAGGAGGAATACTGTAGAAACATCTATCACAATCATGTACTTTTTTTGTATAGGTACAGGCCCAGAACAAACCTTAATTTAATTAATCAAACAACTGAATTTCTATAATCTTAACTTACACTTTACCTTTAACTACAATATCAGGCGGATTTCCTTTCTGGATTTAATCAAGGATCCAAACGGAACAATCTGCACTGATTTATACCGTGGTCAAAAAAACGATACGAATGATGGTACCCCCTAATCTAAATCATTTAAATTGAATGCATTCATTTATAAAACTAATATTTGTCAAATATATAATGTGACCCTCACAAAGATTGCAGACCCCTAGAATAAAGGAAGCCTCCAATGTATATGGGGGTGGATTGATTACTTTGCATACTTTGAATAAAGGAAGTGTAATATAATATAATAATAATTATAAGTTATTGTTCAGAGTTCAGTTGCTTTTCAGAGCAATATAGTTTTCCTCCCTCCCCCCCACCTTCACTTCCTCTCTAAATTTTCCTCTTTATAAACAGGTACTGTGTGTACTGTAGTGGAGAGTTTATCCAACATGCTTTGCCAGGAGATGGACATAGCTCATCTCTCGGTGATGGTGGAACAAATGTGGGACCAAGCTCATCTTATATGAAAAGTCAAATGTAGCACTGTCCCCATATGAATTGTTGTATGATGACTTGTTGGGCCTCCTCTGATTACCAGCAAGCAGTCACTTAGGGTACAGTTCACACATTCATCCTTATTCCCAATGGCTTGTTGATTAATAAACAGTACAGGGGTATTGGTTTTTAGTATTTATTTTGGAACTTGGATGGGAGAGGGGAATAGTGGGATACTTCGACTGGAACTATATACATTTTATAAAGACAACTCTCACTTGGCCTTACCAGGTTGCCTGTTGAAGCAGTCTCGCTGCTTAAACCATAGTGCCACATGTATAGAAAGGGTTAAGTCTCCTAGTTCTTTCTCCAGCAATAGACTTGGTGATCTACTTTATCTTTAGGATACTTTCTAGCATCCCCTTTACTGACAACCCACCCACTGACTCATCTAGCTGCAGGGGTGGCCTCCCTCAGGTCAGGCCCCTTGACACAGATCTGTACTCCTTGTACTGCAGAATCAGATCCTTCCAGTGTCTCCCCTTCTACTCAGCTTTACAGGACCTCCGGGTTCAGTTCCTCTCCAGCTCTTTAGGCCTTTGGGTCGACCACCTGAGGCCGCATGGCACCTCTACATTGGAGAAGGCAGCCGCCCCCTCCCTCCGGAACTCCGCTCTACCAGCTGAAAGACCCAGAACACATGTGCTCCTCGAATTTATACAGTATCCCAACATGCACTTAGGAATTTTCCTCTTCCAAATCACCAGGGCTGTACCAAATGCCTGTACACTCATTTGTCAGGTTTCCTCCCACTGTCCAATATGCCTCCCTATTGGACCAGTGTGAAACAATTTTCAGACAGACTGAGTTGCACCTGAGCACATCGAGCAGACCTCACTAGCAGATCCTGCTCTCTGGTAGGCAGAGAACAGTATAGATTTACCTGCAATCCCTCTGGTAAGCAGAAAGGATTCAAAACTATGCTCTCTCTTGAGCACCTACCTAAGAGGTGCTACACAAAGTCTTTATACATTTGTCTGCTTGCATCTTTGCACCTCTGACCAGTCTGGCTTGCACTTTTCAGTTAAGATATTTACTGCTTATGTATATTTGCATTAAATGTTCATTTTTAGCTGCTTATGTTTTTGTGACAGATTTATTTCATATGGAATTATACTGAAATAAATGACTATGGGGGTACCATCATGCTGACTGCAGGAATGTCCACCAGAGCTGTTGCTTGTGAAACAAATGTTCATTTCTTCTACCACAAGCCGTCTTCAAGGGCGTTTCAGAGAATTTGGCAGTATATCCAACCGGCCTCACAACCACAGACCACGTGAAACCACACCAGCCCAGGACCTCCACATTCCAGCATCTTCACCTCCAAGATCGTCTGAGACCAGCCACCCCGGACAGCTGCAGCAACAATCGGTTTGCATAACCAAAGAATTTCTTCACAAACTGTCAGAAACCGCCTCAGGGAAGCTCATCTGCATGCTTGTTGTCCTCATCGGGGTCTCGATTTGACTGCAGTTCTTCATCATATCCGACTTGAGTGGGCAAATGCTCAAATTCGATAACATCTGGCACTTTGGAGAGGTGTTCTCTTCACGGATGAATCCCAGTTTTCTTAGCTCTTTGTGATCAGCTCATGAAAAATGGGGGCAAAAACAAGTGTTGCGTTTTATAATTTTGTTCAGTAGAATTTTATCTATGACAGGATTTTGAGTACAGATACATTAAAACAATTAGCCTAATTGGTCTATTAAATCTCTAATTGCAGTACACATTAGCTGTCAACATAAAATCCAATAGGCGGGCAGAACTGTATAAGCTGTCTGACAGGGACTAAACAAGGTCATGAGTAATAATCATAAAGAAATCAAGGACTACAGTCAGGGCTGGACATTAATGATCTGAAATACATTCTTTTAACAGTCTTTTAGGCACAAAAAATAATATACACAGATTTTAATCAACATCAGGGTGTTTTAAATGATTTTACATGTGGTTTGAATATGTAAATTTTATGTGTGATATTTGTTGAAATCTTATGACATTTCACTTTCAAAATATTTTTATTAAAGGATTTTAAGTCACATCGATTGTCATAGAAAATTATTTGGTTCAACAATTGACAATGCAATAAAAATATTGAATAATATAGGACTATGTCCACGTACCTAGAGGTAACAGGCTTACAAGAGATAATTTGCCCTGGATGCAATGTTCAGATGTGTTAAGGATCTAGTTGTAGAGGTGTTACAATAATTTCTCTCATCCTGGATAAAGCAGGGAGGTTGTTTTCTGTTCTATTTAGGAAAGATCAAGCATTTTTGCATCCTGAGGTATCCAGCTTCTGGCTAAATTCCATTTACAATGTGAGTTTAGGACAACTGAGTGAGCATCGTCTTTATTAAACAGAGGAAAAAAACCCTATACAACAAAAATAAAGAAAAGAGAAGGGAATAAAGGTATTACAAAATAGGTGTGAAGAGGAAGGGGAAAATAGGGTTATGAGAAAAGGTGAGAGGGAAGGATTGGGGGATGTAGGAAAGAGGGAGAAGAGATAACAGGGTTTTCTACATATACTACCAGTGTTGCCAACCTACCAGACTGAAATTCACTGACACAACACCCAAAATTTAGTGGCAAGGCCAGGTTTTTACTGACATTTTCTAAAAGTTACAAAATTACAGTTTTAAGTGCAAATTTCAGGGCTTAAGCTACAATTAAGTACAATATGCAATTTACAATGTGGTTTAAGATAGACATTAAGGTAAAAAAAAATATTTCTTATGTTATTTTCGATATAGTAAGGGCAGGCTAAGGATCACCCAAATTTATGTCCCCAATTCTAAGGACCTCCTGTCTCCATCACTCCATTCCTCCATTGCCTCCTGTCTCCATCACACCATCACCTCCTGTCTCCATCACTCCATCCCTTCATCATCTTCTGATTCCATCACCTCCTGTCTCCATCACTCCATCCCCCCATCACTTCCTGTTTCCTTC
Source organism: Pelophylax lessonae (assembly GCF_965119305.1). Lineage (NCBI taxonomy): Eukaryota > Metazoa > Chordata > Amphibia > Anura > Ranidae > Pelophylax > Pelophylax lessonae. Next base: position 110,677,123 of record NC_138779.1, on the reverse strand, counting down.
ACTCCATCCCTCCATCACCTCCTGTTTCCTTCACTCCATCCCTCCATAACCTCCTGTTTCCTTCCCTCCATCCCTCCATCGCCTCCTGTCTCCATCACTCCATCCCTACATCATCTTCTAACCACATCACCTTCTGTGTCCATCACACCATCACCTCCTGTCTCCATCACTCCATTCATCCATCATCTTCTGACTCCATCACCTCCTGTCTCCATCACCTCCTGTTTCATCACTCCATCCCTCCATCACCTCCTGTCTCCATCCCCCGATCACCTCCTGTCTCCATCCCTCCTTCACCCCCTGTCTCCACCCCTCCATCACCCCTTGTCTCCATCCCTCTTTCATTTCTCCTTCACCCCCTGTCTCCATCCCTCCTTCACCCCCTGTCTCCATCCCTCCTTCACCTCCTGTCTCCCTCTCTCCATCAACCCCTGTCTCCATCCCTCCATCAACCCCTGTCTCCATCCCTCCTTCACCCCCTGTCTCCATCCCTCCATCACCCCCTGTCTCCATCCCTCCTTCACCCCCTGTCTCCACCCCTCCTTTACCCCCTGTCTCCATCCATCCATCACCCCCTGTCTCCATCCCTCCATCACCTCCTGTCTCCATTCCCCCATCACCCCCACCCCCCGTCCCCGTCTCCATCCCTCCGTCACCCTCTGTCTCCATTCCTTCATCCCTCCATTAAACTGTCCATCCAACCATCTCTCTGTTGTAGATCCCTCCAACCACTTCACCCTCCATAACTCCATCCTTTTATCTCTTGCTCCATCCACCCCTCGCTTCATTTCTCTGCCCCTTGCTCCATCTCTCCATCATACTGTCCTTTCAACAATCTTTGTCCCCCATATCCCTACCCCTTTTCTACCTGCCATAACTTTAAATCTCTAATTGCAGTACACATTAGCTGTCAACATACAATCCGATAGGTGGCAGAACTGTATAAGCTGTCTGACAGGGTCTAAACAAGGTCAGGAGTAATAATTATAAAGTACGGTAATCAAGGACCCCAGTCAGGGCTGAACATTAATGATCTTAAATTTCTTCTTTTAACAGTCTTTTAGGCACAAAAATAAAGTATATACACATATTTTAATCAACATCAGGATGTTTTAAATGATTTTACATGTGGTTTAAATAGTTACATTTTATGTATGATATTTATTGGAATTTAGAATGGTTTGGGTCAAGCGCCAGGGAAATCTAGGGCTGTCTAAAGAGTAAAAAAGATTTACAATTGCTGCCAATTGACTGCAAGAAAATGCAGCAATACAATTAATAAAAATATAGAAATCGGCACAACTGTACTAAAAAGTGTGTGTCCTAAAGTGACACGTGCATCACCAATTATACATAAATAAAGTACAGAAAAAATACAAATATAAGATGCAAAAAGTGCACAGTGCTAAATGATTAGTGACTTCAATGTGTATATTAAAAAAAAAAAAAAAAATTCTATGCATGTGATCATATCAGGTGGTGATCAAACATGATTTTTTTAAAATAAGTTGTGCAAAATTGTGCTTCACTATAAATAAATATAAATAGATATACAAATCTGTGCAAAAAGATATTGGGTGCTAATTTATGTGATACCACAATAAATTATCATCAATTCATGACAAAATCAAAGAAGAAAAAAATAAATAAATAAATTTTTCTAATAAAATATAAACTCAATGAATAGTGATTCATAAAAGTCTCAAGACAATGTCCAATAAAGTGCAACAAAAAGGAATAGCTGGTAAAGTTATAAACCAGCAATAGTGCTGTTTATCAATGTGTAGGTTTGATCTTCCTCTTCACTTAGTCCTCCTTAAACAGACAGCCATATAAATTCAAGCAGGGATGTGTCATATACAGTGCCTTGCGAAAGTATTCGGCCCCCTTGAACTTTGCGACCTTTTGCCACATTTCAGGCTTCAAACATAACGATATAAAACTGTATTTTTTTGTGAAGAATCAACAACAAGTGGGACACAATCATGAAGTGGAACGAAATTTATTGGATATTTCAAACTTTGTTAACAAATAAAAAACTGAAAAATTGGGCGTGAAAAATTATTCAGCCCCTTTACTTTCAGTGGAGCAAACTCTCTCCAGAAGTTCAGTGAGGATCTCTGAAGGATCCAATGTTGACCTAAATGACTAATGATAATAAATAGAATCCACCTGTGTGTAATCAATGCACCTGCACTGTGATAGTCTCAGAGGTCCGTTTAAAGCGCAGAGAGCATCATGAAGAACAAGGAACACACCAGGCAGGTCCAAGATACTGTTGTGGAGAAGTTTAAAGCTGGATTTGGATACAAAAAGATTTCCCAAGCTTTAAACATCCCAAGGAGCACTGTGCAAGCGATAATATTGAAATGGAAGGAGTATCAGACCACTGCAAATCTACGAAGACCTGGCCGTCCCTCTAAACTTTCAGCTCATACAAGGAGAAGACTGATCAGAGATGCAGCCAAGAGGCCCATGATCACTCTGGATGAACTGCAGAGATCTACAGCTGAGGTGGGAGACTCTGTCCATAGGACAACAATCAGTCGTATACTGCACAAAATTGGCCTTTATGGAAGAGTGGCATGAAGAAAGCCATTTCTTAAAGATATCCATAAAAAGTGTCATTTAAAGTTTGCCACAAGCCACCTGGGAGACACACCAAACATGTGGAAGAAGATGCTCTGGTCAGATGAAACCAAAATCAAACTTTTTGGCAACAATGCAAAACATTATGTTTGGCGTAAAAGCAACACAGCTCATCACCCTGAACACACCATCCCCACTGTCAAACATGGTGGTGGCAGCATCCCTTTATCCTTTGCTCCATCACTCCATTTCTCTGTCTCTCTCACCATCCCTCCATGTCTTGCTCCATTCCTTCATCTATCCATCTTTCTGTCACCCAAACTATACCTCCATCCTTTACTCACTCCTTATTCTTTTCATCTTTCTGTCCATCTCCCTCCCTTATCACTCCACCGCTCTTTCTTTCCATTATAAACAAATAAAAAGACCCCAAAGCACTTCCACACCAAATGTGCTCACTACATACTCAGATATATATATATATATATATATATGAATAGTAAACACCTTAAGACCACCAAGTACAATAAATAAATATATAATGATCATACAGTATACAGACACACTATACACTATGCACTTTTCATCTGAAAATAAGCCTGACCTGTCATATTGCTGTTGCCTCCCCTCTCCTGGCATGCTTGCATTTGTAGTGCCACAGACACATGAGCTGGTAATGCAGGAGAGGGGGCTGTGTCTGTGTACTGGACTGGTGAGCAGGTAATGGTGGGTAGGGATTCTAGGGAGGTGTATTTGAGATTGGGGGTAGAAATCAGAAAACATCCTCCCTTCAGAAGCAGAGCAATTATCAAACAAACCCCCCCCCCCCAAAAACGATCCAACTTACACGAGCCTGCTACAGAGAGCCCATCCTCTCCTCCTTCCTCCTGCCTACTAAGACAAGCCACCAACATGACATTTTGCTCAGTTTAGCCAGCTTACCTTCTGCTAGGCTAAAGTCCGTCCTCCACTTCCGACTGGGCACTTCTCCCCCTCCCGGCATCTCTTGTGATGAAGTCAAATAAGGCACCCTGAGGAAGGGGGAGGGTGCAAGTAGCATCAGCACTCTTAGTCAGAAAGATCATCTGAGACTCTCGGTCCCGGCCGGCTCCAGAACTGCACATGCGCAGTTCCAGGATAAAAGCATCACAGGCTGACAGTATATTTTTTTACTGGCAGGCTTTTCACCTTACGCGCATTTATAGGCATGAAAAAAGTGCCCGGTTTTTATGGGCTGCCCATAAAAACAGAGACGGTTGGCAACACTGTATGCTACTCTGAGGCACATCACCTACAAGGAGGAATAGATTACCATTGGTAATGAGGGGTGGGCATAAAGTATCCATGATCAGTGCGTTTAGTAGAGAATTTAGGCTAATGCAAACATACATAAGTAACAGTGTGTAGTGAAATGGGACATGTTGCTTTTCAGACGAACTTTGTACATGAAATGCTGCACACAGTGAGGGCTCATCTCTAACCTCGGGGAACTTCCTTGATGTTAGATTCTTCACATTGCCACAGTCTCTGCCTGGTCCTGGGCATTGATGAGTGTGCTTTGCACAAAAAGACATGTCCGAGTGCAGGGCAAGTGACCCCACCTACACTGCCTGGTGTAGCCCATAAACCCTGTGGGCTTACAGCTCAGAAGAGTCGGCAAGGATGTGCCCGCCCCACACCGCCCGCAACAGGATCATGTTCTCAGCTGCATAAGGGGCCTGGAAAACTGGGGATGGAGACTGCATTGTAGCAAGTCAGCAGGAGGCAGAGAGAGAGCAGTTCATTGATCTTACCAGTGAAGACCAGTGCAGGGGGGCATGTCAGTACAAGTCTTGACCATTGGAGGACAGGCAGAGTGTTCTCCAAGCAAAGTCAGAAAACTGAGCATTCTGAGATGGATGAACTTCCCTGCCTAGTGTGGTCAGTTTAAAATAGGAACGCTGGTAACTGGCAAGATCCCGAGGTAATTCACACAAAGGAAGCAACGCAGGATGCTTTTTTATACAAGTACATGGTACAACAAATCAATGTCAGACATGAGAAATGTTGGGGTAAAATACACTTTAAAGTTCTGTTTTAGTGAATTTTTGGTAGTATCGGGGAGAAATATAATAAGGCTGAGGATTTGATAGGGATATTTTTGAAAATAGAGAATGAAGAAAAACATGGGAGGGGTACGAATGTTATGATATTTCATACAGTTATTTTTGTGATCCCTGGTGTACATTATTCTTTGTAATGGCTGGGCAATTACCTGGAGACATGTGCAAAAGCAAAAAATTTGAAAAAAATGTTCATTCAGTGGGGAGAGGCTCTTTTCATGTAGCTTTAAACATGTAGCTGTTGGTGTGACACTGCATAACCCCTATAGTGTTCTTTCTGAACTAGAATCAGATACAAAGGTTGCAAACATAGCTGCTTGTGAGATTGGCAACCCTTCTCTGGATAGGAAGAAGCACCCTGAGAAAAAGAAAAGCAATGCCAAATTGCAATTGCAATGCCAAAAGTAACTATTATATCTGAGGTTGCAAACCAGGCAAGTGTTGTGGATAGGCCTCCTAAAAGGAGAAGTCATTTCTTGTTGGTGATTTAATTGTAAGAGGTGTTTCTTTAGTAAATCATGTCTAAGTGTCAAAGGAAGTTAGATGCGTGCCTGCTGCTACTGTAAGAAAAGTTAAAGGACGCATTTTAAATTGTCAGAAAAGCTAGTGAAGAGTGCAATGCTGATGTTGTTGTGCACCTTGGCAGAATGATGTACGGAACGATTTTCAGAATTTGATCTTCAACAGTTAGTGTTGGTGTTACATTTTCAGAGGTCTTACCTGTGCATAATGGACAACAAAAGCAAGTACTTCGTATAGCAGAGTTCAATGTTTGGTTAAAGGATTGGTGCAAAGCTGAAGGGTCTGACATTGAGCTGTACAAGAGAGATGGTCCACATCCCTCACACAAGGGCACTGACCTTCTTATTATGGAATTTAAGAGTTTTTTGGACAGGCATTTAAACTGAGAAATAGAGGCAGAGATGTAATTGATGAGGAACATTTCTAGTGGTGTACTACAAGGCTCTTTACTTGGTCCTGTTCTATTTTATCTCCATGTAATCCCTAGGGTACAATATTCTTTGTAATATGATATGTAATATGATATGAATGTGATATACCTAAAGGTTAGTTGGGCAAGGTATGTATTTTTGCTGATGACACAAAGGTGTGTAATAGGGTTGATATCCCTGGAGGTGTTTGTAACATGGAACATGATTTGGCATTGCTGGAAGATTGGTCAAAGAAGTGGAAACTGCAGTTCAATGTTTCTAAATGTAGAAAAATGCACCTAGTGAGACATAATGAAAACAACAAGAGAAGGGAACACCGACCTTGTGCATTACCACTTAAAAGTTTATTAAAATCAAAGAAGGGTAGCGTACAATATACTCACAAATGTAGCAGATGAACAAGCATATAGGAAATGGGCACTGCTACCCTTCTTTGATTTTAATAAACTTTTAAGTGGTAATGCACAAGGTCGGTGCGCCCTTCTCTTGTTGTTTTCTTGTAGTACCTTTTGGATACCCTTAGTCCTGAGGGGGGCAGCAAGACCACTTCATTTGTGTCATAAAACCGCCTAGAAGATTCACCTTCCCGCATACCACTCGAGCGCAGGAGAGATATTGTTGTTTTTTGGAAATCAATGAGACATAATGCCCTGGGGGAGTACAGCATTGGGGGTACAGTGTTAGGCTAGCTAGCAATACAGAAGAAAGAGATTTGGGGTACACATTTCAGATGATTGCAAAATGAGCAAACAGTGTGACCAAGTAGTGGGAAAAGCCAATTCAATTCTAGGATGCATGACTAGAGGGATCACCAGCAGATTCCTCTATATACATCTTTAGTGAGACCTCATTTAGAATAATGTGTCCAGTTTTGAAAACCTTACTTACACAAAGATATTGATAAAATAGAACGAGTCCAAAGACAGGTAACAAAGATAATGGGTCTGGGGGATAAAACATATCGAGAGCGACTTCAGGAACATAATATGGACAGTCTGGAGGAAAGTAGGGGAGACATAATGGAAACCTTTCAATAAATCAAGGGGCTGAGTAAGGTTCAGGAGGGCAGTTTTTTCAATATGAAACCAAAGTGAAGAACATGGGGACATTACCACAAACTAACTGGAGGAAACTAATCTTGGAAAGCATTATTTTACTGAAAGGGTAGTTGATGCTTCTAATAAACTTCCAACAGAGATAGTGAGACAATCAACAGTAAGGGTCCATTCACACTAGCGCGACTTGTCAGGCGACTTGGTCGCCTGACAAGTCGCGGTGGGTCGCTCGCCATTGAATAGTACAGGACCCGTTCTAATAGGAGCAACACAAGTCGCTCCGACTTAGAAAAAAGGTCCTGTACTACTTTGGGGCGACCTGGAGGCGACTTGCGTTGACTTCAATTATATGAAGTCCGTGCAAGTCGCGCCGAGGTCGCGGTGCACAGCGTGCACCGCGACTTCACAGGTCGCCCCACCAAGTCGTGTCGCCCCAGTCTGAATGGGGTCAAAATGGCTTCAAACATGTTAGGGACAAACATAGATCTATACTCAGACAAAAAAGCTAATGAAAAAAAAAAAAAAAAAATAGAACAAAAATAAACAAAGAAAAAAATGGGCAGACTCAATGGACTACTTGGCCTTTTTTCTGCCGTCACTTTTCTATGTTTCTATTCAGTCAGCTTAAAGGGAAACCTTAAAAATACAAAAAAAAAACATTCAAATTTCATGCTTGGGGAATGCTTTAAAGCTGTCTGTGGGGTTACAGAACATTAGGATACTCACAGACATCATCAGCGACACTGTATTGTGGCAGAACATACATTGCTTGAAGAATAGTTTTTTTGCCCTCAGGTAAGCTTGTGTAATAATTTAGTTTACCTTTACATTATTCCCTGGCTTACAAACAGCAGTAGCAACTCAATGCGACTGATTTCCGCAAACAAACAAAATATTTTTTCGGTAATATTTACAAAGACAACTGATTTTTTTGTAGCAGTGATAGGCCAAAATTGAGCAGTAGAAGTAACAAGACTTTTTACCTAAAATGAAGGTATACAGGTGCATCTCATAAAATTAGAATATAATCAAAAAGGTAATTTATTTCACTAATTTAATTCAAAAAGTGAAATTCATATATTTTATATATTTTTTTGATTAATATGGCTTACAGCTAATGAAAACCCAAAATTCAATATTTTAGAAAATTAGAATATTACATAAGACCAATACAAAAAAGATTTTTAATACAGAAATGTTGGCTTACTGAAAAGTATGTCCATGTACAGTATAATATGCACCTAATACTTGGTCGGGGCTGCTTTTGCATTAATTACTGCATCAATGAGGCATGGCATTGAGGAGATCAGCCTGTGGCACTGCTGAGGTGTTATGGAAGCCCAGGTTTCTTTGATAGTGGCCTTCAGCTTCTCTGCATTGTTGGGCCTGGTGTCTTTCATCTTTCTTTTGACAATACCCCACATATTCCCTATGGGATTTAGGTCAGGCAAGTTTACTGGCCATTTAAGCACAGTGATACCATGATCATTAAACCAGGTATTGGTACTTTTGGCAGTGTGGGCAGGTGTCAAGTCCTATCTGGAAAATGAAATCAGCATCTCCATAAAGCTGGTCAGCAGAGGGAAGCATGTAGTGCTCTAGAATCTCCTAGTAGAGGGCTGCACTGACTTTGGACTTGATAAAACACAGTGGACCAAAACCAGCAGATGACACGGCTCCCCAAATCATCACTGACTGTGGAAACTTTACACTGGACCTCATGCACCTTGGATTCCGTGCTTCTCCACTCCTTCTCCAAACTCTGGGACCTTGATTTCCAAATGAAATGCAGAATTTTGCACAGTCCATGGTGTAGGTCAACTGAGTTTTATCAAGTCCAAATTGGAGATGGAGATGCTGATTCCATTTTACAGCAGGACTTGGCACCTGCCCACACTGTCAAAAGTACCAATACCTGGTTTAATGATCATAGTATCACTGTGCTTGATTGGCCAACAAACTCGCCTAACCTAAACCCTGTAGAGAGTATGTGGGGTATTGTCAAGTGGGAGATGAGAGACACCAGACCCAACAATGCAGATGAGCTGAAAGCGGATATCAAAGCACCCTGGGCTTCCATAACACCTCAGCAGAGCCACAGGCTGATGGCCCCCATGCAATGTCAAATACATGCAGTAATTAATGCACAATTAAAAGTATTGACTGCATACTATATTGTAAAATTACATACTTTTCAGTAAGCCAACATTACTGTATTAAAAACCTTTTTTTTTTTTTATTAGTCTTATGTAATATTCTAATTTTCTGAAAAACTGAATTTTGAGTTTTCACTAGCTGTAAGCCATAATAATCAAAATTAAAAGAAAGAAATGCTTGAAGTGTATCACTCTCTGTGTAACACATTTATATACAATATATGAGTTTCACTTTTTGATTTGAATTGCTGAAATTATTTAACTTTTTGATGATATTCAAATTTTATGAGATGCACCTGTATACAGTATGTTGAAAATAATATATATGTTGAACAAACTAAAAAGCTAAAGCTATCAACTTACAAATACATACAAATTACCAGTGGCAAAACAAGCTTGTGATCCTCTTTTCAGTACCACACTGTATCGTGTACAAAGTGTAACAAATGTTCAAGTCCGAATGCACCAAAACACCTCCAAAGCGTCAACTCACATTCCAGGGAGGAGGCAGTTGTTATGCTGAACAGTGTCTTACTTGTCAGTCTACAGAATTGTTCAGACAAGTGTGCACTAGCAGTGGCCATGGGCAGAGTTCTAGGTTTAGGTTTATGGCGATGCACCACTAGAGGTCTATTTGTTTCTATGGTGATGAGAAGAAATTGGACATCAATGGAAATTAAACACATTGATAAACAGGCATGCAAGCCGCTTCGCTGTGCATTACAATGAGCTTAGTGCAAAGCAGTGGAATTTTCCCTTTAAAATTTGATGGTCACTCCAATAGTTTATAACTTTGCAGATTATAACTGTGTCCACCCCCACCCAAACCTCAGGGCATACTGATGTATATAATTTTCATGATAAGAGAAACTAAAACTTTCATTTTATTATAGATGTTGAGTTTTTTTTATTGTGTAAGACCTGCCCAGCAATGATAGACTAAGTAGGAGAAGTGGTCATAAACAGAGGCTAGAATTTAAACATGAGTCTCATTGAGAAAGACACAAGAAGAAATGATAAAACCTACTACAAGTTCCATTTGTTCTACTAACGTCAGATCAGTAAAAGATGATTTCTAATTTGGTTGCTATCGGCTACTTAAATTTTCACATCAGCATGACTGCAATGCATTACTGAATAATTCTTAAAAGGTTATAAAATGTTTCAATTATTCAGTCTATTAAAAATCTGAAAAGACTGAGTCACCTGATTATTCCACTTTTTCACAGTGGAACAATATTTTTTTCTGCTGAACTACAGACAAAAGATCTCAGCTACTTACAAAGTGGCAGTATGGAAATGATTCATCTCTGTTACCGGTCCCACAAAGCAGAATTCATATATATAATTAACCTTTGTCATTAATAACAATGTGAACTTTTCAAATAGCATGTGTTAGCACTGGTTCTACCCTCTAAATATATTATTCTAAATTTTAGTAAAAAGCAGTCTTAGAAAAGACACAGTAGCTGGAGCTAAAAGTTACAGAATAATACTTGTGTGACTGAGGCTATTATTATTAATCTACAGAACAGTGACATATTCTGTAGAGTTTTAAAGATAACCTTGCAGTTATTGCAACAGGCTTTACTACAGAAGAGCTTACAATCTAAACTCCCTACAGAAGTAAAATGAATAGACACACACACAGAATTTTTTTTCCAGCTGTATCCCTTACCAACCCAGTCTATTGTATTGTGCTACTAAAATAAGAGAATACATCTTGACTAGACAGGTTTGTTCACATTGTATACCTAAAATGTATTGTAGGTATTGAAGTGCTACCTCTGTAGGAGCTGCTGGTATTCTAGTGCTACCTCTGTAGTAGCTGCTGGTTAGGATGAGTCCTCTGTTCTTTGCCTCGACCTTCTTAAAAATCTCAGCCTTTCTAACACACCAGGTTGAGTGTACAAACATACAATATCAAAGGAATTAATTGAAATTAACACTTATTACCCAATAATAGTGCTATATCAAAGAAAACAGGCACCAAACCAGGTAGTAAAGGCAAACTCAATGTATTGTCACCCAATATGGTTGCCCTCTTCTCCATGCAGTTCTTCCGGGATGGATGAGATCACTTTTTTCTGTATAGGTGAACTAACCCTTTAAAGCCCAACTCCAGGCAAAACAAGTTTTCCCATGCAGTGGGCTATGCATGGGTTAACAGCTTGTTTTTGTTGCAGAGTGTGATCACTGGGTGCAGCGGAGTCCATTCAGATCAGACATTGTGGAGTAAACAGGAACTGGCTTCTTTATTGAAACATAACACAGAGAGCAAAATATATCACCTTCTCATTGTAATAAGAACACAGACAGGAAAAGATAACCAACAAGTTCAGTGCAGTGTACAGGAAATACACATCATAGAAAATGATAGCATATCACTTAGCATTAGCGACATCTACTATCCTATTTGTGAACTGCAGTTAATCTATAATAGGCTAAGCTTCAAAGTTGTTGTATCTTCAACAACCCTTCTCAACAGCTAAGGCTTAGTCTATTAAACCCATCTTCTTTGTAAGCCTTGAGTGTCTTTCAGCGGTCAGAGGCTTTGTAAGGATATCTGCTGTCATATCCTCGGTTGGGCAATAAAGTAACACCTTGCTCTTGAGTTACTTTATTGCCCAACCGAGGATTAGGGATGATCGAACGGTTCGGGTCCACCATCGGTTCGGCCCGAACATTGGGTGTTCGAGGTTCGGCCGAATTTAGAACTTTTTGCCCAAAAAGTTTGGAATTCGGCAACCAGAACCAACCAAAATGCAATGCTTCAGGAAATGGGCTTTAAAAGCCCGTGATTGGACCAGAACCATTAGCAAAAGCCAATTGAGGGGGCAGGAGAATGCTAGGAATGTGATTGGAGTGACTAGGGGGTCCCTAGACCAATCATTAGTGAATACGCCCCCCAGTATATAAGATAGCCCCCGCCATATTCCTAGCATTGTTATACTGGACATGGAAGAGAGTGGAAGCAGTTCTGTTAATTTTACTTTAAAAGTGTCATTTAGCATTTATTAGTGTGAGGAAAGGGATATCTAGTGTAGTTAGAGTGCTCCTTTACACTTAAGTTAGCTTCAAAAATTTAGTTTCTGTTGGGAAAGTGTTAAATGTAAGGGGACCGTAGTGTAGTGTAGGGTTAACTGACAGTGACTGCTATGGAAGGGTGACAAAACCCTTCCATAGCAGGGTGACCGCTATAGAGAAATGATCATTTCTCTGAGTTGCTTCGGGACAGGAATATGGCTTCTCACCAGCAAGCATTTTTCATGCTGCAGGGGTTGCCACTGCCAGTGCTTTTTTGAGGACATGTTTGATGTCAGACATGACATCTGAACATGTGTATAGGGGGTATATATACACATATATGTCTGTATATATACCCCTAGACATATATAGGTGTGATAGTAGCAGAAATATATGCTTGCGCTAATGAAATCATTTACAGTAATATATTTCTGCTACTATCACACCTATATATGGCTAGGTGTCTATATACATATAATTATGTGTGTATATATACCACTATACACAAGTTCAGATGTTTTGCCTGCCTCAAAAGAACCCAAAAAAATGCCAAAAAAAAAACGATAGCGTCAAAAAAAAAATGCCCAGGTGTGTTTTTGCTGGCATTTTTTGGGGGTTTTTGGAGGCAGGCAAAACATCAGAACTTGTGCACAGTACCACTACAGTACAGTAATTATGTGTGTATATATACCACTATACACAAGTTCAGATGTTTTTCCTGACTGCAAAGAACCCAAAAAAATGCCTGCTATTAAACCGGCAAGGTGTGAAAACTCCTGTGCTGAAAGTGTTCTAATACAAACGATCTTTTTTTTTATGGTTCTGGACATGCTACAGAGCTGTAACTTCACATGTACACTTTTTAGACCCCCCAGATACGAGTAAAAATCAAAAAATCTCTCTTTTTTTTTTTTTTTAATTTTTCAATAATTGGCTTTTTTTTATCAAAAATGACAATTTTTAAAGAGCTTTTTTTTTGTGATTTTGTGTCTGGGGGGTCTAAAAGGTGTACCTGTGAAGTTTCAGCTCTGTAGCATGTCCAGAACCAGAAAAAAAAGATCATATAGGTGTAAAAGGAGGGTCCCACATCCCTGTTCTACTGAAAAATTATCTTTTTTTTTTTCATGGTTCTGGACATGCTACAGAGCTAAAACTTCACATGTACACTTTTTAGACCCCCAGATACTAAATCCAAAGTCAAAATCAAAAAATCTCTCTTTTTTTTAATAATTGGCTTTTTTATCAAAAATGACAATTTTTAAGAACTTTTTTTTGTGTGATTAGTAGTTAATGGGGCATGACCCAGAACCCTAGGGACTTTTTAGGGGCATTTATTGGGTTTAGGGCTTAAAAATTGTGTTTTTTGATTACCGAAGTTCGGGTCCCATTGATTTCAATGGGGTTCTGAAATCCGGGCTGAACTTTCGGGAAGTTCGGATGTTCTGGCCGAACCGAACTTTTCAAAAGTTCGATCATCCCTACCGAGGATATGACAGCAGATATCCTTACAAAGCCTCTGACCGCTGAAAGACACTCAAGGCTTACAAAAAAGATGGGTTTAATAGACTAAGCCTTAGCTGTTGAGAAGGGGTGTTGAAGATACAACAACTTTAAAGCTTAGCCTATTATAGATTAACTGCAGTTCACAAATAGGATAGTAGATGTCGCTAATGCTAAGTGATATGCTATGCATTTTCTATGATGTGTATTTCCTAAACGGCAACCAGACAGTAGCAAGTGCCAAGCTGGATGATCATCTGTATCACCTCGACACAGTGAAGGAAAAGGTGAGACTATGTACACACAAGCATAACGACTGTATACATATATGGCACAGACGTCTAGGTCACAGACACCCAGAATGCATACAGGAACTACAGAGGAGGAATCTGACAAGGGATCGAACAATATCCCCTTGTCCAGTTACTGTTAAGTGTGAATGTTGCATTAAATCCAAAGCTACAAGAGCAACGCTTCCCAAAGTCAGTCAGAAGAGAGCTTCAAGACCACTTGACTTAGTTCACAGTGACGTGTGTGGTCCCCTAAACCCGACCTACACCTGGAGGCAAAAGGTACATAGTGACTTTCATAGACGACTATTCAAGATACACAGTCACCTACCTAATGTAACACAAGAGTGAAGTTTTTGACAAATTAAAAGACTATATAATAAAGACCAGTAACGAGTTTCAGAGGAAGCCTCTCATACTTCGGAGTGACAATGGAGGTGAATTCAAAGATTATAAGATACAAGAGTACTTAAAACAGAATGGAATAGAACATCAAAAGACAGTCCCATATACACCAGAACAAAATGGAGTAGTTGAAAGAAAGAACAGAACTCTGACTGAAATGATCAGATGTATGCTGACAGACTCTGGACTACCACAAAAATACTGGGGTGAAGCAGCTATGACAGCTGCATATTTGCAGAACAGACTTCTTTCCAGAACAATAGAGAAAACTCCGTATGAACTTTGGCACAATGAGAAGCCAAACGTAAAACACCTAAGAGTTTTTGGATGCAAAGCATTTATCTACATACCTGAAGAAAAACGCACCAAACTCCAAAACAGAGCATTTGAAGGTATCTTCGTTGGATACAGTGACAATGTCAAAGGTTACAGAATCCTTGATCCTAAAACAGACAAGGTTACCGTTAGCAACAGCATAACTTTTGTTGAAGATTTAAGAGACAATGTAATGACAACAGTAAAAGCAAGAATAGAAGAGAAAACTGACATTGACCAGCCTATCTCTGTAACTTCTGAACAAACAGTTGAAGTGAGTGCAGACTCTACCAGTACTGAAGAGCAAAATATATCACCTTCTCATTGTAATAAGAACACAGACAGGAAAAGATAACCAACAAGTTCAGTGCAGTGTACAGGAAATACACATCATAGAAAATGCATAGCATATCACTTAGCATTAGCGACATCTACTATCCTATTTGTGAACTGCAGTTAATCTATAATAGGCTAAGCTTTAAAGTTGTTGTATCTTCAACAGTTTTTGCCTAGAGGAGAGGAGAACAGAGATATACTTACCCAAACCTGCAATCATTTCAGCACAAGACCGGTCTGCCCCCCCCCCATCCAGCAGGCTTAAACTGAACTGTGGACTGTTCGTGATGTCATCAAGCCCACACTAGACTCTATAGACCAGGGACAGTCCATCACTGCACTGTGGGGAAGAGCTATTTTCAGGTGGAATGAAGGATTGGATGAGCATCAGCTTACTCCTCACCCCTAGACAAAATGTGTAGCTGATCTGTGCAGGTGTGGGCGCAGCCTGTCAGGGAAGATGTCTGAGAAGAACTGGCAAATATGCCAATGCCCAAAATGGCAATGCTAATTCGTGCTTGTGCATTAGCGGAAGGCGTGCATTGGCAAATCGACGTACGCAAAGTGTGCTAATTGCCAGTTCACTGGCCTATATAACGACATCAGTGCCTATCATAAATTTCTAGATTATTGTCACCTTTGTATCTTGTGTTCCTGTGCCTTGTGCTTTTGTTTGATTACCCGTTACAGACCCGGCTTACCCCTGACCTGCTCTGTGTTCTCTCCAGGCTCTGAACAGGGCTTGCTTCACGGACCTGCTCCTACCTATTCCAGATTGACATCCCGTGTTTGACCTCGACTACACTACCTGCCTCTGCTCCTGACTGACTTGCTGTGTTTGACCCCTGGCTTGGCTTCTGACCTTGCTCCTGCTTACCCATCTGTCAAGATCCGCCAGCACCTCCAGAGAACCATTGGCTGTGACCACTTTCTCTACCCTTGGGGGTCCTCGCATCTGGTTTCATCAGGCAGCTTTACCTGCTGACAACCCGTGCATCTTTGGCATAGCACCCTCAGTCACCACCTTTAAGGGTACTCTGCACTCAAATGCAAAGGGATCCCTCTTTTCACCTCAGCCTCCAGTCAGGTACTTGACAGCATAATCCTATCAGGTTACCAGACCCCTGACCCTCTGTTTGGACAGTGCTGATTGGCCCTGTGCTGATTACATGCACTCTCCCAAGAAAAAAATAAAAAAAAACTCTCTAGCAATTCACCTTAAACTGAGCATGTGCAGCCTGACACCAAAGGCTGTTGTATCCGGATATGTTCTGGAATCAGTGGAAGAAGAGGAGGATTTGTACATACAAGATTAAACAGCCTTTTTACACAATGCAGAGGATTAACCCCTTAGGTTCCACAGTGAGTATAACAAGCATGCCTTACTGCATAAACAGACTGATTTTACTGTTGTGGGGTAAGTAACACTTTAACTATTTTTGTCTGGGTAAAGATCTAGGTTTGTCCCAAGCATGTTTAAATTCACATACTGTTGACCAACTCATTACCTCTGCTGAAAGTTTGTTCCAAGTATCAACTACCGTTTTGTTAAAATAATACTTTCTAAGATTAGTTTTGAACTTTCTTCCAGTTAGTTTGAGATCATGTTTTGGTGTTCCTTATCTTGGCTTCATATAAAAAATACTGTCCTACATGGGTGACACAGGGCAGGCACAGGATCTCCCACATCTACTCCCCGTTACACCAGGAACTGCATGCCTCTATTGTGTCCCAGGTTGCAAAACGGTGGAATAAGGACCTCTGCTCCTCAGAAGCACAGCATCTCATACTAAAGGGCTACAACGCCACTTGCTTGTTTGTTCACAATGAATTCTGGAGAGAGAAACAATTTAAAATTCTCCATGGAGCAGTGGCGGCTGGTGCGTTGGGGGCGCAGGGGCGCCGCCCCCCCATCCATGCGCCCGCCCCCCTAATCTACATGCGGGGCGCCGGACACATGGAGTTCAATGGGGTTTTTTTTCTTCTGAAGCACGTGATTAGAGCCAGAGGCTCTAATAGGCTTCAGAAAAGGGTGGACCCGGGGCGCAGAGCAGTGCGCCCTGAGCCCACCCATTGTGTGACGATAACGAATGAATATCCGAGACCCGTTTCCTGATTGGCCGAAAGGCGAACCTTTGCCATTGGCCAAGGAGGAGGAGGAGGAAGACGCGGAGGACTGAGGAGAAGCCGCTGCTGCATCAGGTAAGTGCACTGGTCTATCTGCACGCTGTTGTCACTCTGCATTGAAGGGGGCACGCTGTGGTCACGGTACATTGAAGGGGGCACGCTGTGTCACTCTGCATTAAAGGGGGCACGCTGTGGTCACTGTACATTGAAGGGGGCATGCTGTGGTCACTCTACATTGATGGGGGCACGCTGTGGTCACTCTACATTGAAGGGGCACGCTGCGGTCACTCTGCATTGAAGGAGGCACGATGTGGTCACTGTATATTGAAGGGGGTACGCTGTGGTCACTCTACATTGATGGGGGCACGCTGTGGTCACACACTGTGGTCACTCTACAATGATGGGGGCACGCTGTGGTCACTCTACATTGATGAGGGCATGCTGTGGTCACTCTACATTGATGGGGGCATGCTGTGGTCACTCTGCATAGATGGGGCACGCTGTGGTCACTCTACATTGATGGGGGCACGCTGTGGTCACTCTACATTGATGGGGGCACGCTGTGGTCACTCTACATTGAAGGGGGCATGCTGTGGTCACTCTACATTGATGGGGGCATGCTGTGGTCACTCTACATTGATGGGGGCATGCTGTGGTCACTCTAGATTGAAGGGGGCAAGCTGTGGTCACTCTGCATTGATGGGGGGCACGCTGTGGTCACTCTACATTGAAGGGGGCAAGCTGTGGTCACTCTAAATTGAAGGGGGCACCCTGTGGTCACTCTACATTGATGGGGGCACGCTCTGGTCACTCTACATTGATGGGGGCACGCTCTGGTCACTCTACATTGATGGGGGAACGCTGTGGTCACTCTACATTGAAGGGGGCATGCTGTGGTTACTCTACATTGATGGGGGCATGCTGTGGTCACTCTACATTGATGGGGCATGCTGTGGTCATTCTACATTGAAGGGGGCACGCTGTGGTCACTCTACATTGATGGGGGCACACTGTGGTCACTCTACATTGATGGAGGCACACTGTGGTCACTCTACATTGATGGGGGCACACTTTGGTGACTCTGCATTGATGGGACCACTCTGTGTTCACTCTACATTGAAGGGGGCATGCTGTGGTCACTCTACATTGATGGGGGCATGCTGTGGTCACGATACATTGAAGGGGGCACACTATACTTTGATTACTGAAGGCCCCTTTCACACTTTTGTGACCTCAAAGTCATGCAATTTTTTGCCAAGTTTTTTCACGCAAAGCAATGCCTATTACATTTTTCTGTTTGCGCCCCCCAAAAATTTTGACCACCAGCCACCACTGCCATGAAGCATACATCCCATGTATAAAGTGGTCCTCTGATCCAGCTCACCATAACTGCTCATTATGTGGAACTTACCACCCTTCCCTGCTACACAAATTATGGACATGCCCGAGGATCTCCCTCTTTTGGGACCAGATACTTAACTTTATATCATGCTCACTGGGCCTTTCGCTTCCCAAAGACATCTATGCTCTCTTGTTTGGATGCCTGGACTCTACGTTACTCTCTCTGCCTAAGCCTCACAGAAAATCCTTGCTCCAACACAAGCTACTTGGCTACTAACATGCCTTATGACAGCCAGGAGAGCTATATTGAAACAATGGACATCTTCCTATCCCCCCACAGTCACAGACGTTCGCAACAAACTGTTTATACTGCTGCGGAGGGACCTTGTGGACCTTTCTCACAACCGGAAACCTCACCCGGCCTCATTCCTCAGGAAATGGAACAACTTTCTAACCACCTCTACTTCTCCTCCCAATCCTAAGGACTGAGACCCACCCACTGAATCTTCAATTGGTGGTCACCCAACAAATGGCTTTACTCCGTTCATGACTCCACAAGTTTATTTTATTTGGCATGTGCTTTTGATTCCCATGCCCAGCAATTGTTTTTGGAGTTCAACCATCCACATATTTTTGTCTTTTGTTACGGCTAGCTGAGTAACTTTTTGCATTTGATCCACCCCCCCGCCATCCACGTCCACCCCCTCCCCTTTTTCTTCCCCCCCAGCCATTTTCTTTGTTACCTTTCCCCCTTAGCGCAATTTGCTTATTTTAGTCTATATAGTGCATTGTAAGTTTCATGCTGTATTCTTCTTACAGAAGTTTGCCATCCTCCCGGCTGAATGTGTCAGGTGTAATACGGTTAGATTATACTTGGTTTCCAATGTGTTTGTACCGCTCTGTGTAACCTTGTTCATGTGTCAAACTTTAATAAAATGTTGTTAAAAAAAAAATAAAAATACTGCCCTACTGAATCTTATTTACCCCCTTAATGTATTTTAAGGTTTCAATAATGTATTCTAAATGAGATATAACTAAAGATCTATATAGGGGAATTAGGACTTACATCTATAACGGGGAATCGCTGGTGATCCCCATAGTGATGCATCCTAGAATTCCATTCACTTTTCCCACTGTCTGGCCACACTGTTTTCTCGTTTTGCAATCATCTGAGATAAGTTCTCCCAAATATTTTTCCTCTGTAGAGCTGGCTAACCCTGTACCCCCAATGTAATACTCTCCCAGGCGGTTCATTTTCCCTAGGTGTATTATTTTACATTTAGACGCATTGAACTGCAGTTTCCATTGTTTTGACCAATCTTCCAGCAATGCTAAATCCTGTTCCAGGTTACAGACACCAGTAGTGCACCCCCTAAGGAGCAAAAAAAGGGATTCCCCACCCTGCACAGCCAAGCACACCACATTTTCACAGCACACTTCAAGGCAAGGAACAGTCCAGTTTTTGTTTTATATTTTTAATAGGGGGTTTACCTTGGAAAGGGAGAAGGGTAAAATGGGATGCCCACTTAACTTTTGCACAACTTTCAGGGACAAACTTCTTCTGTACAGCTATTTACACTCCTCAGCTTCCTCCAGCACAACTATTGCTTGAAGTACTACAACTCCCAGGACCAGCTGGCACACTACTGGATGATCTGACAAAAAGGCTCAGTTAGATATATAGCAAAAGGCAGGGACTACAGGCATCTTGTTTGTGTAGCAAAGTCCTAGTGCCCAATTGTCCTTCTGTGGCTACTGATCCCAGAACCACCTCTTCAGGCACTGCCAGTCCACCAGGCTGCAGCTGCTCCTTTCTCCAGCCCTCTTGGCTAAACTTCCACAGTCTTTCCAGACTGACTCTGTATCCTCTCAGACTGCTCTCACCCAGTCCTCTCAGGCTACCTCTCAGTCCTCCCTCACCATCCCACCTGACTGTCTTCCTCCCTTCCCTTCCCACCCAGCAGTGTTCTCCTGCTGTCCTTCTCCTGCTCCTGTGCCTCTGGTCAGGCTACCTTTATGTGTCATGAAGAGGGTCCCTTATGCACCCGAGCCCAAGCTTGAGGTCAACCCCCCCCCCCCCAGACTAGGGGGTTACCCTCAAGGGCCACCGACAGCACAACACTTCAGCTCCAGCTTCCACCCAAACTCCACTGCCCCATCTGTTGGGGATTGGTAGGGCCCTCATGAATACTCCAGACAGCTCCTCCTTACCGCCACTCCCATTCTTCTAGATTCTTCTCCAAGTTTCTAGAAGTAGGGGGAAATATCAGAGATGCTGCCTGTAAATCCCGATCAGATTAACTGTAAACGTCAAGGCCGTACACTCTCTCCAATACTCTTTGCAGTATCTCTTGAGCCCTTTTGTGTCCTGTTAACCACAACCCCAAAATAACCCCAACATCAAAAGGTATCGGAATTCAGAATAGGGAATGCAAAATTGCAGCATATGCAGATGATATGCTCTTTACCCTGACCAAACCAGACACCTCTCTACTGAACCTTCTTTAGGAATTCCACAAAGCATTGTCAAACTTAAAAAATGATTTTCAAAAATTTGAAGCTCTAAATATTGCTATTTCCCCAGCCACTCTTTCCGGACTACAAGCCAACTTCAAATTCAAATGGGCCCCTACTGCAATTAAATATTTAGGAGCATTCATTCCATGTAATCTTTGAGACACCCACACGCTGAATTTCAACCGACTAATACAGAAAATTCAAGCTCTACTCCATAAATGCAATACAGGCTTTTATTCCCAGTTCAGCTGATATCCTACAATATTTAAAAAAACAAAGTCAGTTTGACCAAAATTCTTATATTTGTTTATTGCTCGCCCCATTCCTATTCCATGCTACCGTTTGCAGACCACTTTCAGACTTTTTTTCATATTTGTCTGGGCTAATAAACATCCTAGGTTAAACTCATGAGTGCCTAAAGACCCAAATCCTTTGGAGGCATTGTGATGTCTGATTTAATTCTTTACTATACCTCTTTCCACTGCATTTATCCACTTGGAACAGACATGAACCCAGTATAGGTATGGGTACACCTTGAGCAAGCCCAATCCAAAATTCCTTTGAAAAGCCAGCTTGGTGTGAACAATCTGTCCCAATGGAATTGAAATTCCACCCGCTCATCATTGGTATTCTCTTCATGGTCAGCCGCAAAGCCTTCAAAAAGTATAACCTTGCCCTATACCCATCTCCTTATTTTGGGAAACCCTGATTTTTCTCCAGGCTTCTCTGATCCACCACCTATAAAACATAAAGTGGTTGTATAATAATAAGGCTTACCTATAGGTACTGTAAATATTTCCTAAACTTGAACCGTTTAGGAGATATTTACATTGCATGCAGCCGATGACGTCATCGGCGTATGCACTCTGAAGAAGCAGCCACCTGTGCCATTCCTTCAGAGCCCTGTGCCGTGAACGGCGGCTCCCGTGTGCATGCGCGGAGTGATGTTATCATGCGTCTGGCCAATCAGATGGCCGGAGGATTCGAACCAGGAAGAAGGACGGCCGAAAATGTCTGCTGTGTTATGGCAGCACTGCAGGGGCTTCGTTCTAAAGTAAGTATTTCATAGTGAGCTAGTATGCCATGCTAGACTAGTTGAGGAAAATGCAGGCAGGTAGGGAAGCGATGCATACTAAAATTGTAGAATCAATTTACTAGAAGATTAAATATAACCTTCAAACTCCTGAATGTTCATTGGGTACTCCCGCCTGGCCAATGCACACGTGCCTGGGCAGGACGGGCATCATTCTAAAAGGACACACCAGTGCATCCTTGGTGTCAATGTGCAGTGAGATCAGTTCTGCAGACACAGTAGTCCAGGAGTTCATCACTCCTCAGAGCGTCCACATCGGCCGTTAACCCGATGTAGTCGGATACCTGTCGGTCTAGGCGTTCCCTCATGCTGGATCCGGAGTACAGCTTTCGATAGTTCGGCTGAAAGAAGGAACTCATATCTGAAGTGACCAAGACATCTTCAAACCGCACTCTTCTTGCAGGCGCTGTTGGATTGCTACCCGCAACTGTCTCTCTGTGACTGGAAATTCCTCTGCCAGCGCATGGAAAAGCAGAATCCAGCATTTCCCGCAGCAAGGCCTGGAAGCCCTGCATTCTGACTGCCCTCTGTGATTGTGGTAACATTTCCACCATTTTGTGTTTGTACTGGGGGTCTAAGTACATTGCCACCCAGTACTGCTCCTTGGCCTTTATGCATTTTATACGGGGGTCCCCCTTAAAACACTGGAGCATGAAGGCCCCCATTCACACTAAACTGGAAGCAGTGTAGTGGCCTGCTTCCAGCTCATCATCCAAGATAATGTCGTCCTTGTTCTCCTCCCCCCATCCACGGATAACACCAGGGATCCCAGAAAGGTTTAAAGCATGCTCTTCTTGCTCCTCCTCATCCCCCCCAGCACCATCCTCCTCTAACTCCTCTTCAGACTCCTGCTGTTTATTTGTGTCAGATGGAGTAGCACCCACTGGGAATTCCTCCAACATTGCGACTTCCTCACCTTCCTGCTCCTGCTCCTCGACGGCTTGATCAATGACACAACGCAATGCACGCTCCAGAAAGAAGGCGTAAGGTATGATGTCACTTATGGCGCCCTGGCCGTGACTGACCAGTTTGGTGATCTCATCGAATGGCCGCAGAAGTCTGCATGCGTTCTGCATGAGCAGCCACTGGCGAGGTGAAAAAAACCAAGCTCCCCAGAACCTGTCCTGCCGCAGAGTTCGAACAGGTAGTCGTTAACTGCACGTTTCTGCTTGAGCAGCCTATCAAGCATATGCAACGTTGAGTTCCATCGCGTCGGGCAGTCACAAATAAGACACCTGGCGGACAGGTTGTGTCGCCGCTGAATCTCAGCAAGGCAAGCCATGGCTGTGTAAGATGTTCGGAAATGGCCCGAGATTTTCCTGGCCTGCCGCAAGACGTCCTGGACCCCAGGGTATTTGCCAATGAATCTCTGCACCACCAAGTTCAGGACATGTGCCATGCATGGCATGTGTTTTATTTTGCCCTGTTTCAGCGCACTCAGCAGATTGGCACCGTTGTCGCACACCACGTTACCAACTTTCAAATTCAGCGGTGTCAGCCACTGATCTGCTTGTGAACGCAAAGCTGAAAGGAGTGCAGGACCAGTGTGGCTCTTGGCTTCCAGGCACAACAGACGCAGCACAGCATGGCAACGTCTCACCTGGCATGTGGAATAGGTTTTGGGGATCCTGGGCAGCGCAGTGGAAGAGACGGTAGCAGCAGAAGAGGAGGAGTCAGCCGAGGAGGAGAGGGAGGATATAGGAGGAGGAGGAGAAGAAGAGGCAGGCCTGCTTGCAATCCGTGGCGGTACAACTAAATCTACACGGGTGCCACGGGTTACATGCTTGACGGCCGTCAGAAGGTTCACCCAGTGGGCAGTAAAAGTGATATACCTTCCCTGCCCGTGTTTGCTAGACCATGTGTCTGTGGTCAGATGTATCTTGGCACCAACACTGTGTGCCAGAGATATATTAACTTGCCGCTGAACATGGCCATACAGCTCTGGAATGCCCTTCTGCGAGAAATATTTCCTGCCTGGAACCTTCCATTGTGGTGTTCCAATGGCCACAAATTTACGAAAGGCCTCCGAGTCCACTAGTTCATATGGCAGTAGTTGGCAGGCTATCAGTTCCGACAAGCCAGCAGTCAAACGTTGGGCAAGAGGGTTATCCAGAGTCATCATTTTTTTCTGCTCCAACATTTGGACCACAGAAGCCTGCCTTTTTCCAGAACTACGTGACGACGGCATCATGACAGGTGGAGTAGAGGACAAATGTGAGGAGAGAGGAGACGGAGAAGGGGCTGGACGGTGAGAGCCTGGAGTGTGGCTTTGTGGGTTCTGACGGTATTGCTCCCACTGGGCTCGGTGATGGGAGTTCAGGTGCCTTCTTAAGGCGGTTGTCCCTAGGTGAGTGTTGGGCTTACCGCGACTTATGCGTTGACTGCAAAGGCTGCAGATGGCAACACTGTTGTCAGCAACGGACACATTAAAAAAAGCCCACACTGCTGAGCCATGTGTCGGCGTCCTGGGAGCGCCATATGTGACTGTATATGGTTGATGGCTCGCTCCGGATACATTTGCAGTCTGCTTTGTACCTCTTTTGCAATGCAAGTTCTGCCTGCCTCTCCTCCCTATCTGCCGGTCCGTCTCTCCCTCTGAACTCCCCTCCTCTTCCTCTTTTGTAGCCACCCACGTGACGTCCATAGACTCGTCATCATCCACGTCACCTTCACCACCACTAACATTCGAGATCTCGGAGTAGGCAGCAACAGCGGGGACCAACCTCCTTGGGCTGATCTGGGTACTGTCGTCAGACTGCTGAGTGGCGGCTGTTGCTACCTCCTCTTCCTGATCCGATTCCAACAATGGCTGCGCATCGTAAACGCCTTGTGATGGATTGGAAAATAATTCCAGTGACTCAAGCGGAGGGTATGGTGGTGGTGGTGGTGTTGTCTTTGGGGGTGCATACAGCAAAGAGTGAAGAGGGTGCAGATAGAGAGGATGAGGAGGGTGCAGAAGAGGAAGGCTGAGTGAGCCACTCAACCAAGTCTGGTGCATCCTTTGACGTAATTGCACGTGGCTTTTGAAACTTCACACTTTGGCTCCGGCCTACTGCTCCTGCCCTACCCCTACCACCCCTGCGTAAGTGTCTGCCTCTTCCTTTGCCTGTCATGTTTTTAAATTACCCTGTAACAAAAGTCTCTAGAGAATCGCAGTATATCTGGAGAAAGGTAGATAACACCCCGCTTCAATCTGTGGTACTGGGGGGGCCACAGGTCTATCACACCAGTTGTTCAAAAAATTGGCCAGTGCGTTTGGCACTGTGTGTACCAGACTTAACTCAGCAAAAGAGGCACTATTGTTGCAGGACACAAATACACTTCTAAAGTATACTCAGATAACACCCCGCTTCAATCTGTGGTATTGGGGGGCCACAGGTTTATTACAACAGTTCTACAAATAATTGGCCAGTAACTGTTGTCACTGTGTGTAGCACAGTCAACACAGCAAGAGAGGCCAAATTTTTGCAGGACTAAAATACACTCTTAGAAAAGTTTACTGTTAAAGAACACCCCACTTCAATATGTGGTTGTCACGTACCTGGGAGGAGTCTGGGCCCAGACCACACTGAAGGTGAGACAGAGGGTGTCAAAGGCCAGGAGGGACACGAGTGCCTGTGGTTGTTGATGGATCAGGATAGGCTGCTTGTCCGGATGCTGGAAACTGGAACATGCAATGATGTATGGAACAGGTGCAGCAGATAGCCAAGCAAGCACTCGGGTAGCTCTGAGAGACAAGGTTTGAGACAGAGTCAGAGTAGTAGGAAAGCCAGGTTCTCAACAGGCGGTGCAGCAGGGTACCAAATCGTAAGCAGAGCCAAAGTCAGGGACGGAGCCGGGTCAGGTTTAGCAGAGAAGCAGAAGAAGAATCCAAGTCCAAGTTCAGAACAAGCCAGGTCAGCAACAGGGAAGCATACAGGTATCATCAGGTCACAGGAAACAGCTGAAGATCAGTCAGCATAGGAAACAGGATTGAACATCCTTTAAATAGCCCGTCTGGCGCCACGCCCATTAGTCATTCTTCTGGGAATAGCCTGTGCACGGCCACGCCCCAGACGTCTCACAGGGATTCCCTGACATTCCCCCCCCCTTAAGAGCAGCCTCCGGATGCCCAACATAGACAGTTTTTCAGGATGTTGAAGAAGGTAGGCTCGTACCAATCGAGGAGCATGGACATTTGAAGCAGGTTCCCAGGAGTTATCCTCAGGGCCATAGCCCTTCCACTTGATAAGAAGCTGTGTCCGACCACCCCTTCTTCTACAGTCCAGAATAGACTCCACCTCAAATTCTCCATTACCTTCGATCAAAAGGGGAGCAGGAACTTCAGATCCACGATCTGGGAAGGGGTTGGGAACCGCTGACTTCAGTAAAGAAACGTGGAACACGGGATGAATCTTCAGATTACCTGGTATGATTAATTCGAATGCCACAGAATTGATCTTCTTCCTGATAGAAAATTGACCTAGGTATCTAGGGCCAAGCTTTTTTGAGGGACACTTCAATCTCAGGTTTGCTGTAGATAGCCAGACCTTATCCCCCGGTTTTAAATTCAAATTCCTCTCCTTCTTCTATCAAAATTTTTTTTATTACTGTGCCTTCAAGATGGTTTCCCGCAAAAGCTGACTGTTGGCATTAAGAAAATTGAGTCTTTCTTGTACAGCTGGTACAGCAGATTCCATAGGTAACTCAGGTAGGAAGGAGGGGTGATATCCATAATTGGCATAGAAAGGAGACTGCTTGGTGGCGGAATGGACGGAGTTATTATAAGCAAATTCCGCTAAAGGGAGGAGTAACACCCAGTCGTCTTGAGAAAAAGAAGAGAAGCACCTTAAATATTGTTCAAGAGTTTGGTTTGTCCTCTCGGTCTGTCCGTTTGTTTGTGGGTGATAGGCAGAAGACAAACAAAGTTCAATGTTTAATGGTCCAAAACTTGGAAGTGAACTGCACCCCACGATCAGAGACAATGCTGGCTGGAATGCCATGCAATCTCACCACTTCTTTGATAAACGTGGAGGCAGTTTCGGAGGCAGAGGGAGTTCCTTTCAGAGGTATAAAGTTTGCCATTTTGGAAAGACGATCAACTACGACAAATATAGTGGTAAACCCTTCAGATGGAGGAAGTTCCACAATAAAGTCCATACAGATCATACTCCATGGTTTTTCAGGTACGGGGAGGGATTCCAACAGGCCCCAGGTCTTGGCCTGATCAGACTTGTTTCTGAGACATACAGAGCAGGATCTGACATAATTTTTACAGTCCTTTAACCAATCTGGCCACCAAAAGGAACGGGAGACCAAATCAGAGGTTTTATGGATACCAAAGTGTCCAGCCAGAAGATGATCATGACACTTCTTAAGAATGGTGACCCTCAGTTGTTCGGGAATAGAAATTTGTTCCTTGTGGAAATAAAGTCTATCCCTCTGCTGGAGATGCAAGTTCAGAGGAGGTGGGGAGTTTGCAACTGTCCCCTTGATCTGTGACATCAAGTCTGTTTGCAAGAGTAGGAAATTCTTAGCTGGCAAGATAGTGTCAGGTTCAGGAGGTGGAGCTGGTTCAGGAAACATGCGAGAAAGGGCATCAGGTTTGCAATTCTTAGAGCCCGGACGAAAAGTTATATGGAACACAATTCGAGAGAAGAAAAGTGCCCATCTTGCCTGTCGAGGTCTTAATCGTTTTGCGGTTCTTAAATATTCTAAGTTCTTATGGTCCTTAAAAATAAGGATAAGGTGTTCAGCCCCCTCCAGTAGGTAGCGCCATTCCTCCAGGGCAGCCTTTATGGCTAACAGTTCACGATCTCCTACGTCATAATTCCTCTCAGAGGAGCTTAATTTTCTGGAGAAAAAAGGCAATAGGGTAGAGTAGGGACTTGGCTCCTTGTCGTTGGGATAGTATAGCCCCGACCGCATTTTCAGAGGCATCCACTTCAAGTACATAGGCTAAAGCGGGATCTGGGTGTTTTAAAATGGGAGCGGAAGTAAACAGAGTCTTTAATAGTTCAAAGGTGGCTTGAGCCTCTGGAGTCCATTTGAATGGGGTAAACTGTTTGGTCAGCTGTGTGATGGGGGCTATAATGCCAGAAAAGTTCTTTATAAACTTCCTGTAAAAATTAGCGAAGCCCACAAAGCGCTGTACTGCTTTCTTGTCCTCAGGGACAGGCCATTCCAGTACGGCAGATACCTTTTGCGGGTCCATAGCAATGCCATCCGCAGAGATAATGAGTCCCAGAAATTGGATAATCTGTTTTTTGAACTCACATTTCTCCGCCTTTGCGTAAAGACGGTGTTGGCGAAGTCTGTCCAGTACCTTCTTTACATGGTTTCTGTGTAGGTCGAGAGAACTGGAAAATACAAGGATATCATCCAAGTATACGATGATAAACAAATCAAGATAGTCCCGAAATATATCATTAACAAGATGTTGGAATGCGGCTGGGGCATTACAAAGACCGAATGTCATGACCAGATATTCGAAATGCCCAAAGCGCGTTCGAAACGCGGTTTTCCATTCGTATCCTTCACGAATTCTGACTAGGTTGTAGGAACCCCTCAAATCAAGTTTGGAGAACACCTGTGCCCCTCGTAACCTCTGGAAAAGTTCGGGAATTAGGGGAAGAGGATAACGATTCTTGACAGTTATCTTATTGAGATTGCGATAATCCACACAGGGCCTAAGGGTATGGTCCTTTTTCTCAACAAAGAATATGCCCGCTCCTGCGGGTGAAGTGGTCGGATGAATCCTTTTTCCAGGCTTTCATTAATGTAGTTACGGAGAGTCTCTAATTCGAGCTCAGAGAGAGGGTAGATCCGGCCAAAAGGTATTTCAGCCCCTGGCAACAGTTCAATGGGGCAATCGTATGTACGATGGGGAGGAAGAGAATCAGCGCTCTTTTTATTGAAAACATCCAGGTATTCATGTTAAACTGTGGGTACCAGTTTCAAGACTTCGGGGTCCGGATGGATACCAAGGAGAGAGGTAACAGTAAGAGACTCCTCAGGAACACAGTGTGCCCGGCAGTAGGGAGATGAGAAGGAAATCTCACCCGTGAGCCAATTGATGCTAGGGTTATGGGCCTTCAGCCAGGGTATACCAAGAATGACAGGAAACATGGGTGATGTTATAACGTCCAGGCAAAGGAATTCTTGATGACCAGAGGAGGAAGAGCAGAAAATTGGAGCCGTCTCTTGTGTCACTGGACCAGACTTGATACCAGAGCCATCAGCCAGGTGAACAACAAACCCTTGTTTCTTGGTACAGAGAGGTAGATTGTGTTGGGCTGCAAATGTCACATCCACAAAACAGCTACAGGCCCCAGAGTCTATAATAGCAGGAACAGAGATAGTCTTTTCAGGAAGTTTCAGATGGCAAAGCAAGGTGAGAGGTGTTTGATTAGTCCCGGGTGGATGCATCATAGAAATCCAGTTAGAGGGGGTTCTGCAAGGCCTCACAGGACAAGTCTGAATGTGGTGACCTGCATCGCCACAGTAGAGGCAGAGATTGGAGTGATACCATCGAAGACATTCCGATGTGGACGAAGGGGATCTCTGGAAACTCTTTTGTGAAGGGTGGTGAGGTACCTTTGGGGGGTTAACGGTAATGAGAGGAGTATCAGCCCCAAACTCCAGGCGGACCAAAGGAGCCTTGTTAGTTCTTTCGGCTTGCTTCTCACGTAGCCTCCGGTCAATCTGGATGACAAGGTTCACCAGGTCTTCTAAGGCCGTTGGTACCCCCACCCTGGCAAGTTCATCCTTTAGGGCATCAGACAAACCAAGACGGAACTGATGATGGAGGGCCGAATGGTTCCACAACGTATCGGCACTCCATACACGGAAATCTGTCACATAATCCTCCACAGGCCTTAGGCCTTGTTTTAACTTGCCAAGCTTTGATTCAGCAGTCAGATGACAAAAAGGATCTGCGTATAGCTGGGATTGAGGCTCATCCTGAAGGAGCGAGATAATGAACCCCACCTTGGTATCTTGTGAAGAGAAGGTTTGAGGCAACAGGGAAAAGTATAGTTCACAAGAATTACGAAAAGTCCGAAATTTTCTTCGATTTCCAGAAAAACGTTCAGGAATGGGAACCCGAGGTTCCGGGTGGAAATCCGCCACACAGGATGTGCTGGGCTCCGTCAGAGAAGAGTCATTTTTGCGGGCCGATAATTGATCTTCGATGCAATCCAATTTTCCTTGCAGGCTTTGTACAATGAGGGATAGTGCAGAGATCGATCGGCAAACGTTCTCCAGTGGAGAAACCTCCCTTTCAGACTCCCTAGTTGGCTGACTGATACTGTCACATACCTGGGAGGAGTCTGGGTTGACAAGGTCGGCCTCTCTTATATCTCTAGCCCAGACCCCACTGAAGGTGAGACAGAGGGTGTCAAAGGCCAGGAGGGACACGAGTGCCTGTGGTTGTTGATGGATAAGGATAGGCTGCTTGTCCAGATCCCGGAAACTGGAACATGCAATGATGTATGGAACAGGTGCAGCAGATAGCCAGGCAAGCACTCGGGTAGCTCTGAGAGACAAGGTTTGAGACAGAGTCAGAGTAGTAGGAAAGCCAGGGTCATCAACAGGCGGTGCAGCAGGGTACCAAATCGTAAGCAGAGCCAAAGTCAGGGATGGAGCCGGGTCAGGTTTAGCAGAGAAGCAGAAGCAGAATCCAAGTTCAGAACAAGCCAGGTCAGCAACAGGGAAGCATACAGGTATCATCAGGTCACAGGAAACAGCTGAAGATCAGTCAGCACAGGAAACAGGATTGAACTTCCTTTAAATAGCCCGTCTGGCGCCACGCCCATTAGTCATTCTTCTGGGAATAGCCTGTGCACGGCCACGCCCCAGACGTCTCACAGGGATTCCCTGACAGTGGTAATGGGGGGCCACTGGTTTTTCCCACCAGTTGTTGAAAAAATTGGCCAGGGAGTTTGGCACTGTGTGTATCAGACTTAACTCAGCAAAAGAGGCAATATTGTTGCAGGACACAAGTACACTTGTAAAAGTATACTCAGATAACACCCCACTTCAATATGTGGTATTGGGGGGCCACTGGTCTATCACACCAGTTGTTCAAAAAATTGGCCAGGGAGTTTGGCACTGTTTGTAGTATTGCTGAAGCAACGCTCAGTCACCACACCTGTCACAATGCTGCACAGTGCATAATAATACTACTAATCCACTATAATATGCTTTCTACAAAGTATATTATACTGTGGATTACCCCCTTTTTAGTGCACGGCACTGCACAGCAATACCAAAAAATTTGCAGCCCTTTAAATGACTTTTGTGGACATTAACAGAGCGATTTGTGTGACTGCTGCCGATCTCCAACTGCCCCTAAAGCACAGACTGGATACCTGACCCTAACCTGAAAAGAGACTGGCCCTATACCAAAAATTGCAGCCCTTTAAATGACTTTTGTGGACATTAACAGAGCGATTTGTGTACACTGCCGATGCCGACCTCTAACTGCCCCTAAAGCACAGACTGGATACCTGCCCCTAACCTGAAAAGAGGCTGGACCTATACCGAAATACCGGCCCTGAAAAGGACTTTTGTGGACATTAACCGAGCGATTTGTGTGACTGCTGCCGATCTCTAACTGCCCCTAAAGCACCGACTGGATACCTGCTCCTAACCTGAAAAGATACTAGTAGACCTATACCGAAATACCAGCCCTGAAAAGGACTTTTGTGGATCTTCACAGAGCTATTTGTGTCTGGCAATCTCTCCCTCATGAGCACAGGCAACCTCTCCCTACGCCTACGTTGGCAAAAAGCGGAATGTGAAATGGCCGACAGCTCAGGTCTATTTATAGGGTAGGGGGCATGTCCATGTGCTGAAATGTTTTAATTGGATGTCTCGTTCAACGGCTGTGTCATGGGTCAAAGTTCTCCCCAATGTAAACTAATATGGCCGCTGCGAACAACGCCATGTGTTTGCAAATTTGGCAGGTAGCGAACAAGCAAAATTCGCCACGAACCGACCGCCGGGCGAACCGCAAGGCCATCTCTACTTAACATCAGTAGATACCACATCTCATGCTGATAAGATGTTGTTGTTACAATTCAAATATAGCTATGCACAAAAGTCAGGGTATGATACATTTTGGGTTTGCAGTAAATTACACCCTAGTACAGGGATCCTCAAACTACGGCCCTCCAGCTGTTGCAGAACTACACATCCCATGAGGCATTGTAAAACTCTGGCATTCACAGACAGGACTAGGCATGATGGGAATTGTAGTTCCTGAACAACTGGAGGGCCATAGTTTGAAGACCCCTGCCCTAGTACAATAAGGATTCTTTGAGTGGCTAAGCTGGTGAACATCACATCTTTTTTGAAGGGCACCCCTGTAGTAAGTATACAAGACATATCAGGAATTCAGGGAAATTAATACATTTCCTTTCCTATAATCGCTCTAATTTACCCACCAAGCTGGTGTTTTAGACTAGGAAATGAGTCAAATAGGAGAGAGGAAATGTGTCAGAAGTCATGGTTCAACATATCTTTAAGCCCAAACCTATCTTCAATGTTTAATAGTTCTAGCAAAGACTTAAATGCAACAATTTGGTCCATAATGAATGAAACACAACCACTACATAATTCAACTGTTAAGGTTTTGTCAATACTTACTTTACCTAGTTATTCTGACCAAGTAAAAAATGACCTGGGCTTGCACCCTTTCACATTAGGTAATAGTTTGTTTATTTGTTGTGTTAAGGTATGTTACCCATGGATCCCTATACAAGAGAAAGAATGGTGCTATCTGGCCTCTCTGGTTCCAGTTATGGAGATAATTGGGAGTGGGGGTCCTCACCATGCATTAAAAGCAAGTAAACATCCAAAATATCCCCTTAAAAATGTAAATAGGAGAGAACTTTTTAATAAAGGGGACATGGCATGGGCATGGTTCCCATCATGGACAGGATGGGGAATTTAGTTATTGTATTCAGCATTTAGTTATAATGGATGAGGTATTAACTAAAAGGTCAGATGAAATTTGCCCTACTTAATTGGGAACAAAGGATCTTACGGAAACAGTTAATGTTACATGAGCTGGCAATTGAATCTATGGGAGCTGCACTTACTGGTTTCTGTGAAGTAACTGGAGATTATGAGTGCTGTATGTGGATTCACAATACAAGCATGGAAGTGCCTGATTATTCTGAAGTAATTGATCAACATCAAAAGGAGGTAGCAGGACTTCAGGCAGAAGCCAGGAAAATTGTTAATGATGGGTGTAATCCTTTTAAGGGATTGGGAAGTTTTGGAGATTTTTTTTGGATCTGTACTATCATGGTTTAGACAAGTCAGAATGTTAATTTTTTATGTGTTTATTGCTTCTTCTCTTTATATATTTTCTTGTAACGATAGGCCAATGCATTTGTAGGAAGGCAACACAAGATGATTGGAGACAAGATTTATAATTGTCACTTATGTGTCAAATGGGAAGGAATGTTGGAATTATGTTTCATTTAAATGGTATAAAGTCATGCATAATTGAATGATTGGAGTTATGCTTTAACTTTAATTTTACTGAAAACCTCCCTCTTTGTAACCTAAACATTTTTGCTGTTGAGGATGTAAATTTCCTCGCATTGTTTCTGAGTTGTGAGAATATTTTTTGGTCGCACAGAATGTTGCTATTTTGAGATGGTTCTTTCCTGAGTTTGCTTTCCTGTTATGTATACATCTGTTTCCTACTATGTATATGTTATGTCCATTGTGCTTAAAAATGATATGTATATTTTTAGTTGGTCTGGTAAAATAATGTCACATCCCCTTTATGAACTGTATATAAGCTGTCCAGAACTGAATCCAGTCCAATACAGACTGAAAGACCATACCTGTCTTGATGTCTTATTTCCGAGTGCTCATAATTCTTTACAGGTTGAAGGGAGGCTGGCCAGCAGAAGTTTACCTACCAATGGGTATTACCTTTCAGCCCATAATGACACATTTGACGTTTCTCGCAGGAAAATTCTACCACCCTTTTTGGCCTGCTTTTAAAATGAGTCACTTCCTATCCACTTGCTCCAGCTAAATT
Source organism: Pelophylax lessonae (assembly GCF_965119305.1). NCBI lineage: Eukaryota > Metazoa > Chordata > Amphibia > Anura > Ranidae > Pelophylax > Pelophylax lessonae. The sequence continues at coordinate 110,643,274 of NC_138779.1, read as the reverse complement.
TTGCCATGAGACTCACTTTCTCTTGTTAATTCTTCCTTAGCTACTCCAGACACCGAAGACCCACCATACTTTATTACTGAACGTGACCTAAATATTACCTTCTCTCTGAAACAACTTTGAAAATTTACTCCATTACTATAAAAATGTTGATCTGCTCATTGTTGGAGATGTGGATATCTGTGAAGTTGTCCTAAACCCTAAGAAGCTTTTTTGCCATCCACACCATATCTTCATCGCTACAAAACTTATCATAAATCCATTTTAAATTCCACTAAAACCTATATTCCTGCTTGCTGGGGGGAACTTTTCTCGCCTTCTGTCCAGATGTGGCTACAAAAAGCCAACAAGACTTATTCCTTTATTCTCCTATTATTGCTATCCCTATAACTCTGGGGAGCCGCAACCCTGAAGTATAACTATAGGTTTATTTTTTTACAATTTCACTATTCAGTTACTTGTTATATTTGTTCATAATTTAAAAGAAAACAGGCTTTGATGAGATAGCTATGGCTGGAGGCCTTCTGTTTACAATGTGATATTATTTTGGCATCAAGGCTCAGCATTGCTACTATACTTCCTTTTTTTAGGCATTTAGTATTAAGCAGCTGTGCATCTGAAGATGATCCCCTGTACTGTACATGATATCTACCTGCAATACAAAATGTATTGATATAAAATGTATTATGACTTGTCTATTTCTCCAGTGTTACCTTGTTGAAGTCAATAAATAAAGAACTTGAAGAAAAAAAAATAAATATGCTGAAAGTAATATGCAAGCTGCCATTACAATGTCTCCTTTTGAAAAGTCACTAGCTCAAAACAAATATACCCAAGTGAAGTCTGAATTTTTTGATCTGTATACTTGTCCTGGACCTGCAGATTAATGATTGGAACTACTGGATTAGCAGGTATACAGATTTACTTTAAATACTAAAACATAGTTATCTAGACCTCAACCAACCAGCATAAAATTAATAAAATGACAAATTCTTTGACCAAATACACTATATTACCAAAAGTATTGGGACGCCTGCCTTTACATGCATATGAACATTAATGGCATCTCAGTCTTAGTCCATAGGGTTCAATATTGAGTTGGCCCACCCTTTGCAGCTATAACAGCTTCAACTTTTCTGGGAAGGCTGTCCACAAGGTTTAGGAGTGTGTTTATGGCAATGTCTGACCATTCTTTTAGAAGTGTATTTGTGAGGTTAGGCACTAATGTGGATGAGAAGGCCTGGCTCGCAGTCTCCACTTTAATTTATCCAGTAGGTATTCTATCAGGTTGAGGTCAAGACTCTGTGCAGGCCAGTCAAGTTCCCCCACCCCAAACTCGCACATCCATGTCTTTATGGACCTGGTTTGTGCACTGGTGCGCAGCCATTTTTTAAAGAAATATTGCTAGAGATGAAGTAGGAAGCACCACATCCCTTTAATTAAAGTAACTACAATGAAGGGGGGCAAAGTGGGACTTTAACGGTGCAAAATGATGGAGAAAAATCTGAATTCTCAAAAATTGTACATTTTATTACACATAGAAGGTGAGGACAAGACAATACATCAATATAAAATAACAAAATCAAGAAAATGTACTCGAAAATATCAACTCTACATGTTTCGCCATCTTCATAATAGCTTCTTCAGGAGTTTTCATAGATATTTCTCGAGAATGAACATTTCTAGATAACAAAAGGAAAAACATAAAAGACATGGCATGTGTATATACATAGGGCATATCTCAATGGTCCTAAAATTGGGTGCCCAAATGATTTACATATTTGAAAAACAATAATACAAGGAAAAAGTACCTTAAAATAACCTGAACCCTTTCTTATGCCGGAGGTGGGGGCAACACAAGTGACGCTACCAAAGCGAGCACAGAGGGGGAGGGGAACCGAGACATCCAACCTCTTAAAGTTGACCCATAGAGAGGGTGACAGCCAAGCTAGGAATAATGGGTAGTGTAATGTTCTGGTACCTTTGGGTACCCTAATTACTCTTTCATAAGTGTATGCGCCCCACCATTCTCTTTTGGTAAGGTGCGCATACACCTTTAAGACTGATGCTGTCATCACTGAGCGCCGGACTGGATGGCTATTTAGATCGCCGGCTCTCACTCACATGTGTTCCTTCAAACTGCTTTGTGCCTTGATGCTAACCTGTCTTGAAGCTCTCATGCTTGCAAGCATACCTCGCTGTCGGAACCACGCTGTGCTGATCCCTGTATCCCGCTACCGGATCATCCGCTCTTGCCGAACCTCTCCTCTGCTACATTGCTATTAGTGATAAGTACCCCACAGGGGAAACCTCTATAACTTTCATACTAAAGCTTACACTATCTAGCTCTGCATACTAAGGACTATTACTACATCTGCATTATCTAAGATTGCTAGCTCTTGAGCCTACCACCTGTTCTTGCACTGGGTTGATCTCTCTTGTATGTCCACCTGCTACTCTGTCATCTGCTACCATACATGATTGCTAAACCTATCTGCATCCCATCTGCTACTATCTTACATTTAAGAACATTTCCTTTCAAGTGTCTGTCATCTACCATCTCTACCCAACCTGTCTCTTCAGCCTATCATCACTGTGTTACTATATACATAAGTCACTCTAGGAAACATCTTATTGAGTGTGTGTATTTACTTGCTGAATTGAGATCATCCACACATGATGAGTCATTGAGAGTTGGGATTGGTGTCTCAGCGTTTCTCTACATGACTACTGAAGTGGAATATTTCTGCAGCTGAAAATCCACATCATACATAAAACGCAGGAGCGTTACAGGTAGGAATAGTGAGAGACCAAAGCATGGAAATGCAATTCAACCAAAGATTGCTATATATCCAATTATATGAGACTAAATATCAGGTTGAAGGATTGCTAATATATTCACCTGTTTATGATGAATGTGCAGTTGATTCACTGGGTACCCCAATGTCAAAAAAAAGGGGCAGGGAGGGAAAATAGTGTTCCCTTAATATCCCCAAATGGGAGGTATCCCTTGAAGAAAAAATGAAGTTTGTTGATTAAATAATGATGACAAACGCAATATAAGTCTGTCAAGTTTAAGGGTATACATACTTACCCTAAGTTAGCAAACTGGGCACATAAATTGTCATGCAGTATTCATAAGTGCACCGCCATTGTAATTGAACAGATTTTCCAAAAGTGCGCTCAAATGAAGGAGACTGCACGGGAGGAAAGAGAAAAGAGAGGCATAGAAGGGCAAAGTCAGCATCTAATGTATCAAAAATAAGGAAAGAAGTAAGGTTCGAAAGATTTCATTTACCGCAAGTGGTCTTGAAGTTCATATGTCGTTCCCCGGTGGTCTAGTGTAATACTGACCGCGCTGCGCCGGCATTTATACACCCTCTCCACTCCCTCGGCGTCTGACGTCACCGAGGGAGTGAGAGCGAGGTACGCCCAGTGGTCCAATGGAGACCGAGGAGGAAGTGCGTCATTAGGACGCGACCGCATCACATGGTTCCGCCGGAACCGGAAGGTCAGGGATGACAACATCCGGTCCGGACGTAATGTATGCAGAGGAGGTAACAGATCACAGTAGACAATCCGAAATGGATCCCAAATAGAACTAACAGCATTATAGGAAGGCAGGATTTAAATAAATACCCACAATGCCTATATAATGGGGAAAATCTGGGGACACAATAGGTCACAAAGAAAAAGATTAACCCAATTAATGAATAAGTCGATGTTGTGATAAAAATGAGAACTAGAGAAAAAGAAGTTTTGAGAAGCTCCATTGAAGAACACCTGGGAGTTTGAAAGCGGTGCTGCTACTAACCAGGCTGGACCAATTTACCTGGAAAATAAATGTAGGGCACCGCGGGTGCCCATATGGGCAACAAGAACAGAGGCTGGAAACTAGGCTCGGATCCAATGTCCCCCAATACGCTCACCTGAGGGTCTGCCACTCATAGTCACATCCACCTGACGGCAGGGGTCAGGAATAATACCCAATGGACAAACCACACAATATATCTTGTTCTTTAAGGGGTAGATATACTACATCTGAAAAATAAACATATTATTGCTGTGAAGCCATTTTAACAAGGTATGTACATATGCCAATATATCAAAGGCATCAAAACGAAAAGGACTTTGTAGCAAAAGTTCAAAATCCAAAGTGCTGGCCAGCACCAGAAATACTGTGCTAGACCCGCAATAAATACAATTGACATTGCCTAGCCAAGAAAGGGCTTGAAACTAATGGATTCATGAACCATTGAACAGAAAGACATTATTGGACAGAATAAATCTAAGGAGTGAGATGACAAAGGCATTATATTCCACTGAAGAACCTCCTCTCTCTGATAGAAAGCCCTCCACAACTCTGACCCCACAATGATGTGGGATGGAGTTGTAGAGGGCCTCCACATCAATACCCACCAGCCATGCCTCCTCAGGGACTTGGATGCCATCAATGGCTTTGATGAGATCACTAGTGTCCCTAATATAGGAGGGCAAAGCCAGTACATGGGGACGTAAATAATCATCCACTAATTGGCTGGCTCGTTCCGTTAGGCAGTGATTGCCAGAGACTATTGGTCTACCTGGAGGTTTTTTAAGGTTTTTGTGAACCTTAGGGAAGGCATACATAGTGGGGGTTTTTGGATCCTTAATATTCAAAAATTCCCAAGTTTTTTTGTCTATCAAGGCTCTAGAATAGGCTTCAAAAATAAGTTGACGATATTTGATGATTATTCTTGCTAAGAAACTTTCAGAAATTTTTCTATACCAATCTTTATTATTCAAAATGTCCAAAACCATAGCTTCATACCCTAATGTGTCCATTACAATGACATTTCCGCCCTTATCTGAAGGTTTTATTGTAAGGGAGGGGTCGTTTTGAAGTGATTGAATAGCTCTAATCGGACTATCATTCAGGTTAGAGGAATTCACATCTTTCCACTTGGTTTTCTGAATTTCCCTAATCACTTGTTGGGTAAAAGCCCAAATGTTAGGGTTAGATTGCAGTTAGATTGGTGCGCAGTCATGTTGGAACAGAAAGGGGCCATCCCCAAACTGTTCCCACAAAGTAGGAAGCATGAGATTGTCCAAAATGTCTTGGTATGCTGACGCCTTAGCAGTTCCCTTCACTGTAACTAAGGGGCCAAGCCCAACCCCTAAACAACAACCCCACACCATTATCCCCCCCATCCATCAAATGATTTGGACCAGTGCATAAAGCAAGGTCCATAAAGACATTGATGAGCGACTTTGGGGTGGAGGAACTTGACTGGCCTGCACAGAGTCCTGATATCAACCCGATAGAACACCTTTGGGATGAATTAGAGCAGAGACTGCAAGCCAGGCCTTCCCGTTCTACATCAGTGCCTGACCTCACAGATGTGCCACTGCAAAAATGGTCAAACATTTATATAGACACACTTCTAAACCTACTGGACAGCCTTACCAGAAGAATTTAAGCTGTTATAGCTGCAAAAGGTGGGCCAACTCAATATTGAACCCTACGGACTATGACTGGTATGCCATTAAAGTTCACGTGTGTTTAAAGGCAGGCGTCCCAATACTTTTGGCAGGTGTTCCAATACTTTTGGTAATATAGTGTAGGTAACTAGGGGAATATATGACATACAAATATGCCATATTAACAGAATGTACTTACCTACCCTATACAATTAACAGGGTAGATTCACTTAATGAAAATAATTGATCACAGCCTTTTGTAGAACAAAGCAATATGCCTCTGGTATGACTGAATATAAAGAGAAAGAACACAATTCTCAGAAGGTAGATGCTGAGACTAGAAGAGTCTGAATGGCATTGGAACCTTTGTTAGAACCATGGTAACATTCTAATTTCAGAACAAAACTAACACAATTATCCATAATTATCTGACACAAAAGGCAGGTGGAGTTTTGTCATCTATCTATGCTAGACTATACAAGCTTTGAATCACTAAACTGCAGGAACACATACAGCACCAGCTACGTGTCAAATCAAATGCCTTACTACATTGTTTAACAGTAACATTTTTGGAGATGTTGCATTGCTGGTGTCTGAAATGTTTCCTTGTGAGGGTAATGTATAATTAATTAAAGTGCACATGCTTTAATATACAGTATATGTAGTGAATGTTATTATTAAAATAAAGGCAGGTCCATTTATGAATTAGAAGGCTTGTAAATACCTTTTTTTGAGTAGCTTTAGAGTAGTCACATGATCCTTCTCCATGCCTTCACCAAGTTCTTCATATGTTGATTTCAGTCAGACTCAAACCTGACACAGATAAAGGTTTTCTGGACAATGTTTTTCTGAAAGTCTCATCCCCAGCTATCTGCCAACATCCACAGGGCAATTCAGATGCTCCAGGTGTTAGGTTGAGGGATCGATTTCCACAAATCTGCTTTACAGGCTTCTCATGGTCTGATCCTGGATATATCTTAAGCAAAGTTTTTCCTTCCAGAGATGAAAAATTACTTCTCAGAGCTCACTTAGGAATTGAGGTCAAAGAAACATCTCTCATTGAGATTCTCCATGACAGTTCTAGGCTTCATGGTAGCCTGGTCTGGGGTCTGGGCTACAGGCCTCTAAAGCCCTAGGTCTTCTGTTCCTACCTTCTCAAAGTTTTACCAGGTAGACATAAAATCTTCAAAGGATGCTTGCAAAGGCACTCTAATTTGGGTCTGTCTACACTTTTGTTGTTGTAGGGCCTGATGGCACAGTTCTGTTTGTCTAGCTGACCCAACCTTCTCATTCATTGCTTGAGGACATCCCAAGGTCTATGAATTCTCAACCTGTGTCCTGTACTCCAAGATATAGAATTTACAGGTAAGTCAAAATTATTTTTTTAGTATCATAGCACTCTCCTAGTTAGGTTGCTATAGTAGAGGTAAACTTATTTTTTGGCTTCTCCGTAGGAGGGGGAACAGTAGTCAATTGCTTTTGGCTGTTCTGAGTTCTGCTTCTGCAGGTTCAACAAGTTCCACCTGCATTCCAATGAGTTCTGGAATATAGTGGATGGGAGAGGCAGGCCCTGTAACTTTTGTACAGCCTCAACCAATTCCTGGTCAGCAGAGTAACCAGCAGGAGGCTGAGGGGTGTATAAATAGCCTGGGGCCTAGAACAGCAGCCTCTTGTTCCTGCGAGAAGACCCAACCTGAATAATGAGGCCCCCTGGGCTGTCAGCTGCAGAGCAGAAAAAGTACTTTTTGGATCCCAGCTCCAGCTAGAGCTTGGGGACCCATATCTAAAGCCCCCTGAAACAGTAAAGGACATTTTGCAGAAGATCCCAGCCAGAGACATTCAGTACAGAGATAAGAAGCATTACAGTACTCAGGGCACAGTGAGTACTAGCCTTAAGGATCCTAAAGACTGCCTTTGCCACTTTGGAGAGCTCACCACAGTTAAAGAATCAGTTGGACCTTTGCCAAGGGATCTCCTGAGTGGTTGTTCTCCACATTCAGGATTCCAGAGGGTGGCTTAAGCCTGAAGAAGCAGAACAGTTGTAGGTGTCCTCCATTGCATTCCTGTTAGTTTTGGAGTATCCCAAGGCCCACCCACTCCCTACCCAAGTTAAACCACCAAGTAAAGTGCAAAAAGACATGCATGGCCTGTTTTTTACCAGAAGTGACTGAACTACTGTTTGCCTGACTGCCACGTGTCTTACAGGGAATAGAAACTGGGATATTACAATCAGCCCAGTCTATGGTTTATGCTAAAGTATTTTTAATTTTTCACTTTAAACATTAATAAATTCACCTCTCATTTAAAATGTTTTTTGTATTGGTATTGCATTGGTTTGGATGTTCCCCAGGGCAGCCAGCATGCCCTTGGACAATACATTACATATTAGCCTTAAAAATAGAGATACTTGGTTTAACAGATTCAACTTCCAATAATTTCAATGGGGTTCAAATTTGGTGGCTAAATGTACTTTCAAACCAAATGTAAGTACGTTCAACATATCCCTAACCCTTAGTAACTATGGTTATGGGCAGAATTTAGACACAAATCAAACAATAAATATGTAGTAGTCAGGCTGGCATACAAAGATATGCAATGTAACCACTTGCCGACCGCTCACCGCAGTTTTACTGCCGCAGGTTGGCTCGACTGTGCGAATTGACGTAGGGATACATTGGTCGTGGGAGTGGTGCTGGGGAGCGAATGCGCACAGCCAGCGGTGTGCTCCCGCCTCTAATAGGCAGTGGGCATGCCAATCCATGGGTCCAGCGGCCGTGATTGCCGCAGGGCACCAGTGATAGCTGCCCGCTGAGAGAGAAGGACGGTCAGCTGTTGTAAACACAGCTGAAAGTTGTTCTCTCTGAAATGATCACAGAGTGCCTGTCATCCTTCTATATAGGATCACAGGTATCTATGATCATTTCACAAGTCCTTCCCCCCACAGTTAGAAAACACTCCCCTAAGCTTACAATTAACCCTTTGATCACCCCTAGGTTAACCCCTTCCCTGCCAGTGTCATTATTACAGTAACAGTGCATATTTTTTTATTGTTTACAAAAGATTTTATTGGAAAGTCAGTACCAAACAATACATATAAAAGCAGCAAAACATGAAAAACATTGAGTGAAAAATATCGGTCATGTAAAAATATACATCAAGATATTCAAACAGATATGGCATCTCATGCTATATGAGAGATATAAAGTCTATCCGATACAGGTAATGTAGGCATACAAGATATTGGGTATCATATTTAAACTAAGTAGACAATTAGGTATTGGAGGAATATTTATCACAACTATACCATTTACCATTAAACATATGCAATGTAGTGTTCAAAGAGTGATGAATATATTCTGAAAGTCTGAGCATCTCCATTCTAGAAATCACCTGGGACCATAATATTGTGGGGGAGCTCCAGTTAAATGCAATTATCCATTGGATGGCACTGAATAATGTGTGAATCAATTTAGCTAAGGGGATAGGAATATCAGGAATAGGTGCAAAGAGAAGGAACATTTTAGGGGTGATATGAACATATGATCTATAAAATTTTTGCTGAGGTGAGATCCCACAGTCCTCTCAAATGACTACAACTCCAAAATAAGTGCAGTAACATACCTTCCTGCGAACACCCCCTAAAAACAATCAGGAGATGTGTAAGGATAAAATGAGTGGATTAAGGTAGGGGTCATATACCATCTAATATAAAGTTGAGGGGGGTTTCTGTACTAGAGGTGGAGCAAGTACATCTACGAAGATTATGCATCCTCTTATGCCAAACTAGCACAGATATAGAACACCCCAACTCCTTTTCCCATTTACACATATATTTATGTTTGTCAGGGATAGGGGCCCCATTAAGAAGGTTATACATCATTGAAACAAGGCCTTTACCCCGAGGGGAGGAATAACATATGACCTCAAAGGGCCTATCGGGAGGACTCAATTTTAAAGAGCCGTGATTTTGAAAAAAATTCTCTGATAAGGACAGAGTTATCCTTTTCAGTACTGGGAATTTTGTGAATGGAGCGTATTTGTTTTGTTCAAACGAACAGAACGTATTATTGATAGAGAGGGTTCTCAAATTAACCAGACCTCTAGAAATCCAAGGTGTGAAAGATCAGGGACCAGGGAAAAGGGTGGGGCACCTAGCTCACCCAAATATGTGGGTATGGGGAAACCTCAGAGACTAATTTATATTTACCCCTGTACTTGTGCCAAATCTGAAAAAGGTGATTGATTATTTTATTAGATTGAAGCATCAATTTGGACACACTAGACTTAGTCCAAAGTAAGGACTGTGTAAAAGAGGGAGAGACTTACAATTGCTCAAAGGCAAGCCAAGGAATGTCATTCTCAGTAGAATGCCCCTGAGCAAGTTGTATACATTTTGCTGCTAGATAATAGGAAGGCCCAGACCACACAACTGTTGAGGGGCATGAAGGACATGTTTATTACATCTAGGTTTCTTGCCATTCCAGACAAATTTACAAATGTCCCTTTGTAAAGATGAAATATGAGAATACAGGACACTGATAGGGAGGGCTCTGAAAAGTTTTGGCAATATTACCATCTTTACAGCAGCAATTCTGCCAAGGAAAAAACATGAAACGATGACCATGAAGATATAAGAGATCTAATATGAGCAAACAAATTAGGAAAATTGGCCACATACAGAGATTCATAATGTGGAGTAACTTGTATGCCTAGATATCTAAAGGACTTTAAACACCATGAGAAAGAAAAGCTTTCTTTCAAGGAGACAGTCAACCAGTTGTGTAAATTCAGTGGAAAAATTGAGCATTTAGAGATGTTCACCTCCATTTCCTGAAAGGCCTTCAATGCCAAGATTGGATTTGGGAGTGAAATATGAGGGTCTGAAAGAAACAATAACACATCATCAGCATATAAACTGATTTTAAATTCCGTATTACCTTTACTATAACCTCTAATGTTGGGATTATTTCTAATAGCGCAAGAAAATGGTTCAACTGCCAAGGCAAATAATAGAGGGGAAAGGGGACAACCCTGTCTAGTGCCTCTTTTAAGTTGGAAAAACTCAGAATTACAACCAGGGATCCTGACTCTAGTTTGAGGAGTATCATACAAGGCCCTAAAACCCTGTAAAAATTATCATCTAAGCCAGGTATGTCCAACCTACGGCCCAGGGGCCACATGCGGCCTGGAACCCCAGGCAATGCAGCCCACTGCCCCCTGACAATTTTTTTTTTCCAGGTGAGGAAGGAAGTCGGGTCAGGGGCATGGCCACAGTGGCTTCCAACTAATGGTAGGCAGAGGCTGCCTCGGAGGGGAGGAGGGAGGCGAGCATATGCAGTGTTTCTTACTTCTACCACCATGACCACTTCAAATCACTGAAGTGGTCATGTTGGTTAGAGTGTTCCTTTAATATCTCTCAGAAGAAGTAAACCTCTGTATACTGATTCCATTTCATTTGATCATCTTCTAGTTGTGTTAAATTAGTGCAGGGGGGAGGGGGGGGGGTGCGGCGGCGCGGGAAGGGCACGGCGGCATTTTATTACTTATATACCTTAACTATAGTTTATATATATTTTATATGCGGCCCGAGAAAATTTCCCTACACTCAATGTGGCCCAGAGAAGCCAAAAGGTTGGACACCCATGATCTAAGCCATAGCTAGGAAGGAGGTACTCTAGATAAGACCAACTGACACTGTCAAAAGCCTTGTGGATGTCCAGACTAATGATGCAAGTAGGATGTGTGTGTAAATTAGCATCTTGAATAATGTTCGTGACCAATCTAATATTATCCGTTAGTTGCCTGTGTGGAATAAAGCCAGTCTGATCTGGGTTTATTAATGAGGTAATGTCATTGGCTAATCTGTTGACCAGGAACCGCCCAAAGAGTTTTAAATCATTATTGATAACCGAAATCGGTCTAACATTTTGAGGAAGAGAATGATCCTTATTAGGTTTGAGGAGCAGGGACATATTCGCCAAGAGCATTTAATCAGGGAAGCTATTACCTTGAAGGATAAAGTTAAATAATTTATTCAGATGTGGCACCAAAATCGTAGAGAAAGTTTGATAATAGGCAGCGGAGAAGCCATCACGCCCCGGGGCAGTAGATGATTTCAAGGACTTATTGATCTCCAAAACCTCTGACTCAAGCGGATGAAGCAAAAGGGAAGGGACAGATAGTCTATCCATCCAAGAATTAAACAGATCCCTGGAGGTAGTTGAAAGAAGTGATTTATAAAAATCTGTAAAAATCTCAAACACCTCTCTAGGGTGAGTGACAAGTCTACCATCACCCTTCCTCAATTTGTACACAGAAGTGGGTCTCGTAGCTTAATTAAGTTTCCTAGCAAACATGGTGGAAGTAGAGTTACTGTGCAATAGAAATTTAGCTTTGGACCATCTCAAAGCCTTTTCAGTGTCCCTAGACAACAAATCATCCAGGGCTTTACGTTTAGAGAAAATTAGATCCATATTGGCTGTAGATGGAGAATGATTTTGGATATTATAAAGGCGATCCAAATCTCTTTTGAGAGTCCTGATATCTGGCAATCTAGCTTTGTTCTTAGAAGATGATAAGCTAATTATATTACCCCTTACAACTGCCTTATGCGCAGTCCAGATGGTTTTCGGAGGCAATTTACCAGCAGCATTCACTTCAAAGTAATCATTAAAGCGGTAGTATACCGCTTTTTGCGACTTTTAACTACAGGTAAGCCTATGATAAGGCTTACCTGTAGGTACAATTAATATCTTCTAAACCTGCACGGTTTAGGAGATATTTGCATATTTGAAGGCGAACCTTCAGCGTTCCTTGCCGGGAACTTGCCGAAAAATGACTCCCGTGCGCATGCCCGGGAGTGACGTCATCACGGCTCTGGCCAGTCACAGTGCCGGAGCCGCCGAACCCGGAAGAGACGCCGAGGGATCATGTCAGCTCCCACAGCGGTGACCGGGGGTCCGTGTCGGGGCTTCGTTCTAAGGTAAGTGTTTTCATAATGAGCTAGTATGTGATGCATACTAGCTCATTATGCCTTTGTCTTGCAGGGTTTTTTTTTTTTAAGTATACTACCGCTAAGAGAGGTAGCCAGTTGATGGACCACGGAGGGATCATTAACCACTTTCTGACCGCTCACTGAAGCTCTACTGCGGCAAAGTGGTTAGTTCCCGTCCCTTGTGGGCGGTGCACGCGCGCCACCGGAGGCTCGCTCCCGCTGTATTCAGTCACAGCGGGAGTCGGGCCAGGGGAGGAGCGGCGGTTATCACCACCGCTCTTCCCCGATCGTCGGGGAATTGAGTATGGAGATCTGCCCGCTTTGTTTACACATCTCCTAAGTGACAGACAGTGACAGATTGCAGGGTTCAGCATAGCTCCCCCCACACACGTTAGTAAGCACCAGACATACATTAACCCCTCCCTCTCCAATAAAATGAACCCCTTCCCTGCCAGTGTCATTTTTATAGTAACAGTGCATATTTATAGCACTGATTACTGTAGTAATGTCACTGGTACCCCCAAAAGTGTCAAAAATGTCAGTCAAGGGTCCGATCTTTCCGCCACAATGTCGCAGTCCCGCAAAAAAAATCACAGATCGCCGCCATTACTCGTTAAAAAAAAAAAAAAAAACACAAAAATGACAAAAATCTTTCCCTTAGTTAGTAAATGCAATAACGTTTGCGCAAACCAATCAAAATACGCTTATTGTGATTTTTTTTACCAAACATAGGTAGCAGAAAACAAATTGGCCAAAAATTTTAAAAAAATTTGATTTTTACATTTTTTTGGGGGGAATTTCATATAAAAAAATGTGAAAAATATTGTTATTTTTTCAAAATTTACGCTCTTTTTTTGTTTATAGCGCAAAAAGTAAAAATCGCACAGGTGATCAAATACCACCAAAAGAAAGCTCTGTTTGTGGGAAAAAAAGGACGTAAATTTCGTTTGGGTACGGTGTCGCACAACCGCGCAATTGTCAGTTAAATTTGCACAGTGCCGAATCGCAAAAAGTGGCCTGGACGTAAGACAGCAAAATCCTCCGGTGGTAAAGTGGTTAAGGAGTGAGTCATTACGCCTCCAACAATATGAAGACTGCACCAAACCCAATCTGGAAGCGGTGAATGCTACCAAATAGCACTAGGGGAATTAGCCAGTAAAATGGGTGTGCAAAAAATATAATCGAGCCTGGCAAAACTATTATGGGGATGGGAGTAAAATGTAAAGGCCTTCACACCAATATTATGGGCTCCCCAGGTGTCAATCAACTATAAGCCACTGAGGCTCGGTTCACATTTGTGCAATGCGGGAACGCTGCGAATATGCAGCGTGATCCCGCATCGCATCCGCACATCTGGCAGTTCACACTGTCATATGCGATAAGCAGGGGGTGTCAATTAAGTGTTAACGACACCCCCAGTTTGATCGCATATCGCAGTGCGATCTGCAAGTACGCACAGAATCGGATTGCACAAGTGTGAACCACTGTGCGATCCGATTCTGAGGCGGCTCAAAAAATGCCTCATGTGCGTGTTTGCTGCGGATGCGTTGCGAATTCAGCCATACAAAGTGTACAGGAGATCGCATGTAATGAAGGAGCAGTGCGCTCCGAATTACATGCGATCAGCGCATCCGCAATAATGTGAACCGGCACTAAGTGAACGAGTCAAACACCTTGGAAAGGCTTTAGAGGAGGAAGTGACACAACTCCTGTCCAATACAGGGTGGGCAGCCAAATTAAAGTCTCCAGCAACTATCATGTGAGGAGATTGGTATCTATCTAGAGTGTCAAATGTTTAAAGAAAGTAGAATGAGACTGGGAGTATAACTGATTTCCCACAGATCATACCTTTTTAACCACCTCCCACCCGGGCCATAGTACATATACGGCCGGGTGGGAGTCTCGTCCTTCTGAATGGACGTTCCGGAACGTCCTTCAGAAGGAGAGAGATCGCGCCGCTGCGGGCACGCGCAGTGGCGCGATCTCGATGTGCCTGTGTCCCTAGGACACAGAGCAACAAGACTCGGCAGGAGGGCCCTGTGATTGGCCCTCCTGATCACATGACGGCTGTGACCAATCACAGCCGTCATGTAATGTCAATACAGCCGTTGTAACGGCTTCGATCTCTTCTCCTCCTGACAGATCCTGTCAGTGAGGAGAAGATGAGAGGATCGATTCTGCAGCCGGGGTGATCAGTGAGTATTTCTAATTACTCACTGATCACAGGGGGGGTCTGTGCTGGTAATCAGATGATTGATTACCAGTGCAGCCCTGGGGGGAGGGGATGCCACTAGAGCCACCAGGGATGCCCACCCATGACCACCAGGGATGCCCACCATGGCCACCAGGGATGGCAAACAGGGCTCAGAGAGCCTGCCAGTGGTGCCCCCCTATCAGTGCTGCCCACCAATGCCATCTATCAGTGCTGCCCACCAGTGCCCATTATTGCCACCAGTGCCCATTATTGCCCACCAGTGCTGCCTATCAGTGCCCATCAGTGCCCCCCATCAGTGCCGCCCATCAGTGCCACCCATCAGTGCCCATCAGTGCCCATCAGTGCCGCCCATCAGTGCCCATCAGCGCTGCCTATCAGTGCCCACCAATGCTGCATATCAGTGCTATCTATCAGTGCCACATATCAGTGCCCATCAGTGCTGCATATCAGTGCCACCCCATCAGTGCCACCCCATCAGTGCCACCCATCAGTGTCTCCTCATCAGTGCCTGTCAGTGCGGCGTCATCGGTGCTCATCAGTGCAGGAAAAAAAACTTATCTATTTACAAAATTTTATAACCTAAACAAAAAAACTTTTTTTTTTTTTCAAACTTTTCGGTCTTTTTTTATTTGTGCACCAAAAAAGAAAAAACCTGGCGGTGATCAAATACCACCAAAAGAAAGCTCTATTTGTGGGGAAAAAAAATGACATAAATTTGGTTTAGGTACAGTGTTGCATGACCGCGTAATTGTCATTCAAAATGCAACAGCTCTAAAAGCTGAAAATTGGTCTGGGAAGGAAGGGGGTTTAAGTGCCCAGTATTGAGGTGGTTAAGATTAGGAATCTACTACTGTCAGGGTCACTGTACGAGGAAGTGATATCAAATATGATATTGTTATGAATGAATATTGCCACTCCCCTTGTTTTATTACTGAACGATGTACAATGGAACTGCTTATATGACTTATTAAAATAGTGAGGGTGGTTAGCTGTAGCAAAATTGGTCTGATGCAGGAGTACTAGGTCTGCGCCCAAGCCTTTGTATTGTTTAAATTACGTTTATGTGGAGAGTTGAAACCCTGCACATTATGTGATAATATTTTAAGACCCATATCTAAGCCAAAAGAAAGAGCTCATATGAAGAGTCACAGATAAAAAAGGTCCACAAGTGTCGGAGCATTTGGCAGCAAAGTGGACCAAACACTCCAATAGGAAGCAGATCCATTGTCATGGCACATGTAGAGAGGAACAAGGGAGGGAACAACCCTGCCAACAGGCAGTCCATTTAACAGATAAACACAATGCAGATAATAATATAGCAATGCATAGCCTAGTATAGTTTTGAGGTTAGGTAAATATGACTTTCCATTTTTTAAGAGTAGACACGTAGAACTAAAAAAAAAAAAAAAAGTAATAATGAACAAGGGTGCAACTTTGGGGGATAGGTGTAAAATCGTAACTCATCCAAATAAAGAAATTCCAGAGGACAATAAAGTCCAACATCTACGCACGGAACCTCAGAGAGCGTCACAGAGGTGCAGACACCCGCGAGGGGAGCAACACCTGGACACTCATATAAGACCCCGTGGGAGAATAAGGGGGGACAAACCAACGGGAAGGGAGAGAGATAAAGCCAATAGTATGATTATTAACCAGGCAGTGATAATAATCAAAAAAGTCAAAATCGCTCAAGTTGAAAAGAGGTGGCTACAAGTCAGGCCCCAGCTGAATCACTCCTTGCAAAGACAATTAACCAACATTGTAGGACAGAGTCAACTAGGGGAGCCGAATGCTCGGAGACCACCTTCTAAGAGCCCATGATAGAACTCAGAAAAGAGCCACCATAAGGCAAACAATAGATGACTGTATGGCTGATATGGAAATTTATTGATGTCAGGCCGCCAAATCTCTGAAGGGTTGTCTCCATCTGCGTTGATCTTGGTGTGTAGCTGGTGTGGCCCAAATAGGGGAGGATCTGGGGGTAGAGGGCGGACGAACACTTGGTTCTGCTTCCAACAAACCAATATCAATCAACAAGTCCTTCCCTTCCATCACATTATACACAACATATACCCAGAGATGTATAGTAACGAAGTAGAACTACTTAAGTACTGTACTTAAAGCGGAGTTCCACCCTGGTTATACATTTTTTTACAAAAATACCCCCGGGACAGTCAGGGCTAGCACATTCCACAATGGCTAGCCTCTGATCTGTCCCGGGTTGCACTTACCTTTCAGGAGAAATACTTACCTTGAAATTGTCTTCTCCAGCGCTGCCATCTCAGGTGTGGGCAGCTTGAAGCCAGCACGATCCTCTTCCGCGTCCTCTTCCTCCTTCTTCGGTCCCACGATGCACTGCACCGGCCCCGACGTCACTTCCGGGTCGCGCGCGTCATCCCTCCACAGCTTCTGGGCATGCCCAGAAGCTGTTTAGAAGGGAATGACGCGCGCGCCCCGGAACTGACGTCGGGGCCGGTGCAGGCGCAATGATTCCTGGGAGCGATGACGTTCAGCTCCCAGGAATCATTGCAAAAGCCAGGAAGTGACGAATCGCCGTGGCCGCCGAGGGGAGGAAGAAGGAAGTAAGGTGAGTATATTTTCTCTAAAAGGTAAGTGAAAAAAAAAAAAAATTGCGATTATCCATTTGTTTTTCAGGTGACCGGGAGCGAGAAGATGGAGGTAAGTATAAATTTCGGGTGGAACTCCGCTTTAAGTACCGAAATGCGGTATCTGTACTTTCCTAGAGTAGAATTTTTTTCTCCTACTTCTACTTTTACTTCACTACATTTTTTCGATGATTTCGATACTTCTACTCAAGTATTTTTTTTTTTGTGCTGCATAGTTACTCGTTACTTTTAAAAAAATTACCACTGCCAGAACAGTAGATGGTAGGTTGCATAAAGCTCAAAAAAATGTGTATAATGTCATTTGTAAATCAGCGCATACGAAAATAAAGGCTGTGTATAATAAAAGCTGCTATACCAAATCTTTCCAATAAAAAGAAAATATGAAACAAACAAATAAATGGTGCTACAGCACTTAAAGTGCATCAAGAAACTACTAACAAACACAGGTTAATCATTTAAATAAATCATTTGAAATAATAAAAACAATATGATGTTCAAACTTTTGACTTATTTCTTTAATAACTACATAACACAGTACTTGTACTTCTACTTTCAGTACTTGAGTAGAAATTTTTTTTCAAAACTACTGGTACTTTTTACTTTTAGTACTTAAGTAGCAAATTTTTTGAAAAAACTACTTGCAATACTTAAGTAAAAAAAATGTTGAATACTTTAGTACTTCTACTTAAGTAACTTTTTCTGCGAGCACTTCCACTTCTACTCAAGTAATTTTTTGATCGAGCACTTGTACTTTTACTCAAGTAGAAATTTCGAGTACTTTATACAAGTCTGCATATACCAAGCCATTACGTGGAACCGTGAGTTTAAAGAGAAATCCCTATCTGTATCTTATGCAGGCTGATT
Source organism: Pelophylax lessonae (assembly GCF_965119305.1). Lineage (NCBI taxonomy): Eukaryota > Metazoa > Chordata > Amphibia > Anura > Ranidae > Pelophylax > Pelophylax lessonae. The sequence goes on along the minus strand of NC_138779.1, from coordinate 110,625,117 downwards.
GCAGCACAGAGAAAGGTTATTTCTTTCATCTTGCATCTCTTTTCAAGCGTGGCTTGGGAGGTATCAGGAAAGATTTGAATCTTAGTGCCTTCAAACACAATACTAGGGATATTTCTAGAAGCACGCAGGAGGTCCTCTTTAACAAGGAAGTCCTTGAGGCACAGAATTATGTCCCTGGGGGGTTTATCAACAGGTGGTTTGGGGAGTAGTGCACAATGAATTCTATCACAGGTGAAGGAAGACACTGGTCTGGCTGGCAACAGATCATGAAATAACTTATTGATAGCAGGCATGAGATCTGTAATGGACTCAGGAACACCTCTAATGTGCAGGTTGTTTCTACGGTTCCTATTGTCTAAATCTTCTACCTGTGATTGCAGCATAATAAAGTTTTTGGACAAAATTTCGTATTAATTTCTGAGATCATTGTGGGCAAGAGAAAATTCATCATGTTTAGTTTCAAGTAAATCTGTGCGGCCCCCGAGTGAATAAACTTCCTGAGTTAATGTATTAGTGGATTTATGCAGCTCTGACTGAATTTTATCAACCAATTTCTAATATATCAGGGCCAGGCTTGTATCAAGGTCAGCTTTAGTTATTTGGCTCCTGTACTCACGATCCATGGCAGGGACAGAGTACTCAGGTGGTGGTGTTTCCATTACTGCAGGCCGCAGGGTCTGGGCGCCATCTTGGGCCATTTTTGTGATTTCCTTAGTGCAGAGAAAATATGTCGTTAGTGAGTGCTGAGACAGTTGGCTTCGTCTTTTTTTGCCTGAAGGCATGCACGGATCTGTTCTCCAGGGGTGCAGGGTAAACAAAAAATAGTTTTGTTGTGTTTAGGCCCTGGCAATCCGGCGATCTCTCTCTTCCCGTCTGGCGGAGCTCTCAAAAGAAGCTTCTGTCCAGCATTGCGCCGCGCATGCGCCCCAACAGTGCACTGATTACTGTAGTAATGCCACTGGTCACCCCAAAAATGTCAAAAATGTTGGTTAGGGGTCCAATCTGTATGCTGCAATGTCACAGTCCCGCTAAAAATTTACAGATCACGGCCATTACTAGTAAAAATATAAAAATAAAAATGACAAATATTTCCCTGAGTTTGCAGACGCGATAACTTTTGTGCAAACTAATCAAAATACGCTTTTTGCGATTTTTTTTTTTTTTTTTTACCAAAAATATGTAGCAGAATACAAATTGGCCTAAATGGATAAAAAATTTTGATTTTTAAATTTTTTTTTGGAAATGTTATATAGCAGAATGTGAAAATTTTATTTATCTTTTTTTCCAGAACTGTCGCTCTTTTTTTGTTTTATTTTGTTAAAAAAAAAAAAAAAAAATCGCACAGGTGATCAAATAGCACCAAAAGAAAGCTCTATTTGTGGGAAAAAAGGACATCAATTTTATTTGGGTCCTACGACCGCGTAATTTTCCATTAAAGTAACACAGTGCCGAATCGCAAAATAGGGCCTGGTCATTAAGAGGCAAATCATTCCGGTCTTAAAGTGGTTAATCATCCCAGTTAACATTTAAAAACTATGTGTGTCTTCAGTTTTCACAAAATTACTTGCATTCCACGCCAGGTGCCACACACTGGGGGAGAGAAGGAGTGGGGGGGGTTTCAACAGGGCCGCTGGGCAATCGCCAGCCCTCCCGCACCAGGTGGATCTGCCATCTCATCAGAGTGGGCTCGGAGTGGGTGGAGACTTACAAATCCTGTCCACAATAAGCTAATCTCCCGCTGTGCAGCGGTTTCGAAAAAAAAAATTCTCTGGGCCCCCTGTGTTCAGTGGGGGCCAAGAGGGCAGAAAACTAGCTATTTCATCACTTTCGGCTTTAGGTGGATTAATCTGCAGCAGCGTGCTACATAGTTGAAGGCTGGCCTCTTCTACATCAGTACACTGGGGCTGGAACTGGCTGGGAGTGCTGCTGTGGATGAATCCGCCTAAAGCTGAAAGTGATTAAATAGTACGCTTTCTGTCCCCCGGCCCCCACTGAACACAGGGGACCCAGAGATATTTTTCTTTCTAAACAGCTGCATGGCGGGGGGATTAGCTTATTGGTAGATAGGATTTGGGAGTCCCCGCCTGCTCTATCTCGCTCACTCCACTCCTAGTTTCCTCCAGCCCTAGTTACCCAGCTCAGTTGTGCCATGGAGGATGCGAGAGGACCAGATGTATCAGCGGTGCCCAGCTGGTCTCAGGCTCCCAGCTCCAGAGGAACCTGGAGGACAAGCACCCGGGACCCAGGTAGAAGAAGCTGCACAGACCAGGTCCTGGGGTGGAGGGGACTAACAATGCTGCATTTGAACTCTTGGGTAAAGGTGGTAGATATGAGTTATTAGCATGTATATCATAAACACTGCAAACACAGTGTGCTATTCAATTAAATTCTTCTTTATCATGCTATGTCATGGAGTCACGGAGGCTGTTAATGAAAGAATTACCTAATGGGCACAGTAGTAGACTTAGAGAAAATTGATTCACCTGGCTTAATTTATATGCAAATTAGCCTTTTTCAAAATACCAGAACTAATTTACAGAATAAACTGTGTTTCAAGAAAGTTTTCTGCCTGATTAGTTCACTATGTTTGCACTCACATAGGCAGTACAACCAACATCCCCTTTATAAACATGCATCTAAATAATTGCCTTTTTTTCTGATTTCCTCCTTTTTAATTAGGTCTTATTCTGTTTTTGATTTGCTTTCATTTTTCCCTTGTTTTCCCTGACTCAGAGATGTAACAGGGACTTTCCCCCCACCAAATCCCTTATATACAAATAATGATAATGTCCATGAGTGCGGTCTCTTCCGTTACTTCTGTTGCTCAAGCCCAAAATGTAGAGAATCCAACGCACACGTTCCCGTAAAAGTGGCTGTATGTAAAAGTGGGTGCTGAACCGACCACCTGCTGGAGCTGTGAACAGTCAGAGCGAGAGATGTCACCAGCACACCATGGGTCTCCTAAATTGGGTCCAAAGCTTTATTTAGGGATCACATTGTTACAGCAAACAGCAATGTTTCATAGCCACACAGGACCCCTTCATCAGGCATGTGACAGAGTGTGATATAAAACAGATAATATTTAACCAATCAGTGAGCAAAGAATGACCTCAGTCCCGCACTTTAATGTCATAATGACATCATATTCCCAGTCCCACCATATACTTCTACTTGTAAATAGTGACATAAGAGCCAATCCTAGCACAGCATGTATATGGTAAAACAGCAATCAAGTGGGCTTAAGAAAAGCTACCGAATAGCCACATGTAATGGCCACATGTTTGAGCTGAAATGAGAGTTTATTATATCATTATATCCCTGCTGCATAAACAGCTGCATGTATCACACTCTGTTAGTCCCTGATGTCCCTAAAATCGTGAATATAGTAAAAAAAAAATTTTGAGATTTTTGAGATTTTTCTTTAATTTCCCCCGAAGTATCCAAGCATTCACTGTGTTAAAACAGCTGACTTGTCTCACGTCCTAAATTGCTGAATTTATACCAGCATCTTAGCTATTATCATGATCTATTTGTCACTACTTTCCATCAATGGGAGGACCCTTTTGAAGTACATATCTTAATAATGTTCATGAATACACCGTCAAAAATCCAGATTAAAAGATTCTGCAGCTGTAGAGATCATTTTTCATTTTTTACTGTGTACAAACCTTGACATTCATTGTTTGATGTCATCAGACACACATTTTTATTGTCATATTTTGGATTTGGCTTTTTATGAGAAACACTGTATCTTATACAATATGGCTCTGGTTTATAGGGCATCTTGATGCATGTGTGTATTTGACATTGCTGAGTCTTCTCTTCTGTGTCTATATGGCCTCATGCTCTTCCCCTCACCTTTCTCTTTCCTGGTCTCCATTTGTTCTGGAAAACTAGAGTTTGAGTTAAATTTTTGTAGCACTGTTCCCGTGGGGCTTGCTGTGTGATGACTTCTTGGGTCTCCCTCTGATTACCTGCAGACAGTCACTAGGAGATTTTTCGTATATATCTCTCCTTACTCCCAGGTGTATATCTAAAAAAATCATGGATATCCCTCTGTTTGGCCTGTACAGTCTGACTTTTTCTTTTTTCTTTATGGATGATGGCCACATATGTCCCAGTTATTTTTAAATTACTCCCAGGTGCTCATTACTCAATAAACAGTCCCGGGAATTTGGTTTTATATTTATTGTGGAACTTGGATGGGAGAAGGGAATAGTGGGATACTCCAAATTGAACTATTCACAGTAGATAAGGACAATTTTCACTTGGACTCACCAGGTTATTTGTGGAAGCAGACACACTGCTTTGACCATACTAAAGGGTGGAATGGATTCCGCGCTTATGGAGAAAGGAATGGGCTGCGGCCCACCTCAAAATATAGTCCGGAAACTATATCAATAAATGTGGGATGGGTGAGGTGTGATGGTGCTGCCCAGTTGTATACTAATAGTATGAAAAGAAGTTGGTCCAATAATCACAATTTAAAGTGCTAGTGTGCTAGTTTGGATACTGGCATGCAGTCCACAATATAAAGCATGGATGTGCAAAAAAGATTTTTTGTAAAGCAAATTTGGAGAGCCCTCTCCCCAAAAATGTGCTAAAAGTGATATATGCAATAATATTAAGGTAAGTTGATAAACAGAAATTATATACCGGTGTAAGGGTAGTGTGGGTGTTGTAAAAAATTAGAGGTACTTATATGATCTGGTCGGAAATATGTTCATAGAAAATAAATAAAAAGAAGTGATAATGAATATAGTAGTAGATAAATTAATGTGCGAAAAAGCTGTGTGTCAATACAGAGAGATTAAAATAATGCTAGTGATCACACAATTAAACCAATATAATAATCCAATGAATAAATAGTCCATATGGTGCTAGAACACAAAGAAAAAAGTTTTTTTGTGATAGTCCACCAAAGAGTGACAAACAGTCTTTAAACGTGCTGAAAAGGTGAAGAAATAATCTCAATCTAGTGATAATCCTCAGGGTGGTCTGCGTGCTGGGTGGTAGGTGAGACAAACCAGTGCACCCCTCCAATTGCTCCCGCACTCACCAGAAATATGTACCCCTGCAGGGGTAATGGGCCTTGGTATAATATCTCTCTCTATAATAAGCCTCTCTGGGTGGTGGAGCCTCTCTTCCTCAAACGGTGTTGGTATGCAAAAAGAGGTGCTCATATAGTGATGTACCGCTAAATAAATGCTTTATTTCCATAAGTTAAAAACAGGTACTCACATACAAACTGAGGTAAACGAGTGTCCAAAGCAGTAGGGGCCGTGAGTCCCTTGTTGGTGGCTACTTCTGGGATGCTATGCGGGTCAGCGACTGGATCTGCGTTGCAGTGGGGCGGAAATGATGTAATTGCGCACTACGCGTTTCGTCAGAGTTGACGTCATCAGGTGCGTCATCACTTTTAGCACATTTTTGGGGAGAGGGCTCTCCAAATTTGCTTTACAAAAAATATTTTTTGCACATCCATGCTTTATATTGTGGACTGCATGCCAGTATCCAAACTAGCACACTAGCACTTTAAATTGTGATTATTGGACCAACTTCTTTTCATACTATTAGTATACAACTGGGCAGCGCCATCACACCTCACCCATCCCACATGCTTTGACCATACTGACACTTGTATGGAAGAATTAAGTCCACTTGCCCTCTATAGCAGCAGACTTAATGCGACTATATTATCTTCAGGACACTCTCTAGCGTCCCCTTGATTGATATCTGTCCACTTACTCTTCTAGCAGAATGGTTGGCCCCCGCAGGACAGGCCCCGTGACACAGACCTGTACTCACTGTAGGCAGAATCAGATCCTTTCCAGTGTCTCCCTTCCAGAAAGTTCTGGAAGTTCTTTGGGTTCAGCTTTTCTCTGGCTCTCAGCACCTCAGGTCGACCACCTGAGGCTCCATGGCAGCTTCTACAGAGAAGGGGCAGCCGCTACCTCCCTCCGGGACCCTGCTCTCAAGCTGAAAGACCCTGAGCACATGTGCCCTTGGTATTTATACAGTATCCCAGCATGCACCAAGGCACTTTTCTCTGCCAATCACCAGGGCTGTAACAAATGCCTGTGCACTCACTTGTCAGGTTTCCTCCCACTGTACAATATGCCTCCCTATTGGAAAATATTTCAGACAAGCTGAGCTGCACCTGAGCACCATGAGCAGACTCTGCTCTCTGCTAGGTAGAGAACAACATACATTTACCTGGCCATCTCTCTGGTAAGCAGAAAGATCCAAAGAGTATACTGTCTCTCTAGCACCTATCTAGGAGGGTGCTATATCCACCCCCCGCCAAACCAAGCCATGTCCTCACTGGCTCTGGGCTTCTGCCCCTACATAAATACCTGTAAAAAATTTACAAGGAGTATCCCACAGACTTGGAAAAGGGGGAAAATGGAAATAACATATTTACAGGGTCATGGGGCATACCCCATATGTGGCCAGTAATATAATAATTTACTTGAAAAAGTATAGACATCTACTGTACAGGAATTTACAAATTTACACAGAGGTTTCCACCAGGTGCATTAGATCAGGAAAAGGTAAAAAATCCTGAATAACTATACTACAAATAACATTTTTACATATATACACAAAATAGGCAATGAGCAGTCTCTCGAAGGCATGAAGATCCCCTTCAAGCCTGCAATGAAAAGCGTGAGCATGTAGTAAATTGGCATTCTATATACTTACAGTGAGACTGCCCTCTCCGCAGAGGCAACCTTCTCACCTTAAAAATCTCTAACACTAGCATTCATGTGGAGACAGCTGGAACATCTAGCCCCCTAAGGGCACGCTTGACTTGTCGTCCTGTTGTGTTCCTGTAATAGAAAAAACAGAACAACCTGCCAATATAATTAACTAAGGATTTTCGGTATCTGTTCTATTTGGGAACCATATGACTAGCGACAGACAAAGTCCCTCTTAATTACCAGGGCACTGACTCTTTCCTATTCTAGTCAGACCCACAAGTTAGGATGAAGAAGTGCGGAGTCCATCCAATTTGGGGTTCACAGTGTCTTTTTCTCTGCAACACTGAGGCAACACATCTTCTCCTGGCGGCATGCTGTTATTGCTGGAGCCTTGGCAAAGCTTGCCTAATTGTGAGTGTCTGTATGAACTCTTCAAGGGATCCTTTCACTCTGGCAGCCCTCTCTCTGAAGAGACAATGAGTCACTATCTTTTTCTCACAAGGTAGCAACTCGCACACATTTTCCTTCAACAATACTCTGGCCCAAAGGAATCTTCGCAAAGTGTTCTTTCAATATGGTATCTTCGCAAAGTGTACTTTCTCAAGATTGCTTTAGCGACAGTAATGGCCCATAGTCCAAAACATCTTTACAAAGTGTCCTTTGACAAAGTATCTCTGTGAACTAGGGGTTTATCCCCCTCCAGGTAGCAGCCCCTAGCTTTAACAGGACAAGTCTTCTGTGGTAGAAGTTCTTTTCTCCCAGATGATGAAACTATTGCAGTTTTGATGATCCCCATCTTCTTTTGCAAGGATAGAAGAGAAAGGGGATTTGGGAAGAGGGCTCCTAGCCCTAACAGCAACATTTTAACAACAGAAGTCTTGGGAATCACTAGCCCTCTTTGTATTTAGACTCTTTTGACTGAATGAAGAACTTGGCATACCTCAGTAGTAGTGGTCAGGATGAGGTATAGAGACGACCTTGCCTTCAGGACTCAGGATACTAATGGCCCAAGCTTGGCCTTTCCTGACTGGGCGGTTTGCCTCCACTCAATTAATGTATATCAACCACCCCAGATTCTAGTTCTTTGACAGACAGGAAGGTGTCCCACATCCAAGGCCTGAACGGGTTCCGATGTGGCTTGGGGATGTATAGGAAGTTCCAAACCGCTCCTTCAAACCAAGCCTCCCTCTTGCTCTCAGTTTTCTCCAGTGCCTCCCATGGAGCATATGAATAATCGTATCTGTATTCCATGGCCACCTTTATTTGAATGAGTCATTGAAGATGAGAGAACCTGGGAAGTTTCTGCCTGTCTCCTCTTTCAGGTGGGGCGTAGGGGGTCTCCACTTTTGAGATCAGTTTAGAGTAGGCATTGTTCTGAGCTCAAGCCCGAGCATAGGTATGGGGTGGGGATAGGTCTAGGACCCTTATGGCATAGGCCTCCCAGAATCTAAGATTCCTTGCACACCTCATCTGAAGGACTGCTGCTTCGGTTTCTTCACTGTGAACTGGAACTTGCAGGACTCCTTCTTCCTTTAATTCCCCAGTCCCGCTCAGCCTCCACTTCTGATTCCCAGTCACTGATTCCCTCTTCCAGTGATCCATATCGGCACTCAAAGCTAGGTGATCCCATGTCAATGACCCCTGCCTCCCCCTCACTGGATGAACTTGGAGGACCTTAACTTCTGGATCCATTAACGCCCCTCTGCCTCTTTAGGAGCTGGACTGTTTGTGGCTGCGACCGCAACCAATGCACCCTGTGACCGCTGCTCGGCCCTCAGGACTTGTGTGCATTGCACCTCTGAAATTTGGGTTTCTCTGGTTTGGCAGATGGTTGTGCAGGTCTGTGTTAGGCCTGCCAGAGACCCCTCCTGCTCCTCCAGTTTCCTGAGCAGTAGTCTTGTTATCCTGGTATCAGGTGGAGGAGCGGATAAGGTCCTGTAGCTGAAATATCGGGACCACAAATGAAAGGGCAACCAGCAAACTTAGGGAACAACGAATAAGAAAAGACTCACGGTTTGGAGTAGGTCCGGAGCCAGACCCCAAGGGAGCGAAGGCCAGAAGAGTAGTCAGGAACAAGCCAAGTTCGTTAGCCAGAGCTGGTACAGTCCAAAAGGGGTAATCCGAAGAGAGGTCAAGAGCGATCCGAGATCAATAGCCAGAGCCGGTACAGTCCAAAAGGGGTAATTTAAAGAGAGGTCCAGGTAAGCCAAGGTCAGCAACGAGAGCAAAACATACACAGAAGACAACAGGACACAAAACCTATACTCAGGCACAAGCAGAAAGTAGAAGAGGGTATATATAGGTCAGGGGACGAGGTAACTGACTACAGCTGGCCACTGGGTGGAGCAAGAGACTCATATCAAAAAGGTATGAGATAGTAAGAAACAAGCCCAGAATAGGAATCACTCAGTGGCTCAGCCAGCAGGGAAATGATCTAGAACACAGCAGACCACAAGATCAATTCCCAGCCAAGGCGTGACAGTCTACACCACTGGCCCAAGCGGTGTTCTTGGCACTCCCTGTCCTCTCCCAAAAGGAATAGCCACTACTGGTTTCAGCAGTTCAGAGGTGTTTCCTACCTCTCAGTTCACATACTGTCTTCTGGGCTGGCAACCACTCTGCAACATGTCACCACAGTGCTATAATGTCCCTAATGCTCACAGCTGCACGGACACATTCAGGCATCTGCCACATACCAGTCCAAGGTGCTGCATGTCCCCTCCACTGCACAATGCTAGACTTCCCTTGGGCATCAATCAGACCACTGTGTGCAACAGGGTTGGATTCTATGTTTCAGTGTGCTCTGCAGACTCTCCAACAACACATGTGATGGCATCTGCCATCTTGCGCCTCCACACACGTGTCTGCTCATCAGCTACACCTCCGTTCAGATTAGAGGCTCGCAGATTTCCCCAGACTAGCTGACTCTCTGGCGGTGGCTCCTCCTGCTAGGCAGATCTCTTTGGTGCGCTCTCTCCCACCCGGTGAAGTAACCCCTTTGCTGCCGCATAACACTGCACAAAATACTGCAATACAGATTGTGTTCCCTGCCACAAATACATACATCTGCCTCTTCTGTCTTGACTTGAGCTCTGGTTGTAGTTTTTCGTTTACATGCCAACCAAACTCCCTCACTGCTGCTGGATATTGTCCTGCTGTTACCGACTGCACGGCTGTTAGGTACCTGTTAGGTAAAGTCCGAAGTGGAGCTTGAGTGGAGATCAGGGTTTGGATGCTGAAGAATTGGAGCCTTGCTGAACATACCTTTTATAAGTTGGAAAGCTGATTCTGCTTTTGAGTGCCACAGTTTTCAATGGGTGCCTTTCCTAGTCATAGCAGTAAGGGGGGCAGCTATGGAAGCAAAACCCTTGATGAAACGCCTGTAGTAATTTTCAAACCCCAGAAAGCTTTGGGGTCCCTTCAAAGTGTTCGGTTGGGGTCATTGCAAGACAGCAGAGAGTTTCTGTGGGTCCATTTGGAAACCGACACTATTGATGATGTATCCAAGAAAAGATATCTGGTTTTGATGAAAATTGCACTTCTCAATCTTTGCATAAAGGTGGTTTTCTCTCAGCCGCTGTAATACTTGCCTTACGTGTGAGCAGTGCTCAAGGGGAGTCTTGGAAAAAAAATTAAAATATCATCCAGGTAGATTATCACAAAACTGTTGCTGAAGTCATGAAGAATGTCATTCATGAATGACACCCATTGCGGGTGTTGAAAGCTGTCTTCCACTCATCTCCCTCTCTAATTTGAACCAGATTATAAGCCCCTTGGAGGTCAAGTTTAGTGAAGATAACGGCTCCCTTAAGCACATCAAATAACTCCAGAATAAGAGGCAACGGGTAGGAGTCTTTTACAGTGATCTGATTTAACCCTCAATAGTCTATGCATGGTCGAAGACTTCCATCCTTCTTTTCGACAAAGAAGAAACCTGCCCCTACTGGAGAAGAAGAGGGTCGAATAAAACCTCTTTCCAAGTTTTCCTTGACATATTCCTCCATGGACTTTTGTTCAGGCAAAGACAGGGGATAAGTCCTTCCTTTGGGAAGAGGTGCTCCAGGGATCAGATTAATCGCACAGTCAAAAGAACGATGCGGAGGTAAAACCTCCGCCTTTCTCTTGCAAAACACTTCTGAAAATTCATAGTATTCAGGAGGCAAGGTAGGAGGGATGGCCGCAGAAGCCAACAGACAACCAGAAAGTCTTGTGGGTCGAGATAAACAGTTCAAAACACAGGAAGACCCCCAAGAGGTTAATTCTCCCTTTACCCAATCAAAGGAAGGGTTGTGTTGTTGTAACCCAAGGGTAGCCAAGGATAACAGGCAGAAGTGGGGAATCAATAAGAGACAGAATGATTTCCTCTTTATGGAGTGCGCCTACCTGAAGGGTGATAGTGGTGGTCTCAAACTTGACAAGGCCATCTCCCAATGGCTGTCTATTCAGGGTGGTAATACTCAGGGGTCTAGACTTTGGAACAAATGGGATGTTATTTTCTTTAGCAAAATTGTAATCCAAGAATATACCAGTGGCTCCCGAATCTCCGAATCTACAAAAGCCTCACAGGAGACAAGTTTAGAGGCTAAGTGGAAAGTTGCGGGTACAGTAGCCTTGGTTTTGGAGGAAGTACTTGTAAGGTCTAACCCAGCTCCTCCGACACTGGTTAGACCCTGCCTTTTACTGGACGGGCTGGACAACCAGATAGCATATGTCCTTTAAGTCCACAGTATAAGCATAAGCCCAAGGTATGCCTCCTCTGTCTCTCCGATTCTGAGAGGTGGAGATGGCTGACTTCCATGGGTTCAACAGGAGACTTGGATTCAACAGAAATTTCAGGTTCAGGCTGAGTTGGTGCTTGGAAGTTAGGGGCCAAGCGATATACCGGCCCTGGAAGCTTACAGGATACCGGAGATCCAGACGAACACACAACTATGAATTTTTCAAGATCTTCTGGGGAGTCCTTATAGACCAATTCATCCTTAATGCGATCTGTAAGACCTTTACGGAAAGCTGCATATAATGCCCCTGAGTCCCATTTGGTCTCAGCCGCCAGGGTACGGAACTCAATAGCATACTGTGCCACAGTCCTGTTACCTTGTTGTATGTCCAAAAGTGAGCACTCAGCTGCAGAAGCTCTATCCAACTTGTCAAATACAGTCTGAAGAGAAGCCAGAAATCTATCAGCATCTTGCAGCACAGGATCATTGCGTTCCAGGTAAGGAGAGACCCATGCCAGGGCTTTCCCTTTTAACTATGAAATTACAAATGTCACTTTGGCAGAAGAAGTACTGAAAGCCCCAGGGTTGTTGCGAAAGTGCAAACGACAAACGTTTAAAAAACCTCTGCAGTCCTCGGTGTCACCACCAAACTTTTCAGGTAAGGGAAGTTTGAGGGGCACAGAAGAGGTGGGTTGGATTGGAGCAGGAGTCTGGACAGATACAGAGGAGCCAGGCAAATAGGATTTTAGCATAGTACAAAGTTCATCTAGCTTAGCGTCCAGAGAAGAAATATGCTGTTCATGAGCTCCAATCAATTGTCCCCGATGCGTAAGCGCCTTAACAATCTCAGCAGGGTCCACTGACATTATGGCCCGTTTGTTATGTTAGGTACCTGTTAGGTAAAGTCCGAAGTGGAGCTTGAGTGCTGAGGATTCAGGCGAAAACGTAGTCAGAGATCAGGCCTGCAACAGATCGGGCAAAGCGGTATCCAATGGTCAGGCAGGCAGAAGTCATACACAAGCTGGCGGTGAAGTACAGATTCGGCAGGCTGAAGAGGGGGTCAAGAATACAGGCAAAAGTTCATACACGATAGTCAGTAAAAGAGCAAACAACACACCCAGGAAGATATTCCAAACAAACGGGCATTGAGGAACAGGAAGTGCTGACACCAGAGCTTCTTTGTGGCACAACAGATAAGGCTGCAAGCTATGAAATAGGGAACCTCCTGGTTCAAGGACACCCAGGTACATGACAACAGCAGACATTTTCTTTTTATTGCACATGTACCGACCCAACCCCTGACGTGCCGATCCCTGCATCCCAGGTCACTACTTTCTTGAACATAATTTGAAAGCACACTTGCACTGATCACTGTAAAGCAGACATAACTTTCTTCCAGAGTACAGCACATCCTTTCTCCACCGACACTCTAGCACTTTACTTGAGAAGACATGGCGTTTCTTGGATATATACCTGGTCATTGCCGGTAGCAACCACTGCTGTAACTCAGAGGAAAATCCTGGATGATGCCCCCAAATGTAGCACTGTCTCCGTAGGGCTTGCTACGTGATGACTTCTTGGGTACCCCTCTGATTGCCTGCAAACAGTCACTAGGGGATTTTTCACATATCCCTCCTTACTCCCAGGTGCTCATTACTCAAACAGTTGTGGGGATTTGGTTTTATATTTATTTTGGAACTTGGATGGGAGAGGGGAATAATGGGATACTCCAACTTGAACCATTCACCATAGATAAGGACAATTCTCACTTGGCCTCACCAGGTTATTTGTGGAAGCAGACACACTGCTTTGACCATATTACCACTTGTATGAAAGAATTAAGTCCTCTTGCTCTCTATAGCAGCAGACTTGATGCGACTACATTATCTTTAGAACGCTTTCTAGCATCCCCATGACTGACACCCATCCAGGGACTCTTCTAGCCAAAGGGGTGGCCCTCACAGGACATGTCCCACAACACAGATCTGTACTCACTGTAGGCAGAATCAGATCCTTTCCAATGTCTCCCTTCCAGTCAGTTCTACAGTACCTCTGGGTTTAGTTTTTTTTCTGGCTCTAGGGCTCTCAGGTCACCTGGGGCCCCATGGCAGCTTTAACAGAGGAGGGGCAGCCGTCCCCTCCAGCTGAAAAACCCAGAGCACATGTGCCCTTGGCATTAATACAGTATCCCAGCATGCACCAATGCCAATCACCAGGGCTGTAACAAATGCCTGTGCACTCACTTGTTAGGTTTCCTTCCACTGTCCAATATGCTTCCCTTTTGGACCAGTGTAATATTGTAAATATTTTAGACAAGCTGAGCTGCACCTGAGCACCACGAGCAGACTCCACTAATGGATCCTGCTTTCTGGTAGGTAGAGAGCAACATAAATTTACATCTCTCTGGTAAGCAGAAAGATCCAAAAACTAGTCTCTCTCTCTCTAGCACCTAACAAGGAGGGTGTTACATCTGGCTAAGATTACATTTTGCAGTGTTCTTCTAGGGACATGGGGTGGGTGGTAATAGTAAAAATGCTCTTCAATTGAGGACATAGTTATTGTAGTATTGATGTGTGATTAAAGCGGAGTTCTGGCCTCAAAAAAATTATTTCCATAAAAATACCCCCAGGACAGTCAGGGCTAGTGCATTTCAGCAATGATAGCCTCTGAACTGTCCCCGGGTTCACTTACCTTTTAGAAGAAATACTTACCTTGAAAATGTTTTGTCCAGCGCTGCCATCTCAGGTGTGGGCAGCTGAAGCAGGAGCGTCCTCTTTCGGTGTCCTCTTCGGTGACGTCGGAGTCCCAGAATGCCCTGCACCAGCCCTGCTCGTCACTTCCGGTGCAGGCACGTCATACCGGCATGCCCAGAAGCTGTATAGCAGAATATAGAATAAGGTTGGGACTTTACATGAAAGGCATGACCAGGCTGACAGGAAACAAATCAATACATTGATTGTAATGACAGAAAACAAAATAGACATGGCAAAGTGCAAAGTAATAAACAAACTGGTATACTTCAAGCTGGTAACAAAATAGTATATAGTCCCCAGATCCGGCGCACATAAAAACCAATATGGCAGTTTGGCATAAATAAGTTGGATGAAATCACAACAATAATGAACACAAAAAAAAACAATATAATGATATAGTTTGATCACAACATCAATGAACTCAATGTGTATCGTGGACTGTCTGCACCACTTCATCAGGAGTAGATGTCAGATTCATATCTAAAATGATATATGTATAAGAAAACAGCATAGTGGTATTATGTGAAAACTGGGCGGGGGAATAAAAAGGGGAAGCAGGTCCCCAAAAATGGCAAACCTTGCATTGCAATACGAAGTAGGCACTGGTACTGGAGGTCAGGTATGGCATGGCATGTCTCCCACGGGGGCTGAGGGCACACAGGGCAGGCAGGCGAGGACGAAAGCACCACACACCGAGAAGTATGGGCTAGGACAAATAAATAGTACATGATGCATATGAGCAGCAACAGGAGATGTCTGTCAAAAAATAGTAAATAAATATGTATAGTAAAAAATATATATATCTAAGTTAAATTAAAATATCAAGTGCTGCTTGCTGCATGCAAGTGTGAATGAAAATAAGGGAAATGTGGGAGTAGTACCAAGAAAAGAAAAGAAAAAATTCAAAAATGTGTGGGGCAAATAGCCCAAGTGTGAATATAGTCAAGTATTGAAGGGTGAACAGCCCCAAACTTGTGGAGACTCACTATGAAAAGTGGGACATAGTGCGGGCATAAATAAAGCCCAAGAGAAAAAAAAAGCGGGGGGGGGGGGGGAGTTTGAACCAAGCCCCAGTACAATGAGTGGTGAGAGGAACATATAAAAGTGAAGATGGTGGAGGCAATGAAAAGTAGAAGATAAATACCAGGGACGTGGCCCAGACTTCAGCCCAGTGCGTGCGCTACCGCCAGACGCCACCCCACACTGTGGTCTCAGCGTCACGCCAGTGTGGAAATAGAGGCACCACGAGGATAGCAGGCACCATGAGCCAGTCATCCCGCCTAAAGTACACTGAAGATGGGATCAGAGCGTCGGCGCAGTGGCGCCAAGGATGACATGGTGGTACCGCCCACCAAGTCCCCCGCTTCAAAAAAGGGGCGAAGGGGAAAAGGGCCCCCAAATGCCAGTGTCCACCTGGATGTAAAAGAAAAAATGTTGCAAAAATAAAAACGAAATAAGTATCTGATTACATCATGTAAAAAAATGTGCACAAAACCCCCTACTGGTCTGAGGGTGATCCGTTTGACATAGCATATTAGGGCAGGGAGAAAAATAAAAGCCTATTGCATGCAGTCATACACATATGCCTGTTCACCAAAGTCATGTCTCTCAATCCTTAATCGCATATAGGAAGAAGGGGGGAGTTTGGGACTTTACATGAGGTGCACGGCGGGATAAGCCGTGCGTCTCCATCCCTGTTCAATTGAATATAGAAGAAGGTTGGGACTTTACATGAAAGACATGACCAGGCTGGCAGGAAACAATTCAATACATTTATTGTAATGACAGAAAACAAAATAGACATGGCAAAGTGCAAAGTAATAAACAAACTGGTATACTTCAAGCTGGTAAAAAAATAGTATATAGTCCTATTCCTTCCACTTATACCAACGATGGGCCATATTTTCTCCCACTGACACCAACGATGGGGCACAATTCTCCCTTCTGCACCAATGATGGGGCACAATTCCTCCCATCGGCACCAATTACGGGGTACAATTTTCCCCACTGACACCAACAATGGGCCACTATTCTGCTTACTGACACCAATGATGGGGCACTGTTTACCCACTGGACACCAGGACATTTTCTACTCTTAATGGCTCTAGTCTTGCCATCCTAAAGTCTAAAGGACAGTAAACTGGCCCTTTGTTTAAAAAGTTTGGAGGCCCCTGCCCTAGACTCTGAACTGCTGAAGGGTTTGAAAGCCAAAGACCCATTAGACCCTGGACAAGTAAATATTTAGATTCTATCGTAGGGCAATTAGCACACTTAATGCATACAAATATTCAATATCCCATTTGCTTGTGTTTTTAGAATGTAAATTATGTTGGACTAGTGTAGGGGTGTGAGGCTGTGATAACAGTATATGGAGTTAAAGCCCAGAGAAATATTGTACAGAGGTATTTCTTTTTTTTTTTTTATAATATTACATTATGTAGCAATTGTTATGAGGGGGGTGGGTTTTTGTGGATGTGATGTTGAGTTATGAGGTTGTATGGCATTTTTTTTTATAAAAGTGGCACCTAAATTTTGTTGTATTATTACACAATGACAATAAAGGCTATTCCATTTCATCCTATTCCAAAGAAAAAAAGGAAACAAGGGCTTTATTTCTTATACTGCAGACCTCAAATATTTTAGAGGACTCATTTTCCTTTCTCAGAGCTGCAGCCAAAACCAATATGTGAACACAATAAACAGGTTTTGACTTTATGGGTTAATTGAGCCTGGGTTTAATTTTTGCTTATTTGCCGTATATTCTACCTATTTTCAAATAGGTGCAGCTGGGAACTTGAGGCACCCTTACTCACTTAATATCTGCTTTAAGAACCTGGAGTCCAAGGTCAGCTTTTATCTTCCTCATTTTGTAAAATGGCTTTGCTTGTACAATGCTAAAAATCTCTAATAGGTGATGTACCTGTTTTTTCCACTAGATGGCTGCTGTGTCACAGCCATGGAGGTGCTGTTTCCCCCGCATTTCTAAAGCATTTAAAATTTCCTAAATCCCACACAATTTTTTTTCCATTGCCAGGGCAACACCTGCTAATGATGACCTAGTACAAGCAGCTGATGAGCCTGCAGGCTTCCCCCACAGATGTATTCAGTCATCAAGATAAAAGACAGTGCTGGCTCAAACAAGGGTTTCCTATGGTACATACATGACATCACTTCTTGCCTTGTCAGCTGCAAAAGACGGGTCCAATGTGACACTGCAGCTATCGCCTCACAACACGCATACACAACTGCGCAACACCAAACTCTACTGGTTTTACACAATTAAAGCTTTGCAACACTGGGGGAGATTTACTAAAACTGTTGCGCTCAGAATCTGGTGCAGCTGTGCCTAGTAACCAATCAGTTTCTGTCAAAGATTAATTGAGCAAGCTGAAGTTAGAAGTGGATTGGTTACTAGGCACAGCTGCACCAGATTTAGTCAATCAACTCCAGCGTGTCTTGTCTTGTTATTTTGTTACTAGGTAAGACTTTAAGCCCCTGTTAACATCAGCCCAATTTGACAGGTCAAATCCCATCCTTTTTGCTGGAAATGGGAGAGTCCCAATTTCCCAATCGGCGTGACGTCGACTGTGCAGCGCTGCACCGATTTCCAAAAGTAGTCCTTGCACTACTTTTGGCGACTTTGGGGGTACATCTGTGCATGAAGCTGCATGGATGTCTTTGAATTCGCCCCCGAAGTCGGACTGAAATGTGGCTTTGAAATCGTGCGAGTTTCAAAGCCGAGTTCAGTGTGAGCGAGGGCTAAAGGATCACTCAATTACAAAGCATACCAGTGGCATATTCATCATTTCTGGAGGGGAATAGGGCCCAGTGTGCACTCACTGCACACGTTAGGGATAGTGCCTAAAAGCAAGAGCAGCACAGTTTTCACTACCTCAGAGGCTAACAGTGACAAGCAAATAATGTGCACATACAAACTATGTACACTACATACACCTGCAGTATACAGTACAGTATACCTTATACACCCTACTCCAGCACTATGTACAATACACACCTGACCCCTGTTCTATGAAAATTACATGCACCTGAACTATGTACAATCCACACCTGATCCTTGTACTATGAGCGTTACATACACCGGCACTATGTACAATACACACCTGACCCCTGTACTACGTGCATTACATGTGCCTGAACTATATACAATACACACCTGACCCCTGTACTACGTGCATTACATGCAACTGCACTATGTACAATACACACCTGACCCCTGTACTACATGCATTACATGCACCTGCACTATGTACAATACACACCTGACCCCTGTACTACGTGCATTACATGTGCCTGAACTATGTACAATACACACCTGACCCCTGTACTACATGCATTACATGCACCTGAACTATGTACAATAAACACCTGACCCCTGTACTACATGCATTACATGCACCTGAACTATATACAATACACACCTGACCCCTGTACTACGTGCATTACATGCAACTGCACTATGTACAATACACACCTGACACCTGTACTACGTGCATTACATGCAACTGCACTATGTACAATACATACCTGACACCTGTACTATGAGCGTTACATACACCGGCACTATGTACAATACACACCTGACCCCTGTACTACGTGCATTACATGTGCCTGAACTATATACAATACACACCTGACCCCTGTACTACATGCATTACATGCAACTGCACTATGTACAATACACACCTGACCCCTGTACTACGTGCATTACATGAGCCTGAACTATGTACAATACACACCTGACCCCTGTACTACATGCATTATATGCAACTGCACTATGTACAATACACACCTGACCCCTGTACTACGTGCATTACATGCAACTGCACTATGTACAATACACACCTGACACCTGTACTATGAGCGTTACATACACCGGCACTATGTACAATAGACACCTGACCCCTGTACTACATGCATTACATGTGCCTGAACTATATACAATACACACCTGACCCATGTACTACGTGCATTACATGTGCCTGAACTATATACAATACACACCTGACCCCTGTACTACGTGCATTACATGTGCCTGAACTATATACCATACACACCTGACCCCTGTACTACATGCATTACATGCGCCTGAACTATATACAATACACACCTGACCCCTGTACTATAAGCATTACATGTGCCTGAACTATTTACAATACACACCTGACCCCTGTACTATGAGCATTACATGCGCCTGAACTATTTACAATACACACCTGACCCCTGTACTACATGCATTAAATGCGCCTGAACTATGTACAATACACACCTGACCCCTGTACTATGAGCATTACATGTGCCTGAACTATGTACAATACACACCTGACACCTGTACTATGAGCATTACATGCACCTGAACTATATACAATACACACCTGACCGGTGTACTATGTGCATTACATGCGCCTGAACTATATACAATACACACCTGACCCCTGTACTATGAGCATTACATACGCCTGAACTATGTACAATACACACCTGACCCCTGTACTACGTGCATTACATGCGCCTGAACTATATAAAATACACACCTGACCCCTGTACTACATGCATTACATGCAACTGCACTATGTACAATACACACCTGACACCTGTACTATGAGCATTACATGTGCCTGAACTATTTACAATACATACCTGACCGGTGTACTATGTGCATTACATGCGCCTGAACTATATACAATACACACCTGACCCCTGTACTACTTGCATTACATGCGCCTGAACTATATAAAATACACACCTGACCCCTGTACTACGTGCATTACATGCACCTGAACTATATACAATACACACCTAACCCCTGTACTACGTGCATTACATGCGCCTGAACTATATAAAATACACACCTGACCCCTCTACTACGTGCATTACATGCAACTGCACTATGTACAATACACACCTGACACCTGTACTATGAGCATTACATGTGCCTGAACTATGTACAATACACACCTGACCCCTGTACTATGAGCATTACATGCGCCTGAACTATGTACAATACACACCTGACACCTGTACTATGAGCATTACATGTGCCTGAACTATGTACAATACACACCTGACACCTGTACTATGAGCATTACATGTGCCTGAACTATGTACAATACACAACTGACCCCTGTACTATGTGCATTACATGCGCCTGAACTATGTACAATACACACCTGACCCCTGTACTATGTGCATTACATGCGCCTGAACTATGTACAATACACACCTGACCCCTGTACTACGTGCATTACATGCGCCTGGACTATGTACAATACACACCTGACAACTGTACTATGAGCATTACATGCGCCTGAACTATGTACAATACACACCTGACCCCTGTACTATGAGCATTACATGCGCCTGAACTATGTACAATACACACCTGACCCCTGTACTATGAGCATTACATGCACCTGAACTATGTACAATACACACCTGACCCCTGTACTACGTGCATTACATGCGCCTGAACTATGTACAATACACACCTGACACCTGTACTATGAGCATTACATCCGCCTGAACTATGTACAATACACACCTGACATCTGTACTACGTGCATTACATGTGCCTGAACTATGTACAATACACACCGGACACCTGTACTATGAGCATTACATGCGCCTGAAATATGTACAATACACACATGACCTCTGTGCTACGTGCATTACATGCGCCTGAACTATGTACAATACACACCTGACACCTGTACTACGTGCATTACATGTGCCTGAACTATGTACAATACACACCTGACACCTGTACTACGTGCATTACATGTGCCTGCCGCCTGAACTATGTACAATACACACCTGACACCTGTACTATGAGCATTACATGCGCCTGAACTATATACAATACACACCTGACCCCTGTACTACGTGCATTACATGTGCCTGAACTATGTACAATACACACCTGACCCCTGTACTATGAGCATTACATGCGCCTGAACTATGTACAATACACACCTGACCCCTGTACTACGTGCATTACACGCGCCTGAACTATGTACAATACACACCTGACCCCTGTACTACGTGCATTACATGTGCCTGAACTATGTACAATACACACCTGACCCCTGTACTACGTGCATTACATGTGCCTGAACTATGTACAATACACACCTGACACCTGTACTATGTGCATTACATGCGCCTGAACTATGTACAATACACACCTGACACCTGTACTATGTGCATTACATGCACCTGAACTATGTACAATACACACCTGACACCTGTACTATGAGCATTACATGTCCCTGAACTATTTACAATACACACCTGACCCCTGTAATATGTGCATTACATGCGCCTGAACTATGTACAATACACACCTGACTCCTGTACTATGAGCATTACATGCGCCTGAACTATGTACAATAAACACCTGACACCTGTACTATGAGCATTACATGCGCCTGAACTATGTACAATACACACCTGACCCCTGTACTACGTGCATTACATGTGCCTGAACTATGTACAATACACACCTGACCCCTGTACTACGTGCATTACATGTGCCTGAACTATGTACAATACACACCTGACCCCTGTACTATGTGCATTACATGCGCCTGAACTATGTACAATACACACCTGACACCTGTACTATGTGCATTACATGCGCCTGAACTATGTACAATACACACCTGACACCTGTACTATGAGCATTACATGCGCCTGAACTATATACAATACACACCTGACACCTGTACTACGTTCATTACATGTGCCTGAACTATGTACAATACACACCTGACACCTGTACTACGTTCATTACATGTGCCTGAACTATGTACAATACACACCTGACCCCTGTACTACGTGCATTTCATGTGCCTGAACTATGTACAATACACACCTGACCCCTGTACTATGAGCATTACATGCGCCTGAACTATGTACAATACACACCTGACCCCTGTACTACGTGCATTACATGTGCCTGAACTATGTACAATACACACCTGACCCCTGTACTACGTGCATTACATGTGCCTGAACTATGTACAATACACACCTGACACCTGTACTATGTGCATTACATGCGCCTGAACTATGTACAATACACACCTGACACCTGTACTATGAGCATTACATGCGCCTGAACTATGTACAATACACACCTGACACCTGTACTATGAGCATTACATGTCCCTGAACTATTTACAATACACACCTGACCCCTGTACTATGTGCATTACATGCGCCTTAACTATGTACAATACACACCTGACACCTGTACTATGAGCATTACATGCGCCTGAACTATGTACAATACACACCTGACCCCTGTACTATGTGCATTACATGTGCCTGAACTATGTACAATACACACCTGACACCTGTACTATGAGCATTACATGCGCCTGAACTATGTACAATACACACCTGACCCCTGTACTACGTGCATTACATGCGCCTGAACTATGTACAATACACACCTGACCCCTGTACTATGTGCATTACATGTGCCTGAACTATGTACAATAAACACCTGACCCCTGTACTACGTGCATTACATGTGCCTGAACTATTTACAATACACACCTGACACCTGTACTATGTGCATTACATGTGCCTGAACTATGTACAATACACACCTGACCCCTGTACTACGTGCATTACATGCGCCTGAACTATGTACAATACACACCTGACCCCTGTACTATGTGCATTACATGTGCCTGAACTATGTACAATAAACACCTGACCCCTGTACTACGTGCATTACATGTGCCTGAACTATTTACAATACACACCTGACCCCTGTACTACGTGCATTACATGTGCCTGAACTATTTACAATACACACCTGACACCTGTACTATGAGCATTAAATGCACCTGAACTATGTACAATACACACCTGACACCTGTACTATGAGCATTACATGCGCCTGAACTATGTACAATTGTAGAAAAGGGGGAAGTTTGGGACTTTGAGTGAGGAGCACAATGGGACAAATTGTGCGCCTCCATCCCGGTTCAATGAACATAAAGAAAGTTTTGGGACTTTGAGTGAGAGGCATGACCAGGATAGCAGGAAAAAAGAGGTCTCATTTATTAATACATACATGCATACAGATAATAAACATCACATATATTGGTATATGTATTGGACTTGAACAAGTAGCAATAAAAAGGGGAGATGGTGCATCCCAATTCCAGTTTCCATAAGATCAGCATAGCAATTGTACATACAAAAGTATATTCATAAACATCAATGGACTGCAATGGTCCATTGGTGTACTATGTTTACTACTTGACAGATATTTCCCGTTCTGCTGCCACAAGCAATGTCATCACACCATATACTTCAGCCCACACTCTTCATGCGTGTGGCGTGTCTGACTCCTTTCTGCCCGCCCTGTGGGCCCTCAGCTCCCGTGGGAGACTATCCGGGCCATGTCCTTTTCTCGCAGCCAGCAAACACCTGCAGAGTAACGTAAGTTTGGGAATTTGAGGTCCACATTGCCTCTTTTTCCCCCCCCCCCCTCTTTTCTTCCAGTTTTTATTCGTTCTCATTTGCTATTTTTTACATATACTTTTTTACACACACAGATCATACATCTACTCCTGATGAAGTGGCATACTAAGACCACGAAACGCGTCGAGTTACTATGATGTTTTGATTGTTATCCATTACTTCAATACTGTTGACCATTGCAGTCCATTGATGTTTATGAATATACTTTTGTATGTACAATTGCTATGCTGATCTTATGGAAACTGGAATTGGGATGCACCATCTCCCCTTTTTATTGCTACTTGTTCAAGTCCAATACATATACCAATATATGTGATGTTTATTATCTGTATGCATGTATGTATTAATAAATGAGACCTCTTTTTTCCTGCTATCCTGGTCATGCCTCTCACTCAAAGTCCCAAAACTTTCTTTATGTTCATTGAACCGGGATGGAGGCGCACAATTTGTCCCATTGTGCTCCTCACTCAAAGTCCCAAACTTCCCCCTTTTCTACAATTTAATAGGGATGGAGAGACATGACCTTGGTATAGCAGGTTTATCTTTTTTGATTTTTGCATCGCATTGGCTTACATTTTCCTTGTCCAATGCCATGCTGTACAGTGTTTCCCAGGCACACTGGGGACTATATACACATTACTATCATGCTACATCCAGATTACATACATTATCTTTGCCATATTTTTTCCTTGCATTGTTTTGCAGTGTGTGCCCATTTGGGTGCTGGCTTTGTGGATTGGCGGGCTGTGGGCGGTCTCTGCTGGGAGCTGCGATGCGCGGCGGGCGTTCTCCCTTTGCTTTCGGACACGGGGGATCGGGTGGGCGGCTCCCCGTGCATCGGCGCCACGCCTCGGCGCCGGCGTGTGACGTCATTGCATGACGCCACTACGCCGACGTTCCGCTTTCCATCCACAGTGTATTTCAGGCAACCGCATAGACGGTTTGCCTGTTCGGTCTGCCGCTTCGGCGGTGGCCACCTCTATGCACTGGCGTGACGCTGGGCCCACAGTGCGGAGCTATGATCGGCGGGCACGGGACGCGCGTGTTCACAGTCTGGGCTTGAAATTCGGTATGTTTTGTTCGGCCTCTACTCCTCGGGCTTTCCACTTCACTTGTTACCTTTGGCTATTGGTTCTTTCTCCCTCCACATTTTTCTTTGCCTTTGCACACCACCATTCCCTCTTTAGGGGTTCTCATACACACTCGCTACTTTATCACAGGGTTGATCCTTGATACTATGGGCAAGCAGTCTCTCACTTCATGCACTTATCATCATTCTTTCACATTACCATGGATGATTTTCACTCCCCTCTGGCACCTCCTATACTTTTTCTTGGGCAGCAGCACTATGATAATACTACCATAGAAATACATATGTACTTACGGCATGTTTGATACATGTATATATATGTGTACTATGTTTACTACTTGACAGATATTTCCCGTTCTGCTGCCACAAGCAATGTCATCACACCATATACTTCAGCCCACACTCTTCATGCGTGTGGCGTGTCTGACTCCTTTCTGCCCGCCCTGTGGGCCCTCAGCTCCCGTGGGAGACTATCCGGGCCATGTCCTTTTCTCGCAGCCAGCAAACACCTGCAGAGTAACGTAAGTTTGGGAATTTGAGGTCCACATTGCCTCTTTCCCCCCCCCCCCCTCTTTTCTTCCAGTTTTTATTCGTTCTCATTTGCTATTTTTTACATATACTTTTTTACACACACAGATCATACATCTACTCCTGATGAAGTGGCATACTAAGACCACGAAACGCGTCGAGTTACTATGATGTTTTGATTGTTATCCATTACTTCAATACTGTTGACCATTGCAGTCCATTGATGTTTATGAATATACTTTTGTATGTACAATTGCTATGCTGATCTTATGGAAACTGGAATTGGGATGCACCATCTCCCCTTTTTATTGCTACTTGTTCAAGTCCAATACATATACCAATATATGTGATGTTTATTATCTGTATGCATGTATGTATTAATAAATGAGACCTCTTTTTTCCTGCTATCCTGGTCATGCCTCTCACTCAAAGTCCCAAAACTTTCTTTATGTTCATTGAACCGGGATGGAGGCGCACAATTTGTCCCATTGTGCTCCTCACTCAAAGTCCCAAACTTCCCCCTTTTCTACAATTTAATAGGGATGGAGAGACATGACCTTGGTATAGCAGGTTTATCTTTTTTGATTTTTGCATCGCATTGGCTTACATTTTCCTTGTCCAATGCCATGCTGTACAGTGTTTCCCAGGCACACTGGGGACTATATACACATTACTATCATGCTACATCCAGATTACATACATTATCTTTGCCATATTTTTTCCTTGCATTGTTTTGCAGTGTGTGCCCATTTGGGTGCTGACTTTGTGGATTGGCGGGCTGTGGGCGGTCTCTGCTGGGAGCTGCGATGCGCGGCGGGCGTTCTCCCTTTCTCCCTTTGCTTTCGGACACGGGGGATCGGGTGGGCGGCTCCCCGTGCATCGGCGCCACGCCTCGGCGCCGGCGTGTGACGTCATTGCATGACGCCACTACGCCGACGTTCCGCTTTCCATCCACAGTGTATTTCAGGCAACCGCATAGACGGTTTGCCTGTTCGGTCTGCCGCTTCAGCGGTGGCCACCTCTATGCACTGGCGTGACGCTGGGCCCACAGTGCGGAGCTATGATCGGCGGGCACGGGACGCGCATGTTCACAGTCTGGGCTTGAAATTCGGTATGTTTTGTTCGGCCTCTACTCCTCGGGCTTTCCACTTCACTTGTTACCTTTGGCTATTGGTTCTTTCTCCCTCCACATTTTTCTTTGCCTTTGCACACCACCATTCCCTCTTTAGGGGTTCTCATACACACTCGCTACTTTATCACAGGGTTGATCCTTGATACTATGGGCAAGCAGTCTCTCACTTCATGCACTTATCATCATTCTTTCACATTACCATGGATGATTTTCACTCCCCTCTGGCACCTCCTATACTTTTTCTTGGGCAGCAGCACTATGATAATACTACCATAGAAATACATATGTACTTACGGCATGTTTGATACATGTATATATATGTGTACTATGTTTACTACTTGACAGATATTTCCCGTTCTGCTGCCACAAGCAATGTCATCACACCATATACTTCAGCCCACACTCTTCATGCGTGTGGCGTGTCTGACTCCTTTCTGCCCGCCCTGTGGGCCCTCAGCTCCCGTGGGAGACTATCCGGGCCATGTCCTTTTCTCGCAGCCAGCAAACACCTGCAGAGTAACGTAAGTTTGGGAATTTGAGGTCCACATTGCCTCTTTTCCCCCCCCCCTCTTTTCTTCCAGTTTTTATTCGTTCTCATTTGCTATTTTTTACATATACTTTTTTACACACACAGATCATACATCTACTCCTGATGAAGTGGCATACTAAGACCACGAAACGCGTCGAGTTACTATGATGTTTTGATTGTTATCCATTACTTCAATACTGTTGACCATTGCAGTCCATTGATGTTTATGAATATACTTTTGTATGTACAATTGCTATGCTGATCTTATGGAAACTGGAATTGGGATGCACCATCTCCCCTTTTTATTGCTACTTGTTCAAGTCCAATACATATACCAATATATGTGATGTTTATTATCTGTATGCATGTATGTATTAATAAATGAGACCTCTTTTTTCCTGCTATCCTGGTCATGCCTCTCACTCAAAGTCCCAAAACTTTCTTTATGTTCATTGAACCGGGATGGAGGCGCACAATTTGTCCCATTGTGCTCCTCACTCAAAGTCCCAAACTTCCCCCTTTTCTACAATTTAATAGGGATGGAGAGACATGACCTTGGTATAGCAGGTTTATCTTTTTTGATTTTTGCATCGCATTGGCTTACATTTTCCTTGTCCAATGCCATGCTGTACAGTGTTTCCCAGGCACACTGGGGACTATATACACATTACTATCATGCTACATCCAGATTACATACATTATCTTTGCCATATTTTTTCCTTGCATTGTTTTGCAGTGTGTGCCCATTTGGGTGCTGACTTTGTGGATTGGCGGGCTGTGGGCGGTCTCTGCTGGGAGCTGCGATGCGCGGCGGGCGTTCTCCCTTTCTCCCTTTGCTTTCGGACACGGGGGATCGGGTGGGCGGCTCCCCGTGCATCGGCGCCACGCCTCGGCGCCGGCGTGTGACGTCATTGCATGAAGCCACTACGCCGACGTTCCGCTTTCCATCCACAGTGTATTTCAGGCAACCGCATAGACGGTTTGCCTGTTCGGTCTGCCGCTTCAGCGGTGGCCACCTCTATGCACTGGCGTGACGCTGGGCCCACAGTGCGGAGCTATGATCGGCGGGCACGGGACGCGCATGTTCACAGTCTGGGCTTGAAATTCGGTATGTTTTGTTCGGCCTCTACTCCTCGGGCTTTCCACTTCACTTGTTACCTTTGGCTATTGGTTCTTTCTCCCTCCACATTTTTCTTTGCCTTTGCACACCACCATTCCCTCTTTAGGGGTTCTCATACACACTCGCTACTTTATCACAGGGTTGATCCTTGATACTATGGGCAAGCAGTC
Source organism: Pelophylax lessonae (assembly GCF_965119305.1). Lineage (NCBI taxonomy): Eukaryota > Metazoa > Chordata > Amphibia > Anura > Ranidae > Pelophylax > Pelophylax lessonae. The sequence continues at coordinate 110,596,854 of NC_138779.1, read as the reverse complement.
TCTCACTTCATGCACTTATCATCATTCTTTCACATTACCATGGATGATTTTCACTCCCCTCTGGCACCTCCTATACTTTTTCTTGGGCAGCAGCACTATGATAATACTACCATAGAAATACATATGTACTTACGGCATGTTTGATACATATATATATATGTGTACTATGTTTACTACTTGACAGATATTTCCCGTTCTGCTGCCACAAGCAATGTCATCACACCATATACTTCAGCCCACACTCTTCATGCGTGTGGCGTGTCTGACTCCTTTCTGCCTGCCCTGTGGGCCCTCAGCTCCCGTGGGAGACTATCCGGGCCATGTCCTTTTCTCGCAGCCAGCAAACACCTGCAGAGTAACGTAAGTTTGGGAATTTAAAGGTCCACATTGCCTCTTTTTTCCCCCCCCCTCTTTTCTTCCAGTTTTTATTCGTTCTCATTTGCTATTTTTTACATATACTTTTTTACACACACAGATCATACATCTACTCCTGATGAAGTGGCATACTAAGACCACGAAACGCATCGAGTTACTATGATGTTTTGATTGTTATCCATTACTTCAATACTGTTGACCATTGCAGTCCATTGATGTTTATGAATATACTTTTGTATGTACAATTGCTATGCTGATCTTATGGAAACTGGAATTGGGATGCACCATCTCCCCTTTTTATTGCTACTTGTTCAAGTCCAATACATATACCAATATATGTGATGTTTATTATCTGTATGCATGTATGTATTAATAAATGAGACCTCTTTTTTCCTGCTATCCTGGTCATGCCTCTCACTCAAAGTCCCAAAACTTTCTTTATGTTCATTGAACCGGGATGGAGGCGCACAATTTGTCCCATTGTGCTCCTCACTCAAAGTCCCAAACTTCCCCCTTTTCTACAATTTAATAGGGATGGAGAGACATGACCTTGGTATAGCAGGTTTATCTTTTTTGATTTTTGCATCGCATTGGCTTACATTTTCCTTGTCCAATGCCATGCTGTACAGTGTTTCCCAGGCACACTGGGGACTATATACACATTACTATCATGCTACATCCAGATTACATACATTATCTTTGCCATATTTTTTCCTTGCATTGTTTTGCAGTGTGTGCCCATTTGGGTGCTGGCTTTGTGGATTGGCGGGCTGTGGGCGGTCTCTGCTGGGAGCTGCGATGCGCGGCGGGCGTTCTCCCTTTCTCCCTTTGCTTTCGGACACGGGGGATCGGGTGGGCGGCTCCCCGTGCATCGGCGCCACGCCTCGGCGCCGGCGTGTGACGTCATTGCATGACGCCACTACGCCGACGTTCCGCTTTCCATCCACAGTGTATTTCAGGCAACCGCATAGACGGTTTGCCTGTTCGGTCTGCCGCTTCGGCGGTGGCCACCTCTATGCACTGGCGTGACGCTGGGCCCACAGTGCGGAGCTATGATCGGCGGGCACGGGACGCGCATGTTCACAGTCTGGGCTTGAAATTCGGTATGTTTTGTTCGGCCTCTACTCCTCGGGCTTTCCACTTCACTTGTTACCTTTGGCTATTGGTTCTTTCTCCCTCCACATTTTTCTTTGCCTTTGCACACCACCATTCCCTCTTTAGGGGTTCTCATACACACTCGCTACTTTATCACAGGGTTGATCCTTGATACTATGGGCAAGCAGTCTCTCACTTCATGCACTTATCATCATTCTTTCACATTACCATGGATGATTTTCACTCCCCTCTGGCACCTCCTATACTTTTTCTTGGGCAGCAGCACTATGAAAATACTACCATAGAAATACATATGTACTTACGGCATGTTTGATACATATATATATATGTGTACTATGTTTACTACTTGACAGATATTTCCCGTTCTGCTGCCACAAGCAATGTCATCACACCATATACTTCAGCCCACACTCTTCATGCGTGTGGCGTGTCTGACTCCTTTCTGCCCGCCCTGTGGGCCCTCAGCTCCCGTGGGAGACTATCCGGGCCATGTCCTTTTCTCGCAGCCAGCAAACACCTGCAGAGTAACGTAAGTTTGGGAATTTAAAGGTCCACATTGCCTCTTTTTTCCCCCCCCCCTCTTTTCTTCCAGTTTTTATTCGTTCTCATTTGCTATTTTTTACATATACTTTTTTACACACACAGATCATACATCTACTCCTGATGAAGTGGCATACTAAGACCACGAAACGCATCGAGTTACTATGATGTTTTGATTGTTATCCATTACTTCAATACTGTTGACCATTGCAGTCCATTGATGTTTATGAATATACTTTTGTATGTACAATTGCTATGCTGATCTTATGGAAACTGGAATTGGGATGCACCATCTCCCCTTTTTATTGCTACTTGTTCAAGTCCAATACATATACCAATATATGTGATGTTTATTATCTGTATGCATGTATGTATTAATAAATGAGACCTCTTTTTTCCTGCTATCCTGGTCATGCCTCTCACTCAAAGTCCCAAAACTTTCTTTATGAACTATGTACAATACACACCTGACACCTGTACTATGTGCATTACATGCACCTGAACTATGTACAATACACACCTGACTCCTGTACTATGTGCATTACATGGTCACTATGAACTCCTGCTCCAAAGTCTGTCTGCTCCAGTTCTGATACATGACCTCCCATTGTTTCTCGCAAGGCCATAATAGGGTATATCTGATATACAGTATCTCACAAAAATAAGTACACCCCTCACATTTTTGTAAATATTTTATTATATCTTTTAATGTGACAACACTGAAGACATAACACTTTGTTACAATGTAAAGTAGTGAGTGTACAGCTTGTATAACAGTGTAAATTTGCTGTCCCCTCAAAATATCTCAACACAGCCATTATTGTCTAAACCCCTGGCAACAAAAGCTAATACACCTCTAAGTGAAATGTCCAAGTTGGGCCCAATTAGCCATTTTCCCTCCCCATTGTCATGTGACTCGTTAGTGTTACAAGGTCTCAGGTGTGAATGGGGAGCAGGTGTGTTAAATTTGGTATTATGGCTTTCACTCTCTCATACTGGTCACTGGAAGTTCAACATGGCACCCCATTGCAAAGAACTCTCTGAGGATCTGAAAAAAAAAAAGATGTGTTGCTCTATATAAAGATGACCTAGGCTATAAGAAGACTGCCAAGACCCCAAACACACCTACAAGACGACCACTGCCTTGCTAAAGAAGCTAAGGGTAAAGGTGATGGATTGGCCAAGCATGTCTCCAGACCTAAACCCTATTGTGCATCTGTGGGGCATCCTCAAACAGAAGGGGGAGGAGTGCAACGTCTCTAACATCCAAAAGGTCCGTGATGTCAACATGGAGGAGTGGAAGAGGACTCCAGTGGCAACCTGTGAAGCTCTGGTGAACTCCATGCCCAAGAGGGTAAAGGGAGTGCTGGAAAAATAATGGTGACCACACAAAATATTGACAGTTTGGTCCCAAATTGGACATTTTCTCAGTGGAACCTGTCCTGTTAAATCGCTGTATGGTCTTGGCCATCGTGCTGCAGCTCAGTTTCAGGGTTTTGGCAATCTTCTTATTGCCTAGGCCATCTTTATGTAATGTAATACTTCTTTTTTTCAGATCCTCTGAGAGTTCTTTGCCATGAGGTGCCATGTTGAACTTCCAGTGACCAGTATGAGAGAGTGAGAGAGATAACACCAAATTTAACACACCTTCTCCTCATTCACCCTGAGACCTTGTAACACTAATGAGTCACATGACAACAGGGAGGGAAAATGGCTAATTGGGTCCAACTTGGACATTTCACTTAGAGGTGTATTTACTTTTGTTTTGCAGCGGTTTGGACAATAATGGCTGTGTGTTGAGTTATTTTGAGGGGACAGAAAATTGACACTGTTATACAAGCTGTACACTCAATACTTTACATTGTGGCAAAGTGTCATTTCTTCAGTGTTGTCACATGAAAAGTTAAAATATTTAGAAAAATGTGAGGGGTGTACTCACTTTTGTGAGATACCGTATATGCTACATATCCAAAACATATGTAGCACAACCCTAGATACCGTATATGCTAGGTTAGGTATACTTAGTTCTGGCTTACTGTATTCAGTGGAGCTGCATTTCATTACTAGTCAACTCTAGTTCTGGCTCACTGTAACCAGTGTGACTGTGTTTCATTGTTCTGGTCTGTTCTATGTTTCTGTGGCTGCAAGGATAACTGTTTGTCCAGAAATGTTCTGGAAGTTAGTGGGCGGAAGAGTATAATCAGCAGATAAATATTTATACAGCCCTGGCCAATCCCTTGGGAAAAATGCCCAGATGGTGGTAGGTGTTTATAAATACTCTAAAACATATGGGGTCCTATGGGGTAGTGCTACACATATGTTACAATTGGATCATTGATTGAAAGGGGGGGGGTAACTCATCCTATTTTGTAGCCCTGTTAATTGCTGCTTTCTTAACATTGTGTTTTTTTATATGGCAATTTATTAATATTTACATTTTTCAATAAAAATTTTGTATTTTAAGTACAATCTGTTGTCAACTGCACTTCAAGTTCAAATTCTGTTACTTTAAAGTTCCAAATTTCTAGCAAGTCAGACTAGAAGTCCTGTCACTAATGGCAACTCATCAGCAATATGGTCGCTAAACAGAGCACTCCCCCACTTTTTTTTATATTACAGTGGTTTCTGCACTCTCCCAGAAATCATATATGTATGACATGTACCTTACATTGCTGATAATGGCTTGGGATTCTAGCCACCACTATTATGCAGAATTGTCCCAGATTTAGGTTAATATGTTGTGCCCCATAATGCTTCACTCGTTTAACCCCCCCCCCCCCAACCCCCTCCTCATTCACACCATGTGCAGTGACTTACTTTAGTGTGAAAATATCAACTCAGACTCACTGCTAGGGCACATAGAAAACAATTATTTTTAAGGCCCCCTTCACACTTGTGCGACTTGTCCTGCCACTTGGGACCATGGCCGGGACAAGGTATGGGCAGGAGGGCGGCTGCCCTGGGCACTGTGGTATCATGTGAAGTGGGGAGCACCACAAGGGTATGGAGGAGGGGATTTATGTTGAGAAAGGGGATTTTTGGGGCAGCAGGGAGTAAGAATTGTTCTAGGATAGAACATTTTGGGAGGTGTGCTAGGAGTGATGATGTGGGGGGATTTGTCTTGGAAAGGGGAATGGGGGAACAGGATTTGTGCTAGGAGAGGGGATTTGTGCTATAAAAGTAATATGGTAGAGGGTTTTTTTTTTTTGGGGAGGGGGGGGTGATTTGTGCTAGTAGGGACGATTGGAAGATACTTGTGTGCTAGGAGGGAAAATTTGCAGGTTGGATTTGTGCCAGGATGGGGAATTGGAGGAGAGGAGTTTGTGCTGGAAAGGGGGGGGGGGGGTTGGAAGTAGGGGGGGAGCAGAGGAGTTTGTGCTGAAAAGGGGGGGTTTGGAGTAGGGGGGGGGAGAGGATTTGTGTTAGGAGGGGAAAGATTTTTTTGAGGGGGGGTATTTGTGCTGGGGGGGGATTGATTCAGGCTGGGTGCTTAGAGGGTGAGCATGCAGATTTGGTGCTCAATTCTTTTTTCTGGAGGGGGGTTTTCGCTAACACATAATGCTCATACAGCTTTGGGGGGGCACAATTTGGCATGTTCGCCCCAGGCTCTAGATGACTTTGTCACAGCACTGCTTGGGACTGCAAAGTCGCATGACAAGTCGTACCCCACAATTACCAATGAGTACCATTCATGCAGGACTTTGGTCTGACTTTAATACAACTTGAAGTCCATAGACCTCAAGATTACACAGGAATTTCTTTAAGTTGCGTCAAGGTCACGTGACCTTCGGGTCGCACAAGTGTGAAAGAGGCTTTACATAACCTGTTCACACCACAGTGTTACCTTGAGCTAGAATTCAGTGCACCTCAAGGTACAGCTGGCTATTAAACCACAACCATGCTGAAATGCTTAGGATTCAGTGAAACGTAAATTGTGATATTTCATTGAAGTTTAAAAAAAGTAAACAGTGACTCATGTTTTAACAATGCAAAGCACTCCCCTTCACTGCCCAGACACAGTGAACAGCTCTTTTTAGTGTGTGATTGGTGTAAACAAGTTCTAAATATAATTTGCTGTGGTGCGCCTAAGTAAATTAAGCATTGAAAGTTTATGCTAACAATTCCTACAGGTTTACCAACTTTTGTAGATTGCCTACAAACTCTCTGTCTGTAAAAAGCAGTGTTGAAATAGATTGTGCTACTACACCCTCTTAAAGTGTTACTAAACCCAGGACCCGGCATTCACTATATCTGGTCTCCCACCATACACAGAACATGGAAATGCAATTATTTTAGTAAATATAAATGGCTAAATACCTTTTCTCATCAGCAGTATATAGCAGTCTTGTGACTTCTATTAGTGTCACATTTACTCAATTTACCTTATCTCAGTCCTCTGTAGTGCACATATCACTTAGCAGGGGCTGTAGAACTGTACTTTCCGTAGCCTGTTCTGCCTACCTTTCTATTTGAAGTATCACCAATCACATTTAAACTTCCAAGGCAGGTATGAATCTGAATGAAGTGTAAGGGGCTTGCGCTTAGGATCACTAGGTTCGGTGAATATAAATTAACCAATATAAATACTAAAAATCCCTAAAAAATTGATAAATACCCATAAATAAGCTGCTGCTGGTATAAAAGGTAGTACCTTTCAGACAATAAAAACACTATGTACCTGCGCTGCTTATAACCGAAACCCTTGACATCAAATAAATACTAGTGTTATTAAATAATTAAAGTGCTCGTGCAGATCTGTGCTTATGTGTAACTATAGACAAAGTGCATTCAGATATTGTGCAAACAAACTGAATATCAACAATAAATATTGAATATAAATACTGCAAAATCAATTACATATATGAAACATTCCATGTGTAAAAACTATATAGTTCATAAATTCATATAATCTTCTTCCAATAATCATAAAGTGAAAGTCTCTGTGCTCATACAAGTGCCTCGTGCTTAAATAAATAAATAAAGTGCCTGTGCTCAGTCCTAGTGAGTTAGTGCTCCCCTCTCGGTTCCCCACTCACCAGAAGCTGAATATAAATTCGCCTTATAAGTGGTCCTATGAGACAGGCACCTCTATAGATCGTCAGCGGAAGGAGGGTACTGATCCACTGCCCCTCACTTTATCCAGGTATTGCTCCCCCAGTTCATGTAAAGAAAAGGGGGTCCGGTCCGCTTCAGGTGTCCGCAATAATGTAATGTTGTAAACGGTATATATAGTAGTACGTATTCGTGACGCCCTCGCTTTTGATAACGCTCTGATTGGCGGAGCGAAACGCATCAAGCCGTCCGAATACGTAATACGTCACTTCCGGCCGCAACCACTTCCGGCTTCCGGCTTCCGGTTACGCGGGTGGACCGCACGGCCATTTGTTTGGCGACCCGCGGGTTTGCTCAAGGCGGATTGATTCTCTATACATTGTAAGTGTATCTTTATGTTGCGTGTATAATAAATTGTTGAACATACAATGATGATGGCCCTTTTCTTTACATGAACTGGGGGAGCAATACCTGGATAAAGTGAGGGGCAGTGGATCAGTACCCTCCTTCCGCTGACGATCTATAGAAGTGCCTGTCTCATAGGACCACTTATAAGGCGAATTTATACTCAGCTTCTGGTGAGTGGGGAACCAAGAGGGGAGCACCAACTCACTAGGACTGAGCACCGGCACTTTATTTATTTATTTAAGCACGAGGCACTTGTATGAGCACAGAGACTTTCACTTTATGATTATTGGAAGAAGATTATATGAATTTATGAACTATATAGTTTTTACACATGGAATGTTTCATATATGTAATTGATTTTGCAGTATTTATATTCAATATTTATTGTTGATATTGAGTTTGTTTGCACAATATCTGAATGCACATTGTCTATAGTTACACATACGCACAGATCTGCACGAGCACTTTAATTATTTAATAACACTAGTATTTATTTGATGTCAAGGGTTTCGGTTATAAGCGTGTTTTTATTTTTTTATGAATCTGAATGGTGGGTCTAAAAAGTGTTTGATAATGATACTTTTTCAGTAAATTTTCTGTGAGAGGTGCAAAGTACCTGTAGCGACTTTTCCGGCGTCCCAAAAAGATGTATTCCAGGATCACAGATTCCCAACATAGGGACCTGTATTAGGGTAGAGCCTAACTACAGCAATACATGGATGAAAAACTAAAGGGCCAAGCACATAATCTGTTCTCCTTGTATGCATTTCAGTTCATCATTTTCCATGTTGACTATAGTGTATGCTTATAAACATCAGACTTCACTGTAAATAGTTTATAGTGTGCATAATTTACTATTTTGAAGCTTGGCTTATTGTAAACTTTTCCAGAAGTCTAGTTTGTACCAGACACACTTTTTAAGGGATTTTGGTCCCTTGGGTTGGAGCAGAGGGGCACAGTATTGAGTGTGTGCACATTTCTTTCCATTTCAGATAAAACTGTGTCTGATGATGACAGATGGTACTGCCAAGTGATGTGTGTGCCTGCTGTATTGGTAATTCTTTATTGTAGAGTTTCAGAGACTCTGTGCAGAATTTGCATAAAATGCCATTATTTTAATGACAAGTTTGGCTTTCCTTGATTTTTCATACCTCAAAGATTCCATGCAAACATCAAAAACAGTGCCAGATGTCTAGAAAAGAGAACTAAGTGATGCATAACCATAGCGGCATAGCAATATTGGACAGAATATTGGAGAGAGCAATAACATATTACTGAAAGTTACTTATGGATTTAAATAAGTTACTATTTGCTACTAGAGTGAGGCCCAGGAAGCCTTAAAGGGGTTGCCACTTTATTTTTAGTCTTTACTAGTGTGGCGGAGTGCCCCTTTTCCCACAGTCAGGTGCAGATCCCTTTTATTCAAACTTCCACACTCCTCTTGTCTCCCAACATTCTCTGAACTCTTGGACACGCCCAGGGGATATAAATTCTGGCTCATCCCTGCTTCCTGTGCTCAGAGAGACCCTGCCTGATGGGACAGCAGTGACTGGGCAAGTGAACTGTCACCAGGTGCTGGGTTCTCCCCCGTTAAGTCTGGTGTGCAGGCCACCAGCAGAGAGCACAAGAGCAAACAGCATCTATCTAAGCCCTAGTCACTGGAGAGGACTTTGCTACAGTCCCTGTGGAGAGGCTGTCCATGCAGTGAGGTGGCCCTATCTTCAGCCACCAGAACCTCCTGACTGAAGACAGCAGCAGCAGTGCCAGGGTGAAGCCTGTGCCAGCTGTAGATGCACCCAGCCATGAGCTTTCCAATAACGTTCCTTCATATGGCAGACATGTGAGAAACATTGGGGTTGATTTACTAAAGGCAAATCCACTGTGCATTTGGAAGTGCAGTCGCTGTAGATCTGAGGGGAAGATCTGAAATGAGGGAAAGCTCCGCTGATTTCTATCATCCAGTCATGTGCAAACAAATATGCTGTTATTTATTTTCCAAGCTTTTCCCCTAAGATCTACAGTGACTGCACTTCTAAGTGCACTTGCTGTACACAGTGGATTTGCGTTTAGTAAAAAAACCCCATTGTCTTCTTTTTCTTTCAGAAGCTGAACTGAAGCTGAACTGAACTCAGGAACTCTACTGTCATCTAGTGGCCATTTGTAGAATTGTACTAATTTCTTCCGTTCCTGTTTTCCCTACTGTTAATATTAATGTTCTATACTGCACTCCTCTGTTCATATGATACCATTACACAACACTAGTAGTAGTATACAGTGACCTTTCTTTACTGCCCCTCTCTCTATATGCAAGTCTATGTAAAGAGCAGTCGGATGTGTTGGCATCTTCCAGATCCCTCAAGCATATTAACCCTTTAAAGCATGGGTGTCCTCCAGCTGTTGCCGAACTTCAAGTCCCATGAGGCATTGCAAGGCTGACAGTTGCAAACATCACTCCCAATGGCAGAGGCATGATAGGGCTTGTAGTTCTGCAACAGCTGGAGGGCCACAGGTTGGACACCCATGCTTTAAAGCATTGTGGGGCATTTCTTAAATGTGAGTTTTTTTAACTGTTTATTTGAGGCTTCCACAGTAACCAGCTGTCAGTGTCCCCCCATAGACAAGAAAATGTTGACCGCTACAGTAATGAAACAGATGGATTGAACAGTTTTCACTTCATGACTATGGGTACTCTAACACTAGTCATACACGTGACAAATTTGTGGCAGTTTTGTAAGCTTGAAAAAATGATTGCATTATCCACAGCAATCTGTCATAATTTCTAAGATTAGTAGAAGCCTAATGATCTAAATTAAAGTAGAAATTAATCAAAAAATGATTTTATTCTGATGTCGCCAGCAGCAGAATCGCCCGGTAGAGGCTTTTATTTACCACTATTGAGTCGGTCCCTCGCTGACCTGAAATGGTGTATTTATACTTTGTTACGAATAGCACAGCAAGAGTACAATACTTCACTGGTCTGGCTGACGTGGCAGCAAATCCATCAAAACAGGTAAGTGGTAAGTTAGAGGTCCTGTCACTGGCGAGTTATTGGATCACTCATGTGATACGACCCTTAAAAGTAATTATGCTGGATTAAATCCATCTCTCCTCTGCAGTTTCTATTAGAGGAATCCCCCAGCTTCAAGAGGACTAAAACTAAGGGTGGCAGATTTCTATGGACTGTTCAATTCCTTGAAAGCTGAAGGTAATCTTCCAAAATGTTGATAACATTCCCTCATTTAAATGTTGCACTCTCCTAGACAGGTGCTAGGTAAAATAATCTATTGTGCTCCTGCTACATATCAGGGGAGTTAATTCGTTCGTTTTGCCTGTCACATGTTTCCAGGTGTGATTCACTAGGTCTGAGGGAGTGTCCCCACTGTATCCAATGATGGAGCTTGTTGGACAGTGGAGGAAACCCAACCAGTGACAGATCCTGTTTCATGGCAGTTCTAGTGGGAGGGTATACCCGCAATCCATCCTGGGATTGCACATAAATAGGGCGGGGGCATGTGACAGGGCATCTTTTGTCCCAGTAGGAGGTGGACGGCTGTCTCTCCTCCTGCAGAGTGAGGAAGGTGGTCCAGGCAGTCGGCCTAGGGACCAGGAGTGGAGCTGGGCTGCAGACAATTCAGTGTGCTGACAAGTGGAGCTGTTGGGCAGAGGACTTTGGGAAAAACAGTATTGTGAGTACCAAGGGATCTGCCTAGGGGTCTGCCTAAGAGAGGGGACCACTCCAGAGAAGTCAGGGGATCAAGGAGCCAGCTCACTCTGCACCTCTCCCTCTGCCCATAAAAATTATCCCGCGGCGAATCCGCTGCTAGGACTACTTTTATGTAAAAGAGGACCGCCCACCCGGTGAGAAAATACCAGGGTTATGGCCGCTATCTGCGGCCATAACACCAGTATTTAACGTCACAGTACCAATGAAAAACTGCGGCGGTCAGTCCGGAAGTGGTTAAAGGGCCCCCAACTTTGCCAGCTTTTCTTTAATGCTTTTTTAGGTTATGGTTGGTCTTATATTTTCTTTAAATACCACAGGATGTGTCATTAAGTGCTGGGTGAGCAAGGTATGTCCTCTTCAGGTGTGCAGAGAAGTCTCAAAACAATTTGGCGTCTCCTCTGGGAGTAGTGCTACACAAGTATTTGGGAATGAGCCAAGAACAGTGTTTTCTGAAAGAAGGGTACTTCAGGGTGTTAGTTAAATATATGAATTTCAAGAAGCAATTTCTACTTAATAATAAATACATTTTTAGTCACTAGATGAGATCTTTGCACAGCAGAGCCTATCAACATACAATATCATAATGCTGTACTCTCAGGAAGTCCATCCAGCCATGGCCTAATGCTGGCTATACATTGGTAGATTTTTTACAATCTCGTCAGCACGTTCAATGATGCCAACAGAGATTTGAGGAATGTAGTTCAAAAGTATTTCAAAATGTATTATTGAATTTAACATAAAATTTTGGTATGAAAAGAATTTCCCAAACAGTAACCGCACATACTTTTAAAAATTCCTTTGTTTGAGAAAAATGTTCCATCAAGCTTCAAAATTTTTCATCACTATGGTCAAAAAGGATCATTGATTTGACTCCACCAATAATTACAAAAAAAAAAAGTTCCAAACACAAAATTGTTAAATAAAACTCTACTAGTGTATGGTTTTAGCTGACTTTCTAGGCTGCTTAAAGCCCCGTACACACGTACCGATTGTCGGCCGACCGTTCGGCCGTCTTTTGTCCGGTGCTGTTTGTCCGGTGCTCAAGGAACAATGTTCCCTATGACTCATCCGTGACCTAGCAGGTCCTATTGTCAAAGATTCAGTCCCTCTCTGTGGTAGAGAGAATCCACATGGAAGCAGGACACTGGAGTTTTCACAAATAATTCACCTGTGCATGTGGGTCTGTTCCAGTTGTGTGAACAAATCTGTTTACGCTGTGGTGTGTGTAGTGTCAAAGGTGCTAAGGCCTTATTTCCACCTCTGACTCAGCACCTGTCTGCCTCACTGGAAGTACACTTGACATGTCAAATACCATAAAGCCTTAGGCATGGTGTTGGCACAACTTGGCAGTACCAGCTCTTGACCATACCACCAAGACCACCACCCAGATGGTGTGGAAACACTTCTGCCTTACTTTCAGTAGACTTCAGAAAATACATTAAGAATCTGTAATAAAAGCACATTTTTCATTAGGTATTGAGAAGTCACATATTACCCCATACCACTCAAGAGATAGGGCATGTGAGCAGTTCAATCGCACTCAAACACTAATACTGAGAGGGTTGGCTTGTTGGAAGCATCAGACTTTGACCTTCAACATGGAGACCGAGTGCTAGTCCAATGTAAAGGTGTACAACAAAAAGGAAAATTGCAAACAATGCAGGATGAAGTCCCTGGAGTTTTTCTACAACAGCCTCAGTCAGGGGTGGCTGTTCCTTCAGAGCGAATGCGTCGATGATGTCATCGGCTGCATTAAAAGTAAATATTTCCCAAGCGGTGCAAGTTTAGGAGATATTTACAGTACCTATAGGTAAGCCTTATTAAAAGCTTACCTATAGGTATAAGTTATAACAGAGGGTTTACAACGTCTTTAAGAAGACCCCCCTGTACATTTTGGTAGGATAAATCTGAATGGTCTGCAAACTTTCCAGGGACAGCAAAAAGTTGGGTGGACTGTAGCGAAATACCCATTTACTCACAATGCTTAGATGCAAGAGCAGGCCCCTTTCATTTATTTTCCCACAATTCTCAGGGTTCATTGAGACACCCCAGGAAGAAAAGTTGGTTCTCAGCTTCCTTCCCTCAGCTGCTCAGAGAGGCTACACCTGATGAGGCAGAGGTAGCAGGGCAAGCAACCTGCAGTCAGTAGAGAGGCCCTGAACCTAATAGCATGCAACTTGTCCAAGACACTGTTTGAAGATAATCAAGTAGGTATGTTCTGTAATACCTTACTGAAGTAGTGACCCTAAACTTGACTCTCTGTTAATAGAGTCTTATTGAGACTATGCTATATAGCCACATATTACCTTGAATGAGTCGCAGACACATTGCAGTGAGGAGTCCATATTTGATCATCTACATATTTTTTTGTGCAGCTTTCATAATCTACAGTGTATGCATGTTTGTGTGCCATTTTGAACCTGCTTTGCATCACTGCTTCTATATTTGCACCTGTTTAGGAAAATTAAAGTTACAGTTGTTTTCCATCTTATCATTTGGCTTATTTCCTATTCTGTTAAAGCACAAATTACTGAAAAGAACACCTAAGATACCCAGCAGAAGACCTAACGCATGTGCTCTGGGTGCCAGTGTCTAGTAAAGTCCCTAATATTGGCACTGGGCAACACAGACAGTTTTTCCTTCACAGGGGGTAGTCCAATAAATGTGCTCTGGGGGAACATAGTTACACTCCAATATTTCTGCTAGTCTCAAGTCCACTGTCCATGAGCAAGGACAAGTAAATGCTGATCTCAGGTGTCTTGCAGCCAGCTTTAATTGCTATATCAGTTCCTCTACACTGCATTCATTCTGCATACTTTAAAATTAAGCTGTTTTATAGCCCCCTCCTTAAGCATCAATCTTTGCTCTGTTTGTCAGCAAGTTCTGCTTTTGATTAATATATTGGAAGGCATGCAGAATGATTGTTTGTATCCATTGTGTTCACTTCTTCTGCTTTTTTTTTTCCTTCAAAACTTATCAGTTTTTTGCAAGCATGCAAACATCTCCATGCAGAGCGGGAAGTGAAATAGGGACAGCTATAAAGAATGAAGAGGGGAGGGGGAGCGTCCAGAGCTGACGTAGGTTTTAACTTGCAGCACTTCATTGGGATTCCAGTCACCATGTCTAAGCTCTGCAGAAATCCAGCTGAACTGCCTTTACAATAGCACAGAATCCAGCATTCTGCGACTCCTGAGTGTTCCTTTTCCCACCTCATCTTTATCAAAATCTCACTACCGTGTGGTCTATCCATTCACTATAGGGAAAGGGAAGCCAGTGATTTACTGTCAATACAGCAGTGCCATCGATTTTAATGTTCTTTCTCCTTTCTGACCTTTGCTTTATATCATACTGAGAGCAACTTCAGAAAATTTCACTTTCTTCATTCATTAGGAAATGTAAAGCTTTACTTTAAGAAATGTAGAGCGTTTTAGTGAAAAAAAGAACAATGTTTTCCACAGTCCTCTTTTCCTTTTCTGTGCAGATAGACCCTAGAGCAGGGATTCTCAAACTACGGCCCTCAAGCTGTTGCGGAACTACACATCCTATGAGGCATTGTAAAACTCTGACATTCACAGACATGACTAGGCATGATGGGAATTGAAGTTCCTGAACCACTGGAGGGCCGTAGTTTGAAGACCCCTGCCCTAGTGTCTTCATTTGATGTAGGATCTTTGCCCCAAAGACTAGGACTTTCGTGCACATAAGACTAATTTAGCACACCACCATAGGGGCTGCTGATGAACTTGGATCTCCCAATCCTGCACAGCCAGGCACACCAAACTTTCACAAGCATCTGGAGTCAGAGAACAGTCCGTGACTTTGGTTTTGTTATTTATTAAAGGGTTAATAGCTTGGATAGAGATGGGAGGTTATGGGGTGCCCACTTGATGTCAACAAAACTTCAGCAACAACTTCAGGGACAGCCAAATATATACAGTCTCCTTCAGTTGCCTTGCATGCTCCAGCTGAATCACTGTAGAATAATCTGACAGGCTCTTAGTCAGGTTTTAGCAAAGGCCTTTTACAGGCAGGAACTCGTAGCCCCTTGTTGTGTAGCAAAAATGTAATGAAACAGCTTGTACTTCTCCACTGTGGCCACTGCTCCTTGCACCACCTCTTCAGGCACTGCCAACCCACCTAGCTGCAGCTGCCTCTTTCTCTAGCCCTCCAGTCTAATTCTGACACTAGTCCTCCCGACTGACTCTTCACCAGCCCACCCGGCTGACTCTCAGGAGATCTCTCAGGGAAGGATGAAGACTTAAGCACACCGCTATCTTTAGGGAGAGCAGATACATGTGGCAGTCTCCCCCCTTGTTAGCCCCCAACAATGTTGACTACTCACTCTGTCCTCTCTCTTGCTCCCATGTCTCCAGGAAAGACTTCCTCCTGTGTGTTATGGCAAAATCCTTCCAGCACCCGAGCCCTGGCCCAAGGCAGGACGCCCCCCCCCCCCAGACTAGGGGGTACCCCTGAGGGCCACTGGCAGCCTTCTCAACACTGTATCTCCATCTTCCACCGAACTTCCCCTGTAATGCATTCTCGGGGGTTGGTGGCTGGTAGAGCGAGCAAGCACAACCTTCCCTGCCACCCTCTGACCACTGGAGGGCGCTCGCTCCGCCTCTCCTAGCACCAGGAAGTGGTAATAAACAAGGAGAAGGGGAGGGAGGAGAGCCAGGCCGAGGAGAGGATCTCATGGAGCACTGATTAGATCCAAGCTGTAACCACCCCCCTCCCCTTGAGGTGACAGACTGCATGAAGTTATGTATTTTTAATGTTTTACTTTAAGCAAAAATCTCTGCTTCCAGCCAAATGTTGTTTTTGATACAGTGTCCAGTCCTCCATGTTATTTGTTTGATAAGCACTTGCCTATTATCCTAGAAAATCCAGAGCTGATTTTCAACATTCACCTCTCATTGATTTTACTGGGGTTCAGATTCAAAACCCAAACTTTACTTATGTAGCACTACTCCCATGGGAGCTGCTGTGAGTGGGTTCCCTGGGTTACCATTAGCAACAGTAGAACATTCTGACATGTTTCCAAGTGCTTTTGCTTCAGACAAGGACCAGTCCAGTTTCTTTGGTTTTTAAGTTTTATTGGGAATTTGGATAGGAGAAGGGATGAAAGGAAAAGAGGGAAATGGGGCATGCATATGCCCTACATTTCCCTATGGGTTAGTGACAGGGCGGAATAGGTTATCAGGTAAATTAGGTTAGAATAGGTATAGGTTATGAGGTAACAGGCCAGGTGAACTTTTGACCTGGCTGTTTCAAAGGGCATATGTTTTCCCGCTCAGGGGTCTGTAACTGGGCAGTTTAGGCGCCCCTCTGTCTTTTCCCGCCCGTTTTTCCCTGTATCTAGGGAGATTTTAGGCTCTGACCCGCTTCCCGCCTGTTTTTTGCCGCTCTTTTGGGGCTAGCTGGTTTGAACCTGCCCTCATTTAGGGCTATTTAAGGGGGCTCATTGCCGCCTGATTTTCAGTTCACCACAGAGAAGAAAGAAGAACTTACTTAATTTTCCTACCAAGAGGATGAGTCTGAGGCGCCTGATTGAGAGAGCCGGCGAGGAAGGAGGAGAAGCTTGGGTCCGCTGATGCCTGGACTTTCCTTTCGTGACAGCGGCTGAAGCGCCATCTGGAGCGGACATGGACGGAGTCACCGGTGGAATGGAAGCGGCGGAGGTCGACAGCGTTTTCTGCCTCGGCGCCCGGCGGAAGATGAGAGACGTCTCGGGATCCGGAGGAGGAGGATCGGGAGCATCCGGGACTGCGCAGCCGTGGGAGTACCGTTATGTCCGGCCGTGACGCGGTTACGGCCAAACGAAAGAAGATCCCCCGCCGGAGTTTCCCTCCCCCCCTCTTTCTCACCCAACAGGCATTCGGGAGGCAGGAGGACCTCGCAATCGCCGGGAAGAGGCTGAAGAAGCGGATCGGCAGCGGGACCGTCGCCTGGAAGGCTGGCCGAATCTCAGGCGACTATTAGAAGAGAGCAGTAGCTACAGTCTAGTCAGCCCAGCAGGGTGACAGGTGAGGTGACCAGCATCAATTGTACGAATGTATCTGTTTGTGTCCACACAGGAGGAGCTAGTCTGGAGCAGAACCAGGAGGAGTGGCAAATCTGGCATTTAGGCAGGGTGAGCATAGTCTTATGTATGCCTTTAAATAATGTCTTAGCTGTTTGTTGAATTTTTGCTGATTTTCAGTCAATATTTGATTAACAATACTGTTAATCATTCTGCTAAGTGAGGCTGGGTGCCACCTGGTGGTTGTGTTGGGAATAGCTCCTTCACAAATTTCTGTTGAAAGAAATGACAATTTTTTTTTTTTTTTTTTTTCGTTTGACGCATGAACGGATTTTGCTCTTGTGAATTGTCTCCCCTTGGTTTCCATTTAGCTTTTATTAATATTCTGTCTTTGCTGCTTTCTACAAAGGAATTTGTGGCAAAACATGACAGAAATTGGCTGCACGAGTCAAACTTAAAATGGGGAGTGGAAGATGTTAGTTTGTATAAAAAAAAAAAAAAAAAAATAAATGAAATGGATTTTTCCTTTCCTCAAAAAAAAAAAAAAAAAATAGAATAGATTCCTTTTTTCTCACGTTCAAATGTCAGTAGCATACCCCATCTCAAAGTGCTTTAAATGCATGCAAGTTGGCGGAAATTTTTTCCTGAAAGCTTCATCCCCGGTGCGCATAAAAAAAAAATAAAAAAAAAAAAATAATAAAATTATATGCTCCTGTGGCCCAAGCTGTATCCAGACAAATGGAAGGCCCAATTGTTAATGAGGGCTTTGAAGTAGGTTTTGTTCTCCCCTCTGTTAATGTTGTGGTTGCATTTTGGTTAAAGAACCTAAAATCAGTTAAAAGTTTACAAGAAGTTGTTTTAGAGCAATTAATAAAGGAATTAGTTTATGTAGGTTTGTAGGTCCATTTATTTCTACCCCCCCCCCCTTTTTTAAATAATTTTAGGCTTTTCCCCTTGGGAAGAGTTCAAAAGAAGGAGCCTAATTCGTATAGGCCTATCCATCACTCGTTATACCCTAGGGGGGGCTCCCTTAATGGTGATATAAATGGGGTTTGGGCATCAGTGCAATACGCAACATTGAGGATGCTCTTAAAAAGCTTAGATGGTTGGGTAAAGGAGTTATGATGGATAAGGCGGACATTAAGTCCGCTGTTAGGTTACTACCAGTACACCCCCGATGTTTTAATTCCCTAGGTTTTTTGTTCCAGTTCTTTTTATTCTGTTTGTTGCCTGCCAATGGGCTGTTTCTACTTCGAGTGCTTTTATTCCCTTTAGATTGGGTGGTGTCTAAACGATCCGGATCTGAATATCTGATACACTATTTGGATGTATTTCTTTTATGGGTTCCGGGGGTTTGAATGTTCGCATATGTTGCAGATACTTTGTGACGTTTGCGGGAGTTTCGGTATGCCCTTGGCCCATGAAGGGACAGCACTGCCCTCCACTCGAATAGATTTTTGGGAATCACTATTGATTCTGGATATATGGAGTTTAGTCTTCCAGAAGAGAAAGTGGACAAGTTGACGACTTTGCTTATGACGGCCATCCGCAAACGCAAAGTATGTCTTTAATAAATGCAGTCTGTATTAGGTCGTTTAGCTTTCGCATATAGAGTAATTCCGTTAAGAAAACTGTTTTTCTAGGAAGCCTTATTTAGCTATTGCTGGTTTAAAATCCCCATCCGCACAGGTAAGCTTATCGCAGGAATCGAGGGAGGACTTGCTGATTTGGACGCAGTTCTTGATTAAAGTCACAATGGTAAGACAATATGGCAAGACGAATTTGTATTAGTTTCAGACTTTCGGTTATTTTCTGATTCTGCGAGATCGGTGGGATTCGCTGTAATTTAGCGCTCCCACTGGTGTGCAGATGTTTGATTAAGGCCTATACCCGTAGCAGTGTAATGATTGAACTGTTTCCTGTATTGGTGGCTCTGGAGATTTGGGGTCATCTCTACAGGATCAAACGCATTTTAATAAGTACAGTCAACAGAGGTGTAATGTTAGCCATTAACTGCTTGTCTGCCAAATCTTTTACAGTTATCACATTATTACGACACTTGGGGCCGGATTTAAAGAAACTGCAGCTTCAAACATCTATGACGTGTTTCAGTTTCGCCGCGTTCAAATCAATTAACTGGCGCTGCGGCGAATTGGCGAGTAAAACAGCAATAATGAATTCCGCCGTCAGCGGGATTCACTTACGATCGCGGCTTCGCCAATTCGCAAACTTATGTCTTCCTGCTTATAGCAGTTTCACATAGCGATGTGGGCTAGTGGATTAGTGCACACATCACATGTCTGTAATTCATCTCCCTCTGCTGTAGGTTCGAGGCTTACCATCTCCACCTACTTTTTTTATTTTCTTTTTTTGTTTATATTGCTAAAATGGAACGGATTACATCATATATATTGCTAAATAATGTTACACTCAGAAGCGCTTGCAAGCTTACACCATTTTAAGTTTTTTTTTGATCTTGTCTGTGTGTCGAATCGATCTTATGAAGGAAAGTACCAAAGGCAAGTGACCAAACCCCTACCCTACTTCAGGGCAAGATGAAACCTCACAATTTTACCATGGTCTTCTTCCCACATTCCATACAATGTTTAGTTCTTTAGCTATATGTGCTTTTTAGCCTTAACACACTCCATTTTTTCCACCATACAGCTTTATTCTGCACAATAGCTAAGTGCTTTGCAACTTCACTGCAGTTCACAACGTCATGGGTTCAAATCACATCACTACACTTGGGATCTCTTTTCACTCTCATTTTTTTAAACAGTTTTTTTAAACTATCTTGAATTTGGGGGGGGAGGGGGGTGTCCTACCCAAATTTCAAGCACATCAATGGAAACAACACAATTTTGATTTTATGAGTGTGGTCCTAGTTTTATCGAGATGCAATTCTTTACATATTTACCATGGTTCTTACAATTTCTTGACCAATAAACATAGGTGTCTGATATTGGACTCTCTCCATATTTCAACAACACAGGCCCTCATAGTCCAACACTACATTTGCCTCACACCTCAACACAACACTGATACATCCCTACTCTACATTACAACCCCTCACATCACCAGTACAAGCAGCATGCAAAGTGCAAAACTCCGGCCTTGGCAGCTTAATGGGCCATACACTAACAATTTGTCTAGACTTTTTCCTGTAGACTTAACCAAACCATATAATAGAAGCTCAAACCTCAACACTTTCAATTTGGATGCAATCAGGCAGGCCCTTGCACTACATAGAAAATGTCAATCGGAAGGATAAAGTCTTCTCTAAATCTTACAGTGTGGATGGCCCTTTTGTCTGTAGGCACCCACACAAAACAAAAAAACACATGTTCAATTCTAATGTATTTATTTATTTGAGAATGACAGCAGAAGGAGGGATGCAGCAAAAGAATATTGTCACTCTCCAGTCCGTGTGCCTTTACAGCGCCAGACCACGATCTTTGCTCCATGGCTACGGGATTCTGATGTCTTCCACAACTTCCGGCAGAGTTCAGAATCCATTCTGCACCTCTACCAGCTCATAGGGGACAGGCATGGCAAGGTTGCTGGGCAGCTTCCAAGCCACTTTCGAAGTTCCAGGGTGTTCATGTTGGTCATTGGCCATGTGCCTTACCAAATATCCACTGACCACAAAAGAAAATGAGTGGAGTCCATCAAGGTGGGTTTCTACCACCTACACCCGCAAGCAGTACCACTCCTGGAAAAATAAAACAAAGGATAAGACATTTCATTATGAAAATCACATCTTAATGCCTGTTTGCTTCATTCTGAACTTCATTTAATTTCGACATCACGAGTGAAATAACACATTTTATGCCAACTTACACAAACCAGAAATCATTAATGTAAACATTTGAATACACACCTGTGACGCCAGACAGCCCATCACCACAGGCTTCCCATGGTACGTGCCATGATTCCAAGATGTTGATGTTCTGGAAAATTACAACACCATAAGATACCAAGCAGCCGTTCATGTTATCAATAACTACACAGGTGGCATAGACACAAATAAACACCTGCCAGCTCTTCTCAGCCCTTTACACTATTCACAATACCAACATGTTTATGGTTAGAGGTGCATGTTTTTGCTCAAGTAACACAATTTTACCAATGTTGACTACACTTTATCTACAATGGCAAGTGTCATTGGCAGATGATAATCACCCTCTGTCTCCCTGTGAGTGGCACCTCTGCTAACTAGCTAATTAATACACATGCCCTATCTTGACCGGTTACAGTACTTACATGTAAAGTGGCTAGCAACCAGGGTATTCCGGGTGGCCATACCGGCAGCGGTGCTCCGCCGCCTGGGGGCCGCCGGCTGACGGACCTCTGGCTCCCTCTCCTCCGTCAGCTCCCAAGAATCATCCCGGGCAACGCACATGTTGTGCAACACGCAGCACGCCAGGATGATCTTGGAAGCCTTTGTAGGAGAGTACAGGAGTTCACCCCCAGGCCGGGCCAAGCAGAGAAACCGGGACTTGAGAAGACCTATGGTCAACTCAATGATACTCCGGCTTCTCCGCAAGGCCCTGTTGTAATTCCTCTCTGCTGGGCCCTGGGGGTACCTGATTGGAGCCATCAGCCACGTCAGCTGCGGGTAACCAGCATCCCCTGAAAAATAAGAAAAATATACATTAGTTATTCATATCATGTGACTTTAGATGACTCCTCAAAATGGGAGACAATTAGGCATTTTACTAAACAACCTGCTCGTCTGTTTGCAAAAAATCATATGAAACATCTCAACTCTGTCTAACTGCCTAAATCACTAATACAAATGGGAAAAAGGACACACAAAGTGGTGGGTTTCTCTTGCAAGTTACAACTTGGCCCCTATTCTGTTCCTATTACATTAGCCTAGGTCTTACTTCTGGAATATATCTGCAACTAGAGTGAGGAAACCAATATTGACTCACTTATGCAAAGTACTTTGGGGATATGGCAATACCATTGGAATCATTTGTAGGTTTTCTTTGGGTGGCTAGAGGACACCATTTACACATTGGTTAACCACCTTCATTGGACTCAAAGACAACTTTGCAAATCTTTCTTTTGTGAGCTGCTAAGCTGCTGATCTGGTTGTGTGTGAACAGCCTGACAACTAATAACACATCCATTTTAGGTAGGCTTTGCTTAAATCAGGGTGTACACCGATGTAGCTTATTCCTATGTCTATGTAATCTTACAGTTTATGTTGTTAAGACAAAATACTTTACCAATAAGCCACCCTTCGGGCATTTGTCCACTTTCAAACACCTCGTACAGAGTACTTGTTCTTAACATACTGGAATCATGGCACGACCCTGGGTGACCAGTGTTGACACTCATGATGCGCTGTTTGGCGTCACACACTAATTGGACGTTCACAGAGTGGTACTGCTTGCGGTTCCGGTATTCACTTTCGTGGCTCCTTGGGGGCCTAATGGCTATGTGGGTGCCATCGATTGCCCCTAGGATTTGCGGCATGTGTGCCCGCCGGTAGAAACCCAACTTGACTTCATTCCACTCATTTTCATTCTGTGGCCAGTGGATAAAATTGGGCACTATATCCACTATGGCATTAATGACCAACATGAACACCCTTGAAACTGTGGGCTGGCTAATGCCCATGATACTTCCCGAAGTGGCTTGGAAGCTGCCACGCCCTAAAATATACAAAGTGGCCAGCAATCTGGCCATGCCGGGCACCGCATGGCCGCGCTGTGTGTCCGGGTCAATTTTCTCTGCTATGAGCTGGTAGAGGTGTAGAATAGTTCCTCGCTCGAGCCGGAACTTCCTCCTGACATCAGAATCCCGCAGCTTGTCCAAATAGATCCTTGGAGCAAAAATGCGTGGCTGGCGAGGTAAGGGCACACGGACTGGAGGTGCTGCTGCTGAAGGTGCTGCTGCTGCTGCTGCTGCAGCTTCCCCACCTTCTGCTGCCTCCTGTGCCAGGGCCTCCTCAAACAAGGCACCAATAAATGCCAGCATTGCACCATCTAATGCGTCTGGGATATCGTCCTCCATTTTGAACGCGCAAATTCGCGAATGCGCAGATATATATAGAAACGGCCGCTAATTATCACACCTGTGAGCCAGCTATAAAAGGAGCACATGGCCAATATGGCTGCTGGATGTTATAGATCGATGTTTCTTATGTGCTAGCAAGACCCTGTGACCCACAACCTACATTATCTGGAGGTAAGACAATTGTATCTCTCTCTCCCAAAAAAAAGGAAGGAGACAATTTGTACTTATCTTGGGTGTGCTTAAGTTGTCTATGGTGAATCCCCTCCAACCCACAATAGCTTGGGAACCCCTCAAGTGTCTTTTAATCATTGGCAGTTGGCCCCATGTGCATGTGGTTTGGACATGTGTTTTCTCATGTTTGTTAAAGGTGTGCAGTCTAGATTTGGCATCTAAACCTGCCCCCTTACCTTCCCAGCTTCCAAAGACACCATTTTTGCTTTCCTGATAACTGTAATTTATTATGTGCACGTATGTAGGTCATGCGATTTCTCATGTATGTTTAATGTTTGCAGCCTCCTTTTGCCTATAAAGGATTACACCACCACCACCACCACCACCACTGTGTTTGTGACATTAGGTAAGTGTTTGGAGGGCCTCGTGTGATTTGTACCCCTATGCGTTTTCTTATGTGTTTTTTTTTTACATTTCTTTGCAGCCTCTTCTGCTCTTTAACACCACCACCACCACCACCACCACCACCACCACCACCACCACCACTGTGTTTGTGACATTAGGTAAGTGTTTGGAGGGCCTCGTGTGATTTGTACCCCTATGAGTTTTCTTATGTGTTTTTTTTTTACATTTCTTTGCAGCCTCTTCTGCTCTTTGCCACCACCACCACCACCACCACCACCACCACCACCACCACCACCACTGTGTTTGTGCCATTAGGTAAGTGTTTGGAGGGCCTCGTGTGATTTGTACCCCTATGCGTTTTCTTATGTGTTTTTTTTTTACATTTCTTTGCAGCCTCTTCTGCTCTTTGCCACCACCACCACCACCACCACCACCACCACCACCACCACCACCACTGTGTTTGTGCCATTAGGTAAGTGTTTGGAGGGCCTCGTGTGATTTGTACCCCTATGAGTTTTCTTATGTGTTTTTTTTTTTACATTTCTTTGCAGCCTCTTCTGCTCTTTGCCACCACCACCACCACCACCACCACTGTGTTTGTGCCATTAGGTAAGTGTTTGGAGGGCCTCGTGTGATTTGTACCCCTATGCGTTTTCTTATGTGTTTTTTTTTTACATTTCTTTGCAACCTCTTCTGCTTTTTTTGCCACCACCACCACCACCACCGTGTTTGTGCCATTAGGTAAGTGTTTGGAGGGCCTCGTGTGATTTGTACCCATATGCGTTTTCTTATGTGTTTTTTTTTTTTCCTTTTCTTTGCAGCCTCTTCTGCTCTTTGCCCACTACTACCACCACCACCACGACCAAGTCTGTTTGTGCCATTAGGTAAGTGTGTTCTGTAACTGTTCACTAATTATACTGTATATGAAGAGCAATCTGCAAATCCTGTTTTTTCTGTTTTCTCTTTTGTCATTTCAGATTTAGGAGTTTGGGGCTCTTTGCTGCTGCTGGACAGCCAGATTCTCTGCCCACCTCGTGCTCCCATGGCCCCACCCACTGGAAGGATGAGAAGGGCCAGGGGGGCCAGGGGGGCCAGGGGGGCCAGGGGGGCCAGGGGGGGCAGGGTGGGCAGATCGTCTGGCTCTGGTGTGAGGGAGGCTCCAGCTGTATCCATGAGGGAGTCCACCATCCCCATCCCGGAGGAGGAAGCCGGGGGAGGTGTTAACACACCAAGTGGACAAGCTGGCTCTTCTGACAGTAGTCCTGGAGAGGGTCCGTCCACCAGAGTCAGCTTGTCCACATTAACCCGGCTTCCCCGTTTCACCCACAATCAGTGCTGTGCCCTGGTCCACGCCTATATGGCCAGATATCAGGCGATACATGGGACCAGGGCCGCGTCTTACTCAGTAACAGAGAAGAACAGATTGTGGGATGAAATCCGGGATGCTGTAAATGCACTGGGTGAAGCACCTCGCCACCGTGACAGTGTGCGGAAGAAGGTCAACGACATCTGTGGGTCCGTTCGGAAGAAGCTAATTGCATGGGCTGCGGAGGGTCTTTATGACCGTCAAGGTCGGCTGGATGAACGTGCACGAAGTTCTCTCTGGGATTATCAATTACCTTTCTTGAACATCATAGGACCCGATACCATCTTTACCAGAGAGGACTTAGATTCGGATGCTTTGCACCGAGGTAGGATATTATCTTGGATGTCAATTGTGTGAGTTGTTTGGAAAAGATTAACTACTATCCTATGTGTGACATTAAGAGAATGTGATACTTGCCCTTCCAATTGTCCTTTTTTTGTTTTCCCCAACCTGCAATTTGTTCATCTGTAGCACGGATCTCAGCCCCTCCACAGCCCATGCAGCTTGGCGAACCAGACGGACTCACAGGTGTTGACATCAGTGCTGACCCTCCTCCTGGTAGGTCCAATATCATACTGTGCCAAACAATGTAGATGTTTTTTTTTGGCCAAGATAGCTCATATTGCTATGTCCTTTACAGAAGATCCGCAGCAGGGAACACACCCAGTGCAGCTAGGCCTGGAGGAAGGTGTTGGTATGTCTAGTCAAATAATGTTTTTTTGAATCTTATTAACCCCATTAACACACATGTTTTTTCTTAGGAAAGAGTGTTGCCTTTTAGATGTTTACCCTGCAAAACACAGTTGACAGCATTAATGGGTGCCGTCATTAGTAGGCAGACCAAGCCTTCTTAACCTTTGGGAGGGTTTAGCAAGTGTCCTATGAGCCCAGGAAAGCACTTTTGAATGTTTGGCCTCAATGCTTCATTCATGAAGCTAGGAGGGCAATCTGGCCATAATCATTACTGACTAAGGTTATGTACTAAACATGTTTTTTTTTTTTTTTTTTAAAAGAACATCAGGCCCCTCTTGACGTTGCAGCTGGAGTTGGATCAGGAGCTGGCGACGATTCTGCATCCAGTGCTGTGGTATGTGATATAAGGGAACAAGGTGCACATGTAACATTTCAATGGTAGCATTGATTTTGGACTAGATGTGGCTTACATTGTGTGTGTTAAATTAGTGCTATGACATTCTGACGATGCACCAGCACAACAAGAGTTCTATCTTGAACATCAGGGAATTATGTTATAATTTGGTGTGCCACTAATGTTCCAAAAACATCCAGGATCTTTAAAGTCCGGCCCGTCTTTGATTTTCCAGGTCCAAATTCATGGGTATCGTTTGGTTGGGTTGTCCTCTAGCCGATTGATGGCAAGATTTTAGACAACATACGTAGATGTATAAAGTCATTGGTGTAGTAACAGATTTACCAAAAGCATAAACAACCTACCACACCAGGGTTAATTGGGAACACCTTCATGTTGAATCTTTTTTGCCTTTGTCATATTAGTCCTACCAATATAATATGTACCCATTATCAGAAGTGTTGCTAGCTTGGATAATCTTACAATGAACAAGTACTCATTAGAAGCACATCAAACTTTTCAACGTTCTGCTTGGGGTGTTAAGTTGTCAAACTAATCTGAAATATTTAGTCATGATGTTTGATAATGATTTGGTCTATTTCTTCTGCTTTCAGGTAGCCTTAGATGCAGAGGGATTGTCACCTACCCAACTTCGTCCATCTATGCTGGATGTAGCCGAGAGGCTGCTTGATGAGTATCAGGTCCAAAATGAGTTAAGGAGGCGTACTCAGCAATCTACTGAGGCAGTACGTCTGCTCGGGCTCATACAGGAATCTGTAGCAACAATGGTACAGGTTCACCAGGATATGTTACAGGTTCAACAGGATATGCGTAACAGCTTGGTAAGTTTAGCAGACCAGCATCAACGGGATCGGCAAAGTGTTGACACTCAGGTGCTGGCCACACGCCAATGCCTGTTTGGATCTGAAGATGCCCCATTGGCAGAGCCCTCCCAAACATCTCACTCACCTGCCACTGCAGGTTGTGGTAGTGGGAGGGTAATGCCAGTGTTGGCCACTTGTCAGGCAGCTGGGGATGGGACAATTCCTCCTGTAGCCACTCCTAGCACTTCACACTCCGTTCGGACTCCCACACCCCTCAATGAGCAATCCTCCTGCACAACCTCAATGCGCACTGGTTCCACAGTACCCCTTCCACCTGACTACATTCCCTCCACACCTTTATCACTTCACTCCTCCCCAGGCCGTTCTTCTTTTTTGTCACCAATGCGACATGTCGTTTGCCCCCGCACCGTGGACCACAACAACCAATCAACCACCACTCCCCACACATCTTCACAACCCTTGCACCACCAGCAGCATCAAATAGCCTTGGAGCAGCAACGATCCCATCTCATGGTAATGGCACACGTTACCCAAATTCTTAGGCTGAGCACAGAGCAGATGGGACTATTGGCACAAGATCTTCAGTCTGGGACATTTCCAGGGTTCAACACCCTGCATCAGCAGCAGCCTCAGACACAAGATCTGATTCTAATGGGCCACTTTACCAGAACTCTAAGGCTAACCCCAGAGCAGATGGGACTATTGGCCCACCATTTGATGGCAGGAACCTTTCCATTGCTCACCACACTGCTTCAGTCACCACCACCACCACCAACTTAATTTCTTTTTTTTTTTTTTTTTTGGTTTTGTTAATGATTGTTACATTGGCCAATTTGTGGGGCCATTTTTTTTTTAAATTTGAGGGTGGCACAATATGATTTCTTATAGTGCTTTTTTTGGGGATGAAATAAAATTTTATGCAAAATGATTAGTTTGTGTTTGCTCTTTGGTTTTTTAGGAGTGTTGGTGGCCAAGTAATGGCCCTGGTTAATGTAGGCATTTATACACACGTGCTTCTCGATCTCCAAACATATGATTTCATGTAAATTTAGATAACTCAATGTTCACATAACGACCCAAGAAAAGGTCTCCCTTCAAATGTAGCTTCAAAACAAGTCTCAAGGCTAACATAAACCAAAGCCAACATACTAACAATTACAGACCACACCACTCAAGTAAACAAATACAACACAAAAGACATTCGATGTGTACACCAAAAAGAAAACTTGGGTAATAAAATAAATGTTTTAATAACACATGTGGGTGTCTACCAACTGTAGCGTACAAAAAATATATTACAATATATAATAGAATGAACTAAATTGCCAATGTAACATTTGTGTTGCAAAGAGCAACATACTTAAATTTAATTTAGATAAACATTTTAAACATTTTTTATGTTTTGACATCATTTTTTGGAAGGTTTTCACAAAAACAATTCTTTTTTGTAAACATTTGTGGTTTTGTCGGTTGCCATAAAAACAACAAGGCTTTTTTGTAAACATTTTTGGTTTTGTCCGTTGCCATAAAAACAACAAGGCTTTTTTGTAAACATTTTTGGTTTTGTCGGTTGCCATAAAAACAACAAGGCTTTTTTGTAAACATTTGTGGTTTTGTCCGTTGCCATAAAAACAACAAGGCTTTTTTGTAAACATTTGTGGTTTTGTCCGTTGCCATAAAAACAACAAGGCTTTTTTGTAAACATTTTTGGTTTTGTCCGTTGCCATAAAAACAACAAGGCTTTTTTGTAAACATTTTTGGTTTTGTCCGTTGCCATAAAAACAACAAGGCTTTTTTGTAAACATTTTTGGTTTTGTCGGTTGCCATAAAAACAACAAGGCTTTTTTGTAAACATTTGTGGTTTTGTCCGTTGCCATAAAAACAACAAGGCTTTTTTGTAAACATTTGTGGTTTTGTCCGTTGCCATAAAAACAACAAGGCTTTTTTGTAAACATTTGTGGTTTTGTCCGTTGCCATAAAAACAACAAGGCTTTTTTGTAAACATTTGTGGTTTTGTCCGTTGCCATAAAAACAACAAGGCTTTTTTGTAAACATTTTTGGTTTTGTCGGTTGCCATAAAAACAACAAGGCTTTTTTGTAAACATTTGTGGTTTTGTCCGTTGCCATAAAAACAACAAGGCTTTTTTGTAAACATTTTTGGTTTAGTTTGTTACCAAAAACAACAAGGCTTTTTTGTAAACATTTTTGGTTTTGTCCGTTGCCATAAAAACAACAAGGCTTTTTTGTAAACATTTTTGGTTTTGTCGGTTGCCATAAAAACAACAAGGCTTTTTTGTAAACATTTGTGGTTTTGTCCGTTGCCATAAAAACAACAAGGCTTTTTTGTAAACATTTTTGGTTTAGTTTGTTACCAAAAACAACAAGGCTTTTTTGTAAACATTTTTGGTTTTGTCCGTTGCCATAAAAACAACAAGGCTTTTTTGTAAACATTTGTGGTTTTGTCCGTTGCCATAAAAACAACAAGGCTTTTTTGTAAACATTTTTGGTTTTGTCGGTTGCCATAAAAACAACAAGGCTTTTTTGTAAACATTTGTGGTTTTGTCCGTTGCCATAAAAACAACAAGGCTTTTTTGTAAACATTTTTTTTTTGGTTGCCAAAAACAAGGCATTTTTTGTTTTTTTTTGGTTTTTTTGGTTCCCAAAAAAAGGGTTTTTTATAAATTTTTATATTTTTTTTGGTTGCCAAAAACAAGGCTTTTTTTGTTTTTTTTTTTTTTTTGGGTCCCCAAAAAAAGGGTTTTTTATAAATTTTTATATTTTTTTTGGTTGCCAAAAACAAGGCTTTTTATTTTTTTTTTTTTTTTTGGTTCCCAAAAAAAGGGTTTTTTATAAATTTTTATATTTTTTTTGGTTGCCAAAAACAAGGCTTTTTTTTTTTTTTTTTTTTTTTGGGGTCCCCAAAAAAAGGGTTTTTTATAAATTTTTATATTTTTTTTGGTTGCCAAAAACAAGGCTTTTTTTTTTTTTTTTTTTTTTTGGGTCCCAAAAAAAGGGTTTTTTTTTAAACTGTTTTTGATTTTTTTGTTAGATTTTTGTTTATAATGGGCAACAATTACAAATGGGACATTTCTTTGTGTTGCAACGTGCAACATAAGTAAACAAACCACAAAAAAAAAATACTAGGATCTTTTTAAAGGTGTGACATTCCTAACGAATGGCTCCTTAGGGTCTGGATCCACGCCACAAAGGTGTTCCAAATATAGAATTCGGTCTCCGCACCACCTCATATAATCCAGGAGGACCTCGTAGGTGAGGTGGGTGTGCCCTGGGTAGAAAAAAACATGACAATTAGTTTTAGGCAAAATGATCCAAACAAGGATTGTAATTAATGTGCCTCAACAAATATGCTTAGGAGTCTATTGGTTGGCTTTTATCAACACTCTGAAGCAAATATGCTAAATTGCTGTTGTAAACCTTAAACTCAAACTTTCACAGCAAATTGTTCAAAAGGTTACATAAGATGGCTTGGAATGTTAGTAGCAGTTCCACCAAAGCTAAGTAAAATGCTTTTCTGCATGTAAACACAAGCAATCATTTTGAAGAATGTAAGGTGTTTTGGGTTCAATTGGTCAACACGATACATGTGCACACATTTATCTCTATCACCATTGGAATCTGTGGAGCGTTCTCTCTCACTCTTACTGTCTATAGATTGAACCTGACACATAGTAGAGACTCACCCTTAGGAATTTTGAGGGCCAGTTCTGGACGGAGCAGATGTGTCTGCTCCCCTGATCTCCTTTCCGCCATCCCAGCTGTGTTAAGAGAGAAGAAAAAGTTTATCAACAAATGGACTCACGCTAACTGTAGGTTACGCAGTCATGAAAACGCTCTAACACCCACTCATTACCCCTCCACATTTCCCTGAAAGTTTTATTTAGACATTGATATGGTGGTGATGCAGATTTGTACAGTGCAAGCGTCATTCTTCTGGGTGAAGCTTGTAGCGTTAAGGATACGTACTCCCTGCTTTTGTGCTGATTGTGTTTTTTGGATGTTTTTGGTGCCTCAGCCCTGCCTGTTCTAAGTGTTGGAAACATATCATTTTGGGAGGGCTGCGGAAAACTAATCAGGTTAGACTTACACTCTCTAGGTTTTTGGGGACAAGAGAAATAACAATCCTCCTTTTTACATGGCCCCTGTACACACCTCTAGGCACCTCCCTCCTGTTGTTTGACCCCACAGCAGGCAGCTTGCTATGGAGGCACATGAGATGAAGCCAAGCACCCTGTGCCTGTTCAGGCACTAGGCTGTGAGCCAGCCTTGCCCCCCTCCCTTCCATTGGTCTCAATGATTAGGAGTGACAGCATCAGGAGGCAATATTGGCATGCTGTCACCTCAGTTAAGGAGGAGGGGGAGTCTGTTCCAGACAAGTATTAGTGCAAACATTTGGACCGTAAAAAATGGTCCCAGTAAGTCTTAGGGGGAATATGCACACCTATCACTTGGAATACTAATGCATAGAATGCATTCACATAAAGAACCCGCTGCCTTTAGAACAACTTGAAGCCTGAGCGGGGACATACACAGTTAGCATTTCTCCACTTACTAAGTAGACACATTACTGGAAAAGCACACAACTTACCATCATCAGGTTTTTTTGGGGCCCCTGAAGTGGATGGCGTGGCTGGCTCTGGAGAAACTGCACAAAAAGAACACAAATTGTGAACTGGAATGTGGTACATTACCGAGGAAGAGTATTTATGAAAGATTGACAAACACACATTTTCAGTGTTGACTAAATCAGGACATGATTAAATTACAATGTCCCCTAAAAATTTACAAGTACAAAGCACACCATTTCCAATGTAGAGAAACTAACACCAATTTAGAATAGGGTGGCTTGAGATAACTTACAAAAGATAACATGTCCTGTAAAGCTCCCCAAAACCACCTTTCAAACATGAAGGTTAAGCAAGAGTGTTTCATGACCAACCTTCCTGTCACATATAGCAAAACTACACTTGCTTTGACTCCAACTTAGATTATCCTAGATACACATCATCCTAGCACACACAATTCATGTGAGAATCTAATTTTAGGTACTTACAGACTAGTTCAGGGGAGCCTGGAGTGGGGGAGGATGGGGGAGACCCTACATGGGGGGATGGTGTCCCTTCATGGGGGGATGGCGTTGTATCTCCTAGAAACACAAAGACACAAATACAATCCTTGAACAAAAGCTATTTGATAAAGGCACACAGAAAGTAGTCTGGAAACATTGAAGGTAGTAGTTACAGTGGACTGGGTAAGCAGTGGCCCCTCTTCCCCAGTCCTCCACAACAAACATCCTCAATGTCAGCTGCTACAAAACCCCAATGTCAAAATATATATATTACAGCCCTTATATTTACCAGGACACATTGAACACACAAACACATGTAGAATACTTACTTCCCCTTTGAGGAGAGCCCAGGTCCTCATCCGAGTCGGACCAATTGGCCTCTTCTTGGCCAACAGTTTGTTCCTGGCCCGGATCCAGGCGACTCGGCCCTGCCTGAGGCTCCTCTCTTGCTGAAGTTACATCAACCACAAAAGAAAACAAAACAAACAATCATTCCTCCAAGTTCGACCTAATACACAACACACCAGCACATCCACATTACTTACAGGGGGCCTGAGAAGGCTGAGCCGCAACATCCTGATCACTGGTTTCTAAAATAAAAGAAAAACATTATATATTATTTATGGACACAAATAGGCAGTAACCTCTCATCATGCTAGCACCATACTCAATGCCCCTACAATTCAGAACATAGAAGTGCACTTACACCAATGAGATGCATTGACCATGTTTTAAAACAGGAGGGCACCATGCAAATTAAGCGGGCGCCTAAGGCCTCGCACCTACAGGGGCCTTGCGGCCAGTGGCGGAGCACCAACATTTCGAAGGGCGCAGTCAGGGAAATCTCCCAAGTAAAAGATTGCTTTCAATCCTCGGATCAAAAAGTTGCAGCAGTGTGCTGCAGTCCCTTCACTGCGTCTGCCAGGTGTCTGTTGTCCGCTGACACTTACTCCTCCTTCTCTGCCTGGGGATTGGCCGTCTGATCATGTTATCCTAAGATGTGGAGGAATCGGTAGGTGTGTACCTGCACCAGTAGGAAGTGACTGGCCGGTCAACTCACTCTGCTATCATCAGTTGTTGCTCTGGGAGGAGAGCTCCGCCCTGGACCCGGAACATACAGGTAACCAGGCCCAGACTTGATATTTTGCAGGCTGGTCATAGATTTGTTGTGTCCACTATGCAAAGTGGTTGAGTAGCCCCAGGGAAGTTGGAAGAGTCTGAAAATGGTTGGTGGAGGAGGAGGAGAAGAAGGCCCTGGGTGGCTGGGGGACAAGGAGAGGGCCCCTGGGGGTTTTCTAGAGGAGGAAAGATCCACAATGACGCCAGAGTCAATTGCCAAGGAAGAGAGTGGAGCTGAGCAAGTCCTGCCTATCTGACATGAAAGCCAAACATGGTGTAGATGGAGCCCTTTGCCCTACACAATGACAGCACCAGAGGTGGAAGGTGAGTGGTAGCGGGTCTTTGACATTATAGAGCATATGGACTCTGTCCATTATTGGTAGTTTTGTTTGGAGTTGTCCTTTAGATGTTTAACTGTGTTGTTTTTGACCCGAGCTGTGAGGGACTGAGGTATGACAGCCCACTATGCTGAGACTTATAGTGCCCTAGAATGTTGAGGACTGAGGAATCCTTAGTCCCTAACAGAGGGCACTACAAGTCTTAGCATAGCAGGCAGTATTTCCTCATTCCCCTACAGAGAGGATTACAAGTCCAAGCAGGTAGCCTTCTGCAGTGGGACTTGTTGTGCCCTTGACTGTGGTGGACTGAGGAAGGGAAGTGTAAGAGGGTCTCTGTAAGCTCAGATGTATGGGGGAGCTTTGGGGAACACAGAGTTCCCTTTTACACCAGAGTCCCCAGCTTCCCCCCTCAAATAATGGTTCCCAAACTCTCCTTATATCAGAGTCTTCACACTTCCCTCTTACAGTGTAGTAAGTCTGGAGACTCCGATGTAAAGGGGGCTCTGTAAAATGTGATTAGAGATTAGAAATTTCTAACATTTTTATTTTCTACTTACGATCCACAATTTTCAGCTGCTCAAATGGCTCGCTGCCTCTGACTGCATATTGGAGTGTGGCCGTCCTCCTCCTCCCCTTCTTCACCAAAATCACAAGAGGGTGCCGTCCGTCCGCTTTGGCTAGAAGCAGAAGAAAAAAAAAAACATAAAAAATACGAATGTACATAGTAGTATTAAAGGTTGTGAAGAGACACTTGATGGAGGTAGGAAAGGTAGGAGCGAGAGGGAGGGGGGGGGGGGGTGTTGGTATTAGTGTTGTTGCATAGCTAAACACATGTCCACCTACCCAAAAAATTGTAACCTATCTGGTCACATGTAATGTATATTTTTACTTACCGGAGATTTGCTCCACAGCCTTTAGCAGGAGCCTGGGTGAGCGCCTTTTGGCATCACTCCAGGCCCGCTGCAGATCCACTATATCAGCCTGGAACTGAAATCTCCGCTGCAGCCTCATCCGGAGACGACACATCATCTTGTGCTTTTGGTGAAGATGCGTATAAACTTTATCATACCCCCAGAGGAGGAGGAGCTGTGGAAAGAGCAGTGTATGTTTGAGTCCAAGTATGTCCAAAATAGTACAGTCTTCAAATAACATGCTAGGTCGTCTTTGAGATATTGTAGAACAAAGAATTCCATTTCTGGTGATACATATACATCGATGTCCAAATCTACCTCCATGACATAGGTTGCCCCACACTGGTGATTTCCTCTACATGATATAGCCATTTTCTCAATTGGCCTTTCATGACACACCCAGGGCCGCCATCAGGGGGGACAGGCAGTCACTGTATTTACAACCTTATTGCTGTCCATTTAGCAGGGTGCAAGTAACTTTACACACATGTAGCATAGGTATCAACTTTTGTCACCATGTTAAAAGGACAGCAGTATGGGTAGCATTACAGTGACTGTTATTAGTCCAGGCTCACTAAACTAGCCAATGCTTGGAAAAGCAAGCCATGCAGATTGCTTTTCAGGTCCCTTTTAACACGAGCTGTCTGATTGGGTGTGGCTGTTAATTTTTGACGCAGACCTGATAAGCCCCTCAATTCTCCTTTATGGAGTGTTATATGTAAATGGGATTGCTTCATTTGAGATGCAGATTTAAACTGTGTATGGCCAGGCTGAAGGTACCCAAGTTGATTGGTCGATCACCTGGAGGACAACGTACAACCAGTCTGTCAGATTTTACACACACTTATCGCTAGCATCTCTTGTAGCCACTCGCAATAATCACTGTGTTTTCCTGGCAGGGGCAGCACCAGGAGAACACAATGGCTCCGCAGGAGGGTTTCCCCTGTCTGTGTTGATGGTGGAATCAAGGCAAAATGTTTTTCCTGCAAGCCACGGGACAAACAAAGATATTTTTTTAATGAATCCATGATTTTGCCAAAATGGAAAAAAAAAGATGTTTGCTTTGTATATTCTTAAGTTTGCTACATAACTAGAACATGTAACAGTGTTATATCATTGCAGGAGATTTCCCTTCACTTCCTGTCTTGGTGTCACCAGGACAGGAAGTGAGGGAATCTCCCGTGGGGATACAGCCAGCAATTCTTTCCTTTTATATATACTATGGACATTATAAGGCAACAATTGCAAGCTATTTCCCCACAGTGATATTCCCCTCACTTCCTGTCTTGGTGACACTAAGACAGGAAGTGAGGGAAAATCTCATGCAATGATATCACCCTACTAGAAATTGTAGTTCCGTCTAAAAAGTATACATAAAGTAAGCACTTGGTTTCCAAAGTGGCAAAATTATGGAGGAGTTAAAACCCCATAGTGTGATCGGGTAATCTGACGGTGTGTTCCTACACTCCTCAATGTGTCTGTTCATTAAGCTGTGCTGAATTATCCTTGATTCACAATTCCTGCAAGAGTTGCACATGGTATGTGGGAGATGCAAATTTAAGGTGGCATAATTATCCACACAATCACACATAATCCTTTTTAAAGGTCACCAGCAGAATTTGATGGCATAGTGGTTCACAGCAGTGCCATCATATTCCAGTTAGATCTGTCAATTAACAAAGCAATGGGATCTGGGGGTGTATTTAACTTGCAATGGACACCCCCATTCATTATCATATGGCAGTGTGAGATGGGTCTGTTGGGAATGTGATCCATTGAGACAAGTGATTATACACTCATGTGTTTCTTTTAGAGGTGATTTGTTCAAGGCAATCCTTTGAAGACATGACCATTCCAGATTTTTGTGATCACTGATTCCATCTCAGGTGAACCAATTAGCTGCTGTGTGCAGATCCAGCTTATGATGGTAAGAGTGTCAGACAAGACAAACGGGGCCGAGCTTGCAGTGTGTATGGATGTATGTAAGGCAATAATTTTTTGCATTATGCATTTAGGGAATATAATGTTTCTAATCTTGCATATATGAAAAGGGTCAATACATTTGTCTTTATCTAGATAGATTCCAAAGCGTCAGAGCAATCTGTCACAGATAATTGGGTTTCATTTTGTGTAAAAGTTGAAACGAATCAAATCTATCTATATACAGGCATAGCCCACTTTAAGTACACAATGGGACCAGGGCATGTATGGAAACTGAAAATGTACTTAAAGTGAAGCAATCCCTTTTTTCTTTTCTCGATGCATGAAAATACACCAGCTCCATTGTAAATTTTGGCCACATTGACATAGCCTTACTCCCAAACCATGTGGGAGCATGTTAAGGGGATCCAGGACTATGACATGATAGATTACCTAGGCAAGCTGGCCAGCCACAAAATGGATATGGTGTAGTCCTGGGTACCTGGGTACCCTGTCGTTGCTCCCTAAGTTTGTTATCCCTGTCACTTATGGTTTGTGAGCAGTGTCATGGCAAGCTGAACAAGCTGTGTCCTTACTCACGATTGTATATAAAGTGAGTGTACTTAAAGCAGGGTATGCCTATCTATATCTATATAGAAAGTTCAGAGATGTGAACCTGTTCCCTATTATATACACTAATATATGGTATATAACATATTCTATAATGTATCTAATGTATATATATTGTATATAATATATACATAGTATATATATTGTCTAATATATATATTTTTTAGATACACATACATACATCTATATATATACACATAATATATATATATACATATAATATATATACACATAATATATATATATACATATAATATATATATACATATATATATATATATATACACATATAATATATATACATATATATATACATATAATATATATACATATAATATATATATATATACATATATATACATATAATATATATATATATATATACACATATAATATATATATATATATACACATATAATATATATATATATATATACACATATAATATATATATATATATATACATACACATATAATATATATATATATATATACATACACATATAATATATATATATATATATACATACACATATAATATATATATATATATATATACATACACATATAATATATATATATATATATATACATACACATATAATATATATATATATATATATACATACACATATAATATATATATATATATACATACACATATAATATATATATATATACATACACATATAATATATATATATATATACACATATAATATATATATATATATACATATAATATATATATATATATACACATATATATATATACACACATACATATATATATATATATATATATATATATATATATATATATAGGGAACAGGTTCACATCTAGGAAGTTTCTATAACAGGAAGCTTCTAGATCACGTCTAATAGGCAGAAAGTGCATGCGCAGATCAGCAGACCAAAAGTTTCTTGCACACCCGCTAGATAAGCGACCCACCCTGCCACCATCCCCCATCCCCCATCCCGCACCCTGCACACTCACACCCCCTCCTTACCTTACACACAAATGCCACGATTTCGTCTGTAAACAGTGCAGGAGCCATGATGCACACTTACGACAGGGCCTGGACAATTTCCGGAAACGTGTGCACGCAGCAAAAGTTTCGTTTCCGGTTTCATGTATAAATGTGAGAACGCGGTTTTGTATATTCGCGAATTCGCGAATAGTGAACATACACAACCATTAAGCAGATTTAACTTAGAAAAAGAAATACAAATACATACATTTGTGGACACCAGAAAACTTTATTTAGACACATGAAGACATTTAAAAAAAAAAATTGGAAACATGCTGTTTATTACATTTGTATTTTTCAAACCAAAACAACCTTTGTACAACATTTAGACCATATACATCGACAAAGAGCCCATAATCAACAGATGCATGTGCAGATTGACAGAATTATGTTAACAGCAATAAATACTTACAGAGAGTCAACACACAACACAGCCAAATCTCACCTCCATAAATAACAAAGGGCCAAAAATGTTACCCATAAAACATGTGACACACAAATATATTGGACCTCTTCGTAGGTCAAATCTTTCCTGATGTCTGAGTGAGCTATATATAATCCAAGCAAACACACCCAGAATGGTAACGCCCAGTCCAAAAATTAACTGTGTGTATCCTGTGTGTTTTGGAGCATGCTCAGTTGCCAAAACAAGGGAAATAGAAATGAGGAATAGAAATGTATGTAGGTGTGTATAGTATATGTGAATTGAAAAAATTCTCTCTTGAAGTTTGCTAGTCATTATTTAGAATGTTTAGATACAGGAATACATACATATATATACAATTACGTGAGAGAGAGAGAAATATATATTTAGGGAAACAATTGAAACACACCTTTTGGGATTTGAGAAGTGAGATTGTGACGATTGACCAGATATGTAAGCCAACAATCTGACTCATCACTCATGAACATCCCTAAATTTGGCGTGGCAATTATATCAGGCGTTCTTATGTGCATTTTGGCTGGCGTTTTCCCAGGCGTTTTGACATGCATTTTTTGGGCAGGCATTGTTATATGAAATCACCTACAAAAGCCCCAAAAACAGACCACAAACACGTACATGTGAACGTAGCCCGTTTGGGGGCGTTTGAGGGGGATTTGTCCAGCTCAAGGATCAGCTCCCAAAACAGGCAAAAAATCCAATCCTATTCAGTTCAATGGCCCCTGTTCCCATGTGAGCATTTTGACGGCATGAGGAAAACACCCAACGCTCACTGAGAAATAGCACAATGATTAGGGAGTCTGCCTTCCTGCTGTAGGTTTGTAAGTTCGAATCCGGAAGGTGCCCTCTGTATGGGCAACACTTGGATATCTCCAATCCTCCAAATGTTGACATCATTAATTTTGTTCATGTTTGAAAAAGGCATGTGTATCAGCAAACTTTTAATCCAAAGACATGAACAAAATACAAAAGATGCCCCATAAAGTCAATATGTAGCAATATTGTGAGCTAAAGCTCTATTTGTTTGTTGGGCATACTTTGCTAATTAGCCAAGTATAAGGGATATATATATATATACCTTCAGTTAAATGTGTAGTAAAATGGTAACACTTGGCCATACCCATATGGAAGAAAAGGTAGTATTTGCAATATATTTCTAAAAACATTCTTTGGAAACACATAAAATATTGTCAAAATTGTGACATTTCCTTGATATGTGTGAAATGCTAATAATCTTTCTTTGAAATATGTTTTACATCTATTTTTTTTCTATCTGACGACCAATTCCCCAATGTAATATTTTGTGGGTTTTTTCAGAGAATGTGGAGGTTCTATATAAACACTGTAGATTTGACTGCTATGATTTCGGAGTTAGCAGGAAAGGTGTATGGAATGTGATGGTGTTTACTAAAGGATCCCTTGTTGGAAGTGTGCATGTTTTTCCAATTCCGCCGGTTTTTGCCATTTTCTATGGGCGAGACAGCGGATTTGCAAGCGGTATTCAAAAAAAAATTGACCCAAAATCGCGCTGGCGAAATTTTTTGAGCCAATTTGACGTTGCGCATGCGCACATTCGCGAGTTCGCAGCTCGCGGCTGGAGGAGCTGTTTAACCTTTCCACACTTTCGCAGATATCTCTCTTTCTAAGTCAGTTTTTGAGATTTTTTAAACGCAAGTCATCTCCAAATTGACTTCCACACCTTCCACAGTGATTTGGGATTTTTGGGGGTACAGGGGAAAATTTGGCTAAACTTTAGTCGAGCTTTTAGCTGGCGTGGTTTTAAGTCGCGCTCTGACCATATTGCATCTTAATGAATCTCACACTAGGCGCTATTTTCCGCCCGCCGTTCTTTGAATGCCAATTTCAGACTTAAATAATCGCCGCTTCGCAAAATCACGCCGAAACGCCAATTCGCCGTACTATGAATCAGGCCCTTGGTGTCTAAATGTGTGCAGCTCATTATATGGATCGAGGCTAAGTAGGTGCCTGGTAAGGATAACGACTCTCTATCTCAATTGCAGTTGGAACGTTTTCCACCTACTTACAGAAAGCGGACCGAATAGGTTGTTTGATTTAGACCTGGTTTACCAACATTTTTAGTTCACTAGCGCCTTTCACCATAGCCGGATATCATTCGGCATGGGATCTATGGTTATCTTTTTTGATGAATTATAACTTATTCAGCACAAAATTTTTCTGAGCAATTTTTTTTTTTTTTTTCTCTTGTTTTCAATTAAAAAAAAAAAAAAAAAAAAGAAGAATTTGTATTGGTCCCATATCAATAAGATATTGGTGGGCATTTCAATAAAAAAAAAAAATAAAATTTTTTTTTTTGCCAAACTTGACTGCTTGCTTTTGCTTTATTTTCAGTCAAACAGGCCTTAAAGGGTTACAGGCGAAGTACATTCCATAAGAATTCCAGAAGGCCAATCGCATTGGAGCTGTTGGCAAGAATATGTGTATCATGTGATACAGTTTGTTTCTCAACTTTTGAGTCGGCCTTATTCAAGGCGGATTTCTGCCTAATGTTTTTTGCGGCACTTCGCATTTTTGAGCTAACAACGGTCAGTGGAAGAAATTATGGTTTGATGTTCTCAGATGTTTGTTGTCGTCTAGTTATGCTAATAATTTATTCGTTACTTCAAAACTTGGTCAATTAGGTTCCATCTAAATGCCTATGTAGGATCTTATGGTCTGCCCGTTTTTAAATCTCAATTCGTATGTACGGATCGAGCCGGGTGGAGGTCAGCCATTTCTTATACACTAGTCGGGTAAGCCAATTACCAAGTATCAGGTTAATAGCGTATAAAAAAAAAAAAAAAAATAATAATAAAAAAAAAAAAAAAATTATGTATATGTGTGTATGTATGTATGTATGTGTGTATGTATATATGTGTATGTGTATATATATGTATATATGTGTATATATATATATGTATATTTATATATATGTGTATATATTTATGTGTATAAAAAAAAAAAAAAAAAAAATGCTATATGAGTTGGGTTTGGGACACCTAAATTTAAGTTTACATTCTTTTCGGATAGGAGCT
Organism: Pelophylax lessonae; assembly: GCF_965119305.1. Classification (NCBI taxonomy): domain Eukaryota; kingdom Metazoa; phylum Chordata; class Amphibia; order Anura; family Ranidae; genus Pelophylax; species Pelophylax lessonae. Next base: position 110,555,184 of record NC_138779.1, on the reverse strand, counting down.
GCCATCGAGGAGGCTAGGTTAGGTTTGAGTAGTAAGTTGCTTAAGAATATGTAGCAAGTGGCAATTTGATTCTTATTTGACATATATTCGTCCTAAATTTTTCTTCCTGATTGTTTTCTAGGTCAGGAACACTCGGTATGGATTATAGGGTATTCTTTTGTACGCTGGGCCAGGCTAAAAGCAAGGGATAGACCTTACACTGAAAAACCTGGGTCTGGATCCTCGCTTCGTCCAAGTCATCTGGTTCAGCAAGAGAGGAATGCGATGGTCAGAGTTTAGATCTGCAGTATTTAGGTTATTTCAGTTTTATTGCCCTCCGGTTGTGCTGATAGTACACCTCGGGGGCAATGACATTGGTAGGGTTAAAACCCTAGATCTTATTTATAAAAATTTAGGGATGATATGCAATTGCTTAGGTTTCATTTCCCAGGTTTGTCTTAGCTTTCTCGGAGATCATTTCCGATATTATCTTGGTTTAGGTTTCAACGCCTGAAGCCTCTGGTAAAGATCAGAAAGAGAATAATGAGTTGCTGTTAGTTCAGGGAATTTAAAATTTTAGACACACTGAGTTGAAAAGGGGTATTCCCGGTGTATACAGGTCAGATGACACACACCTGTCTGAAATAGGTTTGGACATTTTCAATACTAACTGAGTTCATGTATCAAGAAGGCCGCGTTGTGGGGTGTTTGACAGGGGGTTTTATTCCCCCTGTCTTTTGGATAAAATTTGTTCTTGGATGTTATTTATTACCGCCTGGATCGTGGTGATCAGGTGTGTTATAGTGTTATGTATATTTCTGTGTATTAAAGTTATTTATTTATTTAATATTTATTGAATCAAATAATAAACGGCCGCGGCCTTAATATTTTTATCCAAAACAGAAGGTGTGTGTCTATTTATTGATTTACTTATTTATTTATTGAAGTTTAGTAATTTTAATTAAGCATATAAAGGAGATCCTGTCTACTAACCCAAAGAGGGAAATGGGGCATGCATATGCCCTACATTTCCCTATGGGTTAGTGACAGGGCGGAATAGGTTATCAGGTAAATTAGGTTAGAATAGGTATAGGTTATGAGGTAACAGGCCAGGTGAACTTTTGACCTGGCTGTTTCAAAGGGCATATGTTTTCCCGCTCAGGGGTCTGTAACTGGGCAGTTTAGGCGCCCCTCTGTCTTTTCCCGCCCGTTTTTCCCTGTATCTAGGGAGATTTTAGGCTCTGACCCGCTTCCCGCCTGTTTTTTGCCGCTCTTTTGGGGCTAGCTGGTTTGAACCTGCCCTCATTTAGGGCTATTTAAGGGGGCTCATTGCCGCCTGATTTTCAGTTCACCACAGAGAAGAAAGAAGAACTTACTTAATTTTCCCCTCCCCCCCCCCCCTGGCTGTCGCGGCCAAAGTTTATTATTTGTGGGTCACCTTTGCGTTTTGCAAAGGGGGACATATATTTTATATTCTGATGGAATGTTATTTATTACCGCCTGGATCGTGGTGATCGGGTGTGTTATAGTGTTATGTGAAAGTTATTTATTTGTTCAAATGGATAAAATTTGTTCTTGGATGTTATTTATTACCGCCTGGATCGTGGTGATCAGGTGTGTTATAGTGTTATGTATATTTCTGTGTATTAAAGTTATTTATTTATTTAATATTTATTGAATCAAATAATAAACGGCCGCGGCCTTAATATTTTTATCCAAAACAGAAGGTGTGTGTCTATTTATTGATTTACTTATTTATTTATTGAAGTTTAGTAATTTTAATTAAGCATATAAAGGAGATCCTGTCTACTAACCCATACTCCAATTAAACTGAACTATGCACAATATGCTGAGACAATATAGAAAATGCTGATTGATGGTTGGTTATGGTTGGCTGAATGGTTAACACTGACTGACACTGGTTAACACTGTTTGAGCTAGTCATGGCTAGGCCGCTTACTTTACTTTGCCTTTGACTGTGAAAGAGTCCTATTAGCTTCCTAAGGCACTCTCTTCCTGAGGTAGCTGACTTTAATAGTAGACTGCACTGCTGAGCAACTTCAGGGCCCTTCCTGGCGCCCCCTTTACCCCCTAATCTTCAGGGTTTACCAACTTGGCACCCCCTTTACTGTATCATTCTGGGTTAGCTGACTTCTGGATCCCCTTGACCTCTCTGGAGTGGTCCCCTCTCTTAGGCAGACCCCTGGGCAGATGCTTGAGTACTCACAATACTGTTTTTCCAGAGGTATTCTACCCAGCAGCTCCACTTGCTCAGCACACTGGATCCTTCTGCAGCACAGCTCAACCCCTGGTCCCTAGGCCGACTGCCTGGACCACCTTCCTCAGCAACAGGAGGAGAGACAGTCATCACCTTCCTCCTGGGACCTGGCTTCCCGCCCAAAAGACACCCTGTCACATGCCCCCTAGGTTTTATTCCCAATCCCAGAATGCATTGCAGCAATGCCCACCCACTGGGACAGTAATAAACCCTTGCGTGCTTTTGGCTAGGTTTTCTCCACTGTCCAACAAGGTCCCTCATTGGATAAATTGGGGAGACTCCCCAGACTCACGTGACAGGAAGCACGTGACAGGCTAACTAACAGATCAGACCCTCCTGATAAGCAGAACAGGGTCACATATATGCTTTGCCTAGCACCTACCTAGGAGGGTGCTACACGTATGTTCGCCATGCCCTGCTAAAACTGAACCTGGGTGTTCAAGAGTAATTGGGTAGGATAATGGGACTTTTAAGGTGCTGACAATTATTGAATAATGGAGAAAAAATCGTTTTTTGCGTAAAAAAATATAACAGTTATTTTATTAAGGACAATGATACAAACATGAATACTTTTAAAACATATAAAAGCAAGGAGAAATGTCTCTTATTACATATCGAATGTTCACTTGTGAAGAATGTCCGTCAGTCTCCTGAAGAAGCCATTACAAGATGGTGAAACACGTTGAGCAGACATAACCAAGTGCTTTCTCCTTGCTTTTATATGTTTTAAAAGTATTCATGTTTTTATCATTGTCCTTAATAAAATAACGGTTATATTTTTTTACACAAAAAACAATTTTTCCTCCATTATTCAATAATTGTCAGCACCTTAAAAGTCCCATTATCCTACCCAATTACTCTTGAACAATATTTAGGGATGTGGTGCTTGTGATAAATTTATCCTCAGCAATATAATCTTTATATGAACCTGGGTGTGTTCAGCTTATCACTGCCAAAAGGAATCGGATTTCTGTCCATCCAATACTGAGGTTTCCACAGCACTGCTAGACTGTAGAGTCAGGCTAGTATTATATATTCATTCATTTAGTTAAAGGCTAAGTTCACCTTCTGTAGCATGTTACCTATTACCCCTATACATTATTTAGGATGTAACATGCTCCAGCACTTGTCCTAGCATCCTTCCCACTCTATGGGACTCCACTGACCAGACATTGCATTCTGAGATTTATGAATGGAATGGGCCGTGGTGTATAGAGCAAAGTGGAGCATAATGGAGAGTGGATAGCAATTTCCATTCTGTTATGAATGAATCCCTAAGTGTTCCAAATATTTTTCGGTTTGCAAGCACAACCCACTGGATCAGCTTAACAGTGGCTGGAAGGCTAAATACTATTTAATCCTAACTCAAGGATAATGGACCGCTCATTTTCCCCTCAAAAGCATGCCTGTCCTCTCCCTGTCCTGTCCTCTGTACTGTACATAAAAAAAAATTCAGAATACATATATGAAGAGAAATGATGGTAGAAAAGAAGATGGGTTTTTGTACACAGGCTGAGTAGTGCATTGAAACCTTTTTTAAACCTGACCCCCCAATATAAAAAAAAAAAAAAACACTAAGGGCCAGCTCGCACCTTAATTTCACATGAACATGGATCATATTTCTGTGCAATTCCTGTGTTACTTAGTGCAGTGCGACTTTCAGCTCATTCATTTATATAGGCAAACGCACTGCATTTGCAATCTCTGTTTAGGGTGTTGTTAGCAATATAATGACACCAGCAGCAGACTGCACACCGACTGCATTTTGAACGTGGTGCTGGAAAAACACACTGGAAACGCAAGGAAAAGCATGTTTCCCACATCGCTTTCTGGTCTAAACAAGCCCTAATAGGAGGTCTTGTTTCACCAGTTCCCCAACGGCGTATAGTAAAATGACGCAGGCAGGAACACTCCCTCCTCGTTCTTGCCGCTCCTGCGCCCCCAGGGAAAGAGGCGTGTCCCCCGGGACACAGCCCATCCCTGATCAGGGTAAAGAGCCCATGAAAATGGCTCTTTACCACGTGACGGGCTGTGTCCAATCACAGCCGGTCACCAGGCTCTCGCTCTCGCCACTCATGCATGCTCCTGGGGGCGCAGTGATCGGGGATGAGGCATGTCCCTCGGACACAGCCCATCGCAGATCAGGGTAAAGAGACAATGAAATTGGCTCTCTACCATGTGACCGGCTATGTTCAATCACAGCTGGTCACAAACGTCAACAAACGGCTGTAGTGCCCTTACCTGGTTCTCCTTCTCAGTGTGTAAAGGGGGAGGATACCTGGAAAAAAAATGTTGCAGCAGTACAGTGATGTGCCCTGATTGCCCCCCAAATAAAGAGGACCTGTCACCAGCCCACCAGAGTACCTGTCACCAGCTCATCAGTGTACCCGAGTACCTGTCACCAGCACATCAGAGTACCCGAGTACCTGTCCTCAGCCCAGAGTACCTGAGTACCTATCTGCAGCCCATCAAAGTATCTATCCACAGCCCATCAGAGTACCAGAGTACCTATCTACAGCTCATCAGAGTACTCAAGTACCTATCACCAGCTCATCAGAGTACCCGAGTACCTATCACCAGCCCATCAGAGTACCTGAGTACCTGTCACCAGAGCATCATAGTACCCGAGTACCTATTTCCAGCCCATCAGAGCACTCGAGTACCTGTCACCAGAGCATCATAATACCCGAGTACCTATTTCCAGCACATCAGAGCACTCGAGTACCTGTCTCCAGCCCAGTGTACCCAAGGACCTATCTACAGCCCATCAGAGTACCGAGTACATATCTGCAGCCCATCAGAGTACCCGAGTACCTGTCTCCAGCCCAGAGTACCCATGTACCTGTCCCCAGCGCAGAGTACCCGAGTACCTATTTGCAGCTCATCACAGTACCCAAGTACTTGCCTCCAGCCCATCAGAATAACTGAGTACCTATCTGCAGCCCATCAGAATAGCTGAGTACATATCTGCAGCCCACCAGAATATCTGAGAACCTTGCTGCAGGCCATCAGAATACCTGAGTACCTATATGCAGCCAGAGATGTATAGTAACAAAGTAGAACTACTTAAGTACTGTACTTAAGTACCGAAATGCAGTATCTGTACTTTCCTAGAGTAGAATTTTTTTCTCCTACTTCTACTTTTACTTCACTACATTTTTTCGATGATTTCGATACTTCTACTCCTATATTTTTTTTTTGTGCTGCATAGTTACTCGTTACAATTATAAAAATTACCACTGCCAGAACAGTAGATGTCAGGTTGCCTAAAGCTCAAAAAAATGTGTATAATGTCATTTGTAAATCAGCGCATACGAAAATAAAGGCTGTGTATAATAAAAGCTGCTATACCAAATCTTTCCAATAAAAAGAAAATATGAAACAAACAAATAAATGGTGCTACAGCGCTTAAAGTGCATCAATAAACTACTAAGAAACACAGGTTAATCATTTGAATAAATCATTTGAAATAATAAAAAACAATATGATGTTCAAACTTTTGACTTCTTTCTTTAATAACTACATAACACAGTACTTGTACTTCTACTTTCAGTACTTGAGTAGAAATTTTTTTTCAAAACTACTGATACTTTTTACTTTTAGTACTTAAGTAGCAATTTTTTTGAAAAAACTACTTGCAATACTTAAGTAAAAAAAATGTTGAATACTTTAGTACTTCTACTTAAGTAACTTTTTCTGCGAGCACTTCCACTTCTACTCAAGTCACTTTTTGATCGAGCACTTGTACTTTTACTCAAGTAGAAATTTCGAGTACTTTATACAAGTCTGTATGCAGCCCATCAGAGTACCTGAGTACCTATCGGCAGCCCATCAGAGTACCTTAGTACCTATTTGCAGCCCATCAGAGTACCTGAGTACCTATCTGCAGCCCATGCCTCATAGAATATACGTTGGGGTGTTTGTTTTCCAAATCTGGATCATTTTGTGGTAGGGTTGCCACCTTATCCCTTTAAACCAGGACACATATGAATTACACAGGTTCTGAGACTAATATAATGCACCTAAGGCACTAAGTGAGTTTAAGAAAAAATGTAAGAAATCCGCGCTGATGGAAAGCTATAAAAAGATGAATGGCTGCAGCCTACCTTCAAAAAAGGTATATGTCTCTGAAAGGAGCAATATACCAGTTGGGAAATGGAAAAGATATTTACACTCTTTATTAATTTTCTTATATTTACTTATTTATACTTTATTACTCTGGCAGCACCCAGTACCTTCCGACCTTCTCTTTTCCACTAAGTGAGTTTAATTACCACCCTAATCAGCCACAGAACCTGTGTAATTAATGTGTGTCCTGGTTTAAAGGGATGAGGTGGCAACCCCATTTTGTGGGTAATTCCATTGTCCTGGTGCTCACCCATGTGGTATCGCCACGTGAGTATCAAATTGAATTTTGAGGTGTAATTGCAAGTATGAATACTCTGTGTGTGAGAAAAAAACGTGTTATTACGACAGTTTTGTGTAAAAAAATAAATAAATACAGTATCTCACAAAAGTGAGTACACCCCTCACCTTTTATAAATATTTTATTATATCTTTTCATATGACAACATTGAAGAAATGACATTGTTGCTAGAAACATAGACATAGAAACATAGAATGTGACGGCAGATAAGAACCATTTGGCCCATCTAGTCTGCCCAATATATCTGAATCCTATGAATAGCCCCTGGCCCTATCTTGTATGAAGGATAGCCTTATGCCTATCCCATGCATGCTTAAACTCCTTCACTGTATTTGCAGCTACCACTTCTGCAGGAAGGTTATTCCATGCATCCACTACTCTCTCAGTAAAGTAATACTTCCTCATATTACTTTTAAACCTTTGTCCCTCTAATTTAAAACTGTGTCCTCTTGTGGTAGTTTTTCTTCTTTTAAATATGCTCTCCTCCTTTACCGAGTTGATTCCCTATATGTATTTAAAAGTTTCTATCATATCCCCTCTGTCTCTTCTTTCTTCCAAGCCATACATGTTAAGGTCCTTTAACCTTTCCTGGTAAGTTTTTTCCTGCAATCCATGTACTAGTTTAGTAGCTCTTCTCTGGACTCTCTCTAGAGTATCTATATCCTTCTGGAGATATGGCCTCCAGTACTGCGCACGATACTCCAAGTGAGGTCTCACCAGTGTTCTGTACAGCGGCATAAGAACTTCTCTCTTTCTACTGCTTATACCTCTCCCTATACATCCAAGCATTCTGCTGGCATTTCGTGCTGCTCTATTACATTGTCTTCCCACCTTTAAGTCTTCTGAAATAATTACTCCTAAATCCCTTTCCTCAGATACTGAGGTCAGGACTGTGTCAAATATTCTATATTCTGCCCTTGGGTTTTTACGCCCCAGGTGCATTATCTTGCACTTATCCACATTAAATTTCAGTTGCCAGAGTTCTGACCATTCTTCTAGTTTTCCTAAATCCTTTTCCATTTGGCGTTTCCCTCCAGGAACATCAACCCTGTTACATATCTTTGTGTCATCAGCAAAAAGACAAACCTTACCATCGAGGCCTTTTGCAATATCACTTATGAAGATATTAAACAAAATTGGTCCCAGTACAGATCCCTGAGGTACCCCACTGGTAACATGACCTTGTTCTGAATGTTCTCCATTGACTACAACCCTTTATTGTCTGTCACTCAGCCACTGCCTAATCCACTCAACAATATGGGAGTCCATGCTCAATGACTGCAGTTTATTGATAAGTCTTCTATGTGGGACAGTGTCAAAAGCCTTACTAAAATCTAGATATGCAATGTCTACTGCACCTCCACCGTCTATTATTTTAGTCACCCAGTCAAAAAAATCTATAAGATTTGTTTGACATGATCTCCCTGAAGTAAACCCATGTTGTTTTTCATCTTGCAATCCATGGGATTTAAGATGTTCCACAATCCTATCCTTTAAAGGGTTTCCATTAATTTGCCTCCTATTGATGTCAGCCTCACTGGTCTATAGTTGCTCGATTCCTCCCTACTACCTTTCTTGTGAATGGGCACGACATTTGCCAATTTCCAATCTTCCGGGACGACTCCTGTTACTAATGATTGGTTAAATAAATCTGTTAATGGTTTTGCCAGCTCACCACTAAGCTCTTTTAATAATTTTGGGTGTATCTCATCAGGACCCTGTGACTTATTTGTCTTCACTTTAGACAGCAATCTTAGAACGTCTTCCTCTGTAAAGACACATGCATCAAATGATTCATTAGTCATCCTTTCGAGTGGAGGTCCTCCTCCTTTTTCTTCTGTAATAACTGAACAGAAGTATTCATTAAGGCAGTCGGCTCGCCCTTTATTCTCTTCTACATACCTTCCGTCCTTTGTTTTTAATTTAGTTATTCCTTGTTTTAATTTCCTTTTTTCATTTATATATCTGAAGAATGTCTTATCCCCCTTTTTCATAGACTGAGCTAGTTTTTCTTCTGCCTGCGCTTTAGAAGTTCTTATAACTTGCTTGGCCTCTTTCTGCCTAAGCTTGTAGATTTCCTTATCTTCATTGCTCTGGGTTTTTTTATAATTACAAAATGCTAGCTTTTTATTTTTAATGATTTGGGCCACTTCTGCTGAGTACCACAGTGGTCTCTTCCTTTTTTTGCTTTTACTGACAAGTCTAATGCAATTTTCTGTTGCCTTCAATAATGCACCTTTTAAGTAGTCCCATTTCTCCTGGACTCCATGTAATCCGTTCCAGTCTGATAAGGACTCATTTATGACTAATTTCATTTTTGAAAAGTCTGTTTTTCTAAAATCTAAAACTTTTGTTTTTGTGTGGTGTGACTCTTTCACAGTTCTTATATTAAACCACACTGACTGGTGATCACTAGATCCCAAGGTTTCGCCTACAATGTAAAGTAGTGAGTGTACAGCTTGTATAACAGCTGTCCCCTCAAAATAACTCATCTCACAGCCATTAATGTCTAAACCGCTGGCAACAGAAGTGAGTACACCCCTAAGAGAAAATGTCCAAATTTGGCCCAATTAGCCATTTATCCTCCATGGTGTCATGTGACCTGCTAGTATTACAAGGTCTCAGGTGTGAATGGGGAGCAGGTGTGCTAAATTTGGTGTTATCGCTCTCACTCTCTCATACTGGTCATTGGAAGTTCAACATGGCACCTCATGGCAAAAAGTGCTCTCTGAAGATCTAATAAAAAAGAATTGTTGCTCTACATAAAGACGGCCTAGGCTATAAGAAGATTGCCAAGACCTTGAAACTGAGCTGCAGCAGGGTAGCCAAGACCATACAGTGGTTTAACAGGACAGGTTCCGCTCAAAACTGGCCTTGCCATGATCAAAGAAAGAAGTTGAGTGCATGCGCTCAGTGCCATATCCAGATGTTTTCTTTGGAAAATAGACACATGAGTGCTGCCAGCATTGCTACAGAGGTTGAAGGGGTGGGAGGTCAGCCTGTCAGTGCTCAGACCATACGCCGCACACTGCATCAAATTGGTCTGCATGGCTGTCGTCCCAGAAGGAGTCCTCTTCTAAAGATGATGCACAAGAAAGCCTGCAAACAGTTTGCTGAAGACAAGCAGACTAAGGACATGGATTACATGTCCTGTGGTCTGATGAGACCAAGATACACTTATTTGGTTCATATGGTGTCAAGCGTGTGTGGCAGCAACCAGGTGAGGAGTACAAAGACAAGTTTGTCTTGCCCACAGTCAAGCATGGTGGTGGGAGTGTCATCGTCTGGGGCTGTATGAGTGCTGCCGGCACTGGGGAGCTACAGTTCATTGAGGGAACCATGAATGCCAACATGTACTGTGACATACTGAAGCAGAGAATGATCCCCTCCATTCAGAGACTGGGCCACAAGACAGTATTCCAATATGATAACGACCCCAAACACAAGATGACCACTGCCTTGCTAAAGAAGCTGAGGGTAAAGGTGATGGACTGACCAAGCATGTCTCCAGACCTGAACCCTATTGAGCATCTGTGGGGCATCCTCAAACGGAAGTTGGAAGGGCGTAAGGTCTCTAACATCAACCAGCTCTGTGATGTCATCATGGAGGAGTGGAGGAGGACTCCAGTGGCAACCTGTGAAGTTTTGGTGAATTCCATGCCCAAGAGGGTTAATCCAGTGCTGTAAAATAATGGTGGGCACACAAAATATTGGCGGTTTGGGCCCAATTTGGACATTTTCACTTAGGTGTGTACTCACGTTTATTGGCAGCGGTTTAGACATTAATGGCTGTGTGTTGAGTTATTTTGAGGGGACAGCAAATTTACACTGTTATACAAGCTGTACACTCACTACTTTACATTGTAGCAAAGTGTAATTTCTTCAGTGTTATCACATGTAAAAATATAATAAAATATTTACAAAAATGTGAGGGGTGTACTCACTTTTGTGAGATACTGTATATGCACCTACGAATGAAAACGCCTACATGTAAAAACTTTGATTGTGATACACATGTTACATATCGTCGCTGATGCCAAAGCGAGAGAAATAATTCTAGCACAAGACCTCCTCCGTAACACTAAACTGATGATCTATAGGGGGCTTTTGAAGCAATGCCTATGGAAAATATCCTGAAGTATATCACCATTTCATGGGCGCACACAAATTTAAGGTTTGACATGCTGGGTATCTATTTACTTTAATACCTAGTTATTTATTTTGTTTGTTTGCAATAAGAGCCGGTTCACACTGAGGCGATCCGACTTTGAGGGGCGACCTGTGAAGTCGCGTGCACCGCTGTGCATCGGGACTTCGGCGCGACTTGCAGGGACTTCACATAATGGAAGTCTATGCAAGTCGCTCCCAGGTCACCCCAAAGTAGTACAGGACCCTTTTTCTAAGTCGGAGTGACTTGTGTCGCTCCTATTAGAATGGGTCCTGTACTATTCAATGGACCGCGACCGACCGCGACTTGTCAGGCTGACAAATCGCCTGACAAGTCACGCTAGTCTGAATGGGCTCTAAAATTCACTTTAGTGTGTTTGTTTACTGAAATGTTGCATTTCCTAGACCTTTGCAGCAATTTATCACAAAAAAAAGTCCGTCTTACTGCCTTTATTTGGGAGCTTCAAAATTTTCTGCCTATAGGCTCCTGAGATGTAATTTTGGCCCTGCACATTAGAAATTACATTAAGGCACCTGTGTTAGGCCAAATGGGTAACAATCCACCTTTTGTAGCACACCACAATGCACAACATGTGCATTGTGAAGTGCTGCCATACAGGTGTGTTGCCCCCTCTGCCCCAGTGATCAGACTGCATACCTCCCTCCTACTTTCTGGGACACCATATGTAGGCAAAGGACCCAATTAAAGCGGAGTTCCGGGCACGAAAACTTTTTTTCAGTGAACATACCCCCGGGACAGTCAGGGCTAGTACATTCCACAATGGCTAGCCTCTGATCTGTCCCGGTTCGCACTTACCTACAAAAAGAAATACTCACTTTTAAAATTTCTTCTCCAGCGTTGCCATCTCTGTTGTGGGCAGCTGAAGCCAGCGCGATCCTCTTCTGCGTCCTCTTCCGCGTCTTCTTGTCCCAGAATGCGCCTGCACCGGCCCCTCTCGTCACTTCTGGTGCGACGCCGCATTCCTCCACAGCTTCTGGGCATGCCCAGAAGCTGTTTAGCCGCCGCATTGATTCCTGGGAGCGATGACGTTCAGCTCCCAGGAATCATCGCAAGACAGGAAGTGACGTCGGAGCCGCGGCACCGAGGGAGGAAGTAGAGAATAGGTGAGTATTTTCAATCTCCAATTACAAGGTGAGTGAAAAAAAAAATGCCTAACTATCCAATTCCTTTTCAGGTGAAGGAGACCAAGCGGATGGGCACAAAAAAAAAAGTTTGTTTTTGTGCCCGGACCTCCACTTTAAACCCAACCCAATTTTGTGCTTTCTTCTCATTACCATTATCTTATTTTTCATGTAATTATCCTAAACAAATGGTAATGATGACACAATTACTGTAACTATACAGGCAGTAACATGATGCAGTAGAATAGGGGGACATATATACATTTTATTTTTGGGGTGTAATGCCTAGACTGCACATTATCTTCTCTCCCACTGTAAGGATAATATTGAGAAGACTAGGGTTCTGCTTTAATGGTGTTTGTTCTTCCATTACGTCCTCTTTATGTCTTTTGCTGTTGCTGTATAGCTTTCATGCCTGATAGACTAGATTTGTTTTTCATCTCATTCCCTGACATCTCATTCTCCTGTACATGGTAGTGCAGAATTCCTCCACGCATACATAACTAGCAAGGCCGAAGTCTGCTCTTTCTCACTCATGCCAGGTTGATTACAACCAAACCATGACAGCAGAAGACTAAAGTGTGAACTTGGCCATAGAGAAATAGAGCAAAAGCAAATCGAGGCTAATGCATCTGAATGATCTGGGTGTCTCTTCAGTTGAACTGAGATGAAAAAAAAAAAGTTATATTTTCCTTATAGGGAGCCTTTTAAAGGTCAGTTTGGTCACGCTGAAAAAAGAAAAAAATCTCTTGCAGAGACACTATTATCCAAACAATGAAGACACTTAACATTTCAAATGTGCCTGCTTCAGAATCTTGCATCTTCAGTTGTTTGTGTTAAAGCTGGACTTTCGTTTACAGTATCTCACAAAAGTGAGTACACCCCTCACATTTTTTGTAAATATTTTATTATATCTTTTCATGTGACAACACTGAAGAAATGACACTTTGCTACAATGTAAAGTAGTGAGTGTACAGCTTGTATAACAGTGTAAATTTGCTGTCCCCTCAAAATAACTCAACACACAGCCATTAATGTCTAAACCACTGGCAACAAACGTGAGTACATCCCTAAGTCAAAATGTCCAAATTGGGCCCAACGTGTCAATATTTTGTGTGGCTACCATTATTTTCCAGCACTGCCTTAACCCTCTTGGACATGGAGTTCACCAGAGCTTCACAGGTTGCCACTGAAGTCCTCTTCCACTCCTCCATGATGACATCACGGAGCTGATGGATGTTAGAAACCTTGCGTTCCTCCACCTTCCATTTGAGAATGCCCCACAGATGCTCAATAGGGTCTAGGTCTGGAGACATGCTTGGCCAGTCCATCACCTTTACCCTCAGCTTCTTTAGCAAGGCAGTGGTTGTCTTGGAGGTGTGTTTGAGGTCGTTATCATGTTGGAATACTGCCCTGTTGCCCAGTCTCCAAAGGGAGGGGATCATGCTCTGCTTCAGTATGTCACTGTACATGTTGGCAATCATGGGGCCCTCAATGAACTGTAGCTCCCCAGTGCCGACAGCACTCATGCAGCCCCAGACCATGACACTCCCACCACCATGCTTGACTGTAGGCAAGACACACTTGTCTTTGTACTCCTCACCTGGTTGCCGCCACACATGCTTGACACCATCTGAACCAAAAAAGTTTATCGTACGTCTATTTCCCAAAGACAACCTCTGGATAGGGTGCTGAGCACGTGCACTCAACTTCTTTGGTTGACCATGGCGAGGCCTGTTCTGAGTGTATCCTATCCTGGTAAACCACTGTATGGTCTTGGCAACCCTGCTGCAGCTCAGTTTTAGGGTCTTGGCAATCTTCCTATAGCCTAGGCCATCTTTATGTAGAGCCACAATTCTTTTTTTAGATCCTCAGAGAGTTCTTTGCCATGAGGTGCCATGTTGAACTTCCAGTGACCAGTATGAGAGAGTGAGAGCGATAACACCAAATTTAACACACCTGCTCCCCATTCACACCTGAGATCTTGTGACACTAACGAGTCACATGACATCGGGGAGGGAAAATGGTTTTTGTTGCCAGCAGTTTAGACATTAATGGCTGTGTGTTGAGTTATTTTGAGGGGACAGCAAATTTACACGGTGTATATACATTTCTTCTTAGTCACAAAATATATACTTTGTGTGCACTAACTGCTTCTGCAAACCCAGTTATCACCTTGTGAAATTGCAGTGACATCACCACTGTACTGCACATAGCCTGTGCAGAGAGCATAACTGTGGGAGGGGCCCACCAGGCCCACCCACTACAAGCTACCTGCAGAGAACTAGAAGATGGGTGGGTACACGACCAGTTACTTCTCACAAAGAAAGAGAGCAGCAGTGATAGATCTTTCTAGAGGAAACTCTGCACAGTATTCTTATCATACAAATCTAAACATGTCAATGCAAACAATGCCTGCTAAGTTCTCATACTCAATTCTATGTTTTTTGTTCCTCTCAAACAGGGGTCTCCAAACTTTCGAAACCAGGGGCCAGTTTACTGTGCTTATGACTTTAAGGGGGCCGAACTGTGCCCAGTGGGAGTGAACAATGCCCTATTTTTGGTATTAGAGTAAAAGTGCCCAATTGTTGGTGTCAGTGGAAGGAATAGTGCCTCATCGTTGGTGTCACTGGGAGGAATAATGCTCCATTTTTGGTGTCAGTGGAAGGAATAATGCCATATCAATGGTGTTAGTGGAAGGAATAGTGCCCCATCTTGGTGTCAGTGGGTGTAATAATGCCCTAATGTTTGCATCAGTGGAAGGAATAGTGCCTAATCATTAGTGTCAGTGGAAGGAATAGTGCCTAATCATTAGTGTCAGTGGAAGGAATAGTGCCTAATCATTAGTGTCAGTGGAAGGAAAAGTGCCTCATCATTGGTGTCAGTGGAAGGAATAGTACCTCATCTTTGGTGTCAGTGGGAGGAATAGTACCTCATCTTTGGTGTCAGTGGGAGGAATAGTGCTCCTTAATCAGTGTCAGTGGGTGGAATAATGCCCTATTGTTGGCGTCTATGGAAGGAATTGTGCCCCATCGTTGATGTCAGTGGGAGAAATAATGCCCCATTGTTGGTGTCAGTTAAAAGAATTGTGCCCCATCATTGGTGTCAGTGGGAGTAATAGTGTCTCATTGTTGGTGAGGCCTGGTGTGAATTATAAGGGGGACCTTACACATACACACCCACAAAAAAAAAAGGAGTGAGGTGCCCCTCAAATTCTATACCAGACCCAAAAATATCTGGTGTGGGCTTTAAGGGAGAATGCAATGCAAAAATCATTAAAAAAAAAAAAAAGTGTGGGGTTTACCCCCAAAATCCATACCAAACATTTATCTAAGTGTAGAGAGATGCAAACTCACCCTAGCTGTACCGCATAGTTATATGAATATGGAACTGAGTGTCGGTGCTAAGGCAGCAGCATCCAGATGCATGCACTTGCTTCCAAGTAACAAGAAAACCTGGCACATGAATGCTTCCTTTTGATGCCATTTATTCCAGCATGACAGCAGTGTACAACACGGTAAAATGCTAACGCGTTTCGGCTGTAGCCTTGCTCATAGCATCTATCTAAGTGTGCAGCCTGGTAGTCCAGAAAAGGCAGGGGTTGAGTGTGCGACCCCCCCTCATGAACCATACTATGCTACATGCATTTAACATGCATCCACAATTGCCCCACCAAGTACATCCACCATCGATCACATTGTACACTGATGTAGATCCACATCAATCATGTTGTACTCAGAGAAGGAGCTTCAGGAGAGATAGTCAGTATTTACTGTTTTCAGGCACTAGGTACCATGGGATATTTAGTCCTTAGAAATTGAAATTAAACAGCAGGGAAGAAACTGCAAAGCATGAAGGGAATGCAAGTTGTGGAAAGTGATGGCCAGCAGGTAGATTTTTCATGTAAGCTTGTATTGAGTTGTCAAAAATAACTATTGTTTGTATTGTTTTTCCAATGCTGATGGTATAAAATGAAAGCGTATGCTGTGGCCATATATCTCCTTTAAGTACTGTTGGGGAGACTGTCCAGATGTACAGTGTTGTATGACAACGGTAACTAGGGCAAACAGAGAGGGTTATTTTCACCAACTGAGACATATACAGCAGGGGTCTCCAAACTTTCTAAACAAAGGGCCAGTTAACTGTCCTTCAGACTTTAGGCAGGCTGGACTGTGGGCATTGGATGTAGAAAATTCCCTGGCATCAGTGCTAGTAAACAATACCGCATCTTTGGTTTCAATGGTAGGAAGAATCATGCCCCATTGTTGTTGTCATTGGGAGGAACTTTACCCCAATGTTGGTGTCATTGGTAGGAACTGTGCCCATTTGTTTTTTTCATTGGGAAGAACTGTGCCCCATTGTTGGTGTCATTGGGAGGAACTTTGCCCCATTGTTGGTGTCATTGGGAGGAACTGTGCCCCATTGTTGGTGTCATTGGGAGGAACTGTGCCCCATTGTTGATGTCATTGGGAGGAACTGTGCCCCATTGTTGGTGTTATTGGGAGGAATTGTGCTCCTTCATTGGTGTCAGTGGGGTGAATTATGCCCCAATGTTGAAGTCAGAGGATGAAATATTGTCCCAAGGGCCAGATAAAAGCAGGCAAATGGCCACATTTGGTCCCCAGGCTGCAGTTTGGAGACCACCGATATACAGCAATAAAAACCTGAAAGTGGTTCTCATCATTTCCTCCTCTCTACAAAGCTAAGATGATTTTTGCACTGGAGATCTATTCATCTTGTCTATTTATAAAGCTTCTATGGAGAATTATTTTACTCATTTTGTCATGCTTTGACAGAGGCAAAAATAAGTAAAAAAAAAAAGAAAACATTTTGTGAAGGTTTTTTCTTGCACTTTTTTGTTCACTGAAAAATTGTTGCTAATTTTCACCACCTTACATCTACTATTTTAAATGGAAAGAATCTGAACAAAGTGTTTCATCAATGTAAAATCACACTTTTTCCTTGTTTTGACTCATTTGGCCAATCTTTTTACCATTACACCAACCACCTAATTTCAGCTGCAGTTCCCGTGTTATCCTTTCTAAAGTGATCAAACACCCGGTGAGACAGCCGATTTGGGAAAAGTGCCAGAAAATAAAAAGCGATTTTGTCGCTAAGGCATTTTAAAGCTCATTTTTTAAAATAAAATGATTGATGTTCCTTTAGTAGAGTAGTAGACAATGTAAGAAAATGTCTCTAAAAGCCTTCTGACGTTTTCTGCAATGTCTGACTATAACAAGCTCCGTGATGAATAGTATGATTTGCTGTAAACCACAAACAGAATTCTCAATAAAACAGGAAACAGACCAGAAAAAAAGAATTAGCTTTCTAACAACTTCCACAGTGGCAATAGACAAATATTTAAACTTGTGTAGGTCACACTTTCTTTTCCTGCATTAAATTCCTACTGTGAAAGGGTATTGAGCTGTATGACTCAGCCTAGAATGAAGGAGTAAGCAGATTAACTGAAAGTGTTTTCGAAAATTGCCAGAAAGACTTGAAAAACAAGAAATTAAAGAGGCACATCTGCGCAATGTTAATCCATACAAGGAGATGTTACTTAGGGCCGCTGATAGGGCAGTACAGCCAGCCCTTCTGTACCGGGCCCAGCTCAGAAGGGGGACCCGGGCAGTTTTATTCTTCAACTATGGTGAAAGCACTTTGCCCAGGTGAAAGCGTTTGACAATGCTCCTAGACTTGCTGTTACATTACAGTTCCAGCCACAAAAAAAAAATTCAACATACATACTCCCGGGACAGTCAGGGCTAGTACATTCCACAATGGCTAGCCTCTGATCTGTCCCGGTTCGCACTTACCTTTTAGAAGAAATACTTACTTTTAAAATTTCTTCTCCAGCGCTGCCATCTCAGGTGTGGGCAGCTTGAAGCCAGCGCGATCCTCTTCTGCGGTCTCTTCCGTCCTCTTCGGTCCCACGATGCACTGCGCCGGCCCCGCCGTCACTTCCGGGTCTGCAGCGTCATCCCTGCACAGCTTCTGGGCATGCCCAGAAGCTGTTTAGCAAGGTATGACGCGCCTACACCGGAACTGACGTCTGGGCTGGTGCAGGCGCATTGATTCCTGGGAGCGATGACGTTCAGCTCCCAGGAATCATTGCAAAGCGGAAGTGACGGCGCGGGCCGCGGCCGCTGAGGGAGGAAGTGGAAAAAAGGTGAGTATGTTTTTCTGCAATTACAAGGTAAGTAAAAAAAAATAAATAAATAATCGTAATTATCCATTTCTGTTTCAGGTGAGCTATAGCAAGCGGATGGCCCAAAATCGACTGTGGCTGGAACTCCGCATTAAATATATTTTACCTGTGCCCCACCAGTGCAGCAGAGGGGCCGAGGAAGGGATTTAGCAGAGAGGGACAATTTTTCAGAATTTTCAGGGTGCAGGTGTCTGAAGCTTGCACCCCATTTTTTTTAAAGTTCTGGCTGGCCGCAGCTAATAACAACAATGTGCAGCTGAGCCACTGTACCGTCCCCCTAACCACTCCCAACTATGCTGCAAAGGCACTGCTACCATAGTGTGGCTGTAATGGCAGGGTGTTGTGTAAAACACCCTGCAGTCGTACTACAGAAGCAACGCCTTTGCAGCATAGGGGGGAGTGGTTAGGGGAACTGTAAAACAGTGTCTCAGCTGCACATTTGCATCCCCCCCCCCAAACACAAAAGTAAACAAGACCTAAGTTAGCATCTTACTGTGTGTGTAAATCTGACAAATTGAATTGGTAGCTGTGTAGCCTCCAGTTCACTTCCAAATCCCCATAAATGCTTCCCTTCCCTAACCCATGTGCCCTGCTATGTTTTCCATGAGCACACCTGAGACCTGCTTGGTGGGTGCCTCTGAGTAGAAAGGAAGGAGATCAGCGAACGTCTGTTCATTGATCTGCCCTTTAATTAATGACCTGAAAGGGACATGAAAAATGTCACTTCTGGGTCATGATGTCACTGTCCACAGAATGGTTGGTGAATAAGCCAGTGAATTGAATTCCACACTCCATTAGCTTCATTGGAGGGCAGGTGAGACAGGGATCTTTAGATCTCTAATGTCTCATTAAAAAGGACCTATCACCAAACAATGCATCACATATGTGACTTTTTGTCTCCTATGTGATGAAAAAAAAGCTTTGAAAAAAGTAAATGATAAAAACGTGTTAAAAAAAATAAAGTTATACATAAGCACCTAAAATTCCCCAGCAAAAATTTTTGAGCCCCCCCCTACATACGAACATAAATTGTCTATTGCACGACACGTTACATAACACTGCGCATGCTGGAATGACAGCAATAATCCTAGGCTCTTTATTCATACAGTAGTTAGTAGGGATGATCAAACTTTTCAAAAGTTCGGTTCGGCCAGAACATCCGAACTTCCCGAAAGTTCGGCCCGGATTTCAGAACCCCATTGAAATCAATGGGACCCAAACTTCGGTAATCAAAAAACACAATTTTGAAGCCCTAAAACCCAATAAATGCCCCTAAAAAGTGCCTAGGGTTCTGGGTCATGCCCCAGGGACTATTAATCACACAAAAAAAGTTCTTACAAATTGTCATTTTTTATTAAAAAAATAAAAAAAAATAAAAAATTTCTTTGGATTTAGTATCTGGGGGGTCTAAAAAGTGTACCTGTGAAGTTTCAGCTCTGTAGCATGTCCAGAACCAGAAAAAAAAGATTATTTGTATTAGGTCATTTATAGAACAGGGATATGGCTCCGCTATTTTCACACCTTGCCGGTTTAGTAGCAGGCGTTTTTGTGGGCATTTTTTGGGGTCTTTTGAGGCAGGCAAAACATCTGAACTTGTGTATAGGGGTATATAAACACACATACTTATATGTATATATACACCTAGACATATATAGGTGTGATAGTAGCAGAAATATATGCTTGCGCTAATGAAATAATTAACACTAATATGGCTCCGCTCCTATAACACCTATATATGTGTATGTGTAAAATACATATAAGTGTGTGTGTGTATATATACAACTATACACAAGTTCAGATGCTTTGCCTGCCTCCAAACACCCCCAAAAAATGCCTGCAACAACACACCTGGGCGTTTTTTTTTGGCGCTAGCATTTTTTTGGGCGTCTTTGGAAGCAGGCAAAACATCTGAACTTGTGTATACGGGTATATATACACACATACTTATATGTATATATACACCTAGACATATATAGGTGTGATAGTAGCAGAAATATATGCTTGCGCTAATGAAATAATTAACACTAATATGGCTCCGCTCCTATAACACCTATATATGTGTAAGTGTAAAAATACATACAAGTATGTGTGTATATATACCACTATACACAAGTTCAGATGTTTTGCCTGCCTCCAAAAACCCCCAAAAAATGCCTGCAACAACACACCTGGGTGTTTTTTTTTTTTGGCGCTAGCGTTTTTTTGGGCATTTTTTTGGGCGTCTTTGGAAGCAGGCAAAACATCTGAACTTGTGTATACGGGTATATATACACACATACTTATATGTATATATACACCTAGACATATATAGGTGTGATAGTAGCAGAAATATATGCTTGCGCTAATGAAATAATTAACACTAATATGGCTCCGCTCCTATAACACCTATATATGTGTAAGTGTAAAAATACATACAAGTATGTGTGTGTATATACTCCACTATACACAAGTTCAGATGTTTTGCCTGCCTCCAGAAACCCCCAAAAAATGCCTGCAACAACACACCTGGATGTTTTTTTTTGGCGCTAGCGTTTTTTTGGGCATTTTTTGGGGTTCTTTGGAGGCAGGCAAAACATCTGAACTTCTGTATAGGGTTATATATATACACACACACTTATATGTATTTTACACTTACACATATATAGGTGTGATAGGAGCGGAGCCATATTAGTGTTAATTATTTAATTAGCGCAAGTATAGTGTTCTGTTCCTTTCACACCTATATATGTGTATGGGTATATATACATATAAGTATGTGTGTATATTTACCCCTACACAGAAGTTCTGATGTTTTGCCTGCCTCCAAAAAAATGCCCAGGTGTGTTATTGCAGGGTTTTTTTTGGGCATTTTTTTGGGTTCTTTGGAGGCAGGCATGACATCTGAACTTCTGTATAGGGGTATAGGTGTGAAAGTAGCAGAACACTATACTTGCGCTAATGAAATAATTAACACCAATATGGCTCCGCTCCTATCACACCTATATATGTGTAAGTGTAAAATACATATAAGTTTGTGTGTATATATACCCCTATACAGAAGTTCAGATGTTTTGCCTGCCTCCAAAGACCCCCAAAAATGCCAAAAAAACGCCAGCTGCAAAAACACACCTGGGCGTTTTTTTTTTTTTTTGGCGCTGGCGTTTTTTTGGGCATTTTTTTTGGGTTCTATGGAGGCAGGCAAAACATCTGAACTTTTGTATAGGGGTATATATACACACACACACTTATATGTATTTTACACTTACACATATATAGGTGTTATAGGAGTGGAGCCATATAGGTGTTAATTATTTCATTAGCGCAAGTATAGTGTTCTGCTCCTTTCACACCTATATATGTGCAGGTGTATATATACATACATGGGTGTGTATATATACCCCTTATACACATGTTCAGATGTCATGCCTGACTCCAAACATGTCCTCAAAAATCCCTATAAACGCCTGCAGCCAAAAAGCAGGCTGACCGGCGAGAAGCCATATCAGTGCTCTGAATGCGACATAAGAGAAACAATCTTTTCTCTATAGCGGTCACCCTGATATGGAAGGGTTTGGTCACCCTGCCATAGCAGTCAGTGTCAGTTCACCCTACACTACATTACGGTAACCCTGGCACTTAACCCTTTCCCTACAGAAACTAATTTTTTGCATCTAACTAAAGTGTAAAAAAGCACTCTAACTACACTAGATATCCCTTTCCTCACACTAATAATTGCAAAATGACACTTTTGAAGCAAAATTAACAGAACTGCTTCCACTCTCTTCCATGTCCCTGTATTACAATGCTAGGAATTTGCCGGGGCTATCTTATATACTGGGGGGCGTATTCACTAAGGATTGGCCTAGGGACCCCGTAGTCACTCCAATCACATTCCTAGCATTCTCCTGCCCCCTCAATTGGCTTTTACTAATGGTTCTGGTCCAATCACGGGCTTTTAAAGCCCACTTCCTGACCCATTGCATTTTGGTCGGTTCTGGTTGCCGAATTCCGAACTTTTTCAGCAAAAAGTTCTAAATTTGGCCGAACCGATGGTCGACCCGAACCGTTCGATCATCCCTAGTAGTTAGCTCTAAACTGGTGACCTGTAGGGGCTTTTGAAACATTGCCTAAGAAAAGTGTAGGGTACCAGAATTTATCTCTGTCTCACAGGCACACTCAATTTTAAGGCTTGAGAAGTTGGGTATTTACTCGGCACAACCTGGTCAATTCAATCCCCCCCCCCTCCCCCCCCAAAAAAATGGGTAATATATTGCTTTTATGTGCCCTAAAATTAACATTGATATATTTAAATGAAAATGTCTTTCATAAATGTTGCTCTAATATTGTGTGATATATAAAAATTTGAACTGCCACCATTTTATTCTCAAGAGTGTTTGCTTTCAGAAAATGTAATGTCACTGCACACTGACAATCATAAGTGGTTGAGGCAGTTCCAGCCTCACAGCCGCACATATACAGTACACAAATCATGTATACATGTGGCTGTTGAGCAGGGAATGCCTAGACCATTTATGATTGGCAGGGCACTGCAGCAGGCGGCAGTGGGGGGGACGGGACCTATCAGGTAGGTTCAGGGCTGCTGTTAGAAATCATGGGGGCCCGCACGGCCTACCTAGATTATATACAATATTTTCACAAAAAATACACTAAAATCATTATTAGCGGACACAAACATAACCGAGAACTTGTGTGAATTAGCCCCTCTTTAATTGTTTTTTACATTTAAAAAAACAAAAAAAAACATATTTATACATATATATATATATTTTTTTTTCTTTTTTTTAATGTTAAAAATATTTACAATCATTTTATTTTACATTTTTGTTTAATTATTTATTACAAAGTTTAATTATTATTATTTTTTTTTTACCTTTTTTTTTTTTTTTTTTACAAGACAGGGAAGCCTGCAGCACTGCAGGGGGAGGACAGGTGGCACAGTGAAAGAGGGGCATATGGGGGGGGGGGATCAGAAGCAGGCAGAACAGGGAGGGGGATCGGTTCCGGAGAAGCAAATACAGGAACGATGCCCTGTGTCTGTGTCTCTCACCGCTGAAAGCTGACGGGGGGGGGGGGGGGGGAAGAAACTGGCTTTGAGAGCTGCGCAGGGCTTCCTTCTGTAATTGCTCCTCTGCTTGACTGCACCGATTCTCCATGCTGTTGGGGCCCCTCTGTGTTCCTGGGCCCCCTACAGGAGGACTGGTGGCCCCCCACTATCAGCAGTCCTGGTTAGGTTGTATGGGGCCCCATGATTTCTATAAGCAGCCCTGATGGGAGGGACTGGTTCATTTCAACCACCGTTCACAAAATAAACTCCAAAATCTGACCGGCAGCCTGTGTCACTCTTTAGAAAATAGAAAAAGTCAAAACAAGCAACTAAAAAAACATTTTAAAAAAAGTGGACTTTGTGTGTTTTGCACCAAAAAAGAAAGAAAAAAACCTAAATACATTTTGTACTATCACTTTTAAAATTTTAGGTTGCTGTTCAGCACATGCACACCATGGTCCTTTTCATTCCTATAGGCAGACATTCTCCAGCAGTCCCTCGAAGTATGGTTCACCCATAGCAATATATAGCAGAGCTGTGCATGATCTTCCATGTAAGGATGTAATGTTACATCTACACATGGAAGATCATGCAAAGCTCTGCTGTTGTGCCCTGCTTACTCCTCCCACAGCACAGATCATAGGCAAAGGATAGGGGGAGGGGGAGTGACACCATGGGGGGCTTGGTGTCGGTGCAAACAGACAGCAGCTTCAAAGGCTGATATTACAAAAACAGAAATATGGATGTCATTCAAACTAGCAGGGATGCATTTGGAAAAGTACTAGGATTTCTTAGCTTTTTCTAACTCAATATGCACAGGGTGAACTTCCTCTTGACGGAAAGAATTATCCCAGCCCAGGTGGGCTGCACACAGGGATGGGGACATTTATTAAAGGGAAATTTCAATAAAGGCCCATTCTCATTCCTCTTTTATACTGTAGACACACAATCCTTTTGCTTCTTTACCCTTTTTCTCATTAGAGTCAATGAAAATATTTAAAAAAAAATGAATTATGTGCCTAATTATACATATGCATACTTCCCAACCGTCCTGGATTGTGACAAACTGTCTGGCATTTTCACATAAGACCTGTTGTCCCATACACAGAGGTATTGTTAAATTGATTGTAAAGTCTCGTTTTAAAAAAAAACAACAAAAAAACAAACATGTTATACTTACCTGCCCTGTGCAGTTGGTTTTGCACAGAGCAGTCTGTATGCTTGTAAATACATATTCACCAGCACACCAAGGATCTTGCAAAAGCAGTCCAAAAACTTTATTAAAGTTACGATCACATCAAAAAATAGTGCAACGTTTCGGTGCCGCACAGGACCCCTTCGTCAGGCATGTGATGGGCATGTTCGTCACATGCCTGACAAAGGGGTCCTGTGCGGCTCCGAAATGTTGCACTATTTTTTGATGTGATCGTAACTTTAATAAAGTTTTTGGACTGCTTTTGCAAGATCCTTGGTGTGCTGGCGAATATGTATTTACTTGTAACTAGTCTAGTTGCCAACTGGTGATCGCTTCAGCACCCAATATACACGAGCCTACAAGCCAGGAAGGTGTGCGATAGGAATATGAACTATACAGTCTGGATGCTCTTCTTCTCGGGTCCCTTTTTGCTGCTCCTAGCCCCTCCCTCCTAACGAGAGCACCCACAGCAAGCAGCTTGCTATGGGGGCACTCGAGCTAAGCTGCAGCTCTGTGTGTCCAATCAGACATGGAGCAGTGGTTCAGCCCTGCCCTCTCTCTCTCTCCTAAATGGCTAGCTAATTTTGATTGACAGCTGTGGGAGCCAATGGTGCTGTGGCTGTGTCTCAGCCAATCAGGATTGAGCATTCCGGGATGGCCGGGGGAATCATGGACATCGCTGGATAGAGATGGGGCTCAGGTAAGTATTAGGGGGTGCTGGGGAGGCTGCTTCACACAGAAGGCTTTTTATCTTAATGCATATAATGCATTAGGATAAAAAAAAAAAACCTTCTGCCTTTACATCTCCTTTAAGTATCACCCTGCTTCTTGTCTAAACTAAAAACCTTCACCTGCCACATTTCTCCCCACCAATGACCATCTTGCTGTTATCACATCTGCCCCGTTACATTGTGCCCACAGTGTATTCAGATGCAAATCACTAACACATTTGACTTAAAAGTCATGGCAGGTCATGGGCAGGGCATGACAGAGGGCCCTTGCTTTATTTGGTCCAGGTGTTGTCAGTTTGTCCATTTCTAAATATTGAGAAATGTGTTTGTAGCATGTAGGTGGAGCCTACTCACCCTGCACGTAGGGGTACCTCATGCTATTTAAAAGGTCATCAATGCCCGAGACCAGACGGGGCCACGTTCATGTGAAGTCCACATTATGTCGGCACACTGGCTTAGAGATGAGCCGTACACTGTGTGCAGCAGTTAAATGTGCAGCTTCTCTCTGTAAAAGTGCTGTTCCGTGTTACCACACACCTTCCCTGTTGTATATTGCATTTAGGAGAGACCAAACCTATGTGCTCTGTACCAGTCCAGTGTACCTCTGCTACCTCACTCACAGTGACAGAATAGGGTCCTCCCAAGCACTAGCGAAGACCTCATGCGTGGTTAAAATGAACTCCTTCTCTCCCCCCTACCATGCCTACTGCTGTTTCGGTCCTGGTAACTTTCGGATGAACCGACCACTAGGGAGGGAGCTAGATCACTGACCTCCTTTCTACTGGATGACCTGTCACCCCTCTCAGGTACCACACTTCATGACTGGCTGTCATACACTTTCCACCAGTTCCTGGTTACCCGTTGAAACTGCACTCCAGCTCTCCTGAGTTAACCTTTCGTAGTGGCCTTGCTTCATACCCCATGTGTGCTTTACAGGTCCTGTTCTTCTGATACGCCATGTACCACCATGTACCCCAGGCTCCAGAACAGTTTAAGAACTTTACTTAAAATGTTCAAGTACTTTACAGCGGTTAATTGCATCTGAGTTCATTTCCTATCTAACTATCCTGTGGCTACCCGTGCATACCTGAAAAGTGAGAGTCCTAAAACTGATAGTGAATCCTTTGTCGTGGCAGATTCATCCCGATGACCACCCTTTGGGGGGGTTACATTCTTCCCAGTGACATGAACCCTCTGGCTCCAATGCGATCCCACTCAGAACAAGAGCCCCGAGCCCTGCCTCCCCCATGTATATATATCAACTGGGAAGGAAGGCAGGAACCAAAAAGCCTGGGAACCAGTGGCAAAACTCCTAGCTCTTCCCTGGCCTGGCCAGTCTAAGCTTACTAGCTGTAACAGTACTTTCATAACTGGTGTTTATTACTGTATTCTCTGCAAGAGCTGTATGGTTGCCTCACTTTTAATATATAGTGTATGTAGGAGTGAGCCAGGCCGGGTAGTAGGCACCCAAGAGGAAAGGCACAACACAGAATCTGAGGTTTCAAAGAAGTATATTGTCAAGAACCTTCCAACCACACTGTAGCAAAGTCTACGCAATAGCTTCAAACTGGCAGAAACTATCACAGATGAATATGCAGTACTTGCAGTAAGCGATGCTTGAAGACCGACAGCACCTGGCACAGGAGGTGGCTGATAGGCAGTATGCAGGGAGGTGCTAGTGGTGAAAGGTTACACACAGCAGAAATAATGAACAGTCCAGATGGCATCCGACCTCCTCTAGAACCCATCTCTTATCCTAGGCATACTCTCCCTATCCAGCGGGTTCCTGTCCCTGACCTACCCACACGCACCAAAGCGCACCAACTGCAGTGACGCTGGAGGTCACCTGGGGCAGCATCCAATTGGTCAATTGCCCACCCGATGATAAATGGAAGCCTAAGAGGAAAGTGAGTTCCTCTTGTCCCCAATAGTACCTGCATGGTGGCAGCAGACAGCGTCACCTGAATAGGGAGGTTAACCTACATCTGCCTACATAGCAGTATGGACTTAAAGTTGAAGCTTGTTAAACAAATACATACATAATTTTGCTAATGAATAATGTCTTCTTGGTTGTGTTTCTGTAATTATTTTTATTATTATCCAGCGTCAGGTGGGATTCTTATTAAAGCTGCTGCTGGTAAATCTTTTAACCACAACTATATGGTGACATACATTTTTGGCTTGCCACACCAACTTTTTGTCACATTACTACCCCTTTGTCAAGTTGAAAATTTGGTAGGTTTGTATATGTGTATATCACATGTACATACCCACTATAAACAGGCTGACCAGGAGTTGGTTGTAGTAACTAAGATTTTGTGGAGGCACAGGCCACAGGGAAGACACTGAAAATATCTAGTACCCTAGAGTCACTGAGGGACTCTGGAAGCTTGGGCCATGGAGTGACAAAAGACAACCTAGTTAAAGGGCAAGATGTGACACTTGGTGGCTCTTAACACAGAACACACCAAGGACTTAGGAGGAACAGGACTCAGGGTTCCTGCATATTCAGCAGAGATGAGAGTTCTGAGAAGAGGTGAGGAGCAGGGTCCAATAATCCAGCCAGTATTTGCCAGAGCACCCTGCAAGGAGTGACTTTTTTGCTGATGGTTTAAAGGTTGAGGTCTCACGAACAGGCAGCTACAGAGCAGGAAGCATGGGAACACTGGATTGCTGGGATCGCAGGAATTTAAGAGGCAGAGTCTGTGAGAGAAATGGGGTGCTTGGATCACAGGACCACAGATGTGAGAGTCTCTGACACCACCAGGTTACTGGGATCATTAAAATACAGGAGTGTTAGGATTCTCAGGAACACATGTGTGAGTCTCTAGGAGCACTGGGATGCTGGAATCACAAATGCAAAGGAGAGGTTCTCTAGAAACACTGAGGTGTTAGTCTCACATGAACATGGGGACTACAGGGTCACAGGGTGGTCAAGGAGACACAAAGGTCCACAGGAGTCACAGAGGATCCTTGAAGCCAGAAACGCTGGGAAAACTTGGAATACACAGGGGTCACAGAGGATTCTTGGTATAGGGAATGCTAGAGAAGGTGCACAGGGACCACAAAGGCAGTGGGGATCACAAGAGACAAAAAATCGCTGAGGTGCAAAAGGCCCATCTCAGAAGACACTAGGAGGCACAGGGGGCAGCTAGCATGTTGGTGCGTTGGTCAAACTGGCAGAATAATATTAATTTACGGACTGAACTGCATTGAGATAATAGCTATTTTACTGAGATATGCATCATCATAGCTCAAAAGAAACAATAAAACATTCTTTGTATTTCATCAGGGATAAATGTTTATGTCCACACCTCATCAGTAAAAAGCTTATATCTGATTTGTGATTACTTGTTTAGGACTGTAGTACTTCACTGCAATTTTTTACAGAGTGCATCACTATACAGTATACTTGTATTTTATGTTACAATCTTAGTTTTCATTTTGAATCATGAATAGCGTTTAATAATTAAAATTTAGATTGTTGAGTTTGAATTCATCACCGCCTTTCTTCATCAAGTGAAGTCTTCCAATAAGATCACAGTAATTATACTACATGCAGCTCAATTATGTTTAAACTAGGTTAATTAATCTAAGATATTTACTATTCAAAATCATGTCAAAGTGGCACTTCCATACGCATTCAGATTATGAGCTAAAAGAACATCTAGAATGAAGTGTTTACCTTTGTACATCAAAAAATTGATGTTTTGCTGCATTTTTACAAGTTACATTTGACACTACATGTGAGAACCATTAAAGTTACCATATACATAAGGTGTCTGCTACCAAAAGGGCCTTCATGGACCTTATAACTGATTCCGCCCCTGGCAGTTCTGAACCGAAATCTAGGTGTTGTAAAAGATGCAGCTGTGAAATCTGAAATCAGTTCTCCTATTGTCAATAACTTCCATGTCATACAATTTCTATCTATTTGAAATCGTATTAGGCAGATAAAGGCAGACGTGACATTTCTTTAAGGTTTCTTTTAAAAAAGGGTTCAGAAAACATTTTACAACAGGTTTTGGAGACTGAAGTCTGCATTTGATTTTGGATCTAAAACATTGGAGGCCATGGACAAGGTGGGATTCATCCTAATGACAAGGCCCCCTCAGTACACAATATATCAGTTTTAAGTAGGTAGTTAAATATGTCTGTGCAGAAAGCAACCGAAAAGCGAAAGGAAATGTAAAATAAAACAACTGTCCCAGAACAAAAAAAAAGGGAAAGCTTCCAATGGAGAAAACTCCAATGGAAATTTCCCCTGACATTGGGGAGGTTTCCTTTCAGTTCCTGCCATGTGTCCAGGAAAGGAAACAGGATGAAATGTTCACAAAAGGGACACAGGCAACAATGGAAACCCAACAGAGGTTCAAAATCTTTTTCAATCCGTCCATAGCTTATTTTGGTCAGAGTTCCACTTTAGGTTCAGTACATAGGTCAGTATTTCAGGATTTTACACAGTAGGAATGGAATGTGAAAGGACCGGGTGAGGAATGTTATGTTTAATCTTTATACTGCTTCCACTATAGCTGCAGTCAGCAAGGGCTTTATAGGTGTGTTTAACCACCTCCTTTCCAAGCCTATGCTGACACTTTGCTCCTACATGTAAAAATGTGTTTTGCTTAGAACTCCCAAAATTATATATATATACAGTGCCTTGCGAAAGTATTCGGCCCCCTTGACCTTTTCGACCTTTTGCCACATTTCAGGCTTCAAACATAAAGGTATAAAACTGTAATTTTTTGTGAATAATCAACAAGTGGGACACAATCATGAAGTGGAAAGAAATTTAATGGATATTTCAAACTTTTTTAGCAAATAAAAAACTGAAATATTGGGCGTGCAAAATTATTCAGCCCCCTTAAGTTAATACTTTGTAGCGCCGCCTTTTGCTGCGATTACAGCTGTAAGTCACTTGGGGTGTGTCTCTATCAGTTTTGCACATGGAGAGACTGAAATTTTTGCCCATTCCATCTTGCAAAACAGCTCGAGCTCAGTGAGGTTGGATGGAGAGCGTTTGTGAACAGCAGTTTTCAGTTCTTTCCACAGATTCTCTGGTCTGGACTTTGACTTGGCCATTCTAACGCCTGGATATGTTTATTTGTGAACCATTCCATTGTAGATTTTGCTTTATGTTTTGGATCATTGTCTTGTTGGAAGACAAATCTCCATCCCAGTCTCAGGTCTTTTGCAGACTCCATCAGGTTTTCTTCCAGAATGGTCCTGTATTTGGCTCCATCCATCTTCCCATCAATTTTAACCATCTTCCCTGTCCCTGCTGAAGAAAAGCAGGTACAAACCAGGATGCTGACACCACCATGTTTGTCAGTGGGGATGGTGTATTCAGGGTGAGGAGCTGTGTTGCTTTTACGCCAAACATAACGTTTTGCATTGTTGCCAAAAAGTTCGATTTTGATTTCATCTGACCAGAGCACCTTCTTCCACATGTTTGGTGTGTCTCCCAGGTGGCTTGTGGCAAACTTTAAATGACACTTTTTATGGATATCTTTAAGAAATGGCTTTCTTCTTGCCACTTTTCCATAAAGGCCAGATTTGTGCAGTATACGACTGATTGTTGTCCTATGGACAGAGTCTCCCACCTCAGCTGTAGATCTCTGCAGTTCATCCAGAGTGATCATGGGCCTCTTGGCTGCATCTCTGATCAGTCTTCTCCTTGTATGAGCTGAAATTTTAGAGGGACGGCCAGGTCTTCGTAGATTTGCAATGGTCTGATACTCCTTCCATTTCAATATTATCGCTTGCACAGTGCTCCTTGGGATGTTTAAAGCTTGGGAAATCATTTTGTATCCAAATCCGGCTTTAAACTTCTCCACAACAGTATCTCGGACCTGCCTGGTGTGTTCCTTGTTCTTCATGATGCTCTCTGCACTTTAAACGGACCTCTGAGACTATCACAGTGCAGGTGCATTTATATGAAGACTTGATTACACACAGGTGGATTCTTTTTATCATCATTAGTCATTTACGTCAACATTGGATTATTCAGAGATCCTCACTGAACTTCTGGAGAGAGTTTGCTGCACTGAATGTAAAGGGGCTGAATAATTTTGCACGCCCAATTTTTCAGTTTTTCATTTGTTAACGAAGTTTGAAATATCCAATAAATTTTGTTCCACTTCATGATTGTGCCCCACTTGTTGTTGATTATTCACAAAAAATTTCAGTTTTATATCTTTATGTTTGAAGCCTGAAATGTGGCAAAAGGTCGAAAAGTTCAAGGGGACTGAACACTTTCGCAAGGCACTGTATATATATATATATATATATACACCATATATATAACTGGATTTTTGTCTTACCGTAAAACCCTTTTCTCTGAGGTTCACTGACGGATACAGCTCCATGTCTTCTAGACCATTAGGCTTATGCTGCTCTCTCTTCAGGAGTAGGACTAGACAGAAACAATTTTGGCTACGCCCCTGAGGCAGTCCCAGGGGGTATACTATCACTTCCTGCTATAGGACTTCAGTTTCTAAAAAGCAGTGTCTGAAGAATACATAACTCCACCCAAAAGTGGGGCGGGGGCTGTTTCCGTCAGTGACCCTCAGAGAAAAGGATTTTACGGTAAGACAAAAAACAGTTTTCTCTTTCATTCACTGACAGACACATCTCCATGTCTTCTAGATCATTGGGATGTCCCAAAGAAGTATCAACATGAGGAGTGGGAAAAACACAGCAATACGTATAATTCCCACCAAGGCTAAACATAGCCAACAAGTTAAAAACAGGAGCTCAATCAGGAACAACTGGAGCTCACCACCAGGAAAAGATTACACCCTCAAGAGGTGTGACTGCTGTCGTGACCAGGGCTATGCAACCTCGCAAGGTGTTTCACTCAACTGCCAGCTCCCGTCCAGTAGGGCTATGTCGTGGCCAACCTAGTGCGGAGCTAATACTTGGGTCGCGCTCGCAGGCCAGACAGGGTCTAGGATATCCAATGCTTCGCCCAGTCCAGCTGTTGATTGTAGTTCACACAGGAACAGGTTGATTGTAGTTCACACAGGAACAAAAATAACAAAGAAAAATGGAAAAAATTCTATTACAAAAGGAAAAAATGCCAGGACAGCAGATCCCAGCAGAGAGCCAGGTCCTTGCTTCTGACTAGGCAGAAAACACTGAAGTCCTATAGAAGGAAGTGATGGTATACCCTATGGGACTGCCTCAGGGGTGTAGCCAAAATTGTTTCTGCCTAGTCCTACTCCTGATGAGAGAGCAGCATAAGCCCAATGGAGAAGACATGGAGCTGTGTCTGTCATTGAACGAAAGTGAAATATATATAATTTTTTAGCAGAGACTCGATAGAATAAAATGGTGGGTGTTGCAATTTTTTATGTCTCATGGTTTTTGAGCAGCGGTTTTTCAAAGCAAAAAAAAACACTTTCATGAATTAAAAAAAAAAAACAAAACAGAAAAGTTAACCCAATTGTTTTGTATAATGTGAAAGATGATGTTACACCGAGTAAATACCCAACATGTCATGCTTTAATATTGTGTCTGCTCATGAAATTGTAGCAAACTACGGTGCTTAAAATTCTCCATAGGGGATGCTTTAAACGCCTTTACAGGTTACCAGTTTAGAGTTGCACCGGAGGTCTGGTGCTTGAATTATTGCTCTCGCTCTTACGTTTATGACAATACCTCACATGTGTGGTGTGATCACCGCTTACATATGCGTATGGGTTTGCATTTGCGCGTAAACATGGTGGGATGGGGGCGCTTTAAATTTTTATTATATATTTTATACAAATTTTTTTTATTACTCTTTTTTTTTTTCGTACTTACTTTATTGCTTTCACAAAGGATGAATGACATCCCTTGTGACAGAATGGGCCATGGCAGGTCCTATTAGACCCCAAATCTCTTCTCTGGCCTGCCATACAGCCGATCAGACACAGATTGGCCCAGTCGGCTGCTTTCCTGGCTGCTGGTGGCCAGGTAAACAAAGGGGTGGAACCAGAAGTGACTAACTACTCATCACTTCCAGTTTCCAAGGTTACAGAGCAAGGGGAATTACGTCAGTTCCTCTCTCTCTGTACAGGACAGCCATTTCTGCCAGCCACATCGCTCCTGGGCACCGCAATGGGAACAGAGAGCCGGGGGAGACAGTGGAAGGGGGTGGGACCCCTTTCCGCCACCCGCAGAAGTGATTGAGTGGCTAATTAGCCACTCCAATAACTTCTGCATTAAAGAGAATCGCCAGGCTGAAAAGAATGTTACCGGGATGATGCCTGTAGGTGCAGGCATCATCCTGATATAACCACTGAAACCCAAGGATGTACAGGAACGTCCTTGGGTGGGAAGTGGTTAAATAACAATACAGAGAAGTATTATTATGTGTACATATGCATTATGTGTACATAAGATAATTCTTTGGAAAAGATTACAGGTGCCTACAGTTGCTTATTACAGGGGCGGAACTGCAAATACTGGAACTACTCAAATGAATAAAGTAAAATAAAAGCACCTTTTCCATCTAGCTGGCCCATTCCTCCATCTTCAAATTGCAGCAACTTGGAAGAATTAATCAGCAGTGAGCAGCCATTAGAGTAGGGTTTCTCCCATAAAAAAATTATACCCAAAATGCACCTTTTACCTTCATTAACAACACATTCACTCCTTTAGAAAAGCTTCCTAAATTATTTCTCATAAATATAAAAGAACAAGACTTGAATCACCCTTTTTTTTTTGCAAATGTAGCGGGTGCCTCATATCTTTCATGGCCATGCCAAGCTGAACGAGGCTCTCTGAAAGAATGCCAGTCAGCAGCTGTGGGGGAATTTCCCCCCTTCCTCTCCTCCTCTCACTGTGCAGTGAGTAAGAGAACTTCACAGACAGTCAGTACCCTCCCCTGTTTCTCATTTGCAGAAGGAGCCAGCCAATCCAGGGAGGACTGAAGTACTGAAAAGCACTCTGGGACATGTAGTTCCCAACACAGGTGGCTCCATTCTAACCACTGGGGACAGGACTACAAACCCCAGCATTCTCTGACAAGGAAAGAATGAAGTACACCATCTTCTCTGCTGAGGAGAATTCAGTCACCATGAGGCAGGAGAAGAGACTGGACCCAGTGGAGAGGTGTTGCCTCCTGGGTCAGTCCACTGCATTGTTTTAGGCATCCACAGTCAGTTGGGGACATCCAGCCTGAGAGAGGGGGATTCCAGGTGCATCTCCAGGCGCACCTGCACTGAC
The DNA here is from genome assembly GCF_965119305.1 of Pelophylax lessonae. NCBI lineage: Eukaryota > Metazoa > Chordata > Amphibia > Anura > Ranidae > Pelophylax > Pelophylax lessonae. Next base: position 110,520,800 of record NC_138779.1, on the reverse strand, counting down.
GGCTGTGAAGCATTCCAGTGTGAGGTGACCAGTCGGGATACCAGAAGAGCCTGCTTGTTCGAGGACATTCATTTGGGCCTTGACCGCAGGATTGGTGATAGGGCACTTGCCCATCTGCAGGAAACAAGGACAGAGTTATTTCACTTTGCTCTCACCTGCCAGAACCTGGGTCTAATTGAAGCCCTGTTAAGCCCTGTTAATCCTTGCTATCCGGATACTGTCAGCATTCCACAGTTACACTTTGCCAAGCAGGAGTTCTAAGTGCACCAACTAAAAGTGGCTAGTTGAAGATACAAGGCCTCATCCTTCTTCCAAGGGACTGAAGTTACTTGTGCCATATGGGCAAACACACACATACTCAGGGCTCTGTGTATGTAGGGTGAATGCGGGGTAGTTTCATTTGGGAGTTAAGCCACTGAGCACTGGATTAGATACAGTGTTGTTGATGGGCCCTGTGGTGTCAGGGGATAGAAGAGAGAAGTCTGACATAGGAGAAAGTCATTCTTCTGCTCTCCTCCTGCCTGGACTCATAGCGCTAATTTAGGTAGAGGTCACCAAGCTTGTTATATTGTGATTCATTGTTGTTTAAGTGCTTGCCTCTGCTTCTGGGGTAATTTGTGGTTGTGGAATCCCCTAGAAGCAGTCTGATACAATACAGTATCTCACAAAAGTGAGTACATCTCTCACATTTTTGTAAATATTTTATTATATCTTTTCATGTGACAACACTGAAGAAATGACACTTTGCTACAATGTAAAGTAGTGAGTGTACAGTTTGTATAACAGTGTAAATTCGCTGTGTTACAAGGTCTCAGGTGTGAATGTGGAGCAGTGTCAAGGTCTTACCTTGGCTTCCTGTTGCAGCCATCTTGGACATGTGCAGACTGCTTTCTCTTATAAACTCTGTTTGCATCATCACTTGCCTGCTGCCTGGGCATCACTCAGTGATGATATTGTTGCACACCTGACTATATATATCAATGGATACCTTACAGTCCTTGCCCTTGTGTTTGTGCTCCAAGGTGTATCATTGCATGCAGCCTTCTGTTCTCCGTGTTCCTCCGTGCATGACCTGGCTTGGATGACGACTTTCCTGGCTCTCGATCCTGCATCGGCAGACGACCCCACATCGGCAGACGATCCTGCATCGGCAGACTACATGCTACTGGACTCGACCATGGCTTGGATGACTAGCCGCTTCTAGACTCAATCCCGACTTGGATGACTACCCGCTTCTAGACTTGAACCTGGCTGTTCCTGATTTTTCTCCTTACTCTTGCTGTGTGTTTATTGTTGATGCCCTAATAAACTTCTTTATTTTACTTACATCTTTGTGTGGTCTGGTTTCCTGGCACCCTGTGTGGCAGGCGCAGCACTATGAAGTGCCTTATGTGCTGTGGCATTAGAAGAATTTGATTTCTCTGACTTCAGTCTAACCAGACTGTCTGTTACTTTATAAATTCCTCTAATGCCGTTCTGTGGAAAGCAATAGGTTTAAAGAGCACACCAAACGCTTAAGATATCTTCTTTATTAACTTCAACTTTTCTTCATATATAACACTGACACTTTTGCAGCAGACAGTCCATGTACAAACATGTGTTGAATAAAGTATAACAAAATGGCGGTTCAACTGTTCAATCTTGTCATTCTTAGGAAATGGTCGATATATTTCTCTCTTCAGTTTCTGCTCTTTCACTTTAAATACTTTAGACACTTTATAATCTCTCTGAAAGGTATATATGATGCTTAATCTATATTCTTTATTCTCTATTGCTGTTTGCTATAACGTTTGAAGTTTGTTTGCTTGTTTGGTTTGGGTTTGATTGTTTGATCTGGTTTGATTGTTTGAGTTTGATTGTTTGATCTAGTTTGGTGGAACTACAAGTAAACACATAACTAGTTCAGTATACAGTTTGCTACCTGCCTAATTGCTTACTTCATTGGTCAAATACTAAGCCTATGTTGTGTGTGGTATGTTATGTTGCAGGGTAGCTGATATATACATTTAAGATCATGCAATTCATTTTAAATTTTTTAACAAAGCTGGAATAAAATTATGTTTAATAGGTGCATGCTCCTATTCTGTACCAGTAAAGTCAGATCAAAGTTTTTTCCTTTTTTATGTTAAAGTTGTAAATTGCATAGGTGGTTCCTTCCCCCATTCTAAATTGTCTTTATAGCATTCCAACTGAATTACCATTTCATCAAAGTGCAAGCACACTGCCCACCACCATCTAGTTAAAACACATAGAAAAGAAAGATGGAAAGACATTGCTCATGTTTAATATTCATGTCAACATTTATTTTTTAGCCATGTACAAGAAGCTGGCCCTTTAAACAATCAAAAAGTTTATTGCCTAATGCAATCACAGGGAAAAAAAAGGTATTCGGGCCAAGTGATGAAGTTCACCTTGACTTTGCATGCATTTGAACACTGCCAGTATAGGTGAGCTGAATGGAGGCAGGAGCTAAAAATAGGAAAGGTATAGGGTTAGAGAGAAGACATTTCTAAGCATAGTTTCTAAAGTATATTTCCAGCTTTGCAGCCATATTCGCATTAGACCTACTTTTATATTAGTTAAAGCGTTTGTTACCCTAAAAAAAAAAAAAAAACAGATACCGTTTCCTTAAAGCATGTTATACAGCACAGTGCTTGTGCTGTGCTGTGTAATCTGGCACCCCATATCACCTAAAAAAACTTGGCTGATTCTGCCAGTTTCTACCCTCCCCTCTGTAAACTGACTACGGTGTATTATGGCTGCTGAGCCCTGACACCGTGATCAGTATAAGTACCTCCGTCATCTGCAGTCCGGCTCTCTGTCTCCTGCATCCTCCTCCCCCTCCCCTCCCTACCTGTTTGCTATGTCAGCGCCCGCCCCTCCACTCCTGCTGCTCTCATATTTATTATAAAATAATCCCATTCACTCTAATATAACACTAAGTGCGCCTGTGCCTGTCTTATAGAAAAATATGTATCTATATCAGAGCTGCTCCCATCGATCATGTGACCGCTCGACCCTCTCTCTCTCCTCTCTTCCACTCCCCGCCCACTGGAGCTGTCAGCTGGGCAGAGAAGAGAACAGAGGGATCAGCTGAGAGCCTCTCTGATATACAGTAGGTACAGATCGGCATATTTATTCTTTAAGACAGGCACAGGAGCACTTAGTGTTATATTACAGAGTGGATTTGATTATTTTATAGTAGTGGCTTAACAACCACTTTGAATATTGCCATTAACATAGCACACTGACATAGCATAGCTTAGAAAGGTAATCAGTAAGAATGGGCCAAACACCCCCCTCTTCGGTTCGCACCAGAACACCGCGAACGGGGGAAAAGTTTGTTCTAACATTCGAACTCCATTAAAGTCTATGGGACTCAAACCTGAAAAATTAAAAGTCCTAATTTTAAAGGCTTAAACGAAAGTTATTGCCCAAAAAAAGTGTATGGGGGTCCGGGTACTGACCTGGGGGACATGTACCAATGCAAAAAATGTTTTTTAAAACAATTGTTTTTAAAGGAGCAGTGATTTTAATGATGTTTAAAGTGAAACAATAAAAATGAAAAATTCCCTTAAATATTGTGCCTGGGGGTCCCCTTAATGTGCCTGCAAAGTGGCACATTTGTACGATGTATAGATCTTGCTACAGCAATACTGACATATCTAAAGGAAAAAATTTCATTAAAACTTGCTCACGGCTGTAATGTATTGTCGGCTCCCCACAATACAGATAAGAAAAAGAAAAAACGGCATAGGGTCTCCCCCAGTCCCTTAGGGTCTGGTATGGACTTGGATCTGGTACACCAAAATTATAAAAAAAGAAAACGTGCAGGGTGCAGGAACGAGCCCTGCTGTTAAAAATTCATTACAAATTTGAAATCGCATGTACTTGTCATACAGGTGCAGAAAAATTGGGCCTTGGTTATTGGTGGTGCCTGAACACTGCAACTCCTCACAGTTACTCTTGCTGGGTGCAGGAACGGGACCTACTGTTAAAAATAAGATATAAATTTGAAATTGCATGTACTTGTCATACAGCTGTAGAAAAATTGGGCCTTGGGTGTTGGTGGTGCCTGAACACCACAACCCCTCGCAGTTACTCTTGCTGGGCGCAGGAACGGGCCCTGCTGTTATAAATTAGATTCAAAATTGCATGTATTTGTCATACAGGTGCAGAGAAATTGGGCCTTGGGTGTTGGTAATGCCTGAACACCGCAACCCTTCGCAGTTACTCTTGCTAGGCTCAGGAACGAGCCCTGCTGCAAAAAATTAGATACAAAATTAAAATTGCATGAAGCTGTCATGCAAGTGCAGAATAATTAGGCCTTGGGTGTTGGTGGTGCCCTAAATCAAAAACATTGTTGGAAGCTAGCATTATGAAGATTGAGCATTATGCGGATAGGCAGCATATTCAGTCTTCAAGGGATGGCAGACCCCTAGCAAATTCAATCAGTTACATCAATTGGGGGGGCTTGATAGCTGCTGTTGATCCAGGACCGATTCATTTTAATAAAAGTCAGCTGGTCAACAGAGTCTGTGGACAGAAGCACTCTTTTGCCCGTCACAAAACCTCCAGCAGCACTGAATGTCTGTTCGAAAAGCACGCTGGAAGCAGGACTGTCAGGAAAGAGCTCACCTGCTGGTGGCACTGTAGCTCCCAGATCCATAAGCTGCAGTTCCAGTGTCCACCAGCGGGTGTCTCTCAGTAGTCAGAAGCGAACATCTTATGCAATCAGTCATCACCTGATGCTGGTTGCAGGAAGTATATTTAAACCCTGTGTATGCTTCTTCTCACTGCCTTGGTATTGTCTCCATGTGCGCCTGACCTGCATGCCTGTGTCCCTGTATCCTGATCCTGGACTCTGATCCTGACCCTGACCCTGCAGCCTGATTCCTTCCTTCCTGTTTGCTTACTCCGTCTCCTGCAACCCTCTCTCAGTTCTGTCTTGCTCCCAGCCCCCTCTGCTTGATCTCCGTGTATGACCCCGGCTCTGTTACTATTACTATTCATTTATCCTGTTTTGTATATATTTGGTTTGAGCAGTTGTTTGCTGTGTGTCACTATTGTTTGGGTATCTGATTGGATTTACACAGTTATAGTTTTCTGGAGGTGCGTTTACATTTGTGTTATTCACTTATTTTTAAATAAATTATATTCTTTACACCTTAATTATGTCTAATGTTCTCTGTGTCAGTCCACACATTTCTGGTCACACCTGTTGCTGACAAGGACAGGCCAGTAGCTCCATTGCATATTGAGCAAGTTCTGGCCAGTGGTCCATCCTCAAGACCCTGTAACCCAGTGGATGCTCAGTTGGAAAGGTCTCCAAGTCTGCTGTTGCCCCTAGATAATCCTGCACCATATGATGGAGACGCTGCAGGTGGTTGCTTAAACCGAACAGCCCTGAGCGATGAGGACTAAAGAATTGGTTAAAGGCATCGGTCAGCCGGCCACCTTCTCCGCCTCTTTGGCTGAATGATGCCTCAGAAATATGTCCAGAGAAGGTTAACCTCCCAGTGTCTGGAAAGGTGTTAAAAATTTTTTCTTCAAGGCGTCCCCAAGATATTTCATCCTCTGCTCCCTCTGTAAAGGCAGGATGAGCTCTGCAACTTTACCTTTGTAACGTGGATCAAGAAGGGTTGCCAACCATTAATAATCCCTCTCCTTAATACCAAAAATCCTCTGGTCTTTTCGCAGGCTTTGCAGAATCAGGGAGCCTGTGACGGTACTAACCATCACTATGATTTAAAAAAAAAATCAGATACCTGGTGGTTTGGATTGCTTCAAATGCTAACGTGTATTGTACTGCAATGTCAGCAATGTCAGCAATGTCTTCATATAGAGATGTGAAGATTTAATCCTACACTGGGAGACTTAAACTGTTCTAGACTGCTAATGTCATCGGCTCCGCCACTTGTCATCCACACATTGTTAAATATGTTAATACTGTCTGTGTTTTGAGATGGAATGTGTATTGTGCTAAGTATTCCTGTTCCATTCTTACATGTTAATGACCTTGCATTGTTCTGGCCAGGTGGCTAAAAATTTAGTTTAGGGTTATTTTGTGCCTAAAATATATATACAAATTATATATATATATATATATATATGCAGCTTGGACTGCACAACGTCATTACGTCACACCAAGTGGAGCGCAAGCTGGAAGTAGCTTGTCTCACCGCGGAGGGGGACGAGCAGCCCGTACTGTTGACCACCAGTGATGTGACAATATCTTTTAACCTATTTTACCCGACATATGGGGAATAAAGGATTCAGTTAAAATTGAATTACGCTATTTGGAGCTTCTTTTTTCTTCCACATACCTTCATCGATAACCAGGACGGAAATACCTGCCATTGGGGACCACCCAAAGGGGATACCTATTAAGCCCAGGGGGCTTCTTAAGCTTGAAGCTTCGACCGCACAACGTCATTACGTCACACCAAGTGGAGCGCAAGCCGGAAGTAGCTTGTCTCACCGCGAGGAGGATGAGCAGCCCGTACCGCTAGACCACCAGTGATGTGACAATATCTTTTAACCTATTTTACCCGACATATGGGGAATAAAGGATTCAGTTAAAATTGAATTACGCTATTTGGAGCTTCTTTTTTCTTCCACATACCGTCATCGATATCCCGGACGGAAATACCTGCCATCGGGGACCACCCAAAGGGGATACCTATTAAGCCCAGGGGGCTTCTTAAGCTTGAAAGGTTCTAATGCCATATGGTATATAGAACCCACTACATCTGGTAAGTGACCCAGCCTATTTACCCACAAAGGAATTGATGTCACAGTGAATTATGATAAAGCACGTGCACTTTTTGAATTGAAGATTCACAATTTTTGTCATCAAGGACACTTAGGGCCGGATTTAAAGAAACTGCAGCTTCAAACATCTATGACGTGTTTCAGTTTCGCCGCGTTCAAATCAATTAACTGGCGCTGCGGCGAATTGGCTAGTGAAACAGCAATAATGAATTCCGCCGTCAGCGGGATTCACTTACGATTGCGGCTTCGCCAATTCGCAAACTTATGTCTTCGTGCTTATAGCAGTTTCACATAGCGATGTGGGGTAGTGGATTAGTGCACACATCACACGTCTGTAATTCATCTCCCTCTGCTGTAGGTTCGAGGCTTACCATCTCCACCTACTTTTTTTATTTTCTTTTTTTGTTTATATTGCTAAAATGTAACGGATTACATCATATATATTGCTAAATAATGTTACACTCAGAAGCGCTTGCAAGCTTACACCATTTTAAGTGTTTTTTTGATCTTGTCTGTGTGTCGAATCGATCTTATGATTGAAAGTACCAAAGGCAAGTGACCAAACCCCTACCCTACTTCAGGGCAAGATGAAACCTCACAATTTTACCATGGTCTTCTTCCCACATTCCATACAATGTTTAGTTCTTTAGCTATATGTGCTTTTTAGCCTTAACACATTCCTTTTTTTCCACCATACAGCTTTATTCTGCACAATAGCTAAGTGCTTTGCAACTTCACTGCAGTTAACAACGTCATGGGTTCAAATCACATCACTACACTTGGGATCTCTTTTCACTCTCATTTTTTTTAACAGTTTTTTTTAACTATCTTGAATTTGGGGGGGGGGGGGGGGGTGTCCTACCCAAATTTCAAGCACATCAATGGAAACAACACAATTTTGATTTTATGAGTGTGGTCCTAGTTTTATCGAGATGCAATTCTTTACATATTTACCATGGTTCTTACAATTTCTTGACCAATAAACATAGGTGTCTGATATTGGACTCTCTCCATATTTCAACAACACAGACCCTCATAGTCCAACACTACATTTGCCTCACACCTCAACACAACACTGTCACATCCCTACTCTACATTACAACCCCTCACATCACCAGTACAAGCAGCATGCAAAGTGCAAAACTCCGGCCTTGGCAGCTTAATGGGCCATACACTAACAATTTGTCTAGACTTTTTCCTGTAGACTTAACCAAACCATATAATATAAGCTCAAACCTCAACACTTTCAATTTGGATGCAATCAGGCAGGCCCTTGCACTACATAGAAAATGTCAATCTGAAGGATAAAGTCTTCTCTAAATCTTACAGTGTGGATGGCCCTTTTGTCTGTAGGCACCCACACAAAACAAAAAAACACATGTTCAATTCTAAAGTCTTTATTTATTTGAGAATGACAGCAGAAGGAGGGATGCAGCAAAATAATATTGTCACTCTCCAGTCCGTGTGCCTTTACAGCGCCAGACCACGATCTTTGCTCCATGGCTACGGGATTCTGATGTCTTCCACAACTTCAGGCAGAGTTCAGAATCCATTCTGCACCTCTACCAGCTCATAGGGGACAGGCATGGCAAGGTTGCTGGTCAGCTTCCAAGCCACTTTCGAAGTTCCAGGGTGTTCATGTTGGTCATTGGCCATGTGCCTTACCAAATATCCACTGACCACAAAAGAAGATGAGTGGAGTCCATCAAGGTGGGTTTCTACCACCTACACCCGCAAGCAGTACCACTCCTGGAAAAATAAAACAAAGGATAAGACATTTCATTATGAAAATCACATCTTAATGCCTGTTTGCTTCATTCTGAACTTCATTTAATTTCGACATCACGAGTGAAATAACACATTTTATGCCAACTTACACAAACCAGAAATCATTAATGTAAACATTTGAATACACACCTGTGACGCCAGACAGCCCATCACCACAGGCTTCCCATGGTACGTGCCATGATTCCAAGATGTTGATGTTCTGGAAAATTACAACACCATAAGATACCAAGCAGCCGTTCATGTTATCAATAACTACACAGGTGGCATAGACACAAATAAACACCTGCCAGCTCTTCTCAGCCCTTTACACTATTCACAATACCAACATGTTTATGGTTAGAGGTGCATGTTTTTGCTCAAGTAACACAATTTTACCAATGTTGACTACACTTTATCTACAATGGCAAGTGTCATTGGCAGATGATAATGACCCTCTGTCTCCCTGTGAGTGGCACCTCTGCTAACTAGCTAATTAATACACATGCCCTATCTTGACCGGTTACAGTACTTACATGTAAAGTGGCTAGCAACCAGGGTATTCCGGGTGGCCATACCTGCAGCGGTGCTCCGCCGCCTGGGGGCCGCCGGCTGACGGACCTCTGGCTCCCTCTCCTCCGTCAGCTCCCAAGATTCATCCCGGGCAACGCACATGTTGTGCAACACGCAGCACGCCAGGATGATCTTGGAAGCCTTTGTAGGAGAGTACAGGAGTTCACCCCCAGGCCGGGCCAAGCAGAGAAACCGGGATTTGAGAAGACCTATGGTCAACTCAATGATACTCCGGCTTCTCCGCAAGGCCCTGTTGTAATTCCTCTCTGCTGGGCCCTGGGGGTACCTGATTGGAGCCATCAGCCACGTCAGCTGCGGGTAACCAGCATCCCCTGAAAAATAAGAAAAATATACATTAGTTCTTCCTATCATGTGACTTTAGATGACTCCTCAAAATGGGAGACAATTAGGCATTTTACTAAACAACCTGCTCGTCTGTTTGCAAAAACTCATATGAAACATCTCAACTCTGTCTAACTGCCTAAATCACTAATACAAATGGGAAAAAGGACACACAAAGTGGTGGGTTTCTCTTGCAAGTTCCAACTTGGCCCCTATTTTGTTCCTATTACATTAGCCTAGGTCTTACTTCTGGAATATATCTGCAACTAGAGTGAGGAAACCAATATTGACTCACTTATGCAAAGTACTTTGGGGATATGGCAATACCATTGGAATCATTTGTAGGTTTTCTTTGGGTGGCTAGAGGACACCATTTACACATTGGTTAACCACCTTCATTGGACTCAAAGACAACTTTGCAAATCTTTCTTTTGTGAGCTGCTAAGCTGCTGATCTGGTTGTGTGTGAACAGCCTGACAACTCCTAACACATCCATTTTAGGTAGGCTTTGCTTAAATCAGGGTGTACACCGATGTAGCTTATTCCTATGTCTATGTAATCTTACAGTTTATGTTGTTAAGACAAAATACTTTACCAATAAGCCACCCTTGGGGCATTTGTCCACTTTCAAACACCTCGTACAGAGTACTGGTTCTTAACATACTGGAATCATGGCACGACCCTGGGTGACCAGTGTTGACACTCATGATGCGCTGTTTGGCGTCACACACTAATTGGACGTTCACGGAGTGGTACTGCTTGCGGTTCCGGTACTCACTTTCGTGGCTCCTTGGTGGCCTAATGGCTATGTGGGTGCCATCGATTGCCCCTAGGATTTGCGGCATGTGTGCCCGCAGGTAGAAACCCAACTTGACTTCATTCCACTCATTTTCATTCTGTGGCCAGTGGATAAAATTGGGCACTATATCGACTATGGCATTAATGACCAACATGAACACCCTTGAAACTGTGGGCTGGCTAATGCCCATGATACTTCCCGAAGTGGCTTGGAAGCTGCCACGCCCTAAAATATACAAATTTGCCAGCAATCTGGCCATGCCGGGCACTGCATGGCCGCGCTGTGTGTCCGGGTCAATTTTGTCTGCTATGAGCTGGTAGAGGTGTAGAATAGTTCCTCGCTCGAGCCGGAACTTCCTCCTGACATCAGAATCCCGCAGCTTGTCCAAATAGATCCTTGGAGCAAAAATGCGTGGCTGGCGAGGTAAGGGCACACGGACTGGAGGTGCTGCTGCTGGAGGTGCTGCTGCTGCTGCTGCAGCTTCCCCACCTTCTGCTGCAGCTTCCCCACCTTCTGCTGCCTCCTGTGCTAGGGCCTCCTCAAACAAGGCACCGATAAATGCCAGCATTGCACCATCTAATGCGTCTGGGATATCGTCCTCCATTTTGAACGCGCAAATTCGCGAATGCGCAGATATATATAGAAACGGCCGCTAATTATCACACCTGTGAGCCAGCTATAAAAGGAGCACATGGCCAATATGGCTGCTGGATGTTATAGATCGATGTTTCTTATGTGCTAGCAAGACCCTGTGACCCACAACCTACATTATCTGGAGGTAAGACAATTGTATCTCTCTCTCCCAAAAAAAAGGAAGGAGAGAATTTGTACTTATCTTGGGTGTGCTTAAGTTGTCTATGGTGAATCCCCTCCAACCCACAATAGCTTGGGAACCCCTCAAGTGTCTTTTAATCATTGGCAGTTGGCCCCATGTGCATGTGGTTTGGACATGTGTTTTCTCATGTTTGTTAAAGGTGTGCAGTCTAGATTTGGCATCTAAACCTGCCCCCTTACCTTCCCAGCTTCCAAAGACACCATTTTTGCTTTCCTGATAACTGTAATTTATTATGTGCACGTATGTAGGTCATGCGATTTCTCATGTATGTTTAATGTTTGCAGCCTCCTTTTGCCTATAAAGGATTACACCACCCCCCCTCCACCAAGTCTGTTTGTGCCATTAGGTAAGTGTTTGGAGGGCCTTGTGTGATTTGTACCCATATGCGTTTTCTTATGTGTATTTTTTCCATTTCTTTGCAGCCTCTTCTGCTCTTTGCCACCACCACCACCACCACCACCACCACCGTGTTTGTGCCATTAGGTAAGTGTTTGGAGGGCCTCGTGTGATTTGTACCCATATGCGTTTTCTTATGTGTTTTTTTTTTCCATTTCTTTGCAGCCTCTTCTGCTTTTTTTGCCACCACCACCACCACCACCGTGTTTGTGCCATTAGGTAAGTGTTTGGAGGGCCTCGTGTGATTTGTACCCATATGCGTTTTCTTATGTGTTTTTTTTTTTCCATTTCTTTGCAGCCTCTTCTGCTTTTTTTGCCACCACCACCACCGTGTTTGTGCCATTAGGTAAGTGTTTGGAGGGCCTCGTGTGATTTGTACCCATATGCGTTTTCTTATGTGTTTTTTTTTTCCATTTCTTTGCAGCCTCTTCTGCTTTTTTTGCCACCACCACCACCATGTTTGTGCCATTAGGTAAGTGTTTGGAGGGCCTCGTGTGATTTGTACCCATATGCGTTTTCTTATGTGTTTTTTTTTTCCATTTCTTTGCAACCTCTTCTGCTTTTTTTGCCACCACCACCACCACCACCGTGTTTGTGCCATTAGGTAAGTGTTTGGAGGGCCTCGTGTGATTTGTACCCATATGCGTTTTCTTATGTGTTTTTTTTTTTCCATTTCTTTGCAGCCTCTTCTGCTCTTTGCCCACTACTACCACCACCACCACCACCACCACCACCAAGTCTGTTTGTGCCATTAGGTAAGTGTGTTCTGTAACTGTTCACTAATTATACTGTATATGAAGAGCAATCTGCAAATCCTGTTTTTTCTGTTTTCTCTTTTGTCATTTCAGATTTAGGAGTTTGGGGCTCTTTGCTGCTGCTGGACAGCCAGATTCTCTGCCCACCTCGTGCTCCCATGGCCCCACCCACTGGAAGGATGAGAAGGGGCAGGGTGGCCAGGGTGGCCAGGGTGGCCAGGGGGGGCAGGGTGGCCAGGGGGGGCAGGGTGGGCAGATCGTCTGGCTCTGGTGTGAGGGAGGCTCCAGCTGTATCCATGAGGGAGTCCACCATCCCCATCCCGGAGGAGGAAGCCGGGGGAGGTGGTAACACACCAAGTGGACAAGCTGGCTCTTCTGACAGTAGTCCTGGAGCGGGTCCGTCCACCAGAGTCAGCTTGTCCACATTATCCCGGCTTCCCCGTTTCACCCACAATCAGTGCTGTGCCCTGGTCCACGCCTATATGGCCAGATATCAGGCGATACATGGGACCAGGGCCGCGTCTTACTCAGTAACAGAGAAGAACAGATTGTGGGATGAAATCCGGGATGCTGTAAATGCACTGGGTGAAGCACCTCGCCACCGTGACAGTGTGCGGAAGAAGGTCAACGACATCTGTGGGTCCGTTCGGAAGAAGCTAATTGCATGGGCTGCGGAGGGTCTTTATGACCGACAAGGTCGGCTGGATGAACGTGCACGAAGTTCTCTCTGGGATTATCAATTACCTTTCTTGAACATCATAGGACCTGATACCATCTTTACCAGAGAGGACTTAGATTCGGATGCTTTGCACCGAGGTAGGATATTATCTTGGATGTCAATTGTGTGAGTTGTTTGGAAAAGATTAACTACTATCCTATGTGTGACATTAATAGAATGTGATACTTGCCCTTCCAATTGTCCTTTTTTTGTTTTCCCCAACCTGCAATTTGTTCATCTGTAGCACGGATCTCAGCCCCTCCACAGCCCATGCAGCTTGGCGAACCAGACGGACTCACAGGTGTTGACATCAGTGCTGACCCTCCTCCTGGTAGGTCCAATATCATACTGTGCCAAACAATGTAGATGTTTTTTTTTCCAAGATAGCTCATATTGCTATGTCCTTTACAGAAGATCCGCAGCAGGGAACACACCCAGTGCAGCTAGGCCTGGAGGAAGGTGTTGGTATGTCTAGCCAAATAATGTTTTTTGGAATCTTATTAACCCCATTAACACACATGTTTTTTCTTATGAAAGAGTGTTGCCTTTTAGATGTTTACCCTGCAAAACACAGTTGACAGCATTAATGGGTGCCGTCATTAGTAGGCAGACCAAGCCTTCTTAACCTTTGGGAGGGTTTAGCAAGTGTCCTATGAGCCCAGGAAAGCACTTTTGAATGTTTGGCCTCAATGCTTCATTCATGAAGCTAGGAGGGCAATCTGGCCATAATCATTACTGACTAAGGTTATGTACTAAACATGTTTTTTTTTTTGTTTTTAAAAGAACATCAGGCCCCTCTTGACGTTGCAGCTGGAGTTGGATCAGGAGCTGGCGACGATTCTGCATCCAGTGCTGTGGTATGTGATATAAGGGAACAAGGTGCACATGTAACATTTCAATGGTAGCATTGATTTTGGACTAGATGTGGCTTACATTGTGTGTGTTAAATTAGTGCTATGACATTCTGACGATGCACCAGCACAACAAGAGTTCTATCTTGAACATCAGGGAATTATGTTATAATTTGGTGTGCCACTAATGTTCCAAAAACATCCAGGATCTTTAAAGTCCGGCCAGTCTTTGATTTTCCAGGTCCAAATTCATGGGTATCGTTTGGTTGGGTTGTCCTGTAGCCGATTGATGGCAAGATTTTAGACAACATACGTAGATGTATAAAGTCATTGGTGTAGTAACAGATTTACCAAAAGCATAAACAACCTACCACACCAGGGTTAATTGGGAACACCTTCATGTTGAATCTTTTTTGCCTTTGTCATATTAGTCCTACCAATATAATATGTACCCATTATCAGAAGTGTTGCTAGCTTGGATAATCTTACAATGAACAAGTACTCATTAGAAGCACATCAAACTTTTCAACGTTCTGCTTGGGGTGTTAAGTTGTCAAACTAATCTGAAATATTTAGTCATGATGTTTGATAATGATTTGGTCTATTTATTCTGCTTTCAGGTAGCCTTAGATGCAGAGGGATTGTCACCTACCCAACTTCGTCCATCTATGCTGGATGTAGCCGAGAGGCTGCTTGATGAGTTTCGGATCCAAAATGAGTTAAGGAGGCGTACTCAGCAATCTACTGAGGCAGTACGTCTGCTCGGGCTCATACAGGAATCTGTAGCAACAATGGTACAGGTTCACCAGGATATGGTACAGGTTCAACAGGATATGCGTAACAGCTTGGTAAGTTTAGCAGACCAGCATCAACGGGATCGGCAAAGTGTTGACACTCAGGTGCTGGCCACACGCCAATGCCTGTTTGGATCTGAAGATGCCCCATTGGCAGAGCCCTCCCAAACATCTCACTCACCTGCCACTGCAGGTTGTGGTAGTGGGAGGGTAATGCCAGTGTTGGCCACTTGTCAGGCAGCTGGGGATGGGACAATTCCTCCTGTAGCCACTCCTAGCACTTCACACTCCGTTCGGACTCCCACACCCCTCAATGAGCAATCCTCCTGCACAACCTCAATGCGCACTGGTTCCACAGTACCCCTTCCACCTGACTACATTCCCTCCACACCTTTATCACTTCACTCCTCCCCAGGCCGTTCTTCTTTTTTGTCACCAATGCGACATGTCGTTTGCCCCCGCACCGTGGACCACAACAACCAATCAACCACCACTCCCCACACATCTTCACAACCTTGCACCACCAGCAGCATCAAATAGCCTCGGAGCAGCAACTATCCCATCTCATGTTAATGGCACACGTTGCCCAAATTCTTAGGCTGACCCCAGAGCAGATGAGACTATTGGCACAACATCTTCTGTCTGGGACATTTCCAAGGTTCAACACCCTGCATCATCAGCAGCCTCAGACACAAGATATGATCCTAATGGGCCACTTGACCACAACTCTACAGCTAACCCCAGACCAGATGGAACTATTGGCCCACCATTTGATGGCAGGAACCTTAACAGTGCTCACCACACTGCTTCAGGCACCACCACCAACTTAATTTTTTGTTTTTTTGTTTAATTTGGTTTAGTTTTGTTAATGATTGTTACATTGGCCAATTTGTTGGGCCATTTTTTTGTTTAATTTGAGGGTGGCACAATATGATTTATTATAGTGCTTTTTTTGGGGATGAAATAAAATTTTATGCAAAATTATTAGTTTGTGTTTGCTCTTTGGTTTTTTAGGAGTGTTGGTGGCCAAGTAATGGCCCTGGTTAATGTAGGCATTTATACACACGTGCTTCTCGATCTCCAAACATATGATTTCATGTAAATTTAGATAACTCAATGTTCACATAACGACCCAAGAAAAGGTCACCCTTCAAATGTAGCTTCAAAACAAGTCTCAAGGCTAACATAAACCAAAGCCAACATACTAACAATTACAGACCACACCACTCGACTAAACAAATACAACACAAAAGACATTCGATGTGTACACCAAAAAGAAAACTTGGGTAATAAAATAAATGTTTTAATAACACATGTGGGTGTCTACCAACTGTAGCGTACAAAAAATATATTACAATATATAATAGAATGAACTAAATTGCCAATGTAACATTTGTGTTGCAAAGAGCAACATACTTTAATTTTATTTATGTGTTTAAAAGTTTTTTTTGAGGTTTTCACTAAAACAAGTCTTTTTTGTAAACATTTTTGGTTTAGTTTGTTACCAAAAACAACAAGTCTTTTTTGTAAACATTTTTGGTTTAGTTTGTTACCAAAAACAACAAGGCTTTTTTGTAAACATTTTTGTTTTTTTCCGTTGCCAAAAACAACAAGGCTTTTTTGTAAACATTTTTGGTTTAGTTTGTTACCAAAAACAACAAGGCTTTTTTGTAAACATTTTTGGTTTAGTTTGTTACCAAAAACAACAAGGCTTTTTTGTAAACATTTTTGGTTTAGTTTGTTACCAAAAACAACAAGTCTTTTTTGTAAACATTTTTGGTTTTGTTTGTTACCAAAAACAACAAGGCTTTTTTGTAAACATTTTTGGTTTAGTTTGTTACCAAAAACAACAAGTCTTTTTTTGTAAACATTTTTGGTTTTGTTTGTTACCAAAAACAACAAGGCTTTTTTGTAAACATTTTTGGTTTAGTTTGTTACCAAAAACAACAAGTCTTTTTTTGTAAACATTTTTGGTTTTGTTTGTTACCAAAAACAACAAGGCTTTTTTGTAAACATTTTTGGTTTAGTTTGTTACCAAAAACAACAAGGCTTTTTTGTAAACATTTTTGGTTTAGTTTGTTACCAAAAACAACAAGTCTTTTTTGTAAACATTTTTGGTTTTGTTTGTTACCAAAAACAACAAGGCTTTTTTGTAAACATTTTTGGTTTAGTTTGTTACCAAAAACAACAAGTCTTTTTTGTAAACATTTTTGTTTTTTTCCGTTGCCAAAAACAACAAGGCTTTTTTGTAAACATTTTTGCTTTAGTTTGTTACCAAAAACAACAAGTCTTTTTTGTAAACATTTTTGGTTTAGTTTGTTACCAAAAACAACAAGGCTTTTTTGTAAACATTTTTGGTTTAGTTTGTTACCAAAAACAACAAGGCTTTTTTGTAAACATTTTTGGTTTAGTTTGTTACCAAAAACAACAAGTCTTTTTTGTAAACATTTTTGGTTTTGTTTGTTACCAAAAACAACAAGGCTTTTTTGTAAACATTTTTGGTTTAGTTTGTTACCAAAAACAACAAGTCTTTTTTTGTAAACATTTTTGGTTTTGTTTGTTACCAAAAACAACAAGGCTTTTTTGTAAACATTTTTGGTTTAGTTTGTTACCAAAAACAACAAGTCTTTTTTTGTAAACATTTTTGGTTTTGTTTGTTACCAAAAACAACAAGGCTTTTTTGTAAACATTTTTGGTTTAGTTTGTTACCAAAAACAACAAGGCTTTTTTGTAAACATTTTTGGTTTAGTTTGTTACCAAAAACAACAAGTCTTTTTTGTAAACATTTTTGGTTTTGTTTGTTACCAAAAACAACAAGGCTTTTTTGTAAACATTTTTGGTTTAGTTTGTTACCAAAAACAACAAGTCTTTTTTGTAAACATTTTTGTTTTTTTCCGTTGCCAAAAACAACAAGGCTTTTTTGTAAACATTTTTGCTTTAGTTTGTTACCAAAAACAACAAGTCTTTTTTGTAAACATTTTTGGTTTAGTTTGTTACCAAAAACAACAAGGCTTTTTTGTAAACATTTTTGTTTTTTTCCGTTGCCAAAAACAGCAAGGCTTTTTTTGTAAACATTTTTGGTTTAGTTTGTTGCCAAAAACAAGAAGTCTTTTTTGTAAACATTTTTGGTTTAGTTTGTTACCAAAAACAACAAGGCTTTTTTGTAAACATTTTTGGTTTAGTTTGTTACCAAAAACAACAAGGCTTTTTTGTAAACATTTTTGGTTTAGTTTGTTACCAAAAACAACAAGGCTTTTTTGTAAACATTTTTGGTTTAGTTTGTTACCAAAAACAACAAGGCTTAATTGTAAACATTTTTGGTTTAGTTTGTTACCAAAAACAAGTCTTTTTTTGTAAACATTTTTGGTTTTGTTTGTTACCAAAAACAACAAGGCTTTTTTGTAAACATTTTTGGTTTAGTTTGTTACCAAAAACAAGGCTTTTTTGTAAACATTTTTGGTTTAGTTTGTTACCAAAAACAACAAGGCTTTTTTGTAAACATTTTTGGTTTAGTTTGTTACCAAAAACAACAAGTCTTTTTTGTAAACATTTTTGTTTTTGTTTGTTACCAAAAACAACAAGGCTTTTTTGTAAACATTTTTGGTTTAGTTTGTTACCAAAAACAACAAGTCTTTTTTTGTAAACATTTTTGGTTTTGTTTGTTACCAAAAACAACAAGGCTTTTTTGTAAACATTTTTGGTTTAGTTTGTTACCAAAAACAACAAGGCTTTTTTGTAAACATTTTTGGTTTAGTTTGTTACCAAAAACAACAAGTCTTTTTTGTAAACATTTTTGGTTTAGTTTGTTACCAAAAACAACAAGGCTTTTTTGTAAACATTTTTGGTTTAGTTTGTTACCAAAAACAACAAGGCTTTTTTGTAAACATTTTTGGTTTAGTTTGTTACCAAAAACAACAAGTCTTTTTTGTAAACATTTTTGGTTTTGTTTGTTACCAAAAACAACAAGGCTTTTTTGTAAACATTTTTGGTTTAGTTTGTTACCAAAAACAACAAGTCTTTTTTTGTAAACATTTTTGTTTTTTTCCGTTGCCAAAAACAACAAGGCTTTTTTGTAAACATTTTTGGTTTTGTTTGTTACCAAAAACAACAAGGCTTTTTTGTAAACATTTTTTTTTTTTTTTGGTTGCCAAAAACAAGGCTTTTTTTTTTTTTTTTTTGGGTCCCAAAAAAAGGGTTTTTTTTTAATTTTTATATTTTTTTTGGTTGCCAAAAACAAGGCTTTTTTTTGTTTTTTTTTTTTGGGTCCCAAAAATAGGGGTTTTTTTAATTTTTATATTTTTTTTGGTTGCCAAAAACAAGGCTTTTTTTTTTTTTTTGGGTCCCAAAAAAAGGGTTTTTTTTTTTTAATTTTTATATTTTTTTTGGTTGCCAAAAACAAGGCTTTTTTTTTTTTTTTTTTTTGGGTCTCAAAAAAAGGGTTTTTTTTTAATTTTTATATTTTTTTTGGTTGCCAAAAACAAGGCTTTTTTTTTTTTTTTTGGGTCCCAAAAAAAGGGTTTTTTTTTAATTTTTATATTTTTTTTGGTTGCCAAAAACAAGGCTTTTTTTTGTTTTTTGTTTTTTTGGGTCCCAAAAAAAAGGGTTTTTAATTTTTTTTTTTTAATTATAATTTTTTTTTTTAAGGGAGAAATGTCACATTGCTGGGTACAATAACAAAACCAATGAAAAAAAACTATGATCTTTTTAACGGGGTGACATTCCTCACAAATGGCTCCTTTGGGTCTGGAGCAACCCCCGAAATGTTTTCTAAAACTAGAATTCGGTCAATACACCATGTCACATACTCCAAAAGGTCCTCATAGGTGAGGTGGGTGTGCCCTGGGTAGAAAAAGACATAACAATTAGTTTTAGCCAAAATGATCCAAACAACGATTGTAATTAATGTGCCTCAACAAATATGCTTAGGAGTCTATTGTTTGGCTTTTATCAACACTCTGAAGCAAATATGCTAAATTGCTGTTGTAAACCTTGAACTCAAACTTTCACAGCAAATTGGTCAAAAGGTTACATAAGATGGCTTGGAATGTTAGTAGCAGTTCCACCAAAGCTAAGTAAAAGGCTTTTCTTCATGTCAACACAAGCAATCATTTAGAAGAATGTAAGGTGTTTTGGGTTCAATTGGTCAACACGATACATGTGCACACATTTATCTCTATCACCATTGGAGTTTGTGTAGCGTTCTCTCTCCCTCTTACTGTCTATAGATTGAACCTGACACATAGTAGAGACTTACCCTTTGGAATTCGGAGGGCCAGTTCTGGCCGGAGGAGATATGTCTGCTCCCCTTTATGTTTTTCCCCAATCCCAGCTGTGTTAAGAGAAAATAAAAAATGTATCTAAAAATCGAATCACGCTAACTGTAGGTTACGCAGTCATGAAAACGCTCTAACACCCACTCATTACCCCTCCACATTTCCCTGACAGTTAGATTTAGACTTTGATATGGTGGTGATGCAGATTTGTACAGTGCAAGCGTCATTCTACTGGGTGAAGCTTGTAGCGTTAAGGATACGTACTCCCTGCTTTGGTGCTGATTGTGTTTTTCGGATGTTTTTTGTGCCTCAGCCCTGCCTGTTCTAAGTGTTGGAAACATATCATTTTGGGAGGGCTGCGGAAAACTAATCAGGTTAGACTTACACTCTCTAGGTTTTTGGGGACAAGAGAAATAACAATCCTCCTTTTTACATGGCCCCTGTACACACCTCTAGGCACCTCCCTCCTGTTGTTTGACCCCACAGCAGGCAGCTTGCTATGGAGGCACATGAGATGAAGCCAAGCACCCTGTGCCTGTTCAGGCACTAGGCTGTGAGCCAGCCTTGCCCCCCTCCCTTCCAATGGTCTCAATGATTAGGAGTGACAGCATCAGGAGGCAATATTGGCATGCTGTCACCTCAGTTAAGGAGGAGGGGGAGTCTGTTCCAGACAAGTATTAGTGCAAAAATTTGGACCGTAAAAAATGGTCCCAGTAAGTCTTAGGGGGAATATGCACACCTATCACTTGGAATACTAATGCATAGAATGCATTCACATAAAGAACCTGCTGCCTTTAGAACAACTTGAAGCCTGAGCGGGGACATACACAGTTAGCATTTCTCCACTTACTTAAGTAGACACATTACTGGAAAAGCACACAACTTACCATCATCAGGTTTTTTTTGGGCCCCTGAAGTGGATGGCGTGGCTGGCTCTGGAGAAACTGCACAAAAAGAACACAAATTGTGAACTGGAATGTGGTACATTACCGAGGAAGAGTATTTATGAAAGATTGACAAACACACATTTTCAGTGTTGACTAAATCAGGACATGATTAAATTACAATGTCCACAAAAAATTTACAAGTACAAAGCACACCATTTCCAATGTAGAGAAACTAACACCTATTTAGAATAGGGTGGCTTGAGATAACTTACAAAAGATAACATGTCCTGTAAAGCTCCCCAAAACCACCTTTCAAACATGAAGGTTAAGCAAGAGTGTTTCATGACCAACCTTCCTGTCACATATAGCAAAACTACACTTGCTTAGACTCCAACTTAGATTATCCTAGATACACATCATCCTAGCACACACAATTCATGTGAGAATCTAATTTTAGGTACTTACAGACTAGTTCAGGGGAGCCTGGAGTGGGGGAGGATGGGGGAGACCCTACATGGGGGGATGGTGTCCCTTCATGGGGGGATGGCGTCGTATCTCCTAGAAACACAAAGACACAAATACAATCCTTGAACCAAAGCTATTTGATAAAGGCACACAGAAAGTATTTGGGAAACATTGAAGGTAGTAGTTACTTTGGACTGGGTAAGCAGCGGCCCCTCTTCCCCAGTCCTCCACAACTAACATCCTCAATGTCAGCTGCTACATAACCCCAATGGCAAAATATAGATATTACAGCCCTTAGATTTCCCAGGACACATTGAACACACAAACACATGTAGAATACTTACTTCCCATTTGAGGAGAGCCCAGGTCCTCATCCGAGTCAGACCAATTGGCCTCTTCTTGGGCAACAATGTCTTCCTGGCCCGGATCCAGGCGACTTGGCCCTGCCTGAGGCTCCTCTCTTGCTGAAGTTACATCAACCACAAAAGAAAACAAAACAAACAATCATTCCTCCAAGTTCGACCTAATACACAACACACCAGCACATCCACATTACTTACAGTGGGACTGAGAAGGCTGAGCCTCCACATCCTGATCACTGGTTTCTAAAATAAAAGAAAAACATTTTATATTATTTATGGACACAAATAGGCAGTAACCTCTCATCATGCTAGCACCATACTCAATGCCCCTACAATTCAGAACATAGAAGTGCACTTACACCAATGAGATGCATTGACCATGTTTTAAAACAGGAGGGCACCATGCAAATTAAGCGGGCGCCTAAGGCCTCGCACCTACAGGGGCCTTGCGGCCAGTGGCGGAGCACCAACATTTCGAAGGGCGCAGTCAGGGAAATCTCCCAAGTAAAAGATTGCTTTCAATCCTCGGATCAAAAAGTTGCAGCAGTGTGCTGCAGTCCCTTCACTGCATCTGCCAGGTGTCTGTTGTCCGCTGACACTTACTCCTCCTTCTCTGCCTGGGGATTGGCCGTCTGATCATGTTATCCTAAGATGTGGAGGAATCGGTAGGTGTGTACCTGCACCAGTAGGAAGTGACTGGCCGGTCAACTCACTCTGCTATCATCAGTTGTTGCTCTGGGAGGAGAGCTCCGCCCTGGACCCGGAACATACAGGTAACCAGGCCCAGACTTGATATTTTGCAGGCTGGTCATAGATTTATTGTGTCCACTATGCAAAGGGGTTGAGTAGCCCCAGGGAAGTTGGAAGAGTCTGAAAATGGTTGGTGGAGGAGGAGGAGAAGAAGGCCCTGGGTGGCTGGGGGACAAGGAGAGGGCCCCTGGGGGTTTTCTAGAGGAGGAAAGATCCACAATGACGCCAGAGTCAATTGCCAAGGAAGAGAGTGGAGCTGAGCAAGTCCTGCCTATCTGACATGAAAGCCAAACATGGTGTAGATGGAGCCCTTTGCCCTACACAATGACAGCACCGGAGGTGGAAGGTGAGTGGTAGCGGGTATTTGACATTATAGAGCATATGGACTCTGTCCATTATTGGTAGTTTTGTTTGGAGTTGTCCTTTAGATGTTTAACTGTGTTGTTTTTGACCCGAGCTGTGAGGGACTGAGGTATGACAGCCCACTATGCTGAGACTTATAGTGCCCTAGAATGTTGAGGACTGAGGAATCCTTAGTCACTAACAGAGGGCACTACAAGTCTTAGCATAGCAGGCAGTATTTCCTCATTCCCCTACAGAGAGCATTACAAGTCCAAGCAGGTAGCCTTCTGCAGTGGGACTTGTTGTGCCCTTGACTGTGGTGGACTGAGGAAGGGAAGTGTAAGAGGGTCTCTGTAAGCTCAGATTTATGGGGGAGTTTTGGGGACCACAGAGTTCCCTTTTACACCAGAGTCCACAGCTTCCCCCCTCAAATAATGGTTCCCAGAACTCTCCTTACATCAGAGTCTTCACACTTCCCTCTTACAGTGTAGTAAGTCTGGAGACTCCGATGTAAAGGGGGCTCTGTAAAATGTGATTAGAGATTTGAAATTTCTACCATTTTTATTTTCTACTTACGATCCACAATTTTCAGCTGCTCAAATGGCTCGCTGCCTCGTAAGGCATATTGGAGTGTGGCCGTCCTCCTCCTCCCCTTCTTCACCAAAAGCACAAGAGGGTGCCGGCCGTCCGCTTTGGCTAGAAGCAGAAGAAAAAAAAGAAACATAAAAAATACGAATGTACATAGTAGTATTAAAGGTTGTGAAGAGACACTTGATGGAGGTAGGAAAGGTAGGAGCGAGAGGGAGGGGGGGGGGGTGTGTTGGTATTAGTGTTGTTGCATAGCTAAACACATGTCCACCTACCCCAAAAATTGTAACCTATCTGGTCACATGTAATGTATATTTTTACTTACCGGAGATTTGCTCCACAGCCTTTAGCAGGAGCCTGGGTGAGCGCCTTTTGGCATCACTCCAGGCCCGCTGCAGATCCACCATATCAGCCTGGAACTGAAATCTCCACTGCAGCCTCATCCGGACACGACACATCATCTTGTGCTTTTGGTGAAGATGCATATTAATGCTATCATACCCCCAGAGGAGGAGGAGCTGTGGAAAGAGCAGTGTATGTTTGAGTCCAAGTATGTCCAAAATAGTACAGTCTTCAAATAACATGCTAGGTCGTCTTTGAGATATTGTAGAACAAAGAATTCCATTTCTGGTGATACATATACATCGATGTCCAAATCTACCTCCATGACATAGGTTGCCCCACACTGGTGATTTCCTCTACATGATATAGCCATTTTCTCAATTGGCCTTTCATGACACAACCAGGGCCACCATCAGGGGGGGACAGGCAGTCACTGTATTTACAACCTTATTGCTGTCCATTTAGCAGGGTGCAAGTAACTTTACACACATGTAGCATAGGTATCAACTTTTGTCACCATGTTAAAAGGACAGCAGTATGGGTAGCATTACAGTGACTGTTATTAGTCCAGGCTCACTAAACTAGCCAATGCTTGGAAAAGCAAGCCATGCAGATTGCTTTTCAGGTCCCTTTTAACATGAGCTGTCTGATTGGGTGTGGCTGTTAATTTTTGACGCAGACCTGATAAGCCCCTCAATTCTCCTTTATGGAGTGTTATATGTAAATGGGATTGCTTCATTTGAGATGCAGATTTAAACTATGTATGGCCAGGCTGAAGGTACCCAAGTGGATTGCTCGATCACCTGGAGGACAACGTACAACCAGTCTGTCAGATTTTACACACACTTATCGCTAGCATCTCTTGTAGCCACTAGCAATAATCACTGTGTTTTCCTGGCAGGGGCAGCACCGGGTGAACACAATGGCTCCGCAGGAGGGTTTCCCCTGTCTGTGTTGATGGTGGAATCAAGGCAAAATGTTTTTCCTGCAAGCCACGGGACAAACAAAGATAGTTTTGTAATTAATCCATGATTTTGCCAAAATGGAAAAAAAAAGAGGTTTGCTTTGTATATTCTTAAGTTTGCTACATAACTAGAACATGTAACAGTGTTATATCATTGCATGAGATTTCCCCTCACTTCCTGTCTTGGTGTCACCACGACAGGAAATGAGGGAATCTCCCGTGGGGATATAGCCAGCAATTCTTTCCTTTTATATATACTATGGACATTATAAGGCAACAATTGCAAGCTATTTCCCCACAGTGATATTCCCCTCACTTCCTGTCTTGGTGACACTAAGACAGGAAGTGAGGGGAAATCTCATGCAATGATATCACCCTATTAGAAATTGGAGTTCCGTCTAAAAAGTATACATAAAGTAAGCACTTGGTTTCCAAAGTGGCAAAATTATGGAGGAGTTAAAACCCCATAGTGTGATCGGGGAATCTGACGGTGTGCTCCTACACTCCTCAATGTGTCTGTTCATTATGCTGTGCTGAATTATCCTTGATTCGCAATTCCTGCAAGAGTTGCACATGGTATGTGGGAGATGCGAATTTAAGGTGGCATAATTATCCACACAATCACACATAATCCTTTTTAAAGGTCCCCAGCAGAATTTGATGGCATAGTGGTTCACAGCAGTGCCATCAAATTCCAGTTAGATCTGTAAATTAACAAAGCAATGTGATCTGGGGGTGTATTTAACTTGCAATGGACACCCCCATTCATTATCATATGGCAGTGTGAGATGGGTGTGTTGGGAATGTGATCCATTAAGAAAAGTGATTATACACTCATGTGTTTCTTTTAGAGGTGATTTGTTCAAGGCAATCCTTTGAAGACATGACCATTTCAGATTTTTGGGATCACTGATTCCATCTCAGGTGAACCAATTAGCTGCTGTGTGCAGATCCAGCTTATGATGGTAAGAGTGTCAGACAAGACAAACGGTGCCGAGCTTGCAGTGTGTATGGATGTATGTAAGGCAATAATTTTTGGCATTATGCATTTAGGGAATATAATGTTTCTAATCTTGCATATATGAAAAGGGTCAATACATTTGTCTTTATCTAGACAGATTCCAAAGCGTCAGAGCAATCTGTCACAGATAATTGTGTTTCATTTTGTGTAAACGTTGAAACTAATCAAATCTATCTATATACAGGCATAGCCCACTTTAAGTACACAATGGGACCAGGGCATGTATGTAAACTGAAAATGTACTTAAAGTGAAGCAATCCCTTTTTTCTTTTCTCAATGCATGAAAATACACCAGCTCCATTGTAAATTTTGGCCACATTGACATAGCCTTACTCCGAAACCATGTGGGAGCATGTTAAGGGGATCCAGGACTATGACATGATAGATTACCTAGGCAAGCTGCCCAGCCACAAAATGGATATGGTGTAGTCCTGGGTACCCTCTCGTTGCTCCCCAAGTTTGTTATCCCTGTCACTTATGGTTTGTGAGCAGTGTCATGGCAAGCTGAACAAGCTGTGTCCTTACTCACGATTGTATATAAAGTGAGTGTACTTAAAGCAGGGTATGCCTATCTATATCTATATAGAAAGTTCAGAGATGTGAACCTGTTCCCTATTATATACACTAATATATGGTATATAACATATTCTATAATGTATATATTGTATATAATGTATATAATGTATATATTGTATACATAGTATATATATTGTCTCGAATATATATATTTTGTGTGTGTATACATACATACATACATACATACACACACACACACATATATATATATATATATATACATACATACATACACACACACATATACATATATATATATATATACACACACATACATACATACATACATACATACATACACATATATATATCTATATACATACATATGCACATACACACACACACACACACATCAGCCATGATTGCGATAAGGGCCTGGGCAATTTCCGGAAACGTGTGCACGCACCAAAAGTTTCGTTTCCGGTTTCATGTATAAATGTGAGAATGCGGGTTTGTATATTCGCGAATTCGCGAATAGTCACCATACACAACCATTAAGCATATTTAACTTAGAAAAAGAAATACAAATACATACATTTGCGGACACCAGAAAACTTTATTTAGACACATGAAGACATTTGTAAAAGAGATTGTAAACATGCTGTTTAATACACAAATACACAGCTCAAACATTTCACATGACATATTTTTGGCACAGTCTCCACAGTATCCCATTGAAGCCACAGATTTCTATTTTTCAAACAAAAACAACCTTTGTACAACATTTAGACCATATACATCGACAAAGAGCCCATAATCAACAGATGCATGTGCAGATTGACAGAATTATGTTAACAGCAATAAATACTTACAGAAAGTCAACACACAACACAGCCAAATCTCACCTCCATAAATAACAAAGGGCCACAAATGTGAACCATAAAGCATGTGACACACAAATATTTTGGACCTCTTCGTAGGTCAAATCTTTCCTGATGTCTGAGTGAGCTATATATAATCCAAGCAAACACACACCCAGAATGGTAACGCCCAGTCCAAAAATTAACTGTGTGTGTCCTGTGTGTTTTGGAGCATGCTCAGTTGCCAAAACAAGGGAAATAGAAATGAGGAGGAGGAGAGAGACCTAAACTGCCCAAATCCATGTATGTATGTATGTAGGTGTGTATAGTATATGTGAATTGATAAAATTCTCTCTTCAAGTTTGCTAGTCATTATTTAGAATGTTTAGATACAGGAATACATACATATATATACAATTACATGAGAGAGCGAGAGAGAGAGAAATATATATTTAGGGAAACAATTGAAACACACCTTTTGGGATTTGGGAAGTGAGATTGTGACGATTGAACAGATATGTAAGCCAATAATCTGACTCATCACTCATGAACATCCCTAAATTTGGCGTGGCAATTATATCAGGCGTTCTTATGTGCGTTTTGGCTGGCGTTTTCACAGGCGTTTTGACATGCATTTTTTGGGCAGGCATTGTTATATGAAATCACCTAAAAAAGCCCCAAAAACAGACCACAAACACCTACATGTGAACGTAGCCCGTTTGGGGGCGTTTGAGGGGGATTTGTCCAGCTCAAGGATCAACTCCCAAAACAGGCAAAAAATCCAATCCTATTCAGTTCAATGGCCCCTGTTCCCATGTGAGCATTTTGACGGCATGAGGAAAACACCCAACGCTCACTGAGAAATAGCACAATGATTAGGGAGTCTGCCTTCCTGCTGTAGGTTTGTAAGTTCGAATCCGGAAGGAGCCCTCTGTATGGGCAACACTTGGATATCTCCAATTCTCCAAATGTTGACATCAATAATTTTGTTCATGTTTGAAAAAGGCATGTGTATCAGCAAACTTTTAATCTAAAGACATGAACAAAATACAAAAGATGCCAGTCAATATGTAGCAATATTGTGAGCTAAAGCTCTATTTGTTTGTTGGGCATACTTTGCTAATTAGCCAAGTATGAGATATATATATATATATGCCTTCAGTTAAATGTGTTGTAAAATGGTAACACTTGGCCATACCCATATGGAAGAAAATGTAGTATTTGCAATATATTTATAAAAAAATTCTTTGGAAACACATAAAATATTGTCAAAATTGTGACATTTCCTTGATATGTGTGAAATGCTAATAATCTTTCTTTGAAATATGTTTTACATCTATTTTTTTTCTATCTGACGACCAATTCCCCAATGTAATATTTTGTGGGTTTTTTCAGATAATGTGGAGGTTCTATATAAACACTGTAGATTTGACTGCTATGATTTCTGAGTTAGCAGGAAAGGTGTATGGAATGTGATGGTGTTTACTAAGGGATCCCTTGTTGGAAGTGTGCATGTTTTTCCAATTCCGCCGGTTTTTGCCATTTTCTATGGGCGAGACAGCGGATTTCCAAGCGGTATTCAAAAAAAATTTGACCCAAAATCGCGCTGGCGAAATTTTTTGAGCCTATTTGGCGTTGCGCATGCGCACATTCGCGCGTTCGCAGCTCGAGGCTGGAGGAGCTGTTTAACCTTTCTACACTTTCGCAGATATCTCTCTTTCTAAGTCAATTTTTGACATTTTTTAAACGCAAGTCATCTCCAAATTGACTTCCACACCTTCCACAGTGATTTGGGATTTTTGGGGGTACAGGGGAAAATTTGGCTAAACTTTAGTCGAGCTTTTAGCTGGCGTGGTTTTAAGTCGCGCTCTGACCATATTGCATCTTAATGAATCTCACACTAGGCGCTATTTTCCGCCCACCGTTCTTTGAATGCCAATTTCAGACTTAAATAATCGCCGGTTCACAAAATCCCGCCGAAACGCTAATTTGCCGTACTATGAATCAGGCCCTTATTATTTATTCATTTATTTTTTTGAGCACTGATGTCACTTTTATAATAATTTTTTTGGACTGTATATATACATATATATCTTTTGGAACATTCAGGGATAATTTCATTGAAGCAATTTTCATTTATATTTGTTTTTTTATATATTTATATTTTAACCACCTATTATCTGCACAATATTTATTAGATATTCATCCACAGTTGTATTAATTTTGCACTATATATACTGGTATCATACTTACCATTGAAATATAGGTAATACATACAGGTATTCATTATTTTGTGCCTGTTTACAAATCTATCTGCATATGCTAATGCAATCAGACTCACATTACCTGATAGTGTATATAATGTGTTTGTGTGGGTTTAATAAACAGTTCTTGCTTAGACTCACAACAGAGAGTGTCATCTCATGTTTGTGGGAGAAGGCTATACCAGCTCTATCTCCCTTCGGCTTGGATCACTAAATCCCTAGCTCTGGTAAGAGCAGTTCCTGCTCTACTCTACAGCATCCCTCCCACTAGGGGGAAGAGAACATTTCTGGCGGCGAAACCCCTCTTTCTATGGGGGCGGCCGCTACAAATGGTGGCAAGCGGTGGGATGGTTCTTTTCCCCTAGAGGAGATGCTACAACTGGTTCCGAGAATGGAATGAACAGATGGAGAATCACTACGGAAACTTGAATCGGTCAACCTTGAAAGATTTGTTGGAGAACCGTGGCCGACCAGCAAAAAACCGTACCAAAAAGGAACTACTGGCCGAGCTGAAGGAAATGGACCGAAACAACGGTGTGACTGGAGCAGTAGCCCCGAACCTGGAGGATGAGTTGATGCGGACTGTGCATATGCGGTTGGCGTTGTATGGACCCAATCCTCCTGCAGACATAATTTCCCAGGCGATGAACGCCGCTATCGCTGAGAACTGTGAGAAACGACAATACCAGTTGCGCATAGCGGAGATCCAGAGACCAGTGAACCCAACTGTGGAGAATGCTCCAGCCCCAACAGAACCGAAAAAGGTACCCTTCGCAGCCTTTAAGAGCTTCCAGGAATCGGAGGGGGAAATAGATGGCTACTTAGCCGACTTTGAAAGACAATGTGCCTTACACAAAGTACCCACAGACGAATGGGTCACCATCCTGGCCAGGAAATTAACAGGTATAGCTGCCGAAGCCTTTAGAGCTATACCTGATGAGGAGATTCACCTCTACCCAGCAGTCAAGGAGGCTTTGCTTGCCCGGTACTCAGTCACCCCCGAGGCGTATAGGAGACGGTTCCGGGAGTCCAAAAAGCACAGCAGGGATTCCTACACCGAGTGGACCTGCCGTCTTTACAGAACAGCCTCCCTTTGGATTACCGGTTGTCAAGCCATATCAGGAGAGGATGTGTTATAGCTGTTTTTTTTGGAACATTTTTTCAACACCCTGCAGCCGGAGATACAGGCATGGATTCGGAATCGGCGACCGCTCACCTTACCCGAAGCAGCTCGTTTGGCTGATGAGTATATTGACTCCAGAAAAACGGAGCAACCCTCCGTAAGACCTGCTCCAGGACCAGTGGCACCAACCAAAGCCCAGGTACCTGCAATCGCCCACCACCACGCTTCCAACAGCAAAGCCAGGTACAGTGCCATCGGTGCAAACAGTTTGGACACTACCAAAGAAACTGTGACCAGAGAAGGAACCACGATTCATGGCTTCGAGCAGGACCACCTTCCCCAGCACGGACAGCCGTCCACTACTACCATGGCCACAGGCAGCAACAACCTAGCCTCAGACCAATGCTCAAGCCCCGGATTACCAATCTTGGACCACCACTACCACAGAGAGGGGGGGACTCCTCCAACTCGCAGGCACCCAGATACCAATCCCGCAGTGAGGTACAGTGCTACAGGTGCAAGCAGGTTGGGCACTATCAACGAGACTGTACCCAGAACAGGGACCAAGCTGCATGGATCCGACCAGGGTCACCCCCTCCAGTAAAGACAACGGTCCCCTACTATCACGCAGAGGCTCCCCCAGTCATACCAATATTCAAACCCACCGAGGAGCAATTGGGTACCCTTCACGAAGCTGACCCAGTGAAAGCCACTACAGAGAACCGACAGCACCATTGCCAATCTGTCCAGTTAAACGGAAAGCCTGTGCAAGGTCTCCGAGACACGGGAGCCACTCTCACTTTGGTCAAGCGACATTTGGTCCCAGATGCCGCCCGAACTGGAGGTTCGGTAGTGGTATGGGTAGCAGGGGGAGGGGTGCACCGGATACCCACTGCGAGGGTTCATTGAATTGGGGTGCTGGGTCAGGTCTGATTGATGTGGGGTTGATACAGGAGCTCCCCACCGACGTCTTACTGGGGAACGACCTAGGCCACTTGACCTCAGCGTTCCTGCCGGTCCAGATCCCAGGCCCACATCACGGAGACCTACTTACATTCTGAGGTCCAGACGCTTGAATGTTTGGATGGAGTGCGGTCATATGGGATAGGTTTTGGTTTGGGATGGGGGGGCCATGGCAGATTTACTTGGAACTCCCTGGATTGACTCTTTGGGACTTGTTACCTGACTAACTCAGGCACAGACCAGTTGGAGGTCTGGTACCTGGATTAGTCTACCTTTGGGGGGAAGAGATGTGATGGTACTAACCGTCACTATGATTTAAAAAAAAAAAATCAGATACTTGGGGGTTTGGATTGCTTCAAACGGGGCCTGTATTTACAAGTGATGCTAATGTGTATTGTACTGCAATGTCAGCAATGTCTTCATATAGAGATGTGAAGATTTAATCCTACACTGGGAGACTTATGCCCCGTACACACGATCCGAAAATCGGGCGAAAAAAAACGCTTGTGAAAAGATCGGACGATAATCTGATCGTTAGTACACAGCTTACGAGAGGCGATCACGACAGTACGCCCGATATTATCCGGTCGTGCAAGCATAAAAATTTTGATCGTATTATAACACATCGTACGCTAATCGTATTATCAGTATGTTGTTCGTCCGAAAAAAATGGTGAGCAGTAGACAGCGCATGAGCGGAAACGAAAGAACGACCCGGAAGTAAACCACAGAAAGAAGAGAAATAGGAAGTTTTCTTTTCTTTGAATGTGCATATGTCTATATATATATACATATGCACATATATATATATACATATGTAGTTTTGAGTGTGTATATATATATATATATATATACTATATCTTATTTTATATTATACATATATATGTGCCTATGTAGGTATATGTATATATGTATGTATATGTATGTGTATATATATGTATATATGTATATATATATATATGTGTGTGTGTGTATACGTGTATGTGTATGTATATATATGTGTATATATATATATATATATGTGTATATATATATATATATATGTATGTGTATATGTATATTATATGTGTATTTGTATATGTGTGTGTATATGTATATATATATATATATATATATATATATATATATATATATACACACACACACATATACCTACGAATATGTATATATATATATAGATATATATATATGGTGGATTCCTCTATGTTCTATGTTAAAGATGTTAATGATGTTGTATGTTCTATGGTGTGTCAGTACTGAATATTATAAATTTTATTCAAAAGAAGCAGACATCTTTATTAACGAAAAAAATGTATTTAATATTGAATAAAAATTTAACAAAGCATTACTGTATAACCAAACAATGTGCATTAGTAAAGTGCAATAAAACAGAACTCTTTGAAATAAATCAGAAATAATTACAATGGTGTAAAAGTGTAGTCTTGCGACCAGGTGGAATGTTGGCTTTCCAAAGATGGGTATTGCCAACTTGTTGGCCGCTGATGGGATGGCATGGGATGGGATGGCATGGGATGGTATGGCATGCTTGGAGAACATGGTTGCAATGGCTGTGGTGGAGGTGTAGAGACCGGATCGTCTGCCAAATGTGTTTTGACACCCAATGTACCACTAACACCCCTTTGTAGAACTTGAAGCAACAAACTCTCTGCCAAATTACGTTGTCCATCAGTCATTTTCCGCAATTTGTTGGCGGTTATGATCCCAAAGCCATCATGGTCATCCTGCTTTTTTTGTAGAGCTGACGTCGCTTTGGTTAAAAAAAATGATGTGGCATCCACCAGGCGACCCCTTGTTTTTCGCTTCAGTGTTGGTGGTGCTAATGGAGTCGTAGGGATTAAATCCTCAGGTTTCTATAATTATAAAAGAAGACCATTATCAGAACGTTAAATATCCCAAATATTCCCATCTTTGTACCTAAAAAATTATGCAGGCCATAAAATGTAAGTAAACTATTTCAAAAATACTCCTCTGAAAAAGGCATGTCATACAAGGCAAAACTACCAAACTATCCATCACTTACCTGAGAGGGTGGAATGTCCTGTGAAATATCAAACTCAACGTCCGATGTAGGCGATTCTACAGAGGCTGGGGAAGGGTTTGAAAGGGTGCAAAGGGAAGCTCGAGCATCCACTTGTTCGGTCAAGAACATAAGACTTTCGTAGTACCACAGCCGTGGAACGTACACTTCAGAAGCTCCTGCTCCTGACTTCTGGGATGCCCTAACTTTATTTAGCTCCTTTTTAAAGACAGTTCTTAAATTGGAGATTTTATTACGCACATATAGTGGGTTTGGATTAGGGCAAACTTCTTTGCAAAGTTCTGCCAATTTATTGAGGGCGTCATTCCTTTTATTTCGGTCAGAATAGTCCTTGGACTTCACTTGCCAAAGGCAAGGCATTTGTCTGTACATCTCGATGAATCTTTGCAGAAATTCAGGATTCGTGAACTTGTCTGTCATTGTAACTGCAAAATAAAATTTAAATTGTTCAGACAGCATGTTGGCGGATACTGAAGTACAATGCAAACAATGCAAACTTATGGTGAAGCATTAAACATAAACCAAAGTATAGAAATCCTGACCAATAGACAAAGATAATTCGTGAGGCCTACTAGCTGCAGTAGCAACGCCAGTGTGGCAACATACAATATGAAAGATTTGCATATGAAAAATTCCGTTACTTTGGACGTTGAGGTCTACTAGCTGCAGTAGCAACGCCAGTGTGGCAACATACAATGTGAAAGATTAGCATATGAAAAATTCCGTTACTTCGGACATTGAGGTCTACTAGCTGCAGTAGCAACGCCAGTGTGGCAACATACAATATGAAATATTAGCATATGAAAAAGGTTCACTTACTTCGTTCGAGGTTCAGATCGATTATGTAGCAGATCAATCAGGGTAGATCGTTCGGGTCTGCCGCGTACGGTAGTGAGCATGCGCCCGCACGTTGCTCCGCCTCCTTTTTTGACTCACGCAGCGATTTCTGTGTGCGTAGTATCTGTCTGCGACACTGTAGGAAGGCAGCAGGTGCACGAAATGGCAGAGGAGAACGAAGAAGGGCCCAGACCAAAGGGCAAAGGGACATATGGGAGGAAGATAAAGGCAACAGCTATGTCCAGAGATGAGATGATCGATCTTGTGTATCTGCTGGAGAAGCATGATTATGACTGTAAGCTCCAATTATATGAGAGGCCCAACAGCAGGAAAGATGCCATTTTGGACAAAGTTTTGGAATACCTTAGAAAGAAGCATGGAGTAGAGAGATCAAAGGATCAAGTTAGGAAGAGATGGTCCGATTTAAAACTACGTGAACATGATCATTTGGATCAAATCCATCTCACTATCCAAAAACGTGAGTATACATTTTAGTAGGATCTAATGTTAAAAAACTGGATTGCAGCAAATGCTGTATTGTGTCTATACATGTATGACCTCTAAATTTTTTTTGTTTTTATTCTTACAGGAAATAAAGATAAAGCCAAACAGAGGGAGAGGCAAAAAAGAAGCAATCCTAACCAGACATGTAAAAATGATGACAAGCAGACAGAAGTGAATATTTGCAAAACTAAAAAGAAAAAACACAAGAAAAGAAGACTACATGAGGGTGATTCCAGCTATGCAAAATCAACAGGTGACCACACCGATGTGGACAGTGGCATAACGATGGTAGATCCAAGCACGCCAGAGTTTTGTGTTAAAGGTTGGTATTTTAATTATTTTTTATTAAACTGTACCTATACAACCACAATGTATTCACATGGATGATATTGTAATATTGTCATATTAACTTATATTTGGAAATGCAGATGCTACACCAGAAGAGCATATGGAGGTTCAAGAAAGGACCAGTTATGACAGCAAAATGGATAACCTGTATGAAGACACTTTGGAGATTGTGGGTACAGATGTCATGAAGCCAACACATGTGGACATTGCAGAGCCTGCATCATCCTCCCGTAAGTCACATGATCATGTCTTGTTTCTGTTTGTTATGTTCTATCAAGCATATTATGGCCATTAATTAGTATTACTTCCTACACAGAGCACAGTTTGAATCAAACAACTATTGCCCGTCTGTCTGCTGATTTGCTTCACTGCTGCACTCAAGTTCACCAGATTCAGGAAGCGACTAATTCTATATAGTGTTTACTGCAAAATACGATTGATATTTTTGCAAAATTGTAGGCATACAAGGCAGCCGACATAGGAGCTTGAAGGGGGGTGGGAGGAGTTAAAAGTTTACATGATATAGTTTTAAATTCATGTTTAAGTTGTGCAAAAACATTAAGGTTATAATCTTGTTATTTCAAATAATAATGTTGAAGAGGCACAAGGTCTCCTTGCAATACTGCCCTCCATATGTGGTTGATTCATATGTTGTGCACATATAAATATCGAACAATGGAGATTGGCTTTTCATCAGAAATTATGTTCTTTTTGTTATATTTTTTTTTGGGTAGGTCGGTGGAAGGTTTGCGGGTGCAACTGTAATGAGACCCCGTTCACACTGGAGCGATCCGACTTCCCCAGGCGACCTCCGCGGTGCGAGCGCTACGAACCTCGGGGCGGCCGGCACAGACTTCATATCATTGAAGTCTATGCCGGTTGCTCCGGGTCTCCCCAAAGAAGCTCCGGACCCTGACGGAGCGACTTGTGCCGCTCCTATTAGAACGGGTCCGCAGCTTCTCTATGGAAGGCGACCTGTGAGGCGACCAGGTCACCTCACAGGTCGCACCAGTGTGAACGGGGACTTGCATGAGCACCATTTGCCTACCTTGACAGACTTTTTTCAAGTCTACATTTAGCTGGACATTGTGTGTTTACATTTCATCTCTGTTCAGCAGAGACCAAACAATCTTAAAATCATTTATGGGTAGTCTGATTGCACGCAGGTTGGTCAATTGATGAGCTTGGGTACAACCAGCCTGTCAGTTTTTTTCATTTAAACTATTGCCAGCGGAGAGAGCTTCTATCAATAATACCTGTTTGTTCTCCCGATGGCAGGAATGGCATTCCCGCTCCTCCCTCCAGTAGAACACCACGATGCAATAGTCTGTGAGGATTGTGCATTCATACGATTTTTCATTTTGTAGGATAGACACAATTGCACCGTCTGTGGCCTACACTCCCAATGCACAAGTGTGTTATTTACATTTGGGACCATATCATGTCCTGTGTATTAGGCTAGGTTTCCACTAGTGCGGCTACGAAGTCGTGCTACTTCTAGCACGACTTTGTAGCAAAAGTAAACCGTGGCTTCAGTTAGACTTGTCCCTCATATATAGAGGGAAGTCGCGCTCAAAAGTAGGTCGCGGCAACTGAAGCCGCGGAAGTGGAAACGGCCCCCATTGAAAACAATGGGTTTTGACTTGCTGTGCGACTTGACATGTGTCAAGTCGCACCGCAAGTCGCACTAGTGGAAACCGAGCCTTAATGATAATGTTTGATCAAACTAAACTAGATGGCTGTAACACAATTCAATGAATCGAAGCATATGACATCAATCCTGTACCTCCTGACAGTGCAGTATGCTATGTACAGCCACACCTAAATAGTGCAACGTTGAATTTTTTGAATAATGTTATTTAAATTATTTGTTTTGTGAAAAGAATCAGAGCAAGAACATAATGTATGTAACCTTTATTTTTTGAGAAAAGTGTTTGAATAAAAGTGGTTCAAAAATGCAATGATTCCTCACTTCAATAAAACACCTTTGTCATTGAAATGTGGTATATGCGAATGTCACTTCTCATAAGTACCCGCTATGGAAAAGACACTTGAGCAGTTTCTTTCACCCTTTTATTTTTCAACATGCAAGAAATTGATTCAAAACAGGCAAGTACAAGATCACATATGATAACATAACAGCTGTACGAACTTAAATGG
Organism: Pelophylax lessonae; assembly: GCF_965119305.1. Lineage (NCBI taxonomy): Eukaryota > Metazoa > Chordata > Amphibia > Anura > Ranidae > Pelophylax > Pelophylax lessonae. Next base: position 110,483,572 of record NC_138779.1, on the reverse strand, counting down.
ACCATGTAGCAAAGATGTTTTCTGACACATACAGTATAGCATTCTACATGTCATTCTGCCAGCTCACTGCACCGATTCCATTGAAATATGCCAGGTAATCCAGCCTGCTTTGCCGAGCACTTTGGGTTGGTAGCCCGGAAGGCACTCGGTCCACAGAAGTCAGTCCAGCAAGGCACTCCTGCCCTTCCTCGCGGTTGGATATTCCAGATCTATCACCTTCCCGATCTGGTGCTGATGCAGCATACCCCTGTACATGGCGGCGGAGGTAGTTATGAAGGACACAACATGCCAAAACAACAGTATCCACTTTATACATTGCCAAGTTAATGGCAGTTTGAAAAATGCGGAATCTGTTGGCCAGTATTCCAAACGCATTTTCTACAACCCTGCGTGCACGTGACAGCCTATAGTTGTAGATCCTCTGCTCTGTGGTCAAGCCACGCATGGGGAAAGGTTTCATCAGATGTTCTCCTAATGCAAACGCATCGTCCGCTATGAAAACGAAATTGAGACCTTCCACATTCTGAGCATTTGTTGGTAAATTCAGTGTCTCGTTCTGGAGGCGCTTATAGAACTCGGTTTGCTCAATAACACTGGCATCTGAGTGGCGCCCATTTGTACCTATATCTAAGTATAGGAATTCGTAGTTAGCGTTCACAACTGCCATCATGATAATACTAAAGAATCCCTTTTAATTATAGTAATAAGATCCGGAGTTGGCAGGTGGGGTAATGCGTACATGCTTCCCATCTATCGCACCTCCACAGTTTGGGAAGTTCCACATTTCATTAAAGTTTTTGGCCGCCTCCAACCATTCCTCTGTGTTCTCGGGGAACGGTAAAAACAAATAAAAAAATATATAAATCTGTGCGCTGCCGACAGAAAACGGTTAACAACTATTATTTTAAAAAATTGCAGTTGGTATTGGTAATATCTGAGAGTAATTAGAAAAATTACCTTTATGTATTCCTTCTGTAGAGCAGTAATCAGCGCCTTGCAGGTCTCAGGAATGATCTTTCCAAGGGCCTGCGGGGATATTCCAGTTGTGAATTTCAAGTCCTGCAAGCTTCTTCCTGTTGCCAGATACCGCAGGGTGGCTATCAGCCTTTGTTCTGCACTGATTGACTCACGCATGTTTGTGTCCTGCTTCTGTATCCGGGGAGTGACAGATGACAGGAGATGCTGGAAGCAGTCATCATCCATTCTTAAATAATTGCGGAAATCATCCGGATTGTTCTGAATCTCACGGATGAGCTGCATGTGTGAGTACTTAGAACGGTTGAGGAGCCATTCCTTACTCCACGATCTTCGTCCTCTCTGTTGTTTTTGCTTGAGAACGTTCTGGATAGCCAGAACGCCGAGCATAGCAACTGCAAGGCTGGTATCCTCCATCTTTGCAGGTATCAGACAGAACGTGCGAGGAAACGAGTGAAATAACGCGGCAACACACAAACAATCTGAACAGCTCGTCACGAAGGCACTCAAGGCGTGGTTAGAGGGGTCACACGCACATTACATCATTTCCTCTCACACGCTACAGCGTGGTTACGCATACCGGAAGCTAAGAATTATCGTCCGAGAAAATTCGTATCGTGAGTAACCTCTCCCGTTTAGCGAATATTATTGAGAGCTGCTAGAATACGAAAAAAAACGGATGGAACGTCGCCCGATTTTCGGATCGTGTGTACGGGGCATTAGACTGTTCTAGACTGCTAATGTCATTGGCTCCGCCACTTGTCATCCACACATTGTTAAATATGTTAATACTGTCTGTGTTTTGAGATGGAATGTGTATTGTGCTAAGTATTCCTGTTCCATTCTTACATGTTAATGACCTTGCATTGTTCTGGCCAGGTGGCTAGATATTTAGTTTAGAGTTATTTTGTGCCTGTTTACAAATCTATCTGCATATTCTAATGCAATCAGACTCACATTACCTGATAGTGTATATAATGTGTGTTGTGTGGGTTTAAAGCGGAGTTCCGGGCACAGAATCGTTTTTTTTTTTTCAATCTCCCCCTAACAATCACCCTTACACATCGATACATCCGCTAATCCTGGTTAGAATGGTGAAATAATGAGTTTGCAAGAATAAAATCTTACTTTATATAATTTCTGATGTGCGGCGCCATCTTTGTTGTGGATTGCCGAGTCCGTTGTGGGGAAATGTCTTCCCTTCTTCCTGATTCCAGTGGGCGTAGGCCTGTGAGTCAAGAAATGAGAACAGTGGTCGGCCGCCCATGTGACTGCAAAGTGCATCATGGGAGGGCCGAGGAAGAGCTCCCAGGACGCATTGCGGCAGGAAGTGACGAGGAGAGCCGAGGCACAGGAGGGAGGAAGTCCTTTGAAAGGTGAGTATACAAACCTCTGTAAACAGGTAAGTGAAAAAAAAAAAAACTATGGGAATATCCAATTCTGACTCAGCGGAGAGTAAGGAATACAATGCAGTAATTATTAGAAATTAAATTTTGTGCCCGGAACTCCGCTTTAATAAACAGTTCTTGCTTAGACTCACAACATAGAGTGTCATCTCATGTTTGTGGGAGAAGGCTATACCAGCTCTATCTCCCTTCGGCTTGGATCGCTAAATCCATAGCTCTGGTAAGAGCAGTTCCTGCTCTACTCTACAGCATCCCTCCCACTAGGGGGAAGAGAACATCTCTGGCGGTGAAACCCCTCTTTCTATGGGGGCGGCTGCTACAGAGCCCATGCAGCGTAAGTTTGAAGAAGCATGAGATTCTGAGTCCTCTGGGTCACTAAGGATGACATTGTCATGAGCAACCTCTCCCTAGCCACATGCAACTCCTAGGGTTTCTGGGGAATGACAACCATACCTTGAAGACTGCTGTATGTTATCCTTTACATCCATGCTGCCACAATCCTCCTCCTCTTCCTCCTCTTGCTCCTGTGTGTTTTGTGGCCCCACAGGAATGATATCTGCATAAAGGGGGCTTTGTGAGGAAAGAAAGTCCTCCTCTTCATCCCACTGATTTGCCTCAGGTGCCCTGTCCATGATTCCACGAAGCTTGTGCTCCAGCAGGAAGACTAGAGGGATAGTGTCACTGATGATTGCATTGTCGTGGCTCACCATCCTTGTGGCCTCCTCAAATGGTAACAGGACAGTGCATGCATCCTTTATCAGCTGCCACTGGCGTGGCGAAAAGAAGCCAAGCTCCCTTGAGCCTGTCCTTGTGCCATACTCACACAGGTACTCATTGATGGCCCTCTGCTGTGTGTGCAGCCGCTGCAGCATTGTCAATGTTGAGTTCCACCTGGTGGGCATGTCACAAATGAGGCAGTTGGTGGGCAGGTTGAATTCCCGCTGAATGTCAGATAGCCGAGCAATGGCATTGTACGACCACCAAAAATGGCCACAGTCTTTTTTGGCCTGCCTCAGAAGGTCTTGTAAGCCCGGGTACCTGTTCAAGAAATGCTGCACCACCAGATTCAGGACATGTGCCAAGCATGGAACATGTGTCAAGTGTCCCTGTCGGAGGGCGGAGAGAAGGTTGGTGCCATTGTCGCATACAACCATTCCTTGCTCAAGCTGCCATGGTGTCAACCACCTCTCAGCCTGCCCCTGCGGAGCTGACAAAATATCTGGCCCTGTGTGGCTTCTGTCCCCTAGACAGAACAACTGAAGCACTGCATGGCATCTTTTAGCCTGACTGCTAGCATAGCCCCTTGAACGTTTAGAGAGCACTGATGGTTCAGGGGACAATTCAGCAGAAGAGGACATAGAGGAAAAAGAGGAGAAGAGGGTGGAGTAGACAGATGTGGCAGAATCAGCACCAGCTTTTTGGAGGCATGGTGGCAGAACAAGCTCCAGCACTGAACCCTGCCCTGCATCCTTCCCAGCTGCCAGCAGAGTTTCCCAGTGCGCCGTGAAAGAAATATAATGTCCCTGCCCATGCCTGCTGGACCAAGAGTCAGCAGCAATGTGAACCTTCCTGCTGACTGTTCTGTTCAAGGAGGCCAAAACACTACCTTCCACATGACGGCTTAGTTATCCACAAAGGAAGAGGGTCTGAGATGCACAAGGGGTACAGCAGTTATGCCCCTAATATTATTGGTGCTGGTTCACCACCAAAAAAAAAAAAACCCACGTCTGAATCAGAAGGAAGAGCACCTGAGATGCACAAGGGGGTACAGCAATTATGCCCTTAATATTATTAGTGCTGGTGCGCCAACAACATAAACACCCACATCTGGAGCAGAAGGAAGAGCACCTGAGATCCACAAGGGGGTACAACAATTATGCCCCTAATATTATTGGTGCTGGCTCACCACCAAAAAAAAAAAAAAACACCCACATCTGGAGCAGAAAGAATAGTGCCTGAGATGTACAAGGGGAGCAGCAATTATGCCCTTAATATTATTACTGCTGCTGCGCAGAAGGACGCACTAGCACCTGCAACAAAGAAGGGGGGGTACTAATATTGCAGCAACAGAACCTGATGCTGCTAAAAAAAAAATACATTGAAAAGAAAAAAATATATATATACCAATGAAATAAAAAATGGTCTCAGTGGGGTGACACAGACGTGTTGTATACAATACACTTCAGTGGGCCCACTACAATCACAGCACTAAACTAACTGCGGTATACTGTTTAACATGAGAATCAGCCCTACACTACAATGCAATGGCTAATATATATATATATATATATATATATATATATATATATATATATATACTGCTCTGGCGGATATATACACTGGACTTGGCTGCTATATATACTGCACTGGTGGATATATATCCTGCAATAACTGATAAATAAATATTTATGCACTATCTCCTGCAATAGCCCATAAATACTGTATATATTTCTACTATACTGGCTGATCTATTAATATATAAAATGCACACTCCACTAACTACACTGCCTAATCTCCACTCACTACACACGGCTGCCGTGTAAGCAGCCTTATATAGTGTGGGGCATGGACTTGTCTTTGGCCAATCATGCCTCTGACAGGAAATTGTGCTGTGATTGGCCAAAGCACAAAGCATACAGGTCAAGGTGCATACTTTGGCCAACTATTTATCCAAACTTGATGGAAACAGTTTTTATGATGGTATCCAACACAGTTTGCCTAATATACCAGGAAAGCATATTGACTGATAATTATTGCATCCTTATAGTGACACAAACCACATAAAAATATCTTGGATGAAACTTCTGCATGCAATAAAATAAAGTTATTTCTTATATGCATGCTTAATTCTGATCTATAAAAAAGCAGATCACTATAAAGTCACTTATAGCTGTTTAAGTTATGATTCAATATACTGTGCATGTGGCAGCCACTCTCTCTTTCCTTTAAAGGGAATCTGCCCAATGCACTAAACAAGTATACAAATATACACTGATTCCAAAGTCCTTCACAAGGAGTGTCCCCAGTAATCCTATGTTTGTGTGTCTATTGTTCTCATGAATACAGATAGTACATTCTAAAATTCATGGGCCATAATTCAAAAGCCAATTGCTTAAATGTTTTCCCAAGTAAATTGTTTACAACTTAGTCCAAGTCCAAATATGACACCATGCCAAACAATTGTTATACATACTCTGTAGCAAAGAAACTGTCCCTTACTCAAATGATTTTACTGGGATCCCGTCAGCTGCCTTAGGAGAATGCAAATTTTTGTATCTCAATGTCCATCTCAAATGCCACTCTCAGGCACCAAATGGCACTTACTTAGGGTGCAGACTCCACTGTTCATAACCGCCATCACACCCACCAACTGCAGGATAACCGTGTGAATTTCAGGGTCTCCAAGCTGGGCCACTGGCATGAATTACCTCAATGTGCCATGCATGGGTTCTTCCACCCACCCATCAACTTGCTTTCCAAGAGGATATTAGGTAAAGCAGGTGAAATTGTCACCTAAAAGAACACTAGACTGCCATCCCAAAACATCACTGATATTCTTAAATGAATGAGACCTAGATAAACCCTTGCTTTCTGCTACCTTTACCTGATGTTGCAAAAATAAACATAGACAATATACTGTAGTTGTTGTTAACCCAGTACCACCAGTTACTATTAAGTGTGAAAAAACATAATTTATCCATAACTGCCACTGCCTGAATCTGCTGTCTTCGCTAATTACCACTACTGTGTCTTCCAGCTGAAAGGTCCAGCAAATTGGCAATCCTTTGGTCTACAAAGACCCTAAATATATCTACATTTTTATATAACTGAAATAAATTTTTGTTTTGGAGGTCCATCTACCATTGTCACATTTTGTTATTGCTACCGCTATGCTCTTTCATCCTCTCTTCAAAGAAAATTGAAAACATTCTATTCTGGCTAATACACACCTTTTATTTCAATTTACACCAAGAAAATACTAAATGCAGTCTAAAAAACAAAATTTCCCACGCTATGGAAAAGAATAGATACTCAATAAATAAATAAATTCCCTGGACAGCCACTGCTCACAAGTCTCGGAAGCTACTTGAAAAATGGAACAATGAACAATCACAGTGCTATCCACCCCTGGATAGTGCCGTGATTGTACATTGTTTCACTGGATGCAATCTGTCTGATGATGGGTGTTTACAAAAATAATTGCCATTCACATTGTGTCCATTCATCTAACCACTATCATATTGGTAACTACAGGTGTAAAATAGAATATTTATGCCAGATGGGCATGGTCTTTTACAAGGTGGACATTTGACTGGCAGTGGCTTTACCAGAGTTGTAAAGCCATCTAGGCACCAACGTGTTAAAAGACACTTTGAAAAAATGTTATGGTGAGTGTATAACATCTGACAGACGTTTAGTGAGGAGTTCTGTTTAGACAACTCAACCCAGTTAAAAATAACTTTACCTTTTAATGATGCACAAAGCATGTAGACAGAAATAGACACAATAATGCTAACAATTCAACCTTATCCCCTGCTCATAATTGGTAATAATATTCAGATGCAAATATTTGCAGACTTGGCTACAGTGGAAGTTATAAAGCCTTCAAAATAGGTATATGCAGCAGTTAATCTATCGTCAGCTATGTACGTGAGTACATTTTCCTTCCCATCTTCGGCCGAAATGACATTCCACAGTTTGGCCTTTGATGTTCCTTGGAGCATACTAGGATCCTAAAGTAAAACTAGGCTATGTATTTTGTGTATCTTTTAGGGCCAGTTCACACCAGGAACGTGCTGTGTGTTCCTGTATATGTAGTTCTGTACGGTGCAATTTCAGCCTATTCATTTTGAATTGGCTGAAATGGCACCACACTGCACCAAAAGTAGTGTATGTACTACTTTTGGAAACTCACTGAAACTGGAGGCGAGTATGGGAGGAGATGACAAGGGAACTAAAGAGTAGGAGGTCATGGGAGGAACAAAGAGAACCATTTGGTTGATATTTTGAAATTAGGTTAGTGGATGTAGCTGGGGGCCAAGTTGTGGATGGCTTTGTATGTAATTTTTACTATTTTGAATTGAGTTTGAAGGGTGAGTGGCAGCCAATGGAGGGATTGGCAGAGAGCGGTAGCAGACGCTGAGCTGTTTGTAAGATCGATGAGTTTGGCAGCAGCATTCATGATGGACTAAATAGGTGATAGCCTATTTAAATGTAAGCCAATAAGGAGGGAGTTGCCAATAAGGAGGGAGTTGCAGAAGTCGTCAACTATTGGTCAACCATTTTAAAGTTGAAAGATCCAGAAGTAGGAGTACAGAATACTGTCCATTGGTTTTTGGTTTTAGTAAGACGTTTGTGAATTTTAGGAGAGCAGTTTCCGTGGAGTGTTGAGGGCAAAATACAGACTAAAGTAGATCAAAAGGGTTATTCTTAGAGAGGTGAATACTCAGTTAGTTGTTGACCAGGCGTTTAAGGAGTTTGGAGGAAAAGGGGAGCAAGGAGATTGGGTGTAGGTTGTTAAGATTGGTGGGGTTCAAGGAAGCATGGGGGTGACAAGTGCATGTTTTGCAGAGTTGGAGAAGATTCCAGAAGAGTGGGAGAGATTGAAGATGTGGGGGAGAGAGTGTAGGAAAGAGTCCGACTGTATTTGAGAAGGGAACTGGGTCCAGGGGACAGGTGATTAGGTGGGCATTAGAAACAAGTTTAGCAACCTCGTCTATAGTAGCAGGGTTGAATAAGGGTAGGGAAGATTGTACCTGTGAACGTGGGGTGTTAAGTGGGGGAGCAGGGGGGGGGGATAACTGTAGAGTGGAGATTTCATCACAAATTGAATCAATCTTATTTTTGAAGTGAAGTGGCAAATTTTTGGGCAGTGAGTGAATTAGTGGGTGGAGGCAGTGGAGGACGAATTAGAAAGTTAAAGATAGAGAAGAGTTGATGGGAACTGGATGAGAAGGTGTTAATAGGAGTGATATAATAGGTCTGCTTAACAGTGCGGAGGCAAGAATTTTATTTTTGGTGGGCGGATTTATATTGGTTGAAGTCTTTGTGAGACTTATGGGCCATACACACTACTAGATTTTCTGAAGACTTTTTCCTTTAGATTTACCAAAACCATATAATATGAGGTCAAACCTAAACACTTTCAATTTGTATGCAATCTGGCAGGCCCTTGCACTACATAGAAAAGGTAAATCTGAAGGAAAAAGTCTTCAGAAAATCTTATAGTGTATATGGCCCTTTAAGCTGGATACACACTATCTAATTTTTGTGGTTAGATTTCCTTCAGATTTACCTTTTCTATGTAGTGCAAGGGCCTACCAGATTGCATACAAATTGAAAGTGATTAGGTTTGACCTCATATTATATGGTTTTGGTAAGTCTAAAGGAAAAAGTCTTCAGAAAATCTTATAGTGTGTATGGCCCATTAGTCTTACACCACAGACACTCAATAGTGCGGCAAAGTTTTTTGAGACTTCTGGTGTCATCTGTTTGCCAGGGTTGTAGAGGTTGGGCCTGATTCTGTGTATCATGAGGGGACAGGGGTGAGATTTTGTCATAAAGGTGGTCAGTAGCAGAATAGAGAAGGGTTGAAGTGGTGAAGGTTTCTACTGGTAATTGTTAGGCGGTTATAGGGAAAGATGGTGGAAGACAGGTAGAGAGCAAAACTAATAAGGTGGTTATCAGAGAGGAAAAGGATTGTTGGAGAGGCTGCATGGGGTGCATAGGTAGGGGAATACAATGTTGAGGGTGTTGCCATCAGAGCGAGTAGAAGCATGTAACCACTGCTTCAGGTCAAATGTGGAGGTTAGACTAAGAAGTTTAGAAGTAGCAGAAGTGTTAATATTAACAGGGATGTTGAAGTCGCCGAGAATGATTGAGTAAATTTCAGAAGAGAGAATATAGCATAGCCAGGCAGAGAAGTCATCAAGTAAAGTTGATACTGGTCCAGGTGCCAGTTGATTGTAGAAATTCTTAAGGAAATTGGGGAAAATAGACTATACAGTGAGCTTTAAATGATGAGAGGAGCAGAGAGGGAGGAGAGTGAAGAACCTGGAAGGTGCTCTGTGGGGATATGAGGATTCCCACTCTACCTCCCTTGCGGCCACTAGATATAGGGGAGTGATTCCAGAGAAGGCAATCATGGAAGAAGAAACAGGACTAGCAGTGCCGGATTCATGAAGCCAGGTTTTGGTGACAGCAAGTAGATTAAAGTAGTTAGTAATAAAGAGGGTATGAACAGAGGTGAGTTTGTTGCAGACAGAGCGGGCATTCCAGAGGGCACAGAAGAAGGGGAGGCTGGTTTTGGGAAGAAGAGGAGTGGAAACTAAATTGTGTAGATTGTGGCTGCTGCCAGAGGGTACAAGGTTATGGGTTAGTTAGGTGCAGTCAAATAAAGGAGGCCCAGGGTTTGGGGAATGGGGATATATCTCCAGATGTTAGAAGAAGCAGAAGGGTGAGGGAGGTTTATTGAAAGTGAGATTTATATGAGGGGACATGCCTAAGCATCCTGAGGATTTTATTAGCATGTACCATGCAATCCAGTGCAAGTCATTAACTTAAAGTGTTACTAAATCCACAACAGTAAAATCAGACTGTATATGTAGTACATCATGCTTGTTATACAAACTGTGGAACCTAAGCGGTTAATCCTGCCCATTGTGTAAGAAACCTGTTTGATCCTGTTTTTCTCTGATCCTCCCCCTCTTCCACAGTCCCCAATCCATCTCCTGATAGTACAGAGCCTTTGGGGGGGGGGGGGGGCAAGCTGCACATGCTCAGTTTGGTGTGTACTGCTAGAGAGTTTTTTTTTTTTTTTCTTGGGAGGGTGCATGTGATCATTTGCACTGTCCAGACAGAGGGTCAGGGGTATTGCAGCCTCATAGGACAATCAGGGGAGAATGGAAACTCCTCCTACAAGCTTTAACCATTGCTCAGCTGGATACTGATAGAAGTCACAAGACTGCTATTTACTGCTGATGAGAAAAGGTATTTAGCAGTTTTTATTTACTAAAATAATTGCATTTCCATGTTCTGCGTGCTGTGGGAGACTACATTTATTGAATGCAGGGTCCTGGGTTTAGTAACACTTTAATATTGACACACGCTGCAGATTGCAACTGAAGTGCGCTTTGAATGCAGTGTGGGAAACACACACAGACTGCAGGTTTCCCGCACCACATTCTGGTGTGAACTAGCCCTCAATGTTAGATAATAACATAAATAATATTAAAAACAACTAATAATGGTAAAACAATGTTTACAATGATTTATGCAGATATCTTTTGTAGGTGTATACCATTTGTAGGCAGGTGCAGTCTATATTCTCATCTGCATTGCAGAGGAGAGGAAGTCAAGAGGAAAATGGTTCCTCTATGGTTTCCCAGGTCACTGGGGAAGCTATCCGGTAGGATGCTGCCACCCTGTGTAACTCTGGCAGCCATCATGGGTCAGGCAGAATCTTTTTAAGGCCCTGGCTCCCAGGCTTGGCATGTATTTTACACAAGGCTTTTTTTCTCAGAAAATAGGTGCAGGAACTCAAACACGACCCCCCCCCCCCCCCAAAAAAAAAAACTCCCAATTTGGTCAAAATCTCACTAACAGTGGGAGGGTTTTAAAGGGCCAATAAATACCAGGAATGTATTATGTACAGAGTGCAGAGTTCGGTGGGGTTACACACAGAGTGCAGAGTTCAGGGGTGTGCTGTGTACAGAGTTCAGGGGTGGGCAACACACAGAGTGCAGAGTTCAGGGGTGTGCTGTGTACAGAGTTCAGGGGTGGGCAACACACAGAGTGCAGAGTTCAGGGGTGTGCTGTGTACAGAGTTCAGGGGTGGGCAACACACAGAGTGCAGAGTTCATCCTTCTTCCACAGCTGCTTAGCTCTGCACCCCTCATTCACATCTCACTTTCACCCCTCTTCTTCTCTAGTACTTCCCCTCACACTATAGATGGCTTCACCTCTCTCACTTGCAGGGAGATCATCCAGTGAGGGTGTCAGCATCCGCACTGCACCCCAGGCACCGGCATCTCCTTTGTCCCCATACTGCACTTGGAAAACACAGGAAGTCAGACCTCTGTGTTTATGAGTGATAGTGGTGAATAGAGAGCAGAGGGCCTGAGTCAAAAGTGGTGGAACTGAGTTCCACCAAGTTCCAGCTGAAAAAAAGCCCTGATTTTACATGTGGGTAGTATAGAGACAGGTCACCCGTCTGACAGGGATAGTGATTACCGACAGTGAGAGGTTCCAGAGGAATAGGGAAAAGACACGCCATCCTTCCTAGTAACCTTCCTAGTTGGGTAAGAACCGGCCAGACTGCATTCTGCCCCTTAAGCCAAAAACCGTCGGTACATCTGAGGCCTGCTCCGCTACTTATTGCTGTTGTTTACCATGAGTGTTCCCACTCCGATGCCACCCCGTCCGGTTTGTTATGAATTACGGAATTTTACATCAATACAAGTTCTGTTCTATGCGACTGGACTCTGCCGCCACACCACACTGCACATTCCCACACTTTTCTGTTTTAGACCAATGACTGTCGGGCTCTGCCATTTTGCTCTTTGAGGCTCCCTGCTTCTTTGTCTGTGTATGCCAATCATACATACACAAGTAAAGTAAGTACTTTGGAGCTACATACCTTTCCCAACTCAGTGACTTGATTTAGTGAGGCCAAGTGGTCAGCTGGACTACCCTGCAAGATGTATGCTGTGGCAGAGATCACAAGCCTGTAACTGTCAATCAGAACCTGGCCACAACTAGTTCTGCCCATGCTTTCTCGATTAACAGAACTGTTACTGTTGCTGAAATCTTCCCACTACAGGCTGCAGTGTCTGGAAGGGGAAACGTGTTAAGCACAATAAACGGAGAATTTGGTTCAGTCGGGGAAGATAAGGAAAGCTTTATGTGGCTTGTGCATCACATAGTAACTGAAATGGGTATTTGTTTAGACCGTAATTCAGTAGCCTTTAGGCTTTGTTCACACATGCAGCTAGGGGGCAGGTTAACTAAGCTTTTGAGCTACAACTTTATGGCCTCCAAACCACCGACCTGAATTTGGGTATGCAGCCTTTCAGGTCTGTGCACATGCCGCAGTTGCAAAGTCATGCCTTGCCATGCCAAGCCATGCTAATCCTTGGGGTCATGGCAAAAAAGTAAACAGCATATAGTATTCAGAGGGTGCTACTGCTGCCGAGCACCGCAAGTACCATGGTAGTAGCATTTACAGGGTTCATTCAGCCTGAGAGGAGGTGACATAATGCCTCCTTACCGCCTGCCAAATGCCTTCTGAAGAACGAACCAATGCAGATTGCTCTTCAGAGGGCGCTGCATTTGTGAACAAGCCCTTAGTAGTACTTTAGGACTAAAAAATGGTAATTGCCCTGAGCCATTCTTTTACTCACTGAAAATACACTATAGATTTATCATACAGTTACATATTAGGGTTATGTGTTAGGTAAAGTGTTAAGATTCATTATTAACCTCATGCCAACTGGTCGCCGCATATATACTGCAGCAGGCTGGCTCGGCTGTGCGAATCGCCATACCTGTACAGCGAACTGCGGAAGCCCTCCTGGGGGCAAGCACACGCCGCTGGCGCCGCACTCCCACCCCCACTAGGCAGCGGGGATGCTGATCCATGGGACCGGTGGCACCAATTGCTCCCTGCTGAGAGAGAACACCGGTCAGCTGTTGTAAATACTGAAATGATCACAGAGCTCCTGTGATCCTTCTATATAGGTTCACAGTCTCTATGTTCATTTCACAAGTCCCTCCCCCACAGTTAGAAAACACCCCCTAGGCTCATAATCAACCCTTTAATCACCCCTAGGTTAACCCGTTCCCTGCCAGTGTCATTATTACAGTAACAGCGCATATTTTTAGCACTGATTACTGTAGTAATGTCACTGGACCCCCCAAAAGTGTCAAAAATGTCAATTAGGGGTCTGATCAGTTCGCCGCAATGTCGCAGTCCCGCTAAAAATTGCAGCTAGCCACCATTACTAGTAAAAAAAAAAAAAAATAAATAAAAATGACATAAATCTTTCCCCTAGTTTGTAGACACGATGACTTTTGTGCAAACCAATCAAAATACGCTTATTCAGATTTTTTTTAGCAAAAATATGTAGCAGAATACAAATTGGCCTACAAGGATGAAAAAAATTGATTTCTGGATTTTTTTGGGGGGGAATGTTATATAGCAGAAAGTGAAAACTATTGTTTTTTTTTTTTTTTTTTCAGAATTGTCAGTCTTTTTTTGTTTATAGCGCAAAAAAATAAAAATTGCAGAGGTGATCAAATACCACCAAAAGAAAGCTCATATTTTTGGTAAAAAAACTAGGGGAAAGATTTATGTCATTTTTATTTATTTTTTACTAGTAATGGCGGTGATCATCGATTTTTAGCAGGACTGCGACATTGCGGCTTACAGATCAGACTCCTAACTGACATTTTTGACACTTTTGGGGGGGGCATTGAAATTTAAGTAATCAGTGCTATAAATATGTACTGTTACTGTGCTAATGACACTGGCTGGGAAGGAGTTAACTCATGGGCGATCAAAGGGTTGTATGAGCCTAGGGGGTGTTTTTTAACTGTGGGGGGATGGGCTTATGAAACCAATACAGAGACCTGTGTTTCTAAATAGGAGGAACACAAGAGCTCTGCATTGATACCAGAGAGAACAACGGTATGCTGTGTTTACAACACCAGACCGCTGTTCTCTCTTCAAGGGGAGCGATTGCGGGTGCCCGGCACCAATCGTGGCTTCCGGCCGCATGGATCCGCTTCCCCGCTGGTGAGTGGGCCCACGCACGCACCCCCAGGATTGCTTCTGCAGACCGCTCTACAAGTATGGCGATTCGCGGGAACCTGCCGACCTGCCGCCGTATGAGAGTTATAGGGCGGCTGGTCAGCAAGTGGTTAAGAAAGCTTTTCTTTGTTTTTGGATAAGGCCCCTTTCACACAGGCGGACCGTTCAGATCCGCCTGTCCATTTTTTTGGCGGATCTGAACGGTCCCCCCATGCATCCCTATGGGGCATCGGATGTCAGCGGAGACATGTCCACTGGCATCCGACCAGATCCGATCTGTCAAATCTGGACGGATGGAAACCCTATTTTCCATCCGTCCAGCGGATCGGATGAGAACGGACCTATGGTCCGTTCCCATCTGATTCCTTCATAGAGATGCATGGGGAACTGACAGCTGTGTCTCCGCACACAGTGCAGAGAACAGCTGTCACCCTCCTGCTCAGCGAGGGATCGGTGGATCGATCCCCCGCTGAGTTAAACGGAGTCCGTCCGACAGACGGGCTGTGTGAAAGAGTCCTATAGTGAGAAAAGAACTCCTCTCCAGTTTTTATTCCTTTTAGTGTCCCCACTTAGTAGATTTGAGTTCTGTATTTGTCCTAGTTATAACTGCCACCATAAGTGATAAAAACAAAATCCAAGATTTTATAGTTGTCACCAAAACAAGAAGTGAGGGAAATCTTCTAATGTTCTAGTGCCAACTGTCTAAAGTGAGTAATTCCCCTTACTTTGAAGAGGTTTCTTATTTTTTTAGCTTTGGAATGAGTGAGAAGTTAAAGAGGAACTAAACTCTTTACAGCCAAGGAAGCTGCCGTCTTGGCCTCTGTTTAATCAAGTGCACATGTGATCAGTTATGACACCAGCCATTGGATGGTTTGACAGCTTGGTTGAGAGCCCATCCAATGTGATAGTTACATTCCCAGGGTGTAACTGTTTTTTGAAACTAATAAATCAATGGGTTTACTTCCGCTTTAACCACTTAAGCCCCGGAAGATTTTACCCCCTTCCTGACCAGGGCCTATTTTGTGATTCGGCACTGCGTGACTTTAACAGATAATTGCGCAGTCATGCGACACTGTACCAAAACGAATTTGGCGTCCTTTTTTTCCCATAAACAGAGCTTTCTTTTGGTGGTATTTGATCACCTGTGCGATTTTTTGATCATGCGCTATAAACAAAAAAAGAGCGTCAATTTTGCAAAAATAACAATGTTTTTCACATTTTTTTATATGAAATTCCCCCCCAAAATATGTAAAAATCAAAATTTTTTAACATTTTAGGCCAATTTTTTTTTTTACCATATGTTTGGTAAAAAAAATTGCAAAAAGCGTATTTTGATTGGTTTGCGCAAAAGTTATTGCGTTTACTAACAAAGGGAAAGATTTTTGTCATTTTTGTTGTTTTTTTTTTAACGCGTAATGGCGGCGATCTGCGATTTTTTTTTGCGGGACTGCAACATTGGGGCGGACAGATCGGACCCTTGACTGACATTTTTGACACTGGGGTTACCAGTGACATTACTACAGTAATCAGTGCTATACATATGCACTGTTACTGTAAAAATGACACTGGCAGTGAAGGAGTTAACTGTCTTGGAGAGGGAGGGGTTAAGTGTGTCCTAGGGGCGTGCTTCTAACTGTGATTGGCTGTGGCTTGCTGTGTAAGAACAGTGATCAACGGTCCTACATAGTAGAACCGTTTGATCACCATTCATACACAGGGAGAACTGACAGGCGGCTTTGTTTACATTAGCCGCTTGCCTTTCTCCCGCTGTCACGGACGATCGCGAGTGCGGGCACACGCGCGGGGGGGTCCGTGACCGAGCGGGAGCACGCGCTCGCTCCAAAAACCCTTACAGGCTAGCAATGTAGCCCTACGTCGCTCTGCCTGTGAGGGGCTGACTGCCGACGTAAATAGTCGTGCGGCAGTCGGCAAGTGGTTAAAAATTCCGTCAGGTTTAATTTGTGCTGGTGGCCATTGTCACTGGGATTGAAAGTGAAGGAAAATTAAAAGTTTTGAGTTTATCACTGGAACATGAACACGAACAGGGGAAAATCTTCTAATAGGTGTACTTGTTTCAGTGACAGTTGTTGAAGAGAAGATAGACTTTGTTGAGATTCTGTGCTGTTTGCTGTTATGTCTACAGGAAAGAAAGTAAAAGGAAATCTCTTGAATGACCCCAAACGGATAGGGCTTTAACCATTTTCTATTTTATCCAAAAAGTTTAGGCTTAGATATACTTTAAGTTACAAATATTATTTACACTTAAAGTGTTCTCTAGGTTCCTCTGTGTCATTCTACAAAACACATGGTTTTGCGTCCTGTCCATCCATGTGTCCCTGAGTTTTCTTGTGTCCACCAGGCTCAAGTTTTTAGAAATCCATAGTGTTTCCCTGTCATACTTCCAATGCTAGCTCTCAAATGACATTGACTCTTATCTACATAAGTAAAAAGTGGTTCCGGTTAGCATGATAATGCTTCCTCCATCTGCAGTATATATCCCAGCAATTTATCAGCAGATGGTGTGCTTATGCTTTCAGAAATATTTTTAGCCATTAGAAGCCAATAATTGCAACTTGCATAACAGTCCATGACCCCATAGCATGTAAAGTCCTGATGGCAGGTCATTTTTGCACAATTCCCTGCAGCCAGAACACTTGTATATACAAACCCAGTTCCAAAATAGTTGGGACACTGTACAAATTGTGAGTAAAAAAGGAATAGACTAATTTACAAATCTTATAAACGTATATTTTATTCACAATATAATATAGATAACATATCAAATGTTGAAAGTGAAACATTTTGAAATGTCATGCCAAATATTGGCTCATTTTGGATTTCAGGAGAGCTACACATTCCAAAAAAGTTGGGACAGGTAGCAATAGGAGGCCAGAAAAGTTAAATGTACACAGTGGCGGCTGGTGTTCAAAATTTTTTGGGGGGGGGGGGGGGGCGCAAACAGAAAAATGTAATAGGCATTGCTTTGCGGCAAAAAACGCTGTAAAAAATTGCGTGACTTTGAGGTCGCAAAAGTGTGAAAGGGGCCTTCAGTAGTTAAGGTATAGTGTGCCCCCTTTCAATGCAGAGAGACCAGCGTGCCCCCTTTCAATGCAGAGAGACCAGCGTGTCCCCTTTCAATGCAGAGTGACCAGAATGCCCCCTTTCAATGCAGAGAGACCAGCGTGCCCCCTTTCAATGCAGAGAGACCAGCGTGCCCCCTTTCAATGCACGGTGACCAGCGTGCCCCCTTTCAATGCACAGTGACCAGCGTGCCCCCTTCAATGCAGAGACCAGCGTACATGCCCCCTTCAATGCAGTGACCAGCATACATGCCCCCTTCAATGTAGTGACCAGCGTACATGCCCCCTTCAATGCAGCGACCAGCGTACATGCCCCCTTCAATGTAGTGACCAGCGTGCATGCCCCCTTCAATGTAGTGACCAGCATACATGCCCCCTTCAATGTAGTGACCAGCGTACATGCCCCTTCAATGTAGTGGCCAGCATACATGCCCCCTTCAATGTAGTGACCAGTATACATGCCCCCTTCAATGCAGTGACCAGCCTACATGCCCCCTTCAATGCAGTGACCAGCATACATGCCACATTCAATGCAGTGACCAGCATACATGCCCCCTTCAATGTAGTGACCAGCGTACATGCCCCCTTCAATGCAGAGACCAGCATGCATGCCCCCTTCAATCCAGTGCACTTACCTGGATCATAAGCAGCAGCGGCGGCGGCGCGGCTTCTACTCGGTCCTCCCGCTCCCGCCTCCTCCTCAGCCAATGGCATGGGGTTTGCCTTGCGGCCAATCAGGAATCACATATTAGACCCGCTGCCTGATTGGCCGAGAGAAGGATCTGTGGATCATTCGCTATTGTCACACAATGGGTGGAGTCGGGGCCCACTGCTCTGCGCCCCGGGTCCACCCTTTGCATCGCCCTATTGGAGATCCTGGCTCTAATCAGGTGATGAAAAAAAAAAAAAAGCCTTATTGAACTCCATGCGTCCGGCGACCCTGCATGCAGATTAGGGGGCCAGACGCATGGATAGGGGGGCGGCACCCCTGCGCCCCCAACACACCAGCCGCCACTGAATGTACATATAAGGAACAGCTGGAGGACCAATTTGCAACTTATTAGGTCAATTTGCAACCTGATTGGGTATAAAAAGAGCTTCTCAGAGTGGCAGTGTCTCTCAGAAGTCAAGATGGGCAGAGGTTCACCAATTCCCCCAATACTGCGGCGAAAAATAGTGGAGCAATATCAGAAAGGAGTTTCTCAGAGAAAAATTGCAAAGAGTTTGTTATCATCATCTACAGTGCATAATATCATCCAAATATTCAGAGAATCTGGAACAATCTCTGTGCATAAGGATCAAGACTGGAAAACCATACTGGATGCCCGTGATCTTCCCGCCCTTAGACGGCACTGCATCACATACAGGAATGCTACTGAAATGGAAATTACAACATGTGTCAGTGAACACAATCCACCATGCCATTCGCTGTTGCCGGCTAAAACTCTATAGGCCAAAAAAGAAGCCATATCAAAACATGATCCAGAAGCACAGGCATTTTCTCTGGGCCAAGGCTCATTTAAAATGGACTGTGGCAAAGTGGAAAACTGTTCTGTGGTCAGACGAATCAAATTTGAAGCTCTTTTTGGGAAAACTGGGACGCCATGTCATCCAGACTAAAGAGGACAAGTCCAACCCAAGTTGTTTTCAGCGCTCAGTTCAGAAGCCTGTACCTCTGATGGTATGGGGTTGCATGAGTGCGTGTGGCATGGGCAGCTTACACATCTGGAAAGCCACCATCAATGCTGAAAGGTATATCCAAGTTCTAGAACAACATATGCTCCCATCCAGACATCGTCTCTTTCAGGGAAGACCTTGCATTTTCCAACATGACAATGCCAGACCACATACTGCATCAATTACAACAACATGGCTGCGTAGAAGAAGGATCCGGGTACTGAAATGGCCAGCCTGCAGTCCAGATCTTTCACCCATAGAAAACATTTGGCGCATTATTAAGAGGAAGATGCGACAAAGAAGACCTAAGACAGTTGAGCAACTAGAAGCCTGTATTAGACAAGAATGGGACAACTCAACACGCATAACAGGAAATTTTGACCTATGTACGCTAGCTCTAAAATCCAAGCATATTTTTCTGTTTTACAAGTTGTTATATGTCACCTTATTACATCTATATGAACAATACTCCAGTGATGTATTTCTGTATTGCTTTCATTATACAAAATGTTGTTGTACTCTGTATTTTCCATGCTTTTAAAAACCAATAAAACAGTTTGAAACAAAAAAAAGAATGGGACAACATTCCTATTCCTAAACTTGAGCAACTTCTAGCTTCAGTCCTCAAAAGTTTGCAGACTGTTATAAAAAGAAGAGGGGATGCCACACAGTGGTAAACATGGCCTTGTCTCAACATTTTGGAGATGTGTTGATGCCATGAAATTTTTTTCCCTTAAAATGATACATTTTCTCAGTTTAAACATTTGATATGTCATCTATGTTGTATTCTGAATAAAATATTGAAATTTGAAACTTCCACATCATTGCATTCTGTTTTTATTCACAATTTGTACAGTGTCCCAACTTTTTTTGGTAAATTATGTTTGTATAACGCTACCCCTGTAGGAGCCACCGATTAGGATTGGTCCTCTGATCTTTGCATCTACCTTTTCCAAAAAAACTCAGCCTCTCTAACACACCAGGTTGAGTGTACAAACATACAATATCACAGCAAATCACTGAAAGTGATACTTAGTACCAAGTGAAATACTACCCAGTAGTAGCTCTATATCAAAGAAAACAGGCACCAAACCAGGTAGTAAAAGCAAACTTAAAGTCGTTGTAAAGGCTGAAGGTTTTTTGCCTTCATGCATTTGTAGCACCCTACAAGGTAGGTGCTAGGCAAAGTATAGTGGGCCTTAGCTGCCTAACAGCAGGGCCATGATTTTCAGCTGGGCTGTCATTTCTCCCAGGTGTGGTCATTGAGAGGGGAGTCTTCCCACTGGCTCCAAGAGAGGGCTCTTATTGGGCAGTGGAGGAAACCCAATCAATGGCACATTCAGGCCTCTATCTACCCCAGAAAGGCAGATTCTGAAGCACAGGATTCTGGGAGTGGGTATAAGTTTGAGGGGAGTGCATGACGCAGGGTCTTTGGTGGGAAGCAGAGTCATAGGGGGGAGAGTCCTCCTGTCAGCAGGATTGGGTGTCCCGGGCGGCTTGCCTGAGGGGACGGAGTAAGCTGAGCTGAGCTGCAGAGAGGATCCGGTGTGCCACGGACCAGCGGAGCAGAGGGGGTCCAGTTTCAGGAAAGCATTCCCAGTTCATGAGTACTGTAAACTGCCCCTGGGGGTCTGCCTAGCAGAGGGGACCACTCCGGTGAAGGTCCAAGGGATCCAGGAGTCAGGTAGCGGTAAAGGGGGTGCCAGTGTTGACCCTGAAGTGTAGAGGGGGTGCCTAGTGAGAGGACCCTGAAGTTCAGAGGGGGTGCCTAGTGAGAGGACCCTGAAGTGTAAAGGGGGTGCCTAGTGAGAGGACCCTGAAGTGTAAAGGGGGCGCCAGCGGTTGGGCCCTGAAGAGTTAAAGTGTACAGTGTGCAGTGTACAGTGTTGAGAGTTGCAGCAGTCAAGGTAAAAACGCCAGGGGTAGTTGATCCAATTGCCTCCTGGGCAGTGGTGGGATTCAGCCGGTTCACACCGGTTCGTACGAACCTGTTACTAAAAATGTACAAGTTCGCAGAACCGAAGCTGAAAGCTGACTCCGATTATGTCACTGAGTCTGTGTAGTCAGACTTACAGTTCAGTGTTCAGCAGACCCGCGCAGGTCACTTCTGTGTGTAGAGTGGAGAGGGGAGGAGCCTCTGACCCAGGCAGCTAATCGGCTGGGGCTAGCAGGTCACTTCCTTGTGTTCAGTGGAGAGGGGAGGGGCCTCTGACCTGAGCAGCTAATCAGCTTCTCTCTTCAGTGTACAAGCAAAGTAATTCACTTGTTCACTGAAGCCGATTAGCTGCCCTGGTCAGAGGCCCCTCCCCTCTCCACTGAACACAAGGAAGACAGTGACACCTTCTAGCCGGAGGGAGAGTGGGATCCATGTGATAAGATATGTGTCAGTGTAGGTGAGTTATGATGAAGGAACGTGTACTGGGCTCATCAGTCACTGGGCAGGTTGCATGCTTCTGGTGTCCATAGTACTGAAGAGGTGGGATGGAGGTCCCTCCCTGTGATCTCTTATCTCTCATACAGCAGGCTGGGTGTGAAGAGGTGAGCCCTGGCTGCAGTGTGACCTTTAGCCTGCACACAATGGATAATATACACAAAGAGTCCTTTTAGAGAACACCAGACCTGGATGTGATCTTTTATAAGTGATCCCACATCTGTTATCTGTGTGTATTTATGTTCAGAAGACCCCACGATGATGTAATAGTAAAATGCCAACCCTTTGTTCTGGCACAGCTGCTGCTATTATTTGAAACAAAGATTCCTATACCATATGTGTCACACTTCCCAGGTGTCAAGAACAAATCCTCCTAAAGAGCGAACACTGCTAATCTGTTCGCTCTTCAGGAGGATTTGTTCCTGACACCTAGGAAGTGTAACACACATTGTATGGGAGTCATGGTAAATGTATTACAAAGCGTTTTAAATACCTAGGCCCCCTCGACCTTTAAGAAGTGACTGTACTTAACCACTTCTTCCCACTACATCCCTTTCTTTATGAATATTAGCATGCATAAAGAAAGGGATGTATTCCAGAGATAAGACTATAATCCTTCCACTTTATAAAACTCTGGTCCGACCGCATCTGGAGTATTCCGTCCAGTTCTGGTCGCCAGTCCTCAGGAGGGATGTGTTGGAGCTGGAGAGAGTCCAGAGAAGGGCAACTAAACTGATTAGGGGATTGGAGGACCTTAATTATGAAGAGCATCTGCAATCACTTGATTTGTTCTCCCTGGAGAAGAGACGCCTGAGGGGGGACATGATAGCAATTTATAAATATCTCAATGGGGATCTCAGCTTAGAAAAAAAGCTGTTCAGTCAAAGGGATTGCATGAGGACTCGAGGGCATACAATGCGATTAGAGGAGAATCGTTTTAACCTCAGGCAACGTGGGGGGTTCTTTACTGTTAGGGCTACAGGATTGTGAAATTCTCTACCACAAGAGGTGGTTTCTGCGGGAAGTATGGTGGCTTTCAAAAGACTCTTAGGCCTCATGCACACTGGACGTTTTTGGAGCTGCTGTTAGCAGCGTCAGACGTTTTTTTTTGCAGCTGCAGAACGCCCATCCATGTTATTCTATGGACTCATGCACACATAGAGCTTTTAGGAGCTCCAAGTGGCATAGGCGTTTTACAGCTCCAAAAAAAACCCAGAAACTGTGGGTTCAGGAGCTCCAGCGTCAAGCTGCAAAAAACGCCTGACGCTACTAAACGCGCCTAAACGCGGCTAAACGCGGCACGACGCGCGTCAAGCAGCGTCAAGCGTTTTTTTTTTTTTTTTTTTTTTTTAACTGTGATTGGTCATTGTAATGACCTGGAAACCAGGAAATACAGAAAAAATGTGATTGGTGACTGTAATCACATGGAAAACAGCAAATACATGCCCACATTACCCAAGAGACCTTTGCCCCTGTTGAGAAGAGTGGATAGTGTGGAAAAGAAGCATGGCTACTAACATTCAACAGGCAGAGCTGATTTCAGCAATTGAAGTTAATCCAGAGCTCTGGGATTTATCCCACCCATCATATAATGACAGAATACGTAAAACAAAGATCTGGAGGGAAATTTCAAATGCTCTCATACCAGACTGGGCCCGGCTGAGCAATTCATCAAAATAAGAACGAAGTAAGTTTTTTTTTTTTTTTTTTTAATTCCTTTGCTATGTTTATTAGAAAGCATATTAACCCTTTTTTCAATTTTCCATAGCCAAAGCATTACAACGGCGCTGGAAATCAATACGGGACAGAGTAAGGAGAGATTTAACAGAAATAGAAAAATCTCAGCGGAGTGGAGCAGCAGCTCCACCCAGAAAACAATATTTATTTCATAACAACCTAGCGTTCCTGCGCCGATCAATGCTGCAAAATGCAAGAGAGTAAGTTAATTTTTTTTTTTTTATGTCACATATACCCTAACAAAAATTAAAAAATGTACATTCACATTTTAATTCTCTATAGAACAACATCAAACATTTCAGACCACAGGGATCCTATCGAGGAGGAGGTGGATGCTCCAGATGCAGCTTGTATAGAAAGTGGGAGTGTAACAGAAGCGGAGGTGCTATCCCCCAATCTCTCCATTTCCCAAAGCCCATCACCAGCACAGGTAATTATCTGTCCATTATGTCTCTTCTGTCTGTCAGTCTATGTACCAATCTGAACATGCCCATTTTTGTTCACAGGAATCTACGAGCCAGGTTACACCTGCCAGCAGCATCCGCCAGGAACCTGAATACCAGGTGGAAGTTCGTGGCCGTGGCAATGGCAGTACCCGTGGCAGAGGCCGCAATCAGCGCCAGAGGGGTGGCATGTTCGCCCCTGAAACAGAGGATAGGGTGGTAGCCTTGCTGCAGGAAGTGAGGCAGGAGAGGCGCGTCGTGGACCCATTTTTGGATCCTTTGAATGCGCGCGCCTCATTCTTGCGGAACCTGTACCACGTCCTGGAGGAGATTGGTGGACCCGAGGAGAGGCACTGTATGGATCGCATGTACGTTTTTGCTATGCAATATCGTACATCAAAATTAAGTGGTGGGCGACCACCTAGCGATCCATCCAGTGCTCTTCAGGATCTATCAATGTCCTCCAGGACTGTAGCAATGCTACCACCCCCCTCATATCAGCAGCCTAGATGGCAGCCACCATCTGGCAATTCCTATTACTCCCCACATTTCCCCACGGAATTTCCTCCTCCCCCTCCTCCAGGACATGCAACATGCTCCAATTTTGCCATACCCCCTGCCTTCCAAGGACCCTACCATCCCCAGGACTTTGGGAATGAGCGCCTGCCCCAACCTACCCATTCCCACCCTGAATCCACTGTCCCCCGTCCCCAATCACCTCATCTGAGCCCTGCTGACCAATCTGCTCAATATCAGCAGTTATAAACTTGAGCTTTTTTGGTTTTGTTACTCCAGTTTTCTTTTTTGTTTTGTTACTCCAGCTTGTTCAATAAATCTTTAAACAAGAATTTGTATGTTTTTTTTTTTGGGGTTAAGGTACACTTCAGCAGTATGTTAGCATACGGGTATCATACGCTTGCCTCAAGCAGAAGAAAAGGACTCTTTTTCTTCTGCCTGGGGCAAGCGTAAGTGCAGCCCAAAAAGGGGTATCATACGCTTGCCTCAAGCAGAAGAAAAGGACTCTTTTTCTTCTGCCTGGGGCAAGCGTAAGTGCAGCCCAACAAGGGATATCATACGCTTGCCTCAAGCAGAAGAAAAGGACTCTTTTTCTTCTGCCTAGGGCAAGCGTAAGTGCAGCCCAACAAGGGATATCATACGCTTGCCTCAAGCAGAAGAAAAGGACTCTTTTTCTTCTGCCTGGGGCAAGCGTAAGTGCAGCCCAACAAGGGATATCGTACGCTTGCCTCAAGCAGAAGAAAAGGACTCTTTTTCTTCTGCCTGGGGCAAGCGTAAGTGCAGCCCAAAAAGGGGTATCATACGCTTGCCTCAAGCAGAAGAAGAGGACTCTTTTTCTTCTGCCTAGGGCAAGCGTAAGTGCAGCCCAACAAGGGATATCATACGCTTGCCTCAAGCAGAAGAAAAGGACTCTTTTTCTTCTGCCTGGGGCAAGCGTAAGTGCAGCCCAACAAGGGATATCATACGCTTGCCTCAAGCAGAAGAAAAGGACTCTTTTTCTTCTGCCTAGGGCAAGCGTAAGTGCAGCCCAACAAGGGATATCATACGCTTGCCTCAAGCAGAAGAAAAGGACTCTTTTTCTTCTGCCCAACAAGGTACAAGGCACAGCTGAACTGAAGAAATGGGAGACATGAAAAGAACTGCCAAATTTTAAATTGCTTTATTTCTAAAAAAAACAAGAAGGCAGAGCTTAGAAAGATACAACATTTTTTTTAAATAAAATCATTTTGCCACGAAACTTCTCCATCAGGTGATAAGAAGAAATCGGCAAACTGGTTACGAATGCCTATCACCCGTGCCGTTGACCTCAAGTCCAAATATTGCACTCGTTGATTTTGGTTTCGGGGTTCCGGTTCAACGGTGCTCCTCTCCTTCTCCCGCAGGAAGTTGTGGAGAACACAGCATGCCAGGACCACCCTAATGGCATTTTCCACATCAAGCTGCATGCAGGTGAGTAACACTCTCCATTTTGCTGTCAGGACTCCAAAGGCACATTCAACAACGCGGCGTGCACGGCTGAGACGATAATTAAATATTTTTTGGCTGTCGCTGAGACAATTGCCACTGTATGGCCTCATTATATTTTCACTAAGTCCGAAGGCCTCGTCCGCTACCATGACCAATGGTAAGCTTGGTTCCTCGGTACAAGGTAGAGGCCTTCTTTCTGGAATGTTGAACCTTCCTTCGTTTAGCCGACGTCCAAACGCTGACTCACGAAAAATGCGGGCATCACTCTGGCTGCCATATGCTCCAACGTCAACCACAATGAAACGCAGATTCGCATCAGCTAATGCCAGCAGGACCACCGAAAAGTATTTTTTATAGTTAAAATATGACGAACCTGAGTGAGGAGGCTTCTTGACCCTGATATGTTTGCCATCCAGTGCGCCCAGACAATTGGGAAACTGAGTTTTTCCCCAAAATTCATCAACCACTGCTTCCCAGAGGTCTTCAGTTGGCTCCGGCATTACGACTTGATTAAGCTCCTCCCATATTGTCATACAGCTTTCTCGGACTATCTTGCCAATCGTCGAGACACCAAGAAGAAAGTGGTGGTGTAAGGACACGAAACTCGATCCTGTAGCAAGGAACCTAAAAAAGATCAAAATTGGGAGTGTCAAAACAATACAACGCAATACATTTTGTACACATGCAATGCGACATAAGCTATGCAATCGGTTTGCAAGAAATCGCAATGAACAGACATCGCATGCGATTTGCATAGCAGTTCGGTACAAATTGCATGCATGCAATGTCATGCAATGTGTGACATTGCATATGTGTGAACAGGCACTAACCCCCCTTTCAAAGCAAATATCACTTACCGGAGTGTCACGAGCAGTCGTTCCTCTGGTGACACACTGCTTCTCATCCTGGTGTCCATCCTTTCTAACCTTGGCCTGAGCATCCCCAGCAGGTCATCGAAGACAGATACTGACATTCTTGTAAAGTTGAAGAATTTTTCAGGATGCATGCGAAGATGGGTGTACATGCTCTGAAAGTACCCCAACGTAGGACGCTGGGATACAATGGGATGTACCCACAATCTACGCCGTCTGCTGCTTCTCTCCTCCTCCATCTGTCTCCTCCGCCGCATCCTATGCAGAGCAATCAGAAGGATTGCCTCATCGATTTTTTGAATCACAGGATCCATTTTCCTCAAAACAAATGCTCTCTCCTCAGTTTCTCCTCACAAAATGGCATAGTCATGTGATATTTATCATATTTTATGGAATTCTGGGTAATATGTGAGTGAATTTATGTAAAAAGTTGTGTTTACTTTAAAAAACGCTTGTTAGCGCTGACGCGCCTAAACGCGCCTAAACGCCAATGCAAAACGCGGCTTGACGCGCGTTTTTGACGCCGCTTTTTCCCGGCGTCAAGTAAACAGCTTTTGAGCACGTTTTTATAACGCCCTGTGTGCATGGAGCCTTAGACTTACATCTCAAGGATCAGAACATTCAGGGCTATGTGAGATGATTACGGCCACACACACCTACACAGGTTGAACTGGATGGACTATTGTCTTTATTCAACCTCACCTACTATGTAACTTCTGGACCGGAAGATTTTCCCCCTTAATGACCAGGCCATTTTTGCAATTCGCCACTGCGTTACTTTAACAGACAATTGTGCAGTCGTGTGACACTGAACCCAAATAATATTGATGTCCTTTTTTCCCACAAATAGAGCTTTCTTTTGGTGGTATTTGATCACCTCTGTGATTTTTATTTTTTGTGCTATAAAGAAAAAAAGAGCGACAATTCTGAAAAAAAACAATATTTTTCACATTCTGCTATATAACATTCCCTTTAAAAAAAATTTAGAAATCACATTTTTTGATCATTTTAGGCCAATTTGTATTCCGCTACATATTTTTGGTAAAAAAAAAATCCCAATAAGCGTATTCTGATTGGTTTGCGCAAAAGTTATCATGTCTGCAAACTAGGGGAAAGATTGATGTAATTTCTATGTATTTATTTTTTACTAGTAATGACGGCGATCTGCGATATTTAGCGGGACTGCGACATTGCGGCGGACAGATCGGACCCCTAACTGACATTAGAAAAAAAATTACACCATGCTTGAAAGTCGGAACTGGTTACTAAAATTTTTGAATCCCACCACTGCTCCTGGGGTATCAAAAAGGAATTCTTTCCCACACTAGAAAAAAATCAATCGGACCATGATTTATTGTTGTTTTTTTTTTTTTGCCTTCCTTTGGATCAACTGTGGGTAAAGGATAGAGTATATAGATGTTTTAAATTTGTGTTTTTTTCATCTAAATGCAGGGGCTGCTAAATATGTTTGTTTCCTCCACACTTCCTTGACCCTGAGGCACCTCCAACCCGCTTGACACTGTAGGTTCTGACATGGTAGTTCAGAGAAACAACAATGACACTTGAATATAGGTACATCAGTTTTACTGACATTAAGAGAAAAGGAACAAATGAAGTTTCAACACAACAGGAGATATGAAGGTATAGAACCAGAGTGAGATTCTGAGTCTTAAAGTCCCAAAGGCACTGAGCAACTCAAGACTCAGAATCCTATATGTCAATAATGTCAGAAATAAATAGATATAGGGGCGTGGCGTACGGCGCTGGAGATGGCCGCATAGTCCTGCAGCTCCGCTCGGCCACCCGAGACTACAGCCTCCACAGACCCCACGGAACGATCCTCTCACCTCTGTCTGCCTCCTGGTAACATCCCGGATGGCAAAGGGCAAGAAGGGCTCCCACAAGTTCGCTCGTATGGAGGTCTTCTTATTTCCAGCGCCGCCGGTCTCAGGCATCATGGCGCTGACCCACCTCTGCAGCAAAGGCCTCCACGTGAGCGATCCCTCAGTCTAGCAGGGGATGGATCTCCGCCGCTCAGGCAAGTTGCTAATCCCGATAGTGGGAACTCCTCGGGCTCCTCTACCCCGCCTTCCCCGACTTTTAAAAACCCTGCTAAGCAAAAGCCACGCCGGGGTCCCTCTCCCCCTGAAAGCTCTGGCGGTGCACACATGGACATGTCTGCTGCTCCTGATCAATCCCGGACCCAGCCTGCAGCTATGGCCGATCCCTTTGCAGCCTTCCCCTAGGGAGACCAGCCGGTGTCAGCTTCCCTGTTGAAGGATATGATGCGATCCCTGTGGACCTCCTTGCACACCGACATGCAGGGACTGTCCCAGACGCAGCGCGAGGTCCGCCATCTTGGGGAACGGGTGGATACTGTGGAGGCCTCCATGGATAAATGCTCGCTATCTCTCAATACCTTGGTGGCAGCTCATAATAGCCACTCTGAGGACATCTCCTGGCTGAAGGACAAAGTTGCGGACCTGGAGGACAGGTCTTGCAGGAACAACTTGAAGCTTAGGGGTGTCCCTGAGACAGTGCTGCCGCAAAACTTGGAAAAAATGGCCAAGACCCTTTTTACTGCGCTGGTTCCATCTCTCTCTGCAGCTGAGCTTGAGATAGACAGAATACACAGGATACCCAAGCCCAGCTTTATTGCCCAGGACCTGCCTCGGGATGTACTGCTCCGTGTCCATTTTTTTCAAACTAAGGATAAAGTGCTTATGGCATCCAGAAAGTTGCAGTCCTTGCCGGGAGAGTACCCTCAACTCCAGATTCTTCCCGATTTGTCCAGGCACACCTTACAGAAATGTAGGAATCTGGCCACGGTGACTAAGGCCCTGCGAAATCACCACATCCCACACAAGTGGAAACATCCGGCCTTCCTGTCCATAACGCACAATGGGTCTACAGTCACCATCTCTACCATGGAGGAAGGACTGTCTCTGCTGCGACGCTGGCACATCATCCCGGACTCGTCCCCTCGACCCTCTACGGTTCCTTCACCGACGCCCGTCTCCAGTGATTGGCAGATAGCATCACGCAAACGCTCCAACTCAGCGCATCGTTCGTTTGGAGGTGAGAGTGTCTTCCCACAGTCTCCACTTTAGTCTCAGGCCTAGGATGACCCAAATCCTCCTGGCCCCTCGTTACCTGTTGCAGGCTCCTCCTGCTTTTAGACTTTTTTTTATGATTCGGGCTCCGCCCGACACACCTGCTCCTTTCCCTTCCTCCCCATGTTCCTGCTCCGACGTTGGATTGTCTTTTGCATACTTGGTCACTGAAAGAGTGTATCAACGTGCCTTACAAAAATTATATTTCATATTACATTGGTTAGGGCTCATTCTACGATGAAATGTGGCCCCCTGCAATTACAGATTTAACAAGCCAGACTAGCACCTATTCATAACAACCTTGGACAGCAGACAGCTGTATTTTGCACATAGATGAAAAGACATTGACATGTTCAACACTTTTCCATTCATTCATTCAGACACTTAACGAGTTAAGGCTTAGCATTTAGATTACAAGACATTTTGCATAGAGACTGACACCACCATAAACAATTGACAATTGCTTACATTAACACAGACAAGCTGAACACAAGACGGACCGATACTACAACAAAACACCTCATATTGACACAAATGCATAGGGAAACAAAGCCTTTCATGTACAGTTTTTCTATTGTCAAATTGACCAGTAAAGTGTAAACCAGTTAAAGCAGTTTTTTCCCGCTCAAACATGCTTTAAATATGAGCTTCACCTGCAATAAAATTAGTTGTGACTGCATTACGTTTGAGTGCTATGTGTTGTCATAACTCCCGGCCGGACGAGGGTGAATTCACTATCTAGAAAGAGGGGTTAGCAACTGAAGGGCTGTAATATCATCGTGATTGCCTCCTGACAAGATTTGAGCTAACAGTCACCTTGTTGACTCCAGTGCTCCTCCTCATGCTCCACCTTGAGTTCTGTTACTTTGCTCTCACTCGACTTGAACGTTCCCCCCTGAGCCACCCACCATGACCATTAAACTTCTCTCTTTGAATGTCAACGGATTGAATCACCCTGTCAAGCGCCATTCTTTGTGGACTGAACTGTGCACCAGTCGAGCTGATGTGGTTGCCCTGCAAGAGACTCATTTTAAGGCCACCCAGCCACCGCGATTCTCCCATAGGAACTTTCCACATCTTTTCTTTGCGAACGCTCCGGAGAAGAAGCGGGGAGTCTTGGTGGCGATCAGGGATACTGTGGCCTTTACCCTTAAAGGTCAGACCAGTGATCCGGATGGACGCTTCCTGATCCTGCAGGGGGACTTCAACTTCCTGTGACTCTTGTGGTATTGTATGCTCCGAATAGTCATCAGAAGAGGTTTCTCTTGAGGCTGCTTCGGCAGGTGTCTGCTAATGTGTATGGTAATCTGGTACTGTGTGGGGATTTTAATACGGTGGTCGACCCAGGGCTTGACACTTCGGTGCCCGCCCGGGGGCGACAATTCTCTTTGCAATCCCTCTTCCACAGGGAACAGCTCTACGATGTCTGGAGGTGCCAGCATGGCTCGGAAAGGGACTACTCCCACTACTCCTCCAGACATCGTTCCTATGCACGTATTGATATGTTTTTGACGGATCTCTCTTTACTGGGTAAGGTCTCCTCCTCGGCTGTCAGAAGCATCACATGGTCTGACCATGCGGCTGTGGAGATGGTTCTGGAGGAGGGCGGACCCAGGGAACGGACTTCCATTTGGCGATGTGACACCAAAGTCCTCCAGGACACAGCGGCAGGCAAGGTCATAGGGAGTCAATTGTTGGAGTACTTCCACATCAACGCTCCTTCGGTTTCGGATCCTTGGTCACTGTGGGGGGCGCACAAGGCTTTCATTCGTGGGGTGTGCATCCAACAAACGGCCAGATTGCGCAGGGCCTACAACCGGAGGCTAACGGACCTCCTTGCGGAAATTAAGGAGTTGGAGACCATCCACAAGCGAGGCCCTACCGATACAGTGACTAGGGATCTGACCTGCAGGCGGGAGTCCCTTAAATCCCATCTCCTGGAACGCTATGATCGCCATCTCAAATCCCTTAGACTTAGCTACTACGCTCATGCTAACAGGGCGGGTAAGGTTTTGGCTTCCCGGGTCAAACAACGGCGGACGTCTGCCCGCACTTCCCACTTAACGCACCATGCCTCTAAAGCTAAACTCACGCACCCTAAAGACATCGCAAATGAGTTTGCGACGTTCTATGGTTCTCTTTACAACCTGTCCCAAGACTCCTCCACCACCCAACCCAGTACTGAGGCCATCCAGAGCTTTCTGGACAAGCTGTCCCTCCCCTCCCTATCTGACACTCAACTTAATACCCTTTCGGCTCCGATAACCATACCGGAGGTGTCTAGGGTAATTCAATCCCTTCCTAATGGCAAATCCCCGGGCCCAGATGGATTGGGCAACGAATACTATAAACTCCACAACCATACCCTCAGCCCGTTCCTCACTCAGGTCTTCAATAAGGCGATGTCGACATCCACCTTCCCGCGGGAAATGCTGGGTGCCTACATCACTACCATCCCCAAGCCAGGAAAGGACCCTAGCCTCCCAGCTAATTACAGGCCCATCTCCCTTCTGAATAGCGACACCAAAATATATGCTAAAATATTGGCCAACCGCTTACAGACCGTCCTCCCGCACCTAATCAAACATGATCAAATTGGGTTTATGCCAGGCAGACAGACGTCGGATGCTACCAGGCGTATTATTGACCTGGTGCATCTGGCTGAGAGTTCCCGTAACCCTTCTCTGCTCCTCACATTGGACGCAGAGAAGGCGTTCGATAGGGTGAATTGGCTCTATATGCGGATGACCTTAGAGAAGTTCGGCTTCTCAGGGGGCATCTTGTCTGCTCTGTTGGCTCTCTACTCCTGCCCTTCGGCCCAGGTTCTCGCTTCGGTCGTTGCCTCGGCCCCGTTCGTCATAACCAATGGCACCCGCCAGGGTTGTCCTCTCTCTCCAGCGATTTTCAATCTGATGATTGAACCGCTGGCGGAGGCCATTCGTTCTGACAACGGGGTAGAGGGGTTCCGGATGGGAGACACCGTCCACAAGGTTAACCTGTTTGCGGATGACATTGTGGTTATCCTGACAAACCCAGTCCAGTCCTTACCGGCGGTCCACAGGATACTCCGGGCCTTTGGGGAGATTTCCTACCACAAGGTCAACGCCTCTAAATCCCTAATACTCAACATGGGAATTGACCCGAAGGTAGCCGCCCTCCTTCAACTGAACTGTCCCTACCCATGGACAGGGGATCAGATCCCTTATCTGGGGGTGCGAGTTACCCCGAGTATAGCTAGACTCCTCCCTGCTAACCTAGACCCCTTGCTTCAGAAAATTAATAAAGAGATGGAGGACATGGCTAAGGCTGAAATTTCCTGGGGAGGTCGGATGGCCGCCTACAAGATGATGATCCTGCCACAAATACTCTATATCTTTAGGGTGATTCCCATCCCCTTCCCCAGGAAATACATGGTTGCCCTATCTTGTGGCTTACGCAACTTTATCTGGTACGGGAAGAGGGCCAGAGTCTCTACATCCCTGTCAGTTCAGCCCAAGGCTTTGGGGGGCGCCAAACTCCCGGATCTCTCTACGTATTACTGGTCCACTAGATTGGATCAATTGAGGGCTTGGTTTGACCCTGGGAACTGCTTCCCCTGGAAGTCTCTAGAGAGTCACATGGCGCCCACCAAAGACCTTCGGTTGTTGCTTTTGAGTGACCTCTGGATACAGTGGCCGCTATCTAGGCTCCCCCCGACGTTGCGGGAGGCCCTCCTCTCTTGGAGGAAGTTGGGGGAAACATGCGTGGGAGAAGATGGGGTGGCTCCCCACTCCTCTTCATCCTTGCCTGTGACTGTGTTATCCACACACATGCCCTCTTTATCAGCGTCCCGCTTGCTTAACTTAGGCATCTCCGAACTTTCCCATTTTTATGACAACGGTGTACTGTTGACCCCTCAGCTGCTGATGCATCACTTCCGGGTGCCCCCTTCCTTCTATCTTCCAATACTGCAGATTTGTAGCTTCCTCAGGAAGCATCCCCTACAGACCGTAAAGATCCCTATGAAAGCATGGGCGTTTTACCATTCCTCCCTGAAAAAGGGCAGGGGCATCTCTCTGTTTTATGATTTGCTCCTGCGCAGGCCGGACCCTCCGATCTCCGTCTCCATGCGGAGATGGGAGCGTGATCTCAATCTCACCGTCACCCCGGAACAATGGTCCAGGGCCCTTACCTCTACTTACCAGTACTCCCACTGTACTTCGCATTGGGAGATGATGTTAAAAATTGTTAATAGGTGGTATTATACCCCGTACAGACTGTCTAAGATTTTTCCATCTGTTCCTGACCTCTGCTGGCGTAATTGTGGCCATAGAGGGACGTTAGCGCATGTTCTGTGGGAGTGTCCCTCGTTGACAAGTTACTGGAACAGGATCTTTAGATGTATAGCGGAATGTACGGGTATCTTAGGTCCCCCTAGGAAGGAACTAGCTCTGTTGAACGTGGGTATTGAGTCCTATCCTGTCCAATACAGACAGGTCATTATCCATATTCTTCTAGCTTCCAGGGCCCTGATCCTGCGCAGATGGCGTTCTCTGGAAGTGCCAAACTTCTCTGAAGTGGTTTCAACTGTCAACGACAACTATGTTCTAGAAAAGGCGTTGGCGGTGAACTCCCTTTCCTATAATCAATTTGTGAAGGTGTGGCAATGCTGGAGTTACTATCCCTGACTGTACTTTGACTGTGTAGGGGGAGTGCAGGGGCCACCCTCATGGCGAGTATGTTCCCACTGGGGGTTGTGGGGGTGGCTCTTGCTCCTCCCCATTACGGGCTCTTTTTCCACATGGGATATGTCTACTATGTATGCTAATATTGGAGTCTCTCCTTTCTTTCTTTCTTTATAAATAATGCTGATGGTAACTTTTTGGGTCCTTATGTCGGATTCCCTTCCTCCCCCCCCCCCCTGTCTCCCCTTCCTCTTCCCCATTTACTGTTGCATTTTCTTTGTTATTGCACTGTACCTGATTGTGTTATGGTTGGTTTCTTTGTATGTTGTTAAATTTCAATAAAAAAAGAACATTTAAAAAAAAAGAAATAAATAGATATAACAATATCTAACTGAAGAAGCATATGAATATGACTGCAATAATAATGCAATTCTGCTTATGAATGCGTGAGAGTGAAAAATCAGACATCTAGCACTGTATTAACTATAGATAAGATAGTCGGATCTGACTAACTCAGCTGCATGAATATAACCCATGAACATATATATCAATCTTGGATATAACCTTGAAGAGTGCACTATATCTCCTATAGGGGGGCCCCCTTTGTCTCTGAATTAAGTGATGAGTCTTTTCTGAGCAAGGCCTTGCTAATCTTCACCGGCAGCAGGAGCTCAAATCATTCCATGAATGATATTTGTAATTAGGGTTGAGCGAACACCTAGATGTCCGTGTTCGACGGGTTCGGCCGAACTTTAAAAAAAAGTCCGGGTCCGTGTCCCGGACTTTTACCGAACTTTTCCCGGACACCGAACCCCATTGAAGTCAATGGGGACCCGAACTTTAAGGCACTAAAATGGCTCTAAAACACCAAAGGAAAGGGCTAGAGTGCTGCAAATGGCAGCAAAACGTAATTAAGAGCATGGCAAGTGCTCTGCAAACAAATGTGGATAGGGAAATAACTTAAAACAACAAAAAAAAACAGAAAAATAAAACAATGTTCTTCTTCATCTCTGAAGGACGAGGCCCATATGGAGTAGGAGGGAGGTTAAGGTGGTGGTGGATGTGGCGGTGACATAGGCGTGCGCACAGGGTGTGCTGGGTGTGCCTGGGCACACCCTAATCACCTAGGGCACATAGCATTGCCAGTGAGGAGATGGGAAAGATCTCCCTGGGACCTGCTCTGCTCTATTTCTCCTTGCCTACAGGTACATGGCCCCGATACATTACTCTCCCTGCTGGCAAACACATGCATGTGTATTTCAACTTTGGGGTGCACACCTTAATGCAATAGGCTGCGCACACCTATGGGCGGTGTAGGTGGAAGCGGCGGTGGAGGAGGACCAGGGCCGGATTAACAGCATCATGGGCTTGGTGCTGAGGATTTTGAAGGGCCTTAGGGCCGTGCCTTGCCATGCACCCAGAGGAGGAAGGGTGCAGCCATGCATGCCTAATTCAACATGGGATGCTGTCTCTGAAGCCCATAAACACATCCATGCATCGCCAACTGTCCCTCCTTGTCCGGCCTTTACGCTGTGTGGGGAGGTTCTGAGGGTGCTGCCTGGGGAAGCGAGCATAGAAGCCAGACTTCTGTGTTTACAAGTGACAGAAGAGCGGTAACAGTGAATATGGCCAACCCGGGGCCTATATAAAAGGTAGGGGCCTGGAGCTGCAGCTCCAATAGCCCCTACATTAATCTGGCCCTGAGGAGGAGGACGAGGTAGCCAACACTGCTTCTTTTCACAAATTTTAAATGAGGGTACACCCCAAAAGAGTGAGAAAGAGCAAAAATGGAACAATGGGTGGGTAAGGTCGGTATCCATTGCTATTCTGCATAAGGTACGGAAAAGTCCCGTGGGATCCATGCCTGGTTCATTTTAATGAACGTGAGCTTGTCCACATTGTCTCTGGACAGGCGGCTGCGCTTGTCTGTTATAACGCCCCCAGCCGTGCTAAATACCCGTTCAGATAATACACTGGCTGCAGGGCACGCCAGCACCTCCAAGGCGTAAAGGGCAAGCTCAGGCCATGTGCCCAATTTGGAGACCCAGAAGTTGAAGGGGGCAGACCCGTCATTCACTACATGTAGGCGTGTGCACACATACTGCTCCACCATGTTGGTAAAATGCTGCCTCCTGCTAAGACGTTCCATCTGAGCTGCTGGTGCTGCTGTTTGTTGTGGCGTGCTGACAAAGCTTTTCCACATTTCGGCCATGCTAACCCTGCCTTCTGAGGTGCTGGCGGTGCCCTGGTTGCGTTGGCGACCTCCTCCTCCTCCTCCTCTGCCTTGTGCTTCCACTGTGGCCCCGCTGTCAGATGGGAATGCCAGCAGCATGGCGTCTACCAGCGTGCGCTTGTACTCGCGCATCTTGCGATCGCGCTCCAGTGAGTGAATTAAGGACGGTACGTTGTCCTTGTAACGGGGATCCAGCAGCGTGGCCACCCAGTAATCAGCACAAGTTAGAATGTGGGCAACTCGGCGGTCGTTGTGGAGACACTGCAGCATGTAATCGCTCATGTGTGCCAGGCTGCCCAGAGGCAACGAAAGGCTGTCCTCTGTGGGAGGTGTATGGTCCGTGTCCTCTGTATCCCCCCAGCCACGCACCAGTGATGGCCATGAGCTGGCCTGGGTGCCACCCTGCTGTGAACATGGTTCCATCTCCTCCTCCAGCTCCTCCTCCTCCTCATCCTCCTCATCCTCCAGAACTGTGCCCCTGCTGGACAATTGCGTCCCTGGCGTTTGCGTGTGCAGGAACCCACCCTCGGAGCCCCTTGCGAATGACTGCCCTGAAAGCCTTGGAAATGTTACCTCTTCATCCTCCTCCTCCTCCTCATCCTGTGCCACATCCTCTTCCATCATCGCCCGAA
Source organism: Pelophylax lessonae (assembly GCF_965119305.1). Classification (NCBI taxonomy): domain Eukaryota; kingdom Metazoa; phylum Chordata; class Amphibia; order Anura; family Ranidae; genus Pelophylax; species Pelophylax lessonae. Next base: position 110,446,517 of record NC_138779.1, on the reverse strand, counting down.
TTGTTTTTTCAAGGAGGCATAGAAGTGGGATAGTTAAGCTGAGAACGGCGTCATTGCCACTGGCCATGTTGGTGGAGTACTCAAAACAGCGCAACAAGGCACACAGGTCTCGCATGGAGGCCCAGTTAAATTAAATAGCGGAATAGAAAATATGATCCAAAAAAAGTGTATGTATATCACACGTACACAACCACACTAGGCCCCAATTACTATTGTTTGTACCCCTAAAAGGCTAGATGAGGAGTAGGGGGAGTATGGAACAGGCAGCACCCTCAAACCTTCAGAAGTATGAGATGAACCCCAACAACTTGGAAAGGTGGATCTCTCTCACACGTACCGACACAGACTATCCCGCAATTCAATTGATCCTCAAAGGTTTTTATTGAATAGCGGAATAGGAAATATGATCAAAAAAAGTGTATGTATCTCGCACGTACACAACCACACTAGGCCCCAATTACTATTGTTTGTACCCCCAAAAGGCTAGATGAGGAGTAGGGGGGGTATGGAACAGGCAGCACCCTCAAACCTTCAGAAGTATGAGATGAACCCCAACAACTTGGAAAGGTGGATCTCTCTCACACGTACCGACACAGACTATCCCGCAATTCAATTGATCCTCAAAGGTTTTTATTGAATAGCGGAATAGGAAATATGATCAAAAAAAGTGTATGTATCTCGCACGTACACAACCACACTAGGCCCCAATTACTATTGTTTGTACCCCTAAAAGGCTAGATGAGGAGTAGGGGGGGTATGGAACAGGCAGCACCCTCAAACCTTCAGAAGTATGAGATGAACCCCAACAACTTGGAAAGGTGGATCTCTCTCACACGTACCGACACAGACTATCCCGCAATTCAATTGATCCTCAAAGGTTTTTATTGAATAGCGGAATAGGAAATATGATCAAAAAAAGTGTATGTATCTCGCACGTACACAACCACACTAGGCCCCAATTACTATTGTTTGTACCCCTAAAAGGCTAGATGAGGAGTAGGGGGGGTATGGAACAGGCAGCACCCTCAAACCTTCAGAAGTATGAGATGAACCCCAACAACTTGGAAAGGTGGATCTCTCTCACACGTACCAACACAGACTATCCCCCAATTTAACTGATCCCCAAAGGTTTTTGATTAAATAGCGGAATAGAAAATATGATCCCAAAAAAGTGTATGTATATCACACGTACACAACCACACTAGGCCCCAATTACTATTGTTTGTACCCCTAAAAGGCTAGGAGTAGGGGGAGTATGGAACAGGCAGCACCCTCAAACCTTCAGAAGTATGAGATGAACCCCAACAACTTGGAAAGGTGGATCTCTCTCACACGTACCGACACAGACTATCCCGCAATTCAATTGATCCTCAAAGGTTTTTATTGAATAGCGGAATAGGAAATATGATCAAAAAAAGTGTATGTATCTCGCACGTACACAACCACACTAGGCCCCAATTACTATTGTTTGTACCCCTAAAAGGCTAGATGAGGAGTAGGGGGGGTATGGAACAGGCAGCACCCTCAAACCTTCAGAAGTATGAGATGAACCCCAACAACTTGGAAAGGTGGATCTCTCTCACACGTACCAACACAGACTATCCCCCAATTTAACTGATCCCCAGAGGTTTTTGATTAAATAGCGGAATAGAAAATATGATCCCAAAAAAGTGTATGTATATCACACGTACACAACCACACTAGGCCCCAATTACTATTGTTTGTACCCCTAAAAGGCTAGGAGTAGGGGGAGTATGGAACAGGCAGCACCCTCAAACCTTCAGAAGTATGAGATGAACCCCAACAACTTGGAAAGGTGGATCTCTCTCACACGTACCAACACAGACTATCCCCCAATTTAACTGATCCCCAAAGGTTTTTGATTAAATAGCGGAATAGAAAATATGATCCCAAAAAAGTGTATGTATATCACACGTACACAACCACACTAGGCCCCAATTACTATTGTTTGTACCCCTAAAAGGCTAGGAGTAGGGGGAGTATGTAACAGGCAGCACCCTCAAACCTTCAGAAGTATGAGATGAACCCCAACAACTTGGAAAGGTGGATCTCTCTCACACGTACCAACACAGACTATCCCCCAATTTAACTGATCCCCAAAGGTTTTTGATTAAATAGCGGAATAGAAAATATGATCCCAAAAAAGTGTATGTATATCACACGTACACAACCACACTAGGCCCCAATTACTATTGTTTGTACCCCTAAAAGGCTAGGAGTAGGGGGAGTATGGAACAGGCAGCACCCTCAAACCTTCAGAAGTATGAGATGAACCCCAACAACTTGGAAAGGTGGATCTCTCTCACACGTACCAACACAGACTATCCCCCAATTTAACTGATCCCCAAAGGTTTTTGATTAAATAGCGGAATAGAAAATATGATCCCAAAAAAGTGTATGTATATCACACGTACACAACCACACTAGGCCCCAATTACTATTGTTTGTACCCCTAAAAGGCTAGGAGTAGGGGGAGTATGGAACAGGCAGCACCCTCAAACCTTCAGAAGTATGAGATGAACCCCAACAACTTGGAAAGGTGGATCTCTCTCACACGTACCAACACAGACTATCCCCCAATTTAACTGATCCCCAAAGGTTTTTGATTAAATAGCGGAATAGAAAATATGATCCCAAAAAAGTGTATGTATATCACACGTACACAACCACACTAGGCCCCAATTACTATTGTTTGTACCCCTAAAAGGCTAGGAGTAGGGGGAGTATGGAACAGGCAGCACCCTCAAACCTTCAGAAGTATGAGATGAACCCCAACAACTTGGAAAGGTGGATCTCTCTCACACGTACCAACACAGACTATCCCCCAATTTAACTGATCCCCAAAGGTTTTTGATTAAATAGCGGAATAGAAAATATGATCCCAAAAAAGTGTATGTATATCACACGTACACAACCACACTAGGCCCCAATTACTATTGTTTGTACCCCTAAAAGGCTAGGAGTAGGGGGAGTATGGAACAGGCAGCACCCTCAAACCTTCAGAAGTATGAGATGAACCCCAACAACTTGGAAAGGTGGATCTCTCTCACACGTACCAACACAGACTATCCCCCAATTTAACTGATCCCCAAAGGTTTTTGATTAAATAGCGGAATAGAAAATATGATCCCAAAAAAGTGTATGTATATCACACGTACACAACCACACTAGGCCCCAATTACTATTGTTTGTACCCCTAAAAGGCTAGGAGTAGGGGGAGTATGGAACAGGCAGCACCCTCAAACCTTCAGAAGTATGAGATGAACCTCAACAACTTGGAAAGGTGGATCTCTCTCACACGTACCAACACAGACTATCCCCCAATTTAACTGATCCCCAAAGGTTTTTGATTAAATAGCGGAATAGAAAATATGATCCCAAAAAAGTGTATGTATATCACACGTACACAACCACACTAGGCCCCAATTACTATTGTTTGTACCCCTAAAAGGCTAGGAGTAGGGGGAGTATGGAACAGGCAGCACCCTCAAACCTTCAGAAGTATGAGATGAACCCCAACAACTTGGAAAGGTGGATCTCTCTCACACGTACCAACACAGACTATCCCCCAATTTAACTGATCCCCAAAGGTTTTTGATTAAATAGCGGAATAGAAAATATGATCCCAAAAAAGTGTATGTATATCACACGTACACAACCACACTAGGCCCCAATTACTATTGTTTGTACCCCTAAAAGGCTAGGAGTAGGGGGAGTATGGAACAGGCAGCACCCTCAAACCTTCAGAAGTATGAGATGAACCCCAACAACTTGGAAAGGTGGATCTCTCTCACACGTACCAACACAGACTATCCCCCAATTTAACTGATCCCCAAAGGTTTTTGATTAAATAGCGGAATAGAAAATATGATCCCAAAAAAGTGTATGTATATCACACGTACACAACCACACTAGGCCCCAATTACTATTGTTTGTACCCCTAAAAGGCTAGGAGTAGGGGGAGTATGGAACAGGCAGCACCCTCAAACCTTCAGAAGTATGAGATGAACCCCAACAACTTGGAAAGGTGGATCTCTCTCACACGTACCAACACAGACTATCCCCCAATTTAACTGATCCCCAGAGGTTTTTGATTAAATAGCGGAATAGAAAATATGATCCCAAAAAAGTGTATGTATATCACACGTACACAACCACACTAGGCCCCAATTACTATTGTTTGTACCCCTAAAAGGCTAGATGAGGAGTAGGGGGAGTATGGAACAGGCAGCACCCTCAAACCTTCAGTATGAGATTGTGTTCACTGTACCCCACAAAGATTGAGTTCACTGCACCCCACAATGATTGTGTTCACTGCACCCCACAAAGATTGTGTTCACTGCACCTCACAAAGATTATGTTCACTGTACCCCCCAAAGATTGTGTTCACTGCACCCCACAAAGATTCTGTTCACTGTACCCCACAAAGATTGTGTTCACTGCACCCCAAAAAGATTGTGTTCACTGCACCCCAAAAAGGATGTTGTTCACTGCACCCCAAAAAGGATGTTGTTCACTCCACCCCAAAAAGATTGTGTTCACTGCACCCCACAAAGATTGTGTTCACTGCACCCCAAAAAGATTGTGTTCACTGCACCCCAAAAATGATTTTGTTCACTGCACCCCAAAAAGGATTTTGTTCACTGCACCCCAAAAAGGATGTTGTTCACTCCACCCCAAAAAGATTGTGTTCACTGCACCCCAAAAAGATTGTGTTCACTGCACCCCACAAAGGATTTTGTTCACTGCACCCCAAAAAGATTGTGTTCACTGCACCCCAAAAAGGATGTTGTTCACTGCACCCCAAAAAGGATTTTGTTCACTGCACCCCAAAAAGATTGTGTTCACTGCACCCCACAAAGGATTTTGTTCACTGCACCCCACAAAGATTGTGTCCACTGCACACCAAAAAGGATTGTGTTCACTGCACCCCAAAAAGATTTTGTTCACTGCACCCCAAAAAGATTGTGTTCACTGCAGCCCAAAAAGATTGTGTTCACTGCAGCCCAAAAAGATTGTGTTCACTGCAGCCCAAAAAGATTGTGTTCACTGCAGCCCAAAAAGATTGTGTTCACTGCAGCTCACACACAGAAAAATGGATGTGGATCACTGACACCTGCCTATCTCCAATCCCACACCACACAGCAATATCGATTGTAGTTTGTAGAACACAGTTTCCCTAAAATTCAGCAGACTCTGTCCCTAACAGGATTGAGAAGAGATCGTAGATCAGGATTGAGTGCAGACCCCACCCCCCACACAGCAATATCGATTGTAGTTTGTAGAAGACACTGACCCTATATAATTCAGCAGACTCTATCCCTAAAATGCCTACAACTCGCCCTGCCTAAACACTCCGACCTGTCCCTCAATTCTATCCGGACACAAATGGTTTTTTCCTGCCTATCTTTCCCTAATCAGCAGCCAGCACGTTGATGTGTGCTCTGTCCCTGAATCTAAGCAGCATAATGACGCCGCTGCGGCTGCCTCGAACTTATAAAGACTTGGTCACATGCTTCAGACGGCCAATCACAGCTACTGAGACATTTGCAGGCATGGCTGGGATGGCTTTGTTGATTGGCTGTTGAAAGCCCGCCATGAAAAGAGCGCCAAAGCATGCAAAACCCGGAAATAAAACGACCGAACACGGATTTTTACCCGAACATACAGTAAAGTGTCCGTGTCCGTGTTCGGGTACAAAAAATCCAATTATTCGGTACGAACACGAATAATACAGTCCGTGTTCGCTCAACACTATTTGTAATCCAAAGGGAAAAAGGAGTGCTTGTATCCAGGATCTGACTGAATAATATCAGTATAATTCGCTGTCTGTATACAGATGCAGCCTTCCGGTTCACCATGCACTAGGCAAAATCATCAGTGTCCCATGGCAACCGCCCCGCTATGTTATAGTTCTCTTTTTAATTGTACTGCGTCACAGGCCCATTATCTATGTCCGTGAGCTGCTGTGCTCACTGCAATTAGGTATCTCTCACCCGATCCTCTGACTCCTCCTTCCGACAGTCCTTTGCATCAGACCGGTCACTCCTCCACAAATGTCCGCCACCTCTCCTAGGTGTTACCGCTCTGGATCAGTCCCTCCTCAGTGACATCCGCCACCTCTCCTAGGTGCCTCCGCACTAGGCCACGGCCTTGCTCACTCTGCTCCCCGCAGCAGGTCTCCGGCTCTGTCCACCTCACACGCGGTCCCTGAGGCAAGAGGGCAAATATCCGACTCCGCCCCCATTTATAGACTCTCCCATTATATCCCCGCGGAACCCACAGCTCCCTGGGAGTATAGTTCCATTCGGCCCACTTTGCACAATCTTCATCCTCCTCTGGACCACACATCCCACAATACAACACGTCACTCTTCAGGAGAACCCCAAAACAAGCAGCAAACTCAAAGGAACAGTATATCAGCCACAACCACGCTGGCAGCAGTTTCCTCACCTGCTACATCTATATGGACTAGTGTCTTTTTTCCAACCTGAATAACTATGTAACTATGTAAGATGTGCCCAGATCAGCATAAACAGTAGCAAGGCTACCTCAAGTGCAGCAGTGAACAGCAGTAAAGTTTATTCTAACGAGTGCTAGAACTATACTGCCAGAGTGAATATGGCAGCAATGCTAGTCCTAGACTGACCGTGTGTGCACTGTCCAAAAGTAAAGGAGAATGATGAAGAAGGGAAGGGTGATTTGAGAAAGGAAAAGCCGCTCAGGTGTGTCAGTCCAACCTGGTGCTGGTAAGACCCGTCATCCGGATTGATGCAAGAGAAGTAGTGGAACCGCACTCAAGTAAATCAAAGCAATGAAATCTCTTTATTCTTCAAATCATAGGCAGACAGACAGTGCAGGGAACAGGTAATCCAAGGTTAACGCGTTTCACGGCACACACGGCCGCTTACTCATAGCCAATAGAAGGAAGGGGGCTGGAGAACAAAGGTGACTTGCAGAATAATTCAGATGTTCTTCTGATAGCTATCGTTGGGGCCCTTTAAGAACGTTGGTGAACCTAATGACAGTCCCAGTTAACATCCATGCAGTATAGGTACAGTATAGGCATGGTATAGTATAAGTACAGGTGCAAGGTAGATGTGGTTTAGATACGGTAAAGGTTAAGTATAAAGTGGTAAAGGGTTGGTATATGTGCAGTCTAGGTTAGGAATTTGTGCGGTAAAGAGTGCAATATGGTGTGGTATGGATTGGTTACACTTGGTGTCCTGCTCTCAGTGACTCAGTTCCTGCTAGCAGTATCAGCAATGGGTGAATAGCCCTCTCACCAGTCCCTGGGATGCTGCGGTGACCTCTTGCAGTAGAACGAGGCACCCTCTCAGTCTCCCCACAGAATGCCTTCAGCAGGGGAAAGCAGAGGGTGAGAGGATGCTCTGGTGCCCTTGCTGCAACAGTACAGATGCCGTTACAGCAGTCTGTTCTTGTTTGTCTTAGTTACTTAGTTTGGGTTATACTCTGACTTTAAATAAGGAAGCAAAAAATTACTGCGCTAACTAATAAGTGAAGAAGCAGCTGACACCAATCACTAGACAATGAAGTGATAAACAATATAAAAAACAAAACAAATGTGCAGCGCTGATATTGATAGATATGTATAAGTGAATAATACATAGGAGTCCAAAAAACATGAAAAGTCCATTAAAAAAATTCCATGTGAATAATGGTGATGAAAAAAAGTCCAACAGAGAATATTGTGAACTAGTTGTGCAGCAAATTCCAACACCAGTGAAAATAAAGTGGATTGCGCTCACCAGATGGATGGGACCCAGATACCATATAGTATAGGGGTCAAACCGGCTTGAAGGAGTAATGATGGAATGTCCCAACAGGATTCACCGACCTCGATGGATAGCGTGTAGATCAGTTGCGAGTATGAACACTCAAAGTCTCCACTCCAACACGGTAGATGGTAAATCAAAGAGAAGGGGGACAGACATAGCGTAATATTGCTAAAAATAATTTATTAAAAATAATGCCGATACACTTACAAACATCCGTGAATGAAAAGCATGTCAAGTAAACACAGCTGGGCTGACTGTAGTCCTCTTAACGCGTTTCAGCATACATGCCTTTTTCAAAAGATGATGTCAGCCTATTGCTAAGTTAGCATAGCACTTTACCTGATGTACAATGTAATTGGCCTGGCCTGCACTGTCTTATATTGTGTACACTCACTGCTAAGCAGGCTGATGGCCTGGCACTATATATTTATTAATAGTAAATGGCACACAGCGGCCTGGTATAAGATGGTATAAAACTAAGTAAAATTATTAAAACAGAAAGTTCGTATTCCAAAGAGGAGTAATTGTCCTATGAAAAGCAATGCCATTTAAAAAGTAAAATAATTTAGAGCCTGCACACTGAATTCTCATAAATTAGTAAAGGTCTATACATGAAGTAACTCCAACACAGATATATACTGTACACAGGCTGTTAATATTTATAGGCCACAGATACCCTGTGTATGTAGGCCTTAGACATGACCAGCTTGCCGTGCCCCCATCATCAATGCAGTAACCAGCTTGCTGTGCCCCCATTATCAATGCAGTGACCAGCTTGCCATGCCCCATCATCAGTGACCAGCTTGCCGTGCCCCCATCATCAATGCAGTGACCAGCTTGCCGTGCCCCCATCATCAATGCAGTGACCAGCTTGCCGTGCCCCCATCATCAATGCAGTGACCAGCTTGCCGTGCCCCCATCATCAATGCAGTGACCAGCTTGCCGTGCCCCCATCATCAATGCAGTGACAAGCTTGCCGTGCCCCCATCATCAGTGACCAGCTTGCTGTGCCCCCATCATCAATGCAGTGACCAGCTTGCCGTGCCCCCATCATCAATGCAGTGACAAGCTTGCCGTGCCCCCATCATCAGTGACCAGCTTGCTGTGCCCCCATCATCAATGCAGTGACCAGCTTGCCGTGCCCCCATCATCAATGCAGTGACAAGCTTGCCGTGCCCCCCTCATCAGTGACCAGCTTGCAGTGCCCCCATGCCCCATCAATGCACTGACCAGCTTGTCTGCCGTGCCCCCCCCCCATCAATGCATTGACCAGCTTGCTGTGCCCCCATCATCAATGCAGTGAGCAGCTTGCCGTGCCCCCATCATCAATGCAGTGACCAGCTTGCCGTGCCCCCATCATTAATGCAGTGACCAGCTTGCCGTGCCCCCATCATCAATGCAGTGACCAGCTTGCCATGCCCCCATTATCAATGCAATGACCAGCTTGCCATGCCCCCATCATCAATGCAGTGACCAGCTTGCCGTGCCCCCATCATCAATGCAGTGACCAGCTTGCCGTGCCCCCATCATCAATGCAGTGACCAGCTTGCCGTGCCCCCATCATCAATGCAGTGACCAGCTTGCTGTGCCCCCATCATCAATACAGTGACCAGCTTGCCGTGCCCCCATCATCAATGCAGTGACCAGCTTGCAGTGCCCCCATCATCAGTGACCAGCTTGCCGTGCCCCCATCATCAATGCAGTGACCAGCTTGCCGTGCCCCCATCATCAGTGACCACTGACCAGCTTGCCGTGCCCCCATGCCCCATCAATGCAGTGACCATCTTGTCTGCCATGCCCCCCCATCAATGCATTGACCAGCTTGCTGTGCCCCCATCATCAATGCAGTGACCAGCTTGCCGTGCCCCCATCATCAATGCAGTGACCAGCTTGCCGTGCCCCCATCATCAATGCAGTGACCAGCTTGCCATGCCCCCATCATCAATGCAGTGACTAGTTTGCCGTGCCCCCATCATCAATGCAGTGACCAGCTTGCCGTGCCCCCATCATCAATGCAGTGACCAGCTTGCCGTGCCCCCATCATCAGTGACCAGCTTGCTGTGCCCCCATCATCAATGCAGTGACCAGCTTGCCGTGCCACCATCATCAGTGACCAGCTTGCCGTGCCCCCATGCCCCATCAATGCAGTGACCCGCTTGTCTGCCGTTCCCCCCCATAAATGCAGTGACCAGCTTGCCGTGCCCCCATCATCAATGCAGTGACCAGCTTGCCGTGCCCCCCCATCAATGCAGTGACCAGCTTGCCGTGCCCCCATCATCAATGCAGTGACCAGCTTGCCGTGCCCCCATCATCAATGCAGTGACCAGCTTGCCGTGCCCCCATCATCAATGCAGTGACCTGCTTGCCGTGCCCCCATCATCAATGCAGTGACCAGCTTGCCGTGCCCCCATCATCAATGCAGTGGAGAAGTTATTTGGGTTGATCTCTGGAGAGTTTTTAGTTGTGTTTTGCCACCGTCCCTTAGAATCTGGTGTGGGGTGTTGGTTGGTTTCTCAGGCCAAGAGGGTGGGACTTTTACGGGCAAGTGAAGGATACACAGTTGTTTGTAAAATAAATGGTTGCAATTTATTGCAGATACAATTGTATATTCAATAAAGAAAATTTTAAAGACATTTGTGGTGATGTAAGGTGTTTGGGTTACAGACCCAAAGTGCGTAGAAGAAATGCTAAGTTGGAAAAAGAGTTTCCGTGACAATGGTGCAATATATGTGACTTTATTTTGATGAAAGAAACTCTGTTTCTCCAGGCTGGGTTGCTTGGATGCTTCACAGAGAGTTCATCAAAAAGGTTGACCCGACGTGTTTCGGCTAACAGAGTAGCCTTTGTCAAGGGTTTTTTGTCACCAAGTCTGTAGAGATAGTGACGGGTTTAATTATCATCAAAGTATGTTATGTATGGAATTAGTAATGGAAGAAAACATTTTTGAAGTACATACATTTGACCTGTTTTGGTGATTTTTGTTCAGAGCTTAGAAGATCCGCAGCGAGAATCAAAGGTGAGCAACCTGCAGGTGTGGTGAGTGGTAAATGTCAGGAGATATTAAAATGAAAGGGTTTTAAGAAAAAACTAACATTATCGGTGGCATCGACTTACTAGATATTGGTTGGTCTGTTTGTATCTGGATTGGCAGATGAGATTGTCGGCAAACAATACATATATATATAGAAATATATATTTCTCTCTGGACGTCCTTATATAGTGACCAATCTGTTGGTGTATAATATATATATACAAGGTATTGGTATCCCAAAATTTTGAAGGTGTATGTGAAAGGGAAATAATTTGCATTACTTACAGGGTATATTGTAAGCTCACGGTTTCTGGACAGCTCAAGGTAATTTAAAAGGTATTTTTGCACGGGTGCAACTGTCCTCAAGTCCGCTTGTGTTTGGGTACTGTGCGGTATCTAAAAGCTGGAATACATGTGGCTAGTTTTGTTAAAGTTCGGAAAAAACACAGGCAAGTAAGGCCGAATGTAGTGCTTTTATTGGGAAGCGATGGTTTGAGCAATGAAGGGTAACACTTACAGTTGTTTTTGCTTTTGCTGCAGGTTGCGTCCGCTCTGTCTCCTCATTCCCTCGGTGTGAGGGTGATGTGAGGAGACGCTGATTCCCCGGCCTTTTTAAAGCCAGTTGCGCGTGCGCATTGTGCGCCGCACGTACCAGGCTTCTTGTGCGAGTGACGTCATAGCCCTGTTGTGCGCACGCGCCAGCGGGGTGCGTGCGCATCGGGAGACTGATCGCACATTATTGGCCGCCGACACGGGAGGAAGGAACCAAGATCCCGGGAGAGGGGAGTCTTTTGGAAGATGGTATATTCCAAGGTGCCTAGTTTAACCCCTGGCTTGCCCAGGGGCTTTCCGTGCCGGGTGCGTTCTTCATAGTTGAGAAAAATCATCAGAGGTCAATCAATTATATCGAAAATATATTATGAAAATATAAAATATACAGTAAACAATACAAGGTATAAATTTATTTATGTGATCATATAATCTTTAGTTTTAACAGCAGAAGTAAAAAGAAAGGAAAAAAGGGGGGAACTCATTGTACCCTGGAGAACAAAGGGCAGGGGGTTTGGAGGTCATATGGAAAGGGAAAGGGGGGGGGGGAAAGAAAAGGGGGGGGTGGAAAAGTGGGGGTTGGGGGGGGAAAAGGGGAGGGATTGGGGGATGGGGTGTGTATTTTGTCAGTTTTTTAAAATAGATTTTTTATATATACATGGGTAGATTTGTGTCTAATTTATATTTTTTGGGGGGGGGGGTTTGTGGGGGGTGGTTTTTTGTTTTTTTGTTTTAGTCAGTTTTTCCTGATACAAAGCCTTCTAAAAAGGGGCGATAGCTTGCTATCTCGTTTAGGCCTGGGGGTATGGTGGCTTTTAGACGTTGTATCCACCGTAGTTCTATTTGGAGGAGGCGTTTGTTCCAATCTCCCCCTCTACGTGGGATGTGGATTCTGTCTAGAGCTATAAAGTTTATTTTGGGCATTTTGTAGCAATGTTGGTACGCTACGTGTCTTCCTAGTGGGAGGTCAGGATTGCATAGTTCCATGTTATTTACATGTTTTCCAATTCTTTTTCCCATTTCTTGTTTGGTTTTCCCAACGTAGTATGCTCCGCATTCACATCTCATCAGATAAATTACTCCCTTGGTCTTGCAGTTTGCAAAATGTTTCGGTATGAATTTTTCCCCATTTGGTAGTGTAGTTTCCACGCATTTTTTAATGACATTGCATTGAGCACAGGATCCACAAGGGTATGTTCCTTTGGTTTTGCAGGGGTCTTTTCTGATGTTTTCTTTAAATTCACTGTGTATGAGGTTTTGTTGTAAGGAACCTGCTTTGCGGTATGTTATAGATGGATTGTCGGAAACCAGATGTTTTATTTTTGGGTCCTCTTTTAGAATAGGCCAGTGCTTTTGAAGAATGTTTTTTATGGAGGGGTGTTCGTTGGTATATCTTAGTATAATCCGTGTGTTGTCTTTTTGTTCTTTTTCTTTGTCTTTATGTTTTTTTCCCCTTGGTTGTTTGGTTGGGAATAAGATATGTTGTCTTTCTTGTTGGTTTGCTTTGTTGTAAGCTTTTTTGAGTGTGGTTTTTGTGTAGCCTCTTTGGAGTAGTCTGTTTGTCAGGAGTCTTGCTTCGTCTTGGAAGTCTTTGTCTAGGTTACAATTTCGTTTCAGTCGTAGATATTGACTGTACGGGATGGCTTTCTTAAGGGGGGTCGGGTGAAAACTGGTGGCATGTAAAATCGTATTTCCTGCTGTCTCTTTTCTGTATAAAGTTGTTCGTATCGCACCTTCTTCGTCTTTTATGATCCAGGTATCCAGGAAAGGGACTTTGTGGTTGCTGTAGTTGAGTGTGAGGAACATATTGTAGTTATTTGTATTCATTGCCTTTAGGCATCCCTCAATTAGCTCTTCTGGTCCGTCCCATACAATCAATATATCGTCTATATATCGTTGCCATAGTGTGATATGGTCGGTATATAGGCTGTTTTCCTCCTTGGTTAGAAAGTCTCGTTCCCAAGCTCCTAGGTATATGTTGGCGTAGGATGGGGCACAACTTGTGCCCATCGCTACGCCACACGTTTGTAGATAATAGGCCCCATCGAAAGTAAAAAAGTTGTGGTGAAGAATATATTCTAGCATTTGAATAATAAAATTATTGAACTTCAAATCAGTATTGCTTCCTTGGCTTAGTGTTTTTTTGATGATTTCTATACCTTTTTTGTGGGGAATATTACTGTATAGAGATTCCACATCCACCGTAATTAGGATGGCATTTTTTGGTATGATTATGCCTTCTAATGTTTGTAGGAGGTGTACAGTGTCTTTGATGTACGAGGGTAATGTTGTAACATATGGTCTGAGGTGTGCGTCAATGACCTGACTTGTGGCTTCCGTGATGTTGCCGTTTCCTGAGATAATGGGTCTTCCAGGTGGGTTTCGTTTGTTTTTATGCACCTTTGGAAGTGCATAAAAGGTGGGTATTCTAGGATGCTTGGTTTTCATAAAGGTCCAGAGTGTTTGCGTAATTTGCCCCTTCTTGTAGGGCGTTGTCTAATCTTTGATAGAAGTCTTCTTTGAAGGAGTTGATCATTACTGGCAATATTTGTTTGTAACAAACGGGGTTGTTTAAGATGTTTAGACACATTTGTTTATATTTTTCATTACTCATAAGTACAATATTACCCCCTTTATCGGCTGGTTTTATTGTGATGCCTTCGAGGTTCTGTAGTTCTTTAATGGCTGACTTTTGTCTTCTAGTGAGGTTGTTTGTCTTGTGATCTTTTTTGATTTTTAGTTTTTCTATGTCTTTGGTTGTTTCGCGAACAAAAAGGGCAATCGCCGGATTTAGGTTCAGTGGAGGAAATTTTTGGGATCTCTTTTTAAATTCTGGTATTGTTTTTTCTTGTGTAGTCTGGTCCTCTTCTTCGTCTTCATCTCCTTCTGGTTGGGTGTCTTCGTCTGGCCAGTCCTCCAGACCTCCTTCTTCCAGGAGTAGGTTCAGATCTCTGATTGCTCTTAGTTCGGCTGCTGTCAGATTGGATGGTTTTTCTATCGTTGGGGTTTTTTGGTACATCATTTTAAAGAGCAATTTTCTGGCGAATAAGTTGATATCCTTTATGATTTCGAAAGTATCTGATGTTTTGTTCGGGCAAAAAGATAAGCCTAATGTTAATACTTCTATTTGGTCTTTGGTTAGCATATGTGAAGATAGGTTTATAATGGTTGTGCCTTCCATCTCTATGGTTTTGTCTGTTTTTGTGTTTTCGTCTGGGTTTTCGGGTCTGTTTGCCCTAAAAAACCTTTTTGTTTTTTCGGGGGGTTTTCCTTGGGCTTGTATGATCTCGTGAACATTTGATGATTTTTTTGAGGTACTGATGTTTCTCCTTCATTTGTTGAGCTAGGTTCAAGGGTGTAAAGTTCTTCTTCTCTGTCTTCAGTTTCATAGTTGTGTGGGGGGATCTGTACGTCCCTTCTTCTTGCCATTCTTTGTTCCGTTCCTGATGCGTAGGAGGAGGAGTCTGAAGAGTATTGTTGTCCTGCGTTTTTAGGTTGTCTGTAGTTTGTTCTTCTGTTTGGTCTGGAGTTTGACCATTTGTATGCTCTATTTTGGCTGAATGCATTTCTGTCCCTCCAGTATTTTTGCTCTTTCTTTTATAGTATTTCCTTGCTATACTCCTCTAGATGTTGTTTAAGTTTTCTTTCTTGTTCGCTGTAGAGGGCAATCTTTTTTAGTGGTGTTAGTTTCTCGTAGATGAGTTTGATGTAGTTTTCCAGGCTTTTGATTTGGCGTAGGTATTCTTCTCGAAGTAGTATCATTAGATTCTTTGAGCACTCGTTTAAAACATTTTCCCAGTCTTTTTTCATTTGGTTTGTGATATTATCCATAGTTGGGAAAATTTGTATTCTTAAGCCAGCAGGGTTAATTTCCTCTGTTATATATCTTTCGAAAGATCTTATGTGCCAATGTAGGGCCGCTTTTCTCTCAAGGTGTTTTTTGAGATTGTTGAATAATGATGTAATGTCTGAGTCTTGTTGTTCGTTGCCTTGAAAACTTTTCTGAATAGCTGACATTAAATTTTCCCATTCCGTTCCCATTAGGTCTCCGTCCTGTTTGTCCTCCATGTTTGTCAATGAGGGATTTTTTTCCTTTAAGTCGACTATTGATGTAACAATAGAGGGTTTGGCTATGGAGGTGCGATTTCCCTTTCCTCCAATAGGCTCTATGCCTTGGAAGGTGGAAAAGTGTGGGTCTCCTAGCTTGCTTATAATGGATATATGTTAAGGTCCTGCTGAGCGACCTTATAAGGTATAAAGAGAAATTTCTTTGTTTTGCTTTCTAGAGATCGTGAGAAGAGTGGATGTGTTATCCATCCAATGGTCTATGGAGAAGTTATTTGGGTTGATCTCTGGAGAGTTTTTAGTTGTGTTTTGCCACCGTCCCTTAGAATCTGGTGTGGGGTGTTGGTTGGTTTCTCAGGCCAAGAGGGTGGGACTTTTACGGGCAAGTGAAGGATACACAGTTGTTTGTAAAATAAATGGTTGCAATTTATTGCAGATACAATTGTATATTCAATAAAGAAAATGTTAAAGACATTTGTGGTGATGTAAGGTGTTTGGGTTACAGACCCAAAGTGCGTAGAAGAAATGCTAAGTTGGAAAAAGAGTTTCCGTGACAATGGTGCAATATATGTGACTTTATTTTGATGAAAGAAACTCTGTTTCTCCAGGCTGGGTTGCTTGGATGCTTCACAGAGAGTTCATCAAAAAGGTTGACCCGACGCGTTTCGGCTAACAGAGTAGCCTTTGTCAAGGGTTTTTTGTCACCAAGTCTGTAGAGATAGTGACGGGTTTAATTATCATCAAAGTATGTTATGTATGGAATTAGTAATGGAAGAAAACATTTTTGAAGTACATACATTTGACCTGTTTTGGTGATTTTTGTTCAGAGCTTAGAAGATCCGCAGCGAGAATCAAAGGTGAGCAACCTGCAGGTGTGGTGAGTGGTAAATGTCAGGAGATATTAAAATGAAAGGGTTTTAAGAAAAAACTAACATTATCGGTGGCATCGACTTACTAGATATTGGTTGGTCTGTTTGTATCTGGATTGGCAGATGAGATTGTCGGCAAACAATACATATATATATAGAAATATATATTTCTCTCTGGACGTCCTTATATAGTGACCAATCTGTTGGTGTATAAAATATATATACAAGGTATTGGTATCCCAAAATTTTGAAGGTGTATGTGAAAGGGAAATAATTTGCATTACTTACAGGGTATATTGTAAGCTCACGGTTTCTGGACAGCTCAAGGTAATTTAAAAGGTATTTTTGCACGGGTGCAACTGTCCTCAAGTCCGCTTGTGTTTGGGTACTGTGCGGTATCTAAAAGCTGGAATACATGTGGCTAGTTTTGTTAAAGTTCGGAAAAAACACAGGCAAGTAAGGCCGAATGTAGTGCTTTTATTGGGAAGTGATGGTTTGAGCAATGAAGGGTAACACTTACAGTTGTTTTTGCTTTTGCTGCAGGTTGCGTCCGCTCTGTCTCCTCATTCCCTCGGTGTGAGGGTGATGTGAGGAGACGCTGATTCCCCGGCCTTTTTAAAGCCAGTTGCGCGTGCGCATTGTGCGCCGCACGTACCAGGCTTCTTGTGCGAGTGACGTCATAGCCCTGTTGTGCGCACGCGCCAGCGGGGTGCGTGCGCATCGGGAGACTGATCGCACATTATTGGCCGCCGACACGGGAGGAAGGAACCAAGATCCCGAGAGAGGGGAGTCTTTTGGAAGATGGTATATTCCAAGGTGCCTAGTTTAACCCCTGGCTTGCCCAGGGGCTTTCCGTGCCGGGTGCGTTCTTCATAGTTGAGAAAAATCATCAGAGGTCAATCAATTATATCGAAAATATATTATGAAAATATAAAATATACAGTAAACAATACAAGGTATAAATTTATTTATGTGATCATATAATCTTTAGTTTTAACAGCAGAAGTAAAAAGAAAGGAAAAAAGGGGGGAACTCATTGTACCCTGGAGAACAAAGGGCAGGGGGTTTGGAGGTCATATGGAAAGGGAAAGGGGGGGGGAAGGAAAGGGGGGGGTGGAAAAGTGGGGGTTGGGGGGGGGGAAAGGGGAGGGATTGGGGGATGGGGTGTGTATTTTGTCAGTTTTTTAAAATAGATTTTTTATATATACATGGGTAGATTTGTGTCTAATTTTTATTTTTTAAATATAAATACGGGAGGAAGGAACCAAGATCCCGGGAAAGGGGAGTCTTTTGGAAGATGGTATATTCCAAGGTGCCTAGTTTAACCCCTGGCTTGCCCAGGGGCTTTCCGTGCCGGGTGCGTTCTTCATAGTTGAGAAAAATCATCAGAGGTCAATTAATTATTCGAAAATATATTATGAAGGTATGAAATATACAGTAATAATACAAAGTATACATTTATTTGTGTGATCATATAATCTTTAGTTTTAACAGCAGAAGTAAAAAGAAAGGAAAAAAAAAAGGGGGGGGGGAACTCATTGTACCAGCTTTTAGATACCGCACAGTACCCAAACACAAGCGGACTCTGAGGACAGTTGCACCCGTGCAAAAATACCTTTTAATTACCTTGAGCTGTCCAGATACCGTGAGCTTACAATATACCCTGTAAGTAATGCAATTATTTCCTTTCACATACACCCTCTAAATTTTGGGATACCAATTCCTTGTATATATATATATATTATACACCAACAGATTGGTCACTATATAAGAACGTCCAGAGAGAAATATATATTTCTATATATATATGTATTGTTTGCCGACAATCTCATCTGCCAATCCAGATACAAACAGACCAACCAATATCTAGTAAGTCGATGTCACCGATAATGTTAGTTCTTTCTTAAAATCCTTTCATTTTAATATCTCCTGACATTTACCACTCACCACATCTGCAGGTTGCTCACCTTGATTCTCGCTGCGGACCTTCTAAGCTCTGAACAAAAATCACCAAAACAGGTCAAATGTATGTACTTCAAAAATGTTTTCTTCCATTACTAATTCCATACATAACATACTTTGATGATAATTAAACCCGTCACTATCTCTACAGACTTGGTGACAAAAAACCCTTGACAAAGGCTACTCTGTTAGCCGAAACGCGTCGGGTCAACCTTCTTGATGAACTCTCTGTGAAGCATCCAAGCAACCCAGCCTGGAGAAACAGAGTTTCTTTCATCAAAATAAAGTCACATATATTGCACCATTGTCACGGAAACTCTTTTTCCAACTTAGCATTTCTTCTACGCACTTTGGGTCTGTAACCCAAACACCTTACATCACCACAAATGTCTTTAAAATTTTCTTTATTGAATATACAATTGTATCTGCAATAAATTGCAACCATTTATTTTACAAACAACTGTGTATCCTTCACTTGCCCGTAAAAGTCCCACCCTCTTGGCCTGAGAAACCAACCAACACCCCACACCAGATTCTAAGGGACGGTGGCAAAACACAACTAAAAACTCTCCAGAGATCAACCCAAATAACTTCTCCATAGACCATTGGATGGATAACACATCCACTCTTCTCACGATCTCTAGAAAGCAAAACAAAGAAATTTCTCTTTATACCTTATAAGGTCGCTCAGCAGGACCTTAACATATATCCATTATAAGCAAGCTAGGAGACCCACACTTTTCCACCTTCCAAGGCATAGAGCCTATTGGAGGAAAGGGAAATCGCACCTCCATAGCCAAACCCTCTATTGTTACATCAATAGTCGACTTAAAGGAAAAAAATCCCTCATTGACAAACATGGAGGACAAACAGGACGGAGACCTAATGGGAACGGAATGGGAAAATTTAATGTCAGCTATTCAGAAAAGTTTTCAAGGCAACGAACAACAAGACTCAGACATTACATCATTATTCAACAATCTCAAAAAACACCTTGAGAGAAAAGCGGCCCTACATTGGCACATAAGATCTTTCGAAAGATATATAACAGAGGAAATTAACCCTGCTGGCTTAAGAATACAAATTTTCCCAACTATGGATAATATCACAAACCAAATGAAAAAAGACTGGGAAAATGTTTTAAACGAGTGCTCAAAGAATCTAATGATACTACTTCGAGAAGAATACCTACGCCAAATCAAAAGCCTGGAAAACTACATCAAACTCATCTACGAGAAACTAACACCACTAAAAAAGATTGCCCTCTACAGCGAACAAGAAAGAAAACTTAAACAACATCTAGAGGAGTATAGCAAGGAAATACTAAAAAAGAAAGAGCAAAAATACTGGAGGGACAGAAATGCATTCAGCCAAAATAGAGCCTACAAATGGTCAAACTCCAGACCAAACAGAAGAACAAACTACAGACAACCTAAAAACGCAGGACAACAATACTCTTCAGACTCCTCCTCCTACGCATCAGGAACGGAACAAAGAATGGCAAGAAGAAGGGACGTACAGATCCCCCCACACAACTATGAAACTGAAGACAGAGAAGAAGAACTTTACACCCTTGAACCTAGCTCAACAAATGAAGGAGAAACATCAGTACCTCAAAAAAATCATCAAATGTTCACGAGATCATACAAGCCCAAGGAAAACCCCCCGAAAAAACAAAAAGGTTTTTTAGGGCAAACAGACCCGAAAACCCAGACGAAAACACAAAAACAGACAAAACCATAGAGATGGAAGGCACAACCATTATAAACCTATCTTCACATATGCTAACCAAAGACCAAATAGAAGTATTAACATTAGGCTTATCTTTTTGCCCGAACAAAACATCAGATACTTTCGAAATCATAAAGGATATCAACTTATTCGCCAGAAAATTGCTCTTTAAAACGATGTACCAAAAAACCCCAACGATAGAAAAACCATCCAATCTGACAGCAGCCGAACTAAGAGCAATCAGAGATCTGAACCTACTCCTGGAAGAAGGAGGTCTGGAGGACTGGCCAGACGAAGACACCCAACCAGAAGGAGATGAAGACGAAGAAGAGGACCAGACTACACAAGAAAAAACAATACCAGAATTTAAAAAGAGATCCCAAAAATTTCCTCCACTGAACCTAAATCCGGCGATTGCCCTTTTTGTTCGCGAAACAACCAAAGACATAGAAAAACTAAAAATCAAAAAAGATCACAAGACAAACAACCTCACTAGAAGACAAAAGTCAGCCATTAAAGAACTACAGAACCTCGAAGGCATCACAATAAAACCAGCCGATAAAGGGGGTAATATTGTACTTATGAGTAATGAAAAATATAAACAAATGTGTCTAAACATCTTAAACAACCCCGTTTGTTACAAACAAATATCGCCAGTAATGATCAACTCCTTCAAAGAAGACTTCTATCAAAGATTAGACAACGCCCTACAAGAAGGGGCAAATTACGCAAACACTCTGGACCTTTATGAAAACCAAGCATCCTAGAATACCCACCTTTTATGCACTTCCAAAGGTGCATAAAAACAAACGAAACCCACCTGGAAGACCCATTATCTCAGGAAACGGCAACATCACGGAAGCCACAAGTCAGGTCATTGACGCACACCTCAGACCATATGTTACAACATTACCCTCGTACATCAAAGACACTGTACACCTCCTACAAACATTAGAAGGCATAATCATACCAAAAAATGCCATCCTAATTACGGTGGATGTGGAATCTCTATACAGTAATATTCCCCACAAAAAAGGTATAGAAATCATCAAAAAAACACTAAGCCAAGGAAGCAATACTGATTTGAAGTTCAATAATTTTATTATTCAAATGCTAGAATATATTCTTCACCACAACTTTTTTACTTTCGATGGGGCCTATTATCTACAAACGTGTGGCGTAGCGATGGGCACAAGTTGTGCCCCATCCTACGCCAACATATACCTAGGAGCTTGGGAACGAGACTTTCTAACCAAGGAGGAAAACAGCCTATATACCGACCATATCACACTATGGCAACGATATATAGACGATATATTGATTGTATGGGACGGACCAGAAGAGCTAATTGAGGGATGCCTAAAGGCAATGAATACAAATAACTACAATATGTTCCTCACACTCAACTACAGCAACCACAAAGTCCCTTTCCTGGATACCTGGATCATAAAAGACGAAGAAGGTGCGATACGAACAACTTTATACAGAAAAGAGACAGCAGGAAATACGATTTTACATGCCACCAGTTTTCACCCGACCCCCCTTAAGAAAGCCATCCCGTACAGTCAATATCTACGACTGAAACGAAATTGTAACCTAGACAAAGACTTCCAAGACGAAGCAAGACTCCTGACAAACAGACTACTCCAAAGAGGCTACACAAAAACCACACTCAAAAAAGCTTACAACAAAGCAAACCAACAAGAAAGACAACATATCTTATTCCCAACCAAACAACCAAGGGGAAAAAAAACATAAAGACAAAGAAAAAGAACAAAAAGACAACACACGGATTATACTAAGATATACCAACGAACACCCCTCCATAAAAAACATTCTTCAAAAGCACTGGCCTATTCTAAAAGAGGACCCAAAAATAAAACATCTGGTTTCCGACAATCCATCTATAACATACCGCAAAGCAGGTTCCTTACAACAAAACCTCATACACAGTGAATTTAAAGAAAACATCAGAAAAGACCCCTGCAAAACCAAAGGAACATACCCTTGTGGATCCTGTGCTCAATGCAATGTCATTAAAAAATGCGTGGAAACTACACTACCAAATGGGGAAAAATTCATACCGAAACATTTTGCAAACTGCAAGACCAAGGGAGTAATTTATCTGATGAGATGTGAATGCGGAGCATACTACGTTGGGAAAACCAAACAAGAAATGGGAAAAAGAATTGGAAAACATGTAAATAACATGGAACTATGCAATCCTGACCTCCCACTAGGAAGACACGTAGCGTACCAACATTGCTACAAAATGCCCAAAATAAACTTTATAGCTCTAGACAGAATCCACATCCCACGTAGAGGGGGAGATTGGAACAAACGCCTCCTCCAAATAGAACTACGGTGGATACAACGTCTAAAAGCCACCATACCCCCAGGCCTAAACGAGATAGCAAGCTATCGCCCCTTTTTAGAAGGCTTTGTATCAGGAAAAACTGACTAAAACAAAAAAACAAAAAACCACCCCCCACAAACCCCCCCCCCCAAAAATATAAATTAGACACAAATCTACCCATGTATATATAAAAAATCTATTTTAAAAAACTGACAAAATACACACCCCATCCCCCAATCCCTCCCCTTTCCCCCCCCCCAACCCCCGCTTTTCCACCCCCCCTTTCCTTCCCCCCCCCTTTCCCTTTCCATATGACCTCCAAACCCCCTGCCCTTTGTTCTCCAGGGTACAATGAGTTCCCCCCTTTTTTCCTTTCTTTTTACTTCTGCTGTTAAAACTAAAGATTATATGATCACATAAATAAATTTATACCTTGTATTGTTTACTGTATATTTTATATTTTCATAATATATTTTCGATATAATTGATTGACCTCTGATGATTTTTCTCAACTATGAAGAACACACCCGGCACGGAAAGCCCCTGGGCAAGCCAGGGGTTAAACTAGGCACCTTGGAATATACCATCTTCCAAAAGACTCCCCTCTCCCGGGATCTTGGTTCCTTCCTCCCGTGTCGGCGGCCAATAATGTGCGATCAGTCTCCCGATGCGCACGCACCCCGCTGGCGCGTGCGCACAACAGGGCTATGACGTAACTCGCACAAGAAGCCTGGTACGTGCGGCGCACAATGCGCACGCGCAACTGGCTTTAAAAAGGCCGGGGAATCAGCGTCTCCTCACATCACCCTCACACCGAGGAAATGAGGAGACAGAGCGGTCGCAACCTGCAGCAAAAGCAAAAACAACTGTAAGTGTTACCCTTCATTGCTCAAACCATCACTTCCCAATAAAAGCACTACATTCAGCCTTACTTGCCTGTGTTTTTTCCGAACTTTAACAAAACTAGCCACATGTATTCCAGCTTTTAGATACCGCACAGTACCCAAACACAAGCGGACTTGAGGACAGTTGCACCCGTGCAAAAATACCTTTTAAATTACCTTGAGCTGTCCAGAAACCGTGAGCTTACAATATACCCTGTAAGTAATGCAAATTATTTCCCTTTCACATACACCTTCAAAATTTTGGGATACCAATACCTTGTATATATATATTATACACCAACAGATTGGTCACTATATAAGGACGTCCAGAGAGAAATATATATTTCTATATATATATGTATTGTTTGCCGACAATCTCATCTGCCAATCCAGATACAAACAGACCAACCAATATCTAGTAAGTCGATGCCACCGATAATGTTAGTTTTTTCTTAAAACCCTTTCATTTTAATATCTCCTGACATTTACCACTCACCACACCTGCAGGTTGCTCACCTTTGATTCTCGCTGCGGATCTTCTAAGCTCTGAACAAAAATCACCAAAACAGGTCAAATGTATGTACTTCAAAAATGTTTTCTTCCATTACTAATTCCATACATAACATACTTTGATGATAATTAAACCCGTCACTATCTCTACAGACTTGGTGACAAAAAACCCTTGACAAAGGCTACTCTGTTAGCCGAAACGCGTCGGGTCAACCTTTTTGATGAACTCTCTGTGAAGCATCCAAGCAACCCAGCCTGGAGAAACAGAGTTTCTTTCATCAAAATAAAGTCACATATATTGCACCATTGTCACGGAAACTCTTTTTCCAACTTAGCATTTCTTCTACGCACTTTGGGTCTGTAACCCAAACACCTTACATCACCACAAATGTCTTTAAAATTTTCTTTATTGAATATACAATTGTATCTGCAATAAATTGCAACCATTTATTTTACAAACAACTGTGTATCCTTCACTTGCCCGTAAAAGTCCCACCCTCTTGGCCTGAGAAACCAACCAACACCCCACACCATCATCAATGCAGTGACCAGCTTGCCGTGCCCCCATCATCAGTGACCAGCTTGCCGTGCCCCCATCATCAATGCAGTGACCAGCTTGCTGTGCCTCCATCATCAGTGACCAGCTTGCCGTGCCCCCATGCCCCATCAATGCAGTGACCAGCTTGTCTGCCGTGCCCCCCCCATCAATGCAGTGACCAGCTTGCCGTGCCCCCATCATCAGTGACCACTGACCAGCTTGCCGTGCCCCCATGCCCCATCAATGCAGTGACCAGCTTGTCTGCTGTGCCCCCCCATCAATGCAGAGACCAGCGTGCGTGTGCGCCCCCTTCAAAGCAGTGTGTGGGCCAGGCCCCCCCCTTAGGCATCACTTCACTTACCTAACTCACAGGCAGTCACCGCGTGCTGCTGCTGAGTCGGCCCGGGACGCAGACGAGAAGAACACGACTACACGAGACAAACGAGTCCCTCTTCTTCCTCACACGCCGGCTCTCCTCTGGTCTGACGGCGCCGGTGGACGGGAAGGTAATGACGTGACACTGGGGCGGTGAGTGACTGAAGCACGCACCGCCCCCACGCGTCACGTCACCCGGGATGTCCTCCTGTGTGATTGGTCCAGGCTGGAGTCTGGACCAATCACAGCCAGGACATCACTAAAGTGGGGAGTGTCGGGGCGCATTGCTCTGCGCCCCAATGACCCCCAGAAGACCACCAATCGGTGTCTCTGCTGCACGCACGTGGGGTGCAAAACCCCACCCCCCCCATAGCCACCAGTAGGTCCGGCGCCCCTAGTGGGCTGAAAATTTTTTTTTTTCCTTTTTTTTTTCTTCGGCCACAGATTGGGGGTGGGACGACGCCCCTGCGCCCCCTATAGACTGGCCGC